>NC_058507.1:13136714-13761714 GCF_020382885.2 Scatophagus argus
CAAAGTGGAGAAGGAGGAGTTTGTCACCCTCAAGGCCATCGCTCTCGCCAACTCAGGTGAGTCTTCAGCACGCTGTCATAACATTCAGGTGTCAGGAGTTTCAGTTTTATGTGAATTTGAAAGAAAATTGGGCTATGCTTTAAATAAGCATACAGAGCATACAAACATAGAGAATAATAAAATACTGAAATTATTTTGTTGTCATTTTGAGTATTTTAAAAAACAACATTTCTTAACAATTGTGTTAATAATATCAAATCAACAGAAATGTCACAGTTACTCTCATTTACCTAAAATCTCCTGATTAACCATAAATGTACATTTCTTTTGACAATATTTATAATCATATTTATATATTTTTTATATATAATCTTATTATTCCTGCTTTGTTTTTGATCATTTATGTACCTATTTTAGTAGGTGATATATAACATTTTGATAAAATAATGATTAAAAAAATATATTTATTTTGAATCTATTGAAACAACAAATTAATATGTACATAATGTGTAAAAAAACAAAAAAGTTGCTGTAAAAATATTTCAGTCTTTCCTGACTAGACCTCTGAGTAGACAGTATAATATCCAGGAAGAGTAAGATATTGTCTAACACAGTTTCAGAAATGACATTTCTTAGTTTTTCAGGAGTTTTTTCGGTGTAACCTTTAGTTTGGAGCGTGAGATGGAGAGATGGAGAGAAGATAAGGGCAGTGTGCGGGAAAGAGGGATGGAGGAGTGAGCTGTTTTAATTGAACACCTTCCATGTTGTGGTATTTCTCCAGCGCTCCCTCTCCCCTCTCTTTCGCTATCTCCATAACAGTAGCTGCAGGGCACAGCAGCCACGGGAGATAAATTTAGCATTTCATTAGGAGCACAGGGGCTGTCAATAAAATGTGTTAAGTCGAATGGAATGAGTATCAGGGAGTGATAGGCCTCGTTTGTTCCAATGCCGAGACGGCACGCTGCTATTGACAGGCTTCTTTTGAGGAGGCAGGACCTGTCCCGCTCTGATCAATGCACGGCTGGGTCACTGGGCTGCTTTCCCTTGTTTTGTGTGGGGTTGAAAAATGAAAATGCTGATGGTGGACCTTTGCTTTCAGACAACGGAGCTTTGGTAGCAAGCTAGGGTGTAGGAGAGAGGGGAGATGGGGGTCGAGGAGAGAAGAGGAGGAGGAGGAGGAGGAGGAGGGTGTCCGGAATGTTAGAACAAAGTCTCCGGGAGATCGCTCTCCTGGGAGCCCCTCTGTCTGACAGCTGTGAAAATTCATAGCGATTGATTTTGTAATTAGCAGTTTATCAATCGCATCGACATGGGCTCACTGATGGATTGCAAGGAAATTGTTTCTTCAAAGTTGTTTTTTTAAGTCCCCCTCCCCACCACCCAGGACTACCAGCTGCGTGCTCTCCTGCCTTCTTTTCCTGCCCATCTGTAGAGACGTATCTGTCTCTCTTTTTATTCTCCCTCCTTTATTCCCCCTTACAGGCAAAACTTTTAATTATAGTCAGCTCAAATCAGGTTTATCCCTAAGATGTGCATGCATTTGCGAATGTGAAAAATAGAGCAAAATATTGGTTTAATTTGTAAAAATTTAGCTTGTTAGGCTGTGAATCCAACCTCTGTGAAATGAACAAGAGATAATTATGTCACACCACATTCTCTTCTGAGATTTTTTTTTCTTTTTTGCCTTTTGTTCTTCCATCCTCCCCCTCTCTCACCTCCCTCCCCCTGACATTCACTTTACAAAACGACCTACTTCATTTTACCACTGTGGATTTGAAAACCGTCAGGGTGAGAAATGTCTCAAGGTCTTGGGAATACAGTTGTTCCAGTCAATGAATTTGGGGCGAAGTCTGAAATCTGTTTTGCCTTTTATTGTCCCGTGTGGTAAAATATGCACCGCCAAGGTGAGACGAGTCAGGCAGCCAATGACATGCCGCCTCCGGAGTGCCAGACACCGGTTAACCAGTGAGAGAAACCGTGACCCCAGACTGTCCCTGAGAGAGGCTGGGAGATAGAGACAGAGACAGAAAAAGGCGAGAATGAGAAGGGAGTGCCGTAACATGATGTACAGTAGGATCAGGAAAAAATAGTGGCAGTGTAGCAAAACGTTAAAGGAGCCAAGAACACCAGAAAGAAGCCAGACTGAAACTGTAGACTGCTCGAAAACTGGCTTGGGGAGGATTTGGCTGACAGAAGATGGGACAGTTTTTGTTGTTCATAAGACAATATACTAAGCAAGACCTTTTGTTGAAGAGACAAATAACAAACTGGTTTGTTAATACGTCTAGCATCATTAGTATTTCCCTCCAGTCTGATTTTCAGAAACCACTTTGAGGGAGTAGGAAGGAAATTAATTGAAAGGAAGTGTTGTATCCATCTCTGGCTTGTTTATGGTGTCCAATTCTCTAATGGAGCCCCCCTTTTTTTTTCTTTGTTTTGTTGTTCGAAAGCAATCTGTCCTTTGGAACAGTGAGGTGTTTAATGTGTTTTCACTCAGCAGAGATTGGGTGCTATTCATGCCATTGTTATTGGAGGATAACATTGATTTTCAGTCTTGTTGGTCAAGGGCCATATGAATGTCCACCAAAGAATAAATAAATAAATAAAAATGAAGCAGATGTTGTTTTTTCCTTTTTATGATCTATTCTTTATCTTGTCAGGGTTTGAGTTATACTGATAATGTGGTCCCTACTTTATTGCCAGTGACAGAGCAGTAAAGATCAATCATAAGATTTAATTTTGTTTTAGAAAAATCCATTTCCCATCTCTCCTGTTATATTACAAGTGTCTCAAAGTGCAAACTACATTGCTTACTAGTTACTTTTTTTTCTTTTCGAATTTTAAAATCCACCACAATTCACACTCCTTTCTCTGCTCTCATTCCATCAGACTCCATGCACATAGAGGACATGGAGGCGGTCCAGAAGCTTCAGGACGCTCTCCACGAGGCCCTGCAGGACTACGAGAGCAGCCAGCACCAGGAGGACCCGCGGCGGGCGGGCAAGCTGCTCATGACCCTGCCTCTGCTGCGGCAGACGGCCACCAAGGCTGTCCAGCATTTTTACAGCATCAAGGTGCAGGGAAAGGTCCCCATGCACAAACTCTTCCTGGAGATGCTGGAGGCGAAGGTCTGATTGGAGGGTGGCTGATTGGCCACATGAGCAGAGGAGGGCTGCATCAACGAAACAGAAAGTGACTTGAACCAAGGCTGAGGGTGCTCAGGGGAAGGAGACCCCCCCACTGACTGTGCTAGAGAGAGAGGTCTCTCACTCCTCCTCCTCCTGGAATCCTAGGAAACTAAATAAAAAAGAACACATGCAAAACTTGGTTATTAGTATAAATATAAAAATGATGCAGATTAATTTAAAATATATAAGAAATACTATGTACAGTAATAATTTTTTTTGGTTTTTGTTAATTGTCAGTGGTCATGCTGTATATGAAGAAGGACCTTTCTGCCCCTCAGCATCTTCAGAATAAGTAGTTGCCAGATCTTGATAACAAGATAAGGAGGTTTCTTTTTTTCATAAAAACTAAAAGTTCCTTGATTTCGTTCTGAAGACAGCAGAGGTGTCAACAACCATAAACAGACTCACTTGTCTCACAGTTGTGTTTTTGCCTGGACTTGACCAGAACATGTATATATTTATTATTGGAAGACTGAGTGTACAGTTCAAAGTCTGGTGACCTTGTTGGCCATTTTCTCTTGTTCTCCTCTTGGAAAAAAAAATGAACTAAAATTGTTACCTAAATGTGAACTCTTATCATTTTAAATGTACTTGGATATACCTCTCCAGAGCAGTAAGCCGTGTGATCTTTGTGGATCTGTCTCAGACTGGAAGACTTGCTGGTCCCATTTTTAACCAAACTAACATAGGCAGGTACAATTACAATTAGTCACTCGTGTTATTCTGTAGTAACTCAGCAATAAAGGGAGCTGTGGGGAAGCCAGGCTTAACCTCCTATCTTTCATGTGCTTGCCTGTGTTGTGTCTCAGTCCCACCAGTTGGACACACTAGTTCACCACTGTTGCACACTAGTGGTCCTTTTCTACTGTACTGGTTTGGGTCTATGCTGTTCATGGAAGCCATTGAACTCCAAATTTGGTCATTGTTTAAGCCCATGGAAATTGCCTCTTGGCATGCAAACAGATGACCTGATTCGGGCTAGGTGAAATATGATCAGCGGGTTTGGTGTGGCAGTATCAAAGGATTTATGCCGAGTGGCAGAAGTCCAGGAGATTCCATGTTCAAACAATCAGAGGCCCATATGTCAACCACTCTATTTTGGGCTCCTTTAAGCCTGTGGCAGAGTCATCCCACACACAGGGAGCAAGGTGCCCAGCATCTGCTCTCGCCATTTTAGACACCTCCCGTCTTTTAATAGCCATGCCTGCATTTATAGAGCTTCAACCAAACAGAGGTAAATGGCAGGTGCAGAGCGGGAGCAGTGGCACTTCACACTGGGTTTATTTTTAACCCAGCAGGAGGTTTTTGTCTGCACGGCCTCCCTCCAAGGGTGCATTAGACACGTGGAACACTTCTTCTTGACCTCATGTTGACACAGTGGCCAGAGCAGAGTAACACCCTTCGCACTGGCCAAGAGGCAGGCATCTGCGAGGAGAGCTCGAGACGCCCAAGCATGCACATGTGAATAGCTATGCAAGAAACAAAGTGTCAGCATACTCCAAAGGGTAACAGCAACCCAACAGTGTGTCAGTACAAGGTGTGATGCCTGGTGGGAGAAAGAGATCTCGTGCTCCCCTCTACCTGTGTTTAGCTACATGTCCATTACACTGGATGTGAGTAATACTGTAGTCCAGTCAAGCATAGCCGTGCCCCTTGTCTCCACGTGAGAGGGAAGGTGTTGGAGGTGAATCCCTATACTACTGAAGGATTTTATGGGATGTGATAAATTGTGGCACTGTCACAACAATATGATACTGTGGTCAAAGGAATTGTTGACATTGCAGAAGGGTAGAGTTGCCACCATGCTTGCGATATCAATGGCTAGCACTCATCCAGCAGCCAGCATTCCTTTCTTACTGCAGCCTGATTGGCTGTGGAATGGAAGATGCCTACCCACTCTAGCACCCCATCATCCCAACTTGAACTTGCCGCTGTCCAGTTAACAAGCTCCACTGTAGAGGGTGACAATATAACGTGAGTTATTTTACTGTTGTGCAATACAACAGGGACCAATTCTGACTGAAACCATGCTAAAAGCATGCTTTTACTTAGATTTGGGAGAATTTGTATGCTATTAAGTGACATATTCTAAATCCCTCTAATCAGAAACATGTATCCTGTATAACTATATTTGATTTGCACCACTGATCAAAGACTTTTGTGCTTGTTTAAATAAAAGTGCAGCATAAATGAAAACTTTTGCAGAAAATCTTTACAACTAGAATTTTGTAGTGGCCTAAGATGATCAGCCATAAGAATCATAACAGTGGGAGTCCTCTCGTCTCCCTTTCTTTCTTTTTACCTTGCAATATGGCACTATGTTAAGCGAAAGAGAACATGTCTTACATTTCAAGCTGTGTCCAAGTGTGTAAATATATTAGCGTCAACACAGTAGGTTGCCGAAGTACCATTGAAAATAAAGTATGCAGCGCCCTGCTGACTACTACCTCATTATCATATTGTCAATATTTCTCTGATTCAACAATTTCTGCTCTTTATCATTCTCATATGTCTGTGACATACCTGAGCCATCCATGTTTTTAATCAAAAACTGTTTTCCCTCCGTGCTCCTGCCAAAATATTTGTAATTCTTGATCTTCTCGTCCCATTCATTCTTCATAGATCTGTTTGTAAAGGCAAAGCATGCTTCACGTTGACCACTTGACCTGGCCATCAGTGGGTGTGACCCCCATTTTGGTTACGAAGCGGGTATGTGTTTTTTTTGAACATCAATGTGTCAGAATTGGTCCCTTGATGATAAATTGCAGTCAGGGGCAGGTAACTGATTTCCTGCTTCTGTGCTATAAGTATTTATGGTGTGAAATATATCATTTGGCAATGGTGTACATTGATATCTCTGATCGTTAAATCACCAATATCTGTGTAACTTTTCCGTTTTAATTTTCAAAAAGGTAAAGGATCAATGAATTAAATACTCCCTGAACTCTGTGATTCTTTTGTGGTCTAACTTATAATCTGTTGTAAAGCAAACTTCCAGCATTTTCTTATATCACATGCGACCATCACAAACTACACTGTTTATACTAAGTTGTGAGGGAGTCCATTCTAGCAGCACTGTGAGGCTGCTAATGTCAGTATGCTGACACGAGGATGTTTAGCAGATATTTACAATGTTCCCCATACTTTTATGTTAGCATATGAACATTTGCTAATTAGCGCAACACTCAAAGCAGATTGAGGCTTATCTGTAGGTCATTTGTTTTGGTTTTCAGCCTTAAACAAGCAAACAACAAATTTAAAGACTCACCAAAAGGATTACAAGCTAGAAAATTCATTGCAATTCATCTAACAGTTATTGAAGCATTTCAGCAAATTCATAAGGGTACATCATCTGGGAAATACGAATTTGAATGATTCACAAAATTATGTACCATTTTCTCAAGTAAACCAGGTAGCAGTGTTGTTAATTTATCCAATTTAGCCATTTGACTCTTTCACACCAACATATCGTCAACTGACACAGGAAGAAGTTGAGCAGATATCACCTTAAAAAACACACAACACAACAATATGAAAAAATATATTGCCTTGCTTACACTTCTTCGCAATATATCGCTATATTATGAATTGTAACCCTTCACTTGCCAACATCCAGCACTAATACAGAATCACTGTGCTAGCATGGGCATAAACTAAATTTTATAACTGCAAAAGCTGTGAAAAAAGCACATAAAGAAACAACTACTGTACTACACAACTGTGTTTCCTGTCACTGTTGTGTGTCTACTCAGTCAATCACCCAGCGGAGCAACCCTTAGCCTTACCCTGCCCTCTTCTTAATGTATTCACCCATTCTCCTATGGCCGGTCACACTGACTGACTGACCCAAGAGTTCAGCAAGCGGACAGAACAAAGAGCAGATCGGAGCTACCAGCACACCACAGCGGATGGCTGTAAGTAAGGCAAGCTAGTCAGACATTCACGCAAGCCACCCAACAATCCAGCCATCGACTGCAGCCAGTGCAGGGCCAAGAGCTGTTGAAAATGGATCCGTCACAGGAAACAGGCAGACAGACACGCTACCGCTGATGGAGGTGGGGGGAAGTGAGGGGCTGTAGCTCCATTATTTCAGGAAGCTGATATTCCAGGGAGTTAAAGTATTCCCTTCTCTATATAATTATAAGAGCCAATTTCCCTTTTTGAAATAATGTCTTGCTAACCAATTAATTGTAATAATCCTCTTCATGGAAACAATGGCATCACAAGAGAAGAAAGACTTGAGGATGAAAGGAAAAAGGAGATCTGGAGGCCCACACAAATAAAATGTAGAACAGGGTTGCCAAGTGCTGTATTTTTAAAAGCAATGTACTGCTCATTTCTCATGCAAATCACCCGGTTGGACCAGATATTGCCATCAATAAGTTTCCCACAGATACAGTAGCAAGGCAATCATTTACCTCCATTGACAGGTCAAAACACCTTTCATTAGAGTTACGAGGCATCTCATCAAGATGCGGCCACGCTTGCAGCTGTATGACTGCTGTGTATTGCTTAAGTGTGTTTCATTATTCCCAAAGCAACGTTGATGATGGTGAGGGAAAGGATTACACGTCAGGGTGAGTGATTGGGTTTGAACAGAGCTGCTGCATACACTTTGTATCAACCCAGGGCTCAAATTACACTTAGGTTGAAAACGGAGCACGCAAATGCCCAGGAGAGCTTGTGGCACAGAAATGAAGAGTGGGCCACCATCTCTCTCTCTCTTTCTCTCTCTCTCTCTCTGTCTTCTCTGTTTCCATCACACATACACACACACTTTTCATCTCTTTTCTTTGTCAAATTTTCTTTTTACCCTCCCTCTTTCTTCCTCTAGCCCATGCGTTCCTCCATGTTTTTGAGGCACAACCATCCTTTATGGGCATTCTTATTGTTCCACTGATTCTGTTATGTGTATTTATTGCTCCATTTGTGAAATTGGAGGCACCGGCCGACAAGCCTATTACTATTCAATAACAGGAGTTGGGCATTTTCACAACCGTGGGCTATCAATGTCCCAGACAGAAACGTTACGTCACATCAATTTCGAACAACAGGCAGATTGCTGTATTGTTGTTGTGTATTATATTGGAGAAGAGATTTCAACCATCTCCGCTGTGAGTGCCAGCAGTCAACAACAAGTCTGATCTTCAACAAAAGGACAATGTAACTGGCACAAGAGTAGATCTATTTCCTAATAGATCCTGGTTACTGCTGTTCTGTACCTGTCTTACTATCGGTATCTGAGCCATGACTGAGCTCTGACCCTACCCAAGACTCTCTTTGGCTGATCAATAGGCTGTCAAAGTGCCTAGCAGGCACACAGACCCGGCCATCTGAGATTTCTCCCTCTCATTGTCCATCTTCACCGTTTTAAGTGCATTTATCAGGTTACACGCCTGCTCTCCTCACCACTTAATGCATGGCTGAGCTGCTGTCCTAAAAAACGTAATGGCCATCAGCGGACCTTTGTCCCAGTTTGTCAAATTACTCTGGTTACATTTTTCATTGTGCTGTTATGCAATCGTACAGTGAAAGGCGACTTTGGACGCAAGTATGGTTTAAGTACACATTTTCCGATCTAATATCCATCTGTTGCAGGTGTCATACAAAAATCTGGAACAAGAAAAGGAAATGAAATATTATATCAGGTTTTCAATTCCATCAGTATGTTTCTGGGCCAAACTGTGATTCTTTTCCTTCAGAAGGAGTAGCATGAACAAGCTTCACTATTTCAGCTAAAAAGCACCGTTGAAATTAAGCAAACCCACAAAATCCCCAGAGAAAAGGTCCCAAAGGATGCAGAGAGAAGCGCACCACTGGGGAGCTGCCACACAAGATGCCTGTTAGGATGAGACCGCACTGACCCTCCAGCCCTGCAGAGAAAATAGTGCTTTCAGCTAAAAATCGGTACACTTGCATTCCCAAGCACTTGAACACCGTAGGAGCGCAAGTGCTATGAGAGATGTAATAAACTGTATACACACACTGCACAAACCGCACACACAAGATAACTACATGTGAAAGGTTTTGTTCCTTCATTTGAGATTTATTTGCCCAACTGTATCTTTATCTGTGCTGCTCACTGATATGAAGCTGTGGGGGGAGCAGAAATATTTCCAACTATCTGCTGAATGTATCTCCCTCCACCCAAGGAAAACACCGTTGTGGGATGTGTGTGTGTGTGTGTGGGGGGGGCTCCTCTCCCTACTGTTTTATTGCCTCTGCCATGTATTCACACGTTCTTATGGGCTTTTCCAATTTAACCACTGGTTTGGAAATAATGAAGGAAGATAAGGAACATTGATAAGCATGGATACGTCCATCAAATGGAGAAAAACTCACACAGGGTGCTGTGTGTGCTCACTTCACAGGCGTTTAACACAATTACCGTATTATTACTGTGGGTCAGGCTTGTCTTTCGAATTATATTAAGACGTTTACGTCATCAAGCATGCACGTGTGATTTTTTATACTTTCTTGTCATGTTTTTGAATTTTTAAAACTGAAAACAGATACTGGAAATGCTTATATATATAATTTGCATTACTTTCCTCTTTGACTGCCAAATATATATATATATATATATATATATATATGTTGGTTTTTGATGTCCTTAATAATTCTACATTTTTTAATCTGTAATTATCCTGACCAAGGCTTTAAAATCAGTGAGTTGTGAGAAACACAAATTTGGACGTGTGGATTGCTAACTATCTGCTTTGTGCTTGTTGGTACCATGGATTTCCTGGGGTCCAAAGGAGCAGAAAGGAAATGGTCAGGCTCAACTCCGGAGGGAAGCCACGGATGGGCCTGACCTTTTCGGCATGTCAAGCAAAGGTTAGAAATCTCCACTGGCCTTAAAGCAAATGCACTTGTTTGCCATAATGGAGGAGGCCCCTGCCTTTTTTCAGCTAGAGACCAGGTCTGGTCCCGAGAGAGTTCCTTCTGATGGAATTCTATCTGCACACACGCACACACACACACACACACACACACACACACACACACACACACACACACACACACACACACACACACACACAAAAACACACACACACACACACGCAGTGTGCTGTCTTCATTGCTTGAGCGTATAATTAAGTTCAAGTAAGTGTCATGCTTTCTTGTATCAAACAAACCAAACTCAACATGTTTCATACCCATAAATTACAGAGTATTTGGGGTCATAAATGCACTGTATCATATTTTTTAGTGTGATGATCCTTGTTTCCATTTTCATGTCATTTGCATTTCAGAAAGAGATGAACAGGGTTTGACTCCCTGTCAACAGCATGGTGAGACTGCACCCTATGTGAGAAATAGATCCTTGATCAGCCACCTAAGACTGCGACAGGGAAATCACACGTCCCATGTCTTCTTACGAGATATACCGGAGAAATCTCATAAATACTGGCAAGACACTCTGTCTGGGGCCTATAGACATATTGTACATCATGTAACACATATGACCAGTCGTAATTCACACATTTATATTCATAAACGTGATTTTGTATTTAAAATATGACTCATAAAGCATGATATATGGAAATTGACAGATCATATGTGATTCCTAAATTAAATATCATATAGATCACATGTTTTATGTCCTTTTCTCTCCTCTCTCCTTGCCTGAGAAAAGAGCCTTGACCACGCAGGTAATTTACAGTGTTATGGGATGAGTGCAAAACATGCTGTAAATAAATAAGAGTCAACCCATTTCATTTCAGCGCTGGGGGAGGTGAGCTACCCCACCCCTATAGACCCCACCCCTCTACCCCTTTGGAATGGTGATGTCCCTTCGCTGGGTGCATCTGTATATCACCCCGAGAAGAGGGGACCGCAAATGGGGCAGCAAGCGACACTATGCAGTCCATTTGCTAATTTCAATATGGTGTCCGTCTGTGTGGGTATGGCCTTGGGCACAGCAGCAACCCCCCTCTTAGTTTGCCACCGCTCTCCCCCGTCTCTTCCCCGTGTCCCTTTGACCTTGCACTCAATCACAAACAGACCTCGTACACACACACACACACACACACACACAAACACATATTGACTCTGTAAGAAACTATACATGAATCACATCTGCTTTCCAGCCTTTGATATGCTTTCGTTTTTACACCAAGCGCATGAGAACTCTCAGATAAATTTTATCTTAGACAGTCATACAAATTTATTCATTTCAGTGTTCAGTGCCAGTCATTTCTCTTCAGAGTGTCACTCGGATGCAGAATGCGGCGACCCACAGTGCCTGTAACATTGTCAGTCCCTACCAGATGCAAAGGTTGTCGATGCCTGACATGCATCAATACCTTCAGTGTACAGCTGCAGGACTTCCTATTGTCTTTGTGGAGTAAAAGCTCACGTATTGGCAGGCATTTTAGGACACTTTTCAATGGAATTAACTCTGTCAGTGAGCACAGACAGGATAGATTATTGTAGAAATGTGCGCGTGTGTGCGTGCATGCTTATCCCCAGCAGCACCGACATACACTGCATATGGCCACATTTGAATTGCTATGATTTGCTCAATAACTCTCTACAGTGATATGGCTATGATCATTGCCCAGCTGTACACTGTAATATCAAATGAGCAAATTAAGTTTGCTTTTGTTCTAATATCCTGTGTCACCTGCCCACTTTCAGCTAAACTGTTTCCTCTTATGCGCACCACTCTCACAAACTTTGAGGAACTATAAAAAAACAAAAACAGAAAAAACATCTTTATTCTGGTCCCATTCTGCACTCTTCAATCATATAACACTGTCATTGTTTTGTCCTCACTGTCTAGCAGATCTGACTGACTGCTGTTTAAAGGTTTACTGGCCCATGAATCGTGATTAAAACATCTCCCGTGAAATGTTTTACGGTTGTTGCAGTTTGTGCCTATCCACAACCTCCTAACACGTCTGTATGTCTTCCCTCACACCTCCTCTTGTTTTATATGTGTATGTGCGCGTGTGTGTGTGTGTGTGTGTGAGCATGGTGTGAGGAATAGGTGTTAGAGCAGAAGCAATGGGAATATTACACAATCCTCTGTGCATTATTGTAATTAGATTTCCCAGGATAGCTCAATTAAGTCATACTGCTCCGGGGACCCAGTGGTTTGTGGTTTGACACTCGCTCACAAGGGGTCCAGTGTGTTAAGTAAGGCAGAGAAACACGACTATTAAAATGGTCAGTATATCCTTTTAATACAAAGTTAAATATATCTCTACATTTCTCCCTCAGTGTGCCAGCATGTTTGTTTTCTGTTTAGGGTAGAGGACATACTGCAGCTCAGCTCTGTTGCTGTTGAAGAATGAAGGACGGTGCACAGTTACCCGAGGACAGCCTGGTAATGTAATGTAATGTATATTCTAATGAGAAGAGCTCCATCTATGGACCACCTGTTGAACTACATTCATGATAAAACCCCTTAAATCCAGCTGAGGCAAAGCTTGATATTCCAGTGTATTAAAGGAAAATGCTCATAGGTGGTAAATAATATCAAAATGCTATTTTTAGTAGCCACAGGATAAATCTGATGGGCACTCAGTATTACTGTTGAGGTCAGCTTTAAAGAGCCTGTCCTGGATTTCTGTGATTATTTATTTGTATGAATGACAACAAAACGTGAATATGTTTTGGAAGAATTGCATGTCATGTGTGGTGACAAAAGGAGATTCAGCACTTTTGATGATATGTGGTTACATTACTGGTCTCAAGGCTGGCGCCGAGTTTAAATGCTCCGGTAACATTTCCTTTTATTTATATCCGCAGACCTTGGCTGAAATAAATGAGTTGAGACAAGTGTGAGGGGCCGATGTTACGAACAATTTCTTCCTGACATCGGGAAACGAGTATGCGCAAGACATTCAACTCTTTCACTGCCAGTGGCTGACAGGCCGTCCCGGCTCGGCAGCAGGAGGCCTCTTAAAAAGATTCAATGTCGGCATCAACGTGAAAGTCGTTGTGTCATTATCTTAAATCTTAACTATCCAGCAGGATTAAAGTGTGAGAGACAACCATATCTGTCAGGGGTCGGCAGGAGATGTTTTATTCTCTGTGTACAGTGAGTGCCCCTCTCACACGCTGAGATTAGCAGTCCCAACCAAGGAAGTCACTCCGCAAGGGTCATTCTGCAGCCTGCCTTCAATTTACTGCCACTTTTAATATTCTGTCATAGTTACATTTTTTATTGCCGTCTTTTATGACCATATCCTTATGTCCCGTGCTTATGAACTTTTCTATGCAAATCACTCACTTGAATCAAAAATGGAGCCCTGTGCTCTTTGTTTTCAGGCAGCTGAGACATCAAGAAAATCAAAAAAAAAAAAGAAAAAGAAAAAGAAAAAGAGGCCTGCCTCTGCTGTTCTTGTCATCAAACACAGTGTTGTTCTGCTGTACTTTTACTACTCCAAACCTTCAACCCCTTGTTTTTCAGTGTGTGTGTGTGGTCTAGTGGATAGAAGGACACAGCTGTTCAGACCAAACAACTGAAGAAACAGTCTCAGATATTTGGAATTCAAAATGACGTCAACCCACTGCTGTCTTTTGTACTAATATATTCAGAACAGATGAAGTCTCTCCATGTGTTAGAAAGTGGGTGAGTGTGAGAATAAATTCCAAATCCTGCACTGAGTGTAATGCTTCCGTCTTGTCCTTTTTTTCCATAGCGCTGCACATGAACTCACAGGGGAGTACTTGCTCTGAGCTCAACATTTGTACTTGATTCACCTCGCTGTATTTTCACACTCCTCTTCCTCCCTGACGACTGCCCCGTTCTTGTTTTCTCTTCCTCTGAAGCTTGACAGGCCAGCAGGCGTTGGCAGAGGGAACAAAGAGAGAAGAGAGAAGGGATATGCATGAACCACAGATTCATGCCTGTATGGATCCGCCATCTTTGAGGATAAAGTTTATGAATGCATTTAGATTTTGTCCGTTGGAGTCTCATGAGCTATGGGTTACAGAACTCCTTTTCTTTATGTCTTTTCATCCAGTCAGCCATGTGGGGGAGGGGAGAGGCTACTGGGAGACTGACCAGTGGCCAGCAGGACTGGACTATTGTCCTGGTGCCATTGTGACTAGGACCAATCAATATTACATTAGTATAACCGAGCTATATGGATACAACTATCTCTGTGCCTACCTCTCTTGCTCTGTCATTCTCTCTGTCACACTTGCACACTCACACACAGGCTTTTAATGATAGTTTTTTGATTGGGAAAGGTGCATCGAGGAGAGGGCAGACCTGATCCAGGTGATGTGTGGATGTGCAGGGGGCCTCTAAGTGCTCATGAATGGTCCTAATGAGGGTAGAAAATGGAGACATAAAGAGGGAATGGGTACACTTTTCACTTTAGTCTGACATACCGTTGCTGCCCCCCGAAGCCCTTGAGGGGGCATTTGGAGGGGGTGCGACCATGCTTCAAATCCTCCTCCTCCTCCTCGGACTAATTGTTGAGGATATTGACCTTGGGAAGGAGGAGAGAATGAGGAAGGGAGGGAGGGGAAATTGGGTGAGGGGTTGAGGTGGCTCACAGTTCATGCCGGTTGCCTGACCTACAGAGAATTTATTCCTTCCTCAAAGGGGCTCCCACGCACAGTTTTACGCTGCATGTGGCCATTTTTTAAATACGAGAGATCAAAAACAAGAACAGTACAAATCAAAAGGCATCGATGAACGTAGCATCATAACTGCTGGAATCAATCACTCCAATTTCAAGCCTCATTTTCACCCCATGTCATTGATTTGGAGCACACACACAGCACTATTGGATCCATGCAGGGGTCTCTCACAAATGCACACACACACACACACATAAACATGAACAAACAGGCCCATCCCCTGTCCCTTGCCCTGACCCTGATCTGTGTTAGACAAGTTCACCATCCTGTTCTTCCTCAAGTCCCAGTCAATGGGTGTCAATATGGTGGATTGGCCGGGCGACAGGGACTAGAAGGGGAGTCGATGAGGGGCTGATAAGCAGCGAGAGGCTGCTTTGTTTTAGTAATGACGGCTTAAACGAACGCCCACCAACCCTTCCGTTAACCCACAGCGTCACCTCAAACAACAAGCTTTTTGTCAATAAAGGGACAGACACAAACTGTGGACCCTTGCACAAAGGCATCCAAACACATCCCACAGCTCTGAGGTTCAGGACAATTACCTCTTGGTTTTTGACTGTTTGCCACCTCATTAGTTTTATGCGCTTTGAGTATTTGCTGTGGTGTCAACAACTTCATAGGGTCATCTCAACATTAAAGGCTTAAAGGAGAATCTACAGGGATTTACTCTCAACACTTACTACAATGAAGAAATTAGAAATCTATGAATCTATGGTTTCTATGGTTTTGGACGAGTAAAACACTTTTTTATTTTTCAAGCTGATTAATTACCAACTTAATGGCATTTTATGATATCACATTAACACTTTAACAGTATAATCTCTTCATGGCTCTGCAATGTAATATCCAAAGTTCATTAGAAGTAAATCATGTCTCATTACTGGTGGCGCTGTGGTTATTGAAACTGTAATTTTGATTTATATGAAAGAGGAAAATCGGGGATGCACCAAATGTTTTATCAGAGGTGACTCCCCTTGAGGATGAACATAGTGTACAGCCCATACGTACACACTCACCCGCATATCCACATTCTATACAGAAACTGGGAAATGATAGATTACACATGAGAAAGCATGAGGCAAACAACAGTCAGAATATATGTTTTGTCTCCAAAGGCATCGATTCAGACTCGTTTTGTATCTGCTCCCTTGTCCCCATCGCTGCAGATGCTACTTTTATGTTAGTACGGTCAGCAGAAACAACTGAAACAGTCCGCCTCTCACTGCTCTGCATGCTGTCTTGTTTTTAACCAATAGTTTACAGGCTGCTCGGTGTGACAGCTCTGCTATTGTACAGCCATTATCCCATTTCAAAAATCGCATTCCTGAACTGCAGGTTTCACCATCTGTTAATATGAAGGTATACTTGCTCTCCACAGTCACATCACGGGACCTGCATTATCATTTTACTCCTTTAATTGACTCGTATACTCTTGTTCACAGTGTTAATTTTACAATATGTAGACATGGTTTACAGACATAAAAAAGACTAAGCCAATGTAAATCACCATAGTATAAAAGTGAATTGCAGTGATATATTTATTACATTAATATGTGAGGTGGCAGAAAATAAAGAGTCATGTTTTCAATGGATCATTGCTCCTGCTAACATTTAGCATAAAGGCTGTTCCACCATTGCTTTGACCACTTGGTGTACGGTATGACTGCAAACAATAGCCTTTTACTAGAAAGCCCTCCTCCCGCCTCTCCTATGACAGGCTTTTATGGCGTGACAGTTGCACTATACCTCTGCAATTACTTTTCAATTAGCGCGATGAACATTTCCAACACTGCGGCGCAATTATTTTATAGCCCAGTGTCTTAGCCCATTAATGGTGCTACCAACAGCACAGGAAGTGATAAACCATCTGGCCAGGCTCCCAAAGAGATAGAGCACACTTAATGGAGTGAAAAAGTAAAAGCAATTAATGTCACATTAATATAATGATAATAATGCCTTCCCTTACAGCTCTGGCAGGCAGAGCACAGGACTGGGACAGGGCTTTCAGGGTGCCACTAAGCTGAGAGGAGAAGGACTCTGCTGGGACTGTGCACAGCCCCCCAAACAGCCTGCAGGACTGGGGAAACTGAGCTCACTATTCCTGTGGTAATGTGAATGTGAACATAATGGACATAACTCCAGCCAGGGAAAAAAATTCTGAATTGAGGATGAATCAGATATGGAAGGAAGTAGTTGATGCTGTCAGACCATTAGAATCTGAATTTTGAAAATCTGTCACGGGTTTAAAAACTGAATTTGCTCTTCAAATATCCCTGCTGTCAATTGGACTACTTTAATCAGTCAAAGATGACACTTCCTTGAAGTGTGACAGCCCTCTGCAAATTCTGACTTACTTATTTTGGTGAAAGTTACAGTGTGTGCCTACAAATGCATGTATTTAAAGTTAGGCTGTAGCTGAATAAATATGTAAGAAAGTGTGATTGAATATGCCTACATGTGGGCATGCTCAGAAACACTGTTGTTTGTTTCAGTTTATTTGAACTCGTGTGTATGTGTGTGTGTGTGTGTGTGTGTGTGTGTGTGTGTGTGTGTGTGTGTGTGGCAGTGCCTGTCTCAGGAGTAGCTCCCCTGTCCTATCTCCTGACCCCTCTGTGTTCCCGCCGCCCTGCTCTGTTTGTGTTAATTCCTCTACATCTCCAGGGTGGCTTACATTAGAATATCTTAACCACTGGGCTGCATTAGCATAGTGTGATGGATGCTGCTGAATCTCCATGCCAGATAATGTCCACATTTTGCATTTTAAACTAAGCTACGCTATGGACGTGCTATCCATTTTCACAGGGGGAAATTAGGTCCTGGTGGGAGAGCGCCTGGCACTCTGTCATCCCAAGCAAAGCTCCTTGCCCAGGTTTTATGACACCTCTGGGGCACCATACAGAGACAGGTTGAGGGTCATTGTCTAGCACTGGTCAGCTGTGATGTCACATAAACACTTAGTAAACTTGGGTGTCAGTTTACGCCACTTGTTTTTTAAAAGCTTGCCAAAGTTGTGGATGGAGCGCTCATGCAGTTTCCTCCTGCAATATTCATGTGTTTATATGTCCACCTGTCTGCCAGTCTTCCTGCAACACACAGCTTATTTCCTCTCATGGAGTTACTTCCAAGTGAAGCGTGATAAATTGTGCATAATTTCCATTTTAATCCGTATAGTCCAGCAGACGACTTGTGTGCATATGTCTCAGTGCCGTCAGATTGCCTTGGCTGTGGGGGAGTGTTGATTTCCGTTACAAGGCTGTCGCGGCCCCTGGCAGCTGATCAATAGGAATAAATCAGTGGGCTCCTTTATGTGACATGAGATAGTTGTACATTTATAAGCCTCTTTATGAGATAAGATCTCAACACTTGAGCTTGCTTCATATACACTGACACACAAGTACATGCAGTGCCAGCTCCTGGCTACTTATTACAGAATAACAGCATGTCCGTTTGCCTAAGGTAGGATGTTCCTCGATAGATATCCACATACATAATATTATTTTTATCCTTAGTGACAGTGATAACAGTACTCAAATGGGGCAAAAAGCAAATGAAAATGACAATACCATTGTTAATGTATTGTGTCAGAGTAAAAGAACTATAAGGTTTGCAGTATATAAGCACCATCCATGTACAAAGAATCATAGGCTGATTGATTAGTCGTCTCCTTGCTTTCTCTTCACACAAGCATGAAAGGCATTGCTGTGCAGCCTAGTAATTCAGTAATGTTCTGCTAATTACGTTTGACTAATTATGATTCTTTTATGTGGCAATATAAGCTGGGAGTTTCCCCCTTATTATGATATAGGTCCTCGCTCTGCTTCATTGATCATGATTTGATACCAAGGCCTCCATTTTCTGTTTATTTTCTAATTAAATATTAGCTTTAACCACTTTGGAGGGGGGGTAATTAAACTATTATACCCCCAACCCCCCACTCACCCATTGACCGCTCCAGAATGTGATCAAGTGAGACTCAAGCTTTAATTAGATGCTTGGACATTAGTGGTTTTTTTCAGGTTAGGAAAACCAAGCAGGATGCTTTCAACACCAAGCACATTGACTGAGCTCAAATTACATCCGCCTTTAAGTAGCAGATTGATTGGGGAAGGAGAGGCTGTCTTTACAAGCTAAGTGTTTCTGAATAGAGCTGCAGCACATACCTCCTCTTCTGTCCCTTCACATGGCCCATAAAGAGAGCTCCCCTGGAATGGAGTGTGGAGTATGTGAAAAACAGGAGGGATAATTTAACAACACACGTGTAGATGAAAAGGGGGGGGTGCAGTGGCAAAGACAGGATGTCTCAGCAGAGGGAAAGAGAGAGATGTGTGTAGGGAAAGGTGTGTGTGTGTTGGGTCGGTGAGGGGGTGTTAGAGGCGGAAAGCAAAGTGCCACTACGCTCTCTTTCTGTTTCTCCACAGATGATGGATAGCAACAGAGGGGAGAACAAAACCAAGCATTCCTCATGCTGTCACCACAATGAAACAGGGACATAACAGGATTTGGTCACAATGCGAGTGGAGCACTTCAGAGAGATGCCAGGCCATCATGCCACTTCTACTGGAAGTCAAAGACTCCATCCATCACGTATAACGTCCCCTTAGCATTTGACTAGGGCTGGTGCTGCTGTCTTCCCTGGGACTTCCCAGTCTAACTCACAAGCCTGTGTGATGAATTTATTGCTCTGGCTATTGTTTTGCTGTTGTTGTTGTTATTCCACTGAGTATAGAGTTGTGAGGGAGGGTGTGAAGCATTTAACATAATATATTCAGAGAGGAAGCATAGTTGGGTATTTCCTTAAGTTGGTTTAAACAAATAGTTTTGAAAACATGCTTCATTGCTCTCTGGATGAGAGGTAGATGAGAAGCTTACAGCGTTCTAATATCTGTCCTTAAGTAGAAAGAACTAGCGGCTGATCGAGGTTGGCAAGTAATGGATCACGTGTAAAAAAAATTATGTAATCAGATTACAAAAATAAGTAACTATATTCAGTTAAGATTACATTGTATTTGAAAAAATGTACAATCAGATTATATGGTACATAGTCAGTGATTACTATATTACATTTAACATAAGGCAATTCTAACATTATGAAACTTTCTATTGTATATCAAAGTAAATTATTCCTTTCAACTCGCCAGTTTTAGTATTTGTTTTTAATAACAACAGTGGAGCTTTTATTCCTTTTTTGATGGTATTTTATTTTTTTAATACACTGAAAATCCCTTCCATGTGGCCTTTGATTGTGAAATAACGGCAACAAAAACTTACACAAAAGCACAAAAGGGTAATTTGATTTGAACAACTGCAAATCCTTGTTTGTATTAAAATGTTTTGAGATTGATTTTGAGTGAAAAAAAGAATGTTTGTGGCTGTTTCATTTGTGGGGTATAAGTAAGCAGATTAAATTACACTTTGGATTGCGTTGCTAATGACAAAAAGTGACAACTGAATTTGTATTCAGTAACTGACGACATTTCTAAGTAACATGACTCAACCCTGCAACTTAGCTTGGCTTTAACAGGCTGCTTAGAATATCCTCACACAGATAATGAAAGTGCATTAGTCTTTTCATCTAAAACTCCACGAGAAAGTCAAAATGAATTTTGTATAAAATGTCAAACTATTCCTTTAAAGTAGATTGATGTTTCTGCAACATCTTTATAGATGTTGCACATTTCATAGAGTGTCCATGATTAAGTGTATTCTCTCCATACATTTTTTACTGATTTTCAGAATATGAAGTATAAATCAGAGGTAGGAAATTTTAAATGCAGCTTCTCCATTAAGGTTTGTGGTTTTGTTTTTGTTCTTTTTTTTGCACAACCATTTTTAATTTATTGTATCAGTCCTCACTTTTGATGGTTCCAGTCTACATCCAGGGTGCACAGTACTAGCAGGTGTTTCCCCGGTATGCAGAGCTTAAAGATCAGCTCTTTCTCCAGTGGTGGGCTGTGCTCTGTCTGTAGTGTGAAGCCCCCCAGTCACACTACACAAAAACCAACTAAGGGGGAGGACAGTATTTACAGTCAGGCTGAATGTTTGGCACAGGGTGATAAACATGATTGTGTAATGCTCCTGTGTGTGATAATGTGAATATTGTGCTGTGAGGAGCACGGAGCAGGTTGAAGGAGGCACGGGGGGTGTTAGGGTTGGGGGACTGTCTAGAAAATGAGGGATTGGAGGAGGGGAACATTGAAAGGGGAGTTGCATTCTCAAAATTAAAAGTTGTAGCCTATTAGTCTGTGTTTGGTAGCTGAGCACGCGCCCATGCCTAACACGGCTGCTAATAGGAAAAGATGTGTGGAAGTGTATGATTTATGGTTGCACGCAGGCAGGGGTGGAATAATTTGGTGCAGAACGGGTACTTACTGAACGGCAACAACTCGGCTACTTATCCGTACTTTCTGGTGATAAATTAGCTCTTGTTTAAAGTAGCCGGAGACCCATTTTTCATTTTGATTACTACACTTGATATCTCTTTCTTTCTTACTCTCTCTTTGTCAGCAGTGGTTCTTAGCATTTTCTGTGTATGGTTTGGTGTATTGTTTATGTGTAGGGTTAGGTGTGTATTCAGCCCAGGAGCTGGTCCTTAACCCCTCAGTGACTGGGCACTGCAGCACCCTCCCATGTAAAAGCAAGATAACGTTGTTAATCGTGAAGAGACCCAATATGGCCAGAGTGACATGGCTTTTCTCACTGACCGTGAGCTGTCCTGCTGCCAGCTGGATGCAGGGCTCCTGTCAATCAGCAGCTGACCCCTGCCGGGACCTTCCCCTGCTCAGACAAGGTTCCCATTGATCCTTCCGTTGCCCCTCTGACAGGAAGCAGCCTCAGTAGGGGAAATAAGCAGGTGAAATATTAAGTTATAAGTCAGCTTCCAATCAATAAACAGTGCCAAGAGCTGGGATGGGCAGGGCCAAGTCCCCAAAGTGGGAGACCCACTAGCCAGGGGGTAATGCGATTGAGGTCTGTGGATCACCCCAAAGCCCTGCAGGCAGAGCCGAAATCATCACGACTGAGGCCATTGCACTGAGTCCACTGCCAAGTCCTGCAGTGCTAGCTGGCACCCACTCTCATTGTCTTCTGTTTGGCACTGCCACCAGTTCCCAGGCAGAGCTGGACCCTCTACAGACGGCATAAATAAAACATATGAGAGCTGTAATGAGAAAAGAGCTGCAGGGCCAACAGAGCCAGAGAGCAGCATCTATTGATATACACAGATAGACAGCTCAAAAGGAGTCCAGTGCAATAACAATTGTAACAGAGGGCTTTAGAGCCAACAGCTCCACCTTTAGTTCTCACTGAGAGCTGCAATGTGACATTGATCACATGTCTGCATGTGTCTTAAGTCCATTGTCCTGAGTAGTTTGTTTGAATCCATGACTCTCTGGCCCTAGGGTTGGATAGCTTGGCAGGTGTCAGTGGTTATCTTGGCCTGTCTTCTGTGGACAGGACAACTAAGGAGGTGATGCCGAGCCCCTGTCAGCCCCCTCCCTGTTAGGCCTGAAGGGGGCAGGGGTGTGGGGGCAGCAGGGCAACCCGGAGAAGGCCCTTTCTCCTGCAGGGCTGCATCTCCAGGGCCTGCTCCTCCAGCCCCCTCTCCACTCCCCTCCGTGATCGTGCTGTTGACTGACAGCTATCTTCCAGCTGCGGGACATGCACCCCAGCAACCCACCGCTGATAAAATGTTAATGTAATTAACAGATAATGGCTGTTGTTTTTAGCTGTCAATACTCGGACTGGGAAGGGATAAAGGATTGGAGGCGCACAAAGTCACATTCAGATATCTGCCAGGTATTGTAGAATTCAATTATTTCGGCAACACTACCCCCACCTGTCTTCAGTTTCTAACCTACACACCACCATCACAGGCATCCTCCACATGCCTTTTTTGTGTAGAAACACACATCTTCATATGATATTGACAATCTTTCTGCTGGCCTGCTCTTCGAGCCAGCTGTGAGGAGGGGACAGACCTTTTCTCTGGCCAGCCATGGCGAACTTTTTCATATTCAGCCATGTCTTCCTGCTAGCTGCTTTTAGATCATAAATCATGTGAATAAGGCAGGCAGCCAGGGGGCTCCTCTCACCTCGGACAGCGCGTCGGACACATACGCAGCCAGCCAGCCAGCCCAGCCCGCCACAAGACAAATGTTTTTATATTTGTAACCAAAAACACAACGCCTATCAGGACATGGCCAGTGCTGCTTTGGACATCGGCTGACTGACTATTCTGGTATTTTAATAAGTATCAAGCCCAAACAAGATTAGGCGCTTCCAGTTTACAAAATGTCAGTGAAGGCAGTGCTATCACTCATAATAAATGGGCTCATGCAAACACTGGGGTTTTTGCCATGCATAAGAGCTTGTTTGGTGTGCACCACGGTGATGCTGTATGCTGATATGCAATTATTCTAAAGAGTATCAAAGTTCAGGTGTGAGTCTACCATCTTGTTGTAGCAGCGGGGGGATGCTCTTAGCAGCTACAGATTACCAAAGGAATATTCCATGAATAAAGAGGAAAAAACTTGGGACGATAAGGGGGGAACCAAAGAGTATGATAAAATGCACTCCATAATGGATGATTCTCTGTGTATTCATATTTTGTTTTTGGTCTGGCTCCATAGCTGACATGAGATATAATTCTCTCGCCCTACCCTCAGCTGGATTTAGTCTTAACGATGTCAGACTGGAACTTTGATCAGTCCATCTCAAGTGTTTGTGCTCCTGCTCCCTAATTAACCCAGTTTGTATGTGCTAATGACACCTAATTATCATTTGTGTAACAAGATTGCTCTCATTGCCATAATGAGAAAAACTCCTTCAAATGTTGCACGGCTTACAAGCGGGTTTCTGCTGTTATTAGCGGAGTGTTTATGCAATCACATCTAATTGAAGTGTTAATTAAATCAGGAATACCATTTTGCTAAACAAAGACGCTAAGTGGTGGGAGTTGTGCTAAAAGCTTAAAAGCCCCCTTGCCCACCAAACATCACTGTAGGTACCCTTCACCCCCACCCCACACCACCCCAGCCAGCAGCAGCCACAACAGAGGAAGAAGAGCCAATCAGAGCTGATTGGCACTTTGACTGGCTAGTGAAATCAGGCCCCACCCTCCCACTGCTTCAGTGTTAATTGCCATGCACAAGAAGGTGGGAGGGCCGCTGGCTCTTGACCTTGTCCACCTGTCAATATCCACAGAACTGTGGACGAGGGCGATCTCAGGTGACCAGATACACACAGGACAAAAGGAATTATCAGTAGTCAGCAGGCAGAGAGAGGGAGAGAGAGAGAGAGAGAGAGAGCGTGCACTGTAAGACATCTAGTGAGTGTGTAGAGGACAAAGATTGACAGCTTTGGATTTTTCCTTGGATAATGTCTGTGCAATATTTAATTGTATCAGGACTTTCTTGTTTCTTGAGAGAAGTTTGACACAAACATTTTTGTAGGCTGAGAGAAATTGATTGTCACTTTATCGTCAATGTAAATGATCATCATGTAAGCATTTTCTTACTAAAAAGCAGCTGAAGATGAAGTGAATGAAATGACATAATTTGTTTTTGAGAAACAAACACAGAAGTCACTTTGTAGACACACATTTTGTGTTTGTATAAAAGAGCAAAAGACTGTAAACAAAATTATTTTCAGTTTTATTTCTCTTAAATAACTGTGACTGAAGATAAATCAAACAAAATAACAAAATATTACTTATTTCTTATTTAGTTATATTTTCTATACTTTCCTTATAGTTTGCTGACAATGCTTTGTTCAAGAATTAACATGTACAGTTGTCTAATTCAGTATAACATATTGGTGTGCTTGAGATATACTCTACAAATAAATGCAGGTGCTCTAGAAGAGAAAGGGTTGAACTATTCAAACATTTGCAAATTTCAGGCACTCATACACAAGAAAATCAGTCCATCATATATAGTGTAGTAACCCATTTGAGTATATTGACATCAGTAGCCTGTTTCATTGGAAACACAATTATATGTAGTGTAGACATATATGTTTCCGTTGCCTGTTGACGTTATGTATACATCCAGAATGTCTTGGTATTTTCTATACTGGGCGGGGCAGAATGTGAACTGCAAAAAGATGGAACAGAAAATGATATTCAAGTTTTATGATGAATGTGCCAAACTAACTTGATAAAAAAAAAAAACAAACAAACAAAAAAAAAACACCTGAAATCTTGTTACAAATGAAAAAGATTAACAAAATGTATTTAGAAACGGAGGATATCTATCAGAATAAACCTACAAAAGAATGCAGGGTTGGTCTGGATGTATCCTGCTGAAATCAGGAATGGAAGCTTTTTTGCATATCACTCTAAGCATTTCACACTTAATTTAAAAGTACCAGCATTTCTTTCTAACTGAAAATTTTTATTAATACATTTGTCCCTCTGTCTTCTCACAACGAAAGAATGTGTGTCGCATCTACATTACCTGTATTTGCTTTTTGTTGCTTTAAACAAAAAAAAAAGAAATGAATGAATAGGTACTGTAATAAGTTCCATATATCATCCTATATGTCCACACAACATTTTAAAATGGAGTCATTCAGTAAGTGGTGGAACTACACCCACTGCCCAGTTTGCAGTTTGCTCTCTGCTCTCACCTTTCTCTGCCTCAGTTGGATGATCCATTCCTCTCCTCTGTCTTTACGTTCCATTCCTCCTCCTCTCAATCTCATTTCATACCCCAGTCATTATGTCTCTCCCCCTTCTCCCATCCTGCTCCTGAACAGGACCCGTTGGCCCTGATTAATCTTCTGCATTTGACTTAATGAGAGGTCATTCACATATCTGATCACAATGGCTACAGGAATCAATGACAGATGACCACTTGGCAGAAATACTGAGGTGCCGAAAAAATCCAACTGAATCTGTTAAGACTTTATTAGATACCCTCCTCTGCACTGTGCACCACAGTGTGTTGTGTTACTGTGTGTAAATATCTCTGTCCAACCTTTAAAAGGCACTGAGACTGCTTCTTTTTATTTCAGTACCATATTCAGTGCCTGTAAGTCAAGTAATTCAGCTGTGCTATTTAGATTCTCAGCTCAACACCCTGGAGTTGGATAAGGTGAGTGTTGTGACTGTAATGTGTGTTTGTGTGTTAAGACTAGATACACCATAGGTCATTCAATGGTACAGCATCATGATACACACATCTGGAAAGAGAGAGATATAGCAGGTATCGGCCCACACGCACACATGCACGCACACAGAAAAACCTTCAGTTAGGAGATTATGAATTGATTTCTTCCGCCCTATAAAGCCCATGTCTTCCTCGCTGAATGCAGTAATGTGTCCACTTGACCTTTCTTGGTGTGCTCCTTTCTGGTGAATTGACTCCTAAGTGTTTGGCCCTGGCCTTTTCAGCACCATGGGTGTCCTCCATCTGCAGTGTGGCCTGGTTGGCAGACATCAGCAGCCTGTCAGCACATCATGCTCACCGTACAAATGCAAACGCACTCTTTCTCTCTCTCTCTCTCTCTCTCTCTCTCTCACACACACACACACACACATACACAAACACAAGCACTCTGAAGTGCTGAGATGTGACAGAGAAGGCCTCGATGCAGAACATTGTGTCCATCTAAGGCTGTAACAGTGCATGGAACTGCATTTCGTTCAGACTTGCAGTGTAGGCAAATGGAAAAGTAGATGTTGCATGAGAGGGCCACATGACATTCTTCTTTGTTGACCTACAGCGTGTTTGTTGCCTATTGAACCGTACTGATATAGTTCTACACAGCATACTAGTCTGTTAGTGAACCATTCCACAACATTATGCAGAGTGAGACACGTGTATAGAGTATTTGCTGCCACTGAATTTCCTGGTCTCTGTCCAAGTGCCATCTCAGGTCCATGGAGTGTGGTGGCAGTGAGACTGGTCAGTGACACAGAGGTCCTAGGCATCTGAACTAGCATCTGTTGCAGACGGGAGCAGCACAGCGGCCACCCTGTCCTCACTGTTGGCCCGACACCATCCTGCACTATCCACTGTCTGTCACACCCGGCGCCCTGCAAAGTTAATTGTGAAGTGGAGTGGCGCGTTGGGGTGCTCTTGCTAAGCAGCCCCTAATGACAGGCAGAGAGACAGCTACACATGTTCACTGGCTCTCCCTCTGGAGGAGGCTACAGATAGCGCTCCGGCACAGACACTGACCTGTCACAAAGCTGTCAGCAGCCAGCCTGTCAGCCACACAGCCCAGCACGCAGCCCAGCTATCCCAGGTGCTCGGCTGACAATCTCCACACTCTGTTCTGTCGACTGCTCTGCCAAGCCTGCTGCTGCTAAGATTCATTAAGGCTTTATTCTAAGCGGTCTTGGCCACTTCATTATGAACACACCTAAGAGAGTGTGGGATACAAATAAACAGCACTTTTCATGCTTTGGATTGCTTCCAGACTTGATGTTGTTCAGTTTTCTTGTGCTCTGGCGTTAAATTTCCAGAAAACTCTCACTGCACTGTTCCACTCGGTCTCCCTCGTTAAGATGACTCCTGAGGTGTGTGTTTTGTGTTTATGAAGGATTCTCCTGGTAGCGTAATGGAGCTCAGCACAGACGTATGGAACACATGTGCTAATATCTCCTCATAGGAGCCCAAATGAGCCATTACTGGAGCTAATCTGACAGGCATACTGCATTCAGTTCCCCATCTGCCAGCCACTGTGCTCAGAGCCACAGTGGGTTCCTCCTGAGTGCAGATCTGGTACGGATGGGCCAGATGGAAAACACCCTACTTTAGAAGCAAGCCACTGACCATGGATGCAGAAAGACGCAGGGAGGAAGAGGATGGCAGAGAGAATGGTCACACCATCGATGAATCGCCTGGTGAGTGAGTGAAGTTTTGGAAAATAAGCATCCAATTCAGCATATTAATTTTTATGTTTGATGTTATTTCCAAAAGCTCTGGTGCTGTATCTACTCAGGTGTGCAGGCCTATTCTCCTTCCTTGCAGTTTCTCAGTTTCTTCCACACTGTTAACCCGTGGAGAGCATGAGGAGAAAACGTGGGGGGAACAAAGGGGCAATATAGGCTGCCATCTACCTCTTGGGGGAGAAGACATATAACATTAATGGTATCCGTTAACATCTCCTTAACCCCAATCCCCCTTGCTTGCCGAACACCTCCCATCCCGTTTTTCTCCCCCTGCAGCCAACCGCAACCCGCTCGCAACCCCACCACGTTCCCCTCTACCTCCACCCCCCTCAGGCTCTGCTCCCTGGGGGCCTGTTTGTTTCCCTGCCAGGGGCACAGGCGGCGGAACACTGATGAGGTGCTCAGGCCACCGTGAAATGCGCCATAACCTGCCAGCGCAGAGGCCTGGTGAGATTGCCGTATTTACTTTTTAATCTGGCCGCCTTAATACATGCGATAAAAACTTTGTCACATTAGATGGTGACAGATGGGCCCGGAGATGTTATTACTGGTTGTGGGAGGCAGTGGGGAGAGGGTGTTGGGAGGAGAGGGTGTGGGCTGGGGAGCACAGGGCGGCGAGGGGGATGAGAGGGAGAGAGGCAATGCCCCCAATCACGATAATTTTTCATCACCCCAATTACATTGTTGAGTGCGTCTCGGCGGTGGCATGTGCACACCCAGTCCTGCTGCTGGGTAAAGAGCGAGGCAGAGAGACATAAATAAAGATAAAATGAGGTGCCCTAGGTCTTCTATCCCGCTGACTACTCCTCTGCCATCTCTCCAAACTGATGGAGGCCCTGTTTAAATGAAGGCTAAATCTTATTTAGATAAGAGAACTGAACTGCTGCCCAGGACGAGAGCATCATTGTTTGTTACTGATGGCTGGAGAGGAGGAGAGGAGGAGGAGGGGTGAGCTCGGGGATTGTGGCTAGTTTTTGCATGTTCTTATGCTATAAGAGAGATTGAATGTTGTTTGTGTGTTTGCAGGGGCGCAGGTGTACATACCGCATGCAGAGAATATCTGTCACTATACACATAGACAGCTATGGTTTTTGTTTTGTAAGTGTCCATTTGTGAACTGAGTCCCTTGGTAATAAAATTTCATTGAAGTATATCCATCCTAATGTCGTTTCCTATCTCGGAGCTCTTTGGTTGCATTGCATGGAATACAATATAAAAATATATCTGTTGTTTATAGCTTCCCTTTATAGCTGAACATCAAAATATGTGTCGGTGCATGTGTGTTTGTTGCACAAATATTTTGTTTGAGCCAGGGAGCGCACAGCACTCAGCTGCCTCAAGCAGCACAAGTTTAGCAACTGTTTTCCTTTTTAATTGTTGTGGAAATTAAATAAGAGTGTTTGTGACATGAGTGTTGTAGGTAATGAGAGCCAGAGAGCAGCTGGGAGGCTACGGGCCTGCGTGCGCATCATTAGGAGCCCAGAGGCTCCCAGGCTCCACGCTAGCGTAAGCCACTAATGAAAAGAATGTAGTCACAGATCTCATTTTTCAGGCAATTCTTGTGTAAACTGGAGATTTTCCAGTGCATGCACAGTGGAACAGGGGCCCCACATAAATCACACAGGCTGGCTGCCTTCAGTGGAAGAAAGAGGGGGTTTCGAGCACATGCTAACCACACAGACATATGCTGCAGGAACTGGAAATCTGCAGTGGCACAGCTAGAGAGAGAGAGAGGATCACAGCACCTACACCTGTCTACCCCCCTACCCATCTTTTCTAGCTCTCTATCCATCTCTGCTACGCTGTCCAACAGCCCAACCCCCATCCTCCCCCCTCTCCAACATCCCCTCCTACCCGCAGGCAAACCAACCAGCAATGCCTGCATGCAAGCCATTGAAATGGGTCATTTTTTAATTAAATACAATATTAATTACTGCGAGCATCATTACCGATATGTGAGATTTGACTAATTAGTGTAATAGTTTTGGAGTCACGCTCATTAAATATGAAAATTACAGCAGTAGAAAAGATTGGTTCCGTGATCAATCTTGTATGGACAGAGAGGAAATGATTTAGAGAATAGCTTTTATTGTACAATTAACTCCATTACAACCTGCCAGACAAGAATAAAGAGAGCAGGGAATTTGGTCGGTGTTAAGAGTTTCACACAAGTGCTGCCTTCGGCTGCTGGTTCTCCTCAAATGCAATCTTTTGCCTGTAACTAGATGAGACACTTGCCAAAGCATACAATACCCTCCAGAGAAGCCTTAGCCTCATCAGCTACTCAATTAGGACAGCTGCTAAATGGAAGACTTGTTGATCTCTTCTATTTGACACCCTCAGAGTTCATTGTACTTTAGTTTGGCAGCTTTGCACTCAAATAGAAAAGCGGGTCATTCTCATCGTCAATTGTCAGAATCGTTCCAGTTAACTGCAGTTCATTTTGAGCTTCATCTTAGCTCAAACGCTGTCTCTGGAAATGACAAGTTGACCCCCTGGCACTGATGTCTTAGCATGTCAAAGACTAAAAGAAGAGAGCGCTGACATAGGAGATTATCACGTTCAGTTAGGAAAAGGCAACAGGAACAATTTAAGACAAAACTGTGATAGTGAAAGTATTAAAAGAGGCATAATTTTACAGAATGAACAGTCCTCGCGCTATAAATAAGTATGGATGGTCTCCAAGGTGGCGAGTGGACACTGAGCTCCACTGAACTCCACTGTTGTTTGCATGTATCAGGGTCTCTCTCCACTGCTCTGGTAAACACATTACATAGGACCACAGCCAGTGCATAAGAGCTGAACAGAGCTCCTCTATGTCCTCACCATGTGTGTGACTAAACACTGAGCAACAGAAATTGGCCCCTTCACTGGAGTGGCGTTTGTGTGTTTAGCATATCAAAGCTGTGAAAATAACCATGTTTGCATTGCCTCTCCTCTTTCCAGGTGGTCTGTCATATCTGGGCCCTCAGACCGGATGGCACTCACTGTGTGTGTTGATCACTGTGGCATCTGGGTAAGGGGAACACCCCTGGCTGGCACCACAAGTGTGTTAGTTTCAATACAAGTGATGGCAGCCATGACAGAGCAAACAGGGCACAAACCTCATTCCAATTAGGCTTCTTTTTACACAAATGTGAAAATGGTGATAGACGAATGTCATCAGGTACAGTGCTGAGAATGCCCTTGTGATCATTAGTTCATCACTTATTAACACAGTAATTCGCCAGATTAATTTCTATTAATTATTAAAGTCATTTATGTAATTCATTAATCCTCTTTCATCGATAAAGCTTAAATAGTAAACTAATTGGATTGTCATTTATATTAACTCTTCAGTGTTTCAGCACTTGTAACAGTTTCGCTCTTTATTTGCATCCCACCTTTGCTTATGACCTTGTACCCTGAATGTCTTTGTGGATCTCTGCTTCTATATGTATGTACCGTAAACATTTCCCCCACTTTGAATATATGCAATAATCCTATCTACAGCCACATGAATACTAGCCCTCCATAGCCATTATTGTAATGCTAACCTCCAGACTGCATGCCTGATAGCCAATACTTTATCACAGCTTTGCCTTTTTTATGGGTCTGGTGTCTCTTTAAAATGATTGCCCCTGTTTTGATCTGATTAATTTTGTGTGAGCACAAACAATTACTTTTCATCTTTATCTGCTCAAGGAATCACCCCTTTTTATGGGTATCATTTATTACACGTGGACAGCTACTTGTTTATTAGAATTTCAAGCAGCCTATCGCAGCCGAGATCTCCCACGGTCTATATTTACATTTCAACTTCAGCTAAACAGGCATGACAAACACACATAGCAAACGGCCAGCAGCGGCCACACTTCATTTTCATATTGCCTCCTCGCGGGCCAGACGGACCGGACTTAATGCAAAAGTTCCTGACATGGTGGCAGAAGGTGCTGAGCAGGAGAGAGAAGAGAAAAAGAGAGATGGGAGAGAAACTGAATGAGCGAGAAAGCAAGAGCAAGAGAGGGAGAGAGAGTGAGAATGGGAAGGTGGTGGGATGTGAGAGCAGGTTGACTGAGTATGTATTTGAGCTTTCAGGTGAGTGTCCATCATTCAGTGAAAGAGGATGGGTTCATGGCCTCTGAAATCCATCCATGGCAAGGGGGTCTTCACAGTGAATATAAATATATGTGTGTGTGCCACGGCCAGGGCCACTCTTGACAAGCCAACAGCTGTTAATTATGAATTGGCCTGCAGAGAGGGAGACAGGCTGGTGAATATGCAGAGCTGAAGGAACGCGCAGAGCCCATGCAACACAAGTGTCAGACCCCCACTGCACCCGGAGTGGCAGGGGTTGACCTGGGTGTCAATCACTAGTACCGGCCAAGCAACAGGACAGGGATTGCTTGGAACTGACCCAAAAAACTGCAGTTTGACTCATATGGAAATTAACTTTTTTTATTTGATGGTAGCACAAATAAGTTATGGAAAGACAATTGTGGTCCGAGCACCTTGGAACACAGAACACCTTGGAAGCTTGCGTCATGGAACAATGCAGTTTCAAAACCAAGAGCATCACGTTTATTTTACATGTTTCTGGAGCAGATGTCTTAAGGTCACAGAATAAGACAAAAGCAACAGACATCAAATACATCCATGATCCTGTTTACGTTAAGAGTGGTGAGACTGAGGGTCTACAGCCATTCTAGAGGCTCTATGACCACTGTGGGCACAGCAACGCTAACATGCTGCCAGTGACAATATGCAACTGTTTAGCAGATATAATGGTTACCACGTTCGCCATCTTAATTTAGTGTTAGCATGCTATCGTTTGCTTATTAACACTATACACAACGAATGAGAAAGATCCTGATGGCAATGTTAGTGTGGCAGTTATTTGGACAAATTATTTTGACTTGACTGTGGTGTCAGCTGAAAAGTTAAGGAATCACCAAAGCTACTACGGTTTATCTTGAGGGAAATGAAAGTCTGTGCCAGATTTCATAGCCATCCTGTCATTAGCTGTTGAGACACTTCTGAACCAAAGCAGTGCACTGACTGAACATCAAACCAAAATGACTGTCCTTGCTGCAAGTGTGCCAAAGATGGATAAAAACATACAGATGCATACAGTTTAGCAAAGTCTAAATTTTCCAATAGCATTTGTGTTTGAGTTTTTGAGTTCTATTTAAATGTGTCCACAGTGTCCAAGGAGCTTAATAATGAAACATATGTGTACCAAAGTTTAGGAGCCACAACCTCAAAGGCCTCCCTTGGTTTTAAGCCAGGAGTGAGGAATAATCACAAAGCAAACATGAGAAAACAGGAGTGAAGAAACTCAAGAGTGTGTTCAAATTGTGTTAAACTTGTATTCTGATTTGTTTGGCGTCTAGCGTAAAGAAATTGCGAAGGGAAAACTTGAACAAATGCCAACAGTTTCAGCACTGAATCTCTAACAACCCCAGCTGAGGGAGGGATTCCTCAAGCTTATTTGTCATTGCTAAAACCCCATGTATCTCCTTCCAGTCACTGTGGAGAGTGTGTACACACTATCCATTCACAGTAGGACCAGGGTTAACAGGGCCTGTGCCTTTAATGACAGGAATATCTCCAGGAATTTTAATTAATTTTCTACTCTTAGCAGCTGAATCCGCGTTAATTTCCCCCTCAAGGACTTTTATAAATTTCATCATTAATAAAATCAGACATTCAATTAGTCCCAAAATCCAGATTGCCAACTGTTTCATAACAGTCCTGCTCTGATTTTCCCTTTTTTATTAGGTTGGGAGAAAAAAAGTTAAAACTAATTTCATTAATCTAATTGTCATAACTTTGAACCATCTCTTAATTAGTTCAAATTAATATGATTAATCACAATAATGACAAAAACTCATTCAATTACAGGATTTCAATGGCAAGTGGATGTGTTGGGGGTGATAGGGGCATAAAGGATGAGGGCGGGAAGCAGAGCTGGCTGCGAGAGACGGGATTGGTTGTGATTATTCCAATGACTGGCAGGTTATCAATCATGCTGCAGTTTTAATAAAGGCTGCTGGAACTTCAGTGGAAGGCCTGGCTCAGTTGTCTTCTTTCTTGTTTTATTTCTTCAAAATCCTTTGGAACTCTCCTTATTCCTCCATGAAATATGAGCCTTCTTCCAAGACTTGAACTGCACATTTTAATGAATAAAGTGGTGTGCATAAAAACAAAAATGGACTCATCCATATGTAAATAAAATGATGGCAGTGCATATGATCATCATCGCTGCCCCATTATTGCAGAAAATTGCATATGTTTATGCGCTGGAGTGATCTCACTTTATTTTCATTTGTCTGAGCATTCACTAAAGCTGCAGATGAGTCTGCCCCCTCTCTGCAGACATGTGGATCTGAGAGATGCCTGCTGCGCTGCTTTCAATCAGGGCCACCGATCTAACAAAGCAGGGGAGCAGAAGCATGTCACCATTTGTCACATGCCACTGGGGCACAAGCTGAGCAGCAGGCACACCCTCGGGTGTGTTAGGCCAGGAGGGGGTACTGCAGATGCCAGTCTCAGGCAGGTTCCCTCTTGTCTTATGCTGTCCCCCTGGGACCAACCACCCAAATGTCCCCAGCCAGTTGTCTGGGACGATTTGACCTGCCATTCACCCATCTGTATGGAAGGCTGCTTACCTTCCATCACCCTGAGGAAGGAGTCTGTTGATCAGAAGACCCATCTGGGAATAGAGATCCGTCCCTGGAGAGTCCAAATATTGGAGCTCTCAGGACACCCCCTCACGTCACCTCTCTTGCGTGTTCATGCCTGCTCATTCTCTGCACCACTTCAGAAACTGCTGCTTTGATCCTCACTCCTGAGCTATGGCACTGAGTAGGGGAATTCACCTGCCACCCCAGGTAAAGTAAACTAAAGCCTGCTGGAGCGTTAAGCAAAGCATAGCATAGATACATATGTTATGTCTCTGTGACAGTGCTTATCATGCAGCTCAAGGGCTTGCATCCTTTACCCAATGGTTATATCTCACACAGCATTGGATCCATGTCTGATGCATATCTTGGCTGACAGCATAGTTGAAAGCCTGGAGCATGACAGACATGTAAAAGTGTACATTGTACGCCCAAGTGTGCTGAGTGTTGTACACAGTGGCTTTTAAGTTCCTGTACTCTGCCTTGGCATGTGTTTACCACTGGCATTGTTTGTAGAGCCTGGTGATTAAAGGCTATTGGAAGTGATGCAGAACCAGACAGTGAGAGGTGCCATACTTTCAGGATGCTGTGACCACATGGGGCAGCATATGGAGCTATTTCCTCTCCTCTCTCCAGGACTTTTTAGACATGTCAGTTGGGCCTTAATCATGCATTTTTCTGCATGAGGGGAAAACTGGAATATCTGTGCCAAGCTGGCTTCTGTGCCCCGCAGTTCTCCACCAACCCACTCGATCAATAGTGCCCATGCACCGTCGCTTACACAACATACACACTTGCACACTTATAAACACACAGAGTTTACCTCAGTCCCATTTAGGGGTCCATGCTTATTCTGTCTATTATTCAGACCAATTTCCTGTAGACCATTTCCTTATTGTCATCATGTTTTTTAATTATAGGAGAGTGGAAACTAGTGGATGGGGGACCATACCTTAATAGTTCAGCCTTCCAGAGACTCAGGGACAAAAGGGACATTTTTCAAGGTCTAAACCCACCCTCCCCTCATATGTACAGCCATCTCTGAGTCCCCAGTCACCCTTGAGAGGGAAGCACAGCCTTCCATGTGCATAAAGTTGAAATAAACTGCAGTCTGTATTTTCATTGGGGAAAGTGAACCCAATTTACACGCTGCTCCACTGGAGATGAGCACTCTAGCGTACCCTAGCTGGTAATCTTGCCCAGATTCCTCCTTTGTGTCCTGCATTATTGTTGAAATAAATAACCTTTCACTGCAATCAGTGTGGGGATCTTCACTTAAATTATCGCCCCACAGATAGCTCACTCATGATCTGCTTCTATATCCATTAACTATCCGGGAAAGTGATTTATTGGTGAAGGGTAAGAAAAAAGGAATGAGGAGGAAGGGGAAGGAGACAGTTTGGTTAGACAATAGTGCCCTCTACTGTTTGCAAAGTGGACATCCTTGACGGGTACTGTGGAAACCAACACTGATAACATCAACACTAATATGCTGGTAAAGTTTTGAGAGAGGGTTCTGTATGTCTTCAAGCTTAAAAACTGTTTATTTTAGTCTTTAAATACAACCATACTAAATTACAACCTGATTAAGGGGCAAATTCAAGAAATAAAAAGCAAATCCAGATCCAGAATACAGCATCAGAAAAGCCAATATAAACAATTCTCTACGGCAAAAAAGCACAGTTCTTACAGTTCATACAGAGGTATGGGCATGAACATTATGCCCTTTTCCAGTTTATCAAGCCAGGGCTCCTGTACCTAACCCCCCTTCATCCCTTCATCCCTCCATCCCCTCCTCTGCAGTCCCTCCTTCCCCACACTCCTGTGATGTGTCGTTACACGCTCGGCTGGCTCCTCTTCCATGACAGACTGTTACTTCCTGGAGCGGAAACGCATTTGATTGTTAACATCTGGGCCATTACAATTGCAAACTAGGGCTCTGTACATCAATCAGGAAGTGATTTCAAAACAAAGAGACCGTCCTCCAATCAATCTATTGGGAAGCGGGGGCATTACATGCTCCTGTAATCCCGGCTAATTAGCGGGATAATGGGAATGAGATTTATGAATCTGCTGAGGAGAGTGGAGGTGCGAGGGCACACTCAAATTAGCAGGGATGCACGCCAGCCCAGGCTGCAATAAGGAGGACGTGCTGTTGGTTTTTATCAACTTCTTGCTGCCTGGCCACCTTTAGCTTGGTGACACTGTGAGGGAAGCATCACAGGCTAATGCACACACTGTGTAAGGCACTGTTACAGTAGCTGAACTTTACATTACCATCCACCTGTTGTATCTGTTGTGAGTATTTATTTTAACAAACCACTAAAACAGAAGCACAACTTATAAACTAACATCAATATGAAGCAAAGTGAAGTTGATTTCTTGCCATGTTTTTCATGTATGGGAACACCTGCTGACACAGATATGATGTTGGGAATAGCAGTAGCCACAGATTATGAAGTTTAATATGATTTTTTAAAAAACAATAAATAAAATACAGTAAAAAGTGGAAATAGAAAAATCTTTTGGCGCTCTTTTTCTTTCCTTAAAGATTAAATATATGACATTTATGACAATAAAACAATAAACAATTCTTTGCTATGTTAAGATGAAGATGAGGTGTCCTGAACAGAGAATGACATCACACTTCCTGTGTGTGCAGTAATCTGAGCTTCCCTGTTATATCTTTTGGCAGCCTGGAGTCCCTCTAGATCCTCATGTCCATTTTAAACATGGCAGCCGGGTAAAAAAGAATTTTTCTCTTACTGTGGCTGGCATGTTTCACATCTGTTTCTGAAAACATTTTAAGTGACTAACAGGCTATGTAGACCTAGTAACAAAATCTTGATTTATATTTGAATGGCACTGCCTAACAGTTTATTCTCTACTCTATACTTGCTCTAGTGGCAGTGAATGTCTGTATATTTAAGCTTTAAGGTAGCCATGATGCCCACTTTGAGAATGACAATTTTGGTCAGTGTTGATGTGAAGATATAGGATTTCTTTTTTGCACTCTGGTGACCTGTTTGCCTGCAGTTACATCGTTCTCAGCTGTTTACCCTAAACTTTCCCGTTCTTCTCCACACCAGACAATATTACTTTTGGGATATATTACCCTTTTGGCAAAATGGACAAAAAAATACAAATAAATGTACTTGACAAAACAACTGAATGTCCAGCCTATCTCAGTTTAATCTCAATATCTCTGAGGTATTTTCAACAATATAACAGAATGGGACAAGGATTGACTGTTCTCCTCTATTTCCTTTCCCGGGATTATTTACGCTGGGTGGAATATAGAGAGTGTGTATGTACAGCACTGACTGTGTGGCACTGTGTGTGAGGTGGTGTATCCCTGGAGGTGGCTGCCTCAGTGCCACCCTGAAGCCTCTTCCTCCCCAGCGGCCCCCGGGCCTGACCTTGCCCGCTGGTGGGGGACATCTCCCATTAAAGCAGTGCGTTGTGATAAGGCCATTTCTTTTCCTTCAGCATCCCTTTAATGTCATCCCTGAAATATGAAGTCATTAAGCGATATTAAAACAGTGCTGACAAACTAATTAACAGAAGACATTATACGGGATGGGCTCGATTAATCCGCTTTAATTGCTCTTTTAAATGGGGGCTCCAATTAAAATTAATAAAGATTTACTGTGATCACACCAAACTACACCAAGAAGTGGTTGTCTGAAGGGCAGCCTAAAGTCAGCGGCCTCCGTTCTCAAGTTGCACTCCCTTTTGCTCCCTGCGCCCTCCCAGTGCAAGCCTGCCAAAAAGCCTGTATCTCTGAGCTGGAGATTAAACAGAGGGACTGTCCCAGTGCCCCCAGTCCCCCAGGATCCAACATCCCTGAGCTGGAGACCCTTTTGTCTCCAGCTCAGGGATGTTTGATCCTGCTTTTGTCTTTCAGGGACCCTGGCAAGCAGGCACTGGCCCAGTTCCCCATTAATATTATATCACAGACCTACGCTGACTGTGGACAATTGTGCATTTCTTACTCAAAAATAAATGAAATATGCAGTTGACAATTTTAAAAGATTTTACAGTTTCTGTTTCCCTGACGTCCTTGCTGAACTGTGTTTAGCAATAAACCAACTGCGGTTCAGTTGCAGTGACAAGTGCACCACTCAGTGGATAGTTTTGTACATAACAAAACCTTTCATTTAAATCAAATACTTACTGATTGAAAGTTCAGATTTAATTTTAGAATAATGCTATTAATTGGCTAAAAAAAAAAAAAAAAAAATCAAATTAAACACACCAAAGAATATTTTACTTACATTGTAAGAGATGAATGAATTGGTGAGCTGGGCTGTGTGTGTTACAGCAGAGATTCACTAGATGATGCTGTTACTCTTTTCAGTTCATCCTAAGAGAGTGGCTCTGATTAAATTCTCATTATTCTGTCTGTTTCAGTGTGAGACTGAGAAAAGTACAGCTTCATCAAAACCTGCATTTTGTATGAGCGCACCTTCCTAGGAGGTTACACACAAATCATTTGTTCATACCGAGTGTTTTTGTTTGAATTTGATCACGTCCTGTTGCCTTTTACTTTTCATTTCATCTTCATTACAAAGCATGCTTTGTTTTATCTCTAATACAGAATGTAATTTCATCTGGCACTGTTTAAGTTGAAGCCTTGACAGCCAGAGGCAGTTAAAAAACTGAAGGTATTTTCCTTGTTTTCTTTCATTATATCAGAGGTGACCAAGTCTTGTTCAGAAAATGTTACACAACAAATTAATTTGAGCAAAGCATTTTGGTTTGACCAGAGGCATTTTAATTGAGTTGAGAATGTAAATCAATTTACTGAAGAAGAAGACTGATCTAATTGAAAAGAAATGTCTATTAAAAGATTAGTGAGGTTTATTGTCTCCAGTCTTTGTCATCAACCAATCCAACTAATGTTTTAATTTCCTTAATGTTATCATTTCTGATGTAATTGGTGCTTGGGTGCCTAACAGGTTTTCCAATTAAATGTTTTGGTTTTGGGCACTGACTATGCAATCTCACACAGTGACATGAAACAGTGTGGCTCACGCTGCTCTGCCTTGCGCATTCCTGTCTATATGGGCACCTTGTTGCTTTTCTGTTAAGGTTTGAAGGATAAAATGACCTGTAAATGTGCAATAATAGTATTTATGTACTAAATACTCAACACTGTTCTTTCACAGTGAAATATTTCACTTGAATTCAAGTTTTCAAGTTAACTCAAGGCATCAAAAGAAACTATCTGTGATAGTTTGTGTGTGTGTACGTGCGTGTATGTGTGTGTGTGTGTGTGTGTGTGTGTGTTTGCGATCAGCTTGCTTTCACTGGGTGCCTGGAAGAAAGCGTCAACGGGTTTGTGGAATTTTGCTTTGGTGGCACAAATGCGATATGAGGTCACCTCGGGCATTAGTCACTAGGAGGGAATGCATTGTGGCTGTTTTTAAGACATGACAGTTGTCTGCGTCCACAGCGGCCGCACAATGAATGCAGGCCTTAGAAAGTTGACTTGAATTGGCTTCGGTGAACAATGTGAACGGCATAGTTTGGGGAACATTTAACAGCTGGCTGCTGGACGTGGATTAGAGGCACCTTCTGGGCTCGGTAGTGGCACACCGTGTTTTTTCATATAGGAAGAGTTAAACGTTTACAACTACATCAAACCCATTAATGTATGATAATGTGCTGATTAATGCCAAAGAAACACCGTAACACACAAGTTTTAATTTTTTAGATTATAATTTAGTGCATCTTTAATTTCAATAATCATCCAGTACAATGTCTTTGACTGAAATGTCTGAAAATGATTGTACTTTACATGACCTTTTTACATGATAATAAAACCCATGACAGTCAATTGCATTGTTTGTCCATGCATATTCTGTCATGCTAATAGTTTACAACATAATTATAGCACATTATGGAACATACAACAGAGGTACATGTACATTTACACAACACACACAGCTATCAAATGAAATGCAATTAAAAGCAAAGTAATACTGACGGTAATTGCCAAAAACCTCTTCCATTCTTAATCAGGCTAGACTATAGTTTAATAAATTCAAAAAGCATGATTACACTTTGTAAACATTTTTACACACCTACAAAGTCTTGAAATGTGTGGAGGCTGATTATATAAGTAAACACTAATCAAGAGAATAAACCACAAGAGCATTAATATGTATCTGCTAGCTGATAAAAGTAGAACATACAGCATTTTAGGGAATATATAAAATGATGTGTGTGTGTGTGTGTGTGTGTGTGAGTGAGTGTATTTTTGTAGATGTGTGATCTAGTCCCCACAAAGTAAATCATTAAATATTAGGGTGAAGACTTGCTTTTAGGTTAGGTTGAGGTTCGGGTCAGGTTAAGGTAAGGGTTATGATCAGGGACGTAATGTAAGTAACGTTTATTGTTATGGTTAGGTGGTGGTTAAGCCTCCAAGAAGTCAATGTATGTCTATATATTGTCCCCGAAAGTAATGAAAATTGTGTGACTGTGACTGTCTGACTGTGTGCGTGTGTGTGTGTGTGTGCGTGCATGTGTTTTTTGTTGTTTTTTTACAGATCTACAAAATTATGAATTAACATCTACATTTCACTTCACTAAAATGCACTACAAGAAAGGATGAAATAATAGCCTACTGCCAAGTGACAAACTTCAATTCACTATTATAACTCTCCACTTGGCCCTATAAATAGGAAGATGTCTTGAACTCCTCTGGGACGTCGCTATCCAGTTTACAGATCACCTTGTATATAGCTTTTTTCCAAGAGGGGTCTGAATCTTTGGCTGCCGAGATGGCATTGTAAAACTCATGCAAGGTGATTTCAGCAACCTCCAGGAATCTGTCTGGAACCTGTAAAAGGGGACAAAAAAAATGGAAACTTATGAGCAAAGTCAATCTAGTTAAAACCTTATTCCAATGATGAAAAAGCTCTTCAGCTAATGCTGTGTTACAATATGTCTTCAATTTTCTCAAAGTCAAAAACATATGAAATGAAGACCTGTAGTGCAAATCTTCAAACACTCCAGCTGATGAAAGGGAGCTTGTCTCTTTGTTCTCTGCACACATACAATGAATGCAATGCTGCAATCATTAACTTTCATTAGCTGATCTTGTTGTCCTGAACCTAACTGAAACACTGGCGAGCTCTCTTGCCAGTGACTATACCCAACGCTGTCATGGTCAGTCAACAGAAAACGACTATAAATCCCACCAGGAGCACAGCCAGAAGCTAAATATTACAATAATTTGAAACAACACTTGAGATTGTTAGGCTTAGGTGTAAACTATTTGTGGTTCAGCAAGGATTTGGTGTGGCTGAAAATGGGGCAAGAATCTAGGAGTTACAGATACTAACAGCAGGATCCATAAAAAGTAGAGATGCAAGGGGAGCTGGGAGAAAACCGCCCTGCAGCCCTTGGTTCCCATCCACTGACCAGTTAGCACAACAGTTGTTGGCATAAGTTATTTTTCTTTCCCCTCATCTCCTGACACAAAAGCATCCCTGGGAAAGGAATGTCTTGGTCCCAAGGTAAAGAAAACGGTCTCGTCCCTTTCCCACCAAACGGCCTTCTCCCTCGGAATCCACAGCGTCTTTCTCAGCATTCCGCATCAGTAGCAATCTCAGTCTCGCTCAGGCGTACTGGTCCTCTAATCCTGAGTTGTTTTAGTGGGATTTTGCGGCTTCCTCTTCCCACAGTTTGATAAAGCATCACTCTGGAGTTTAGATAATGGCTGTAAAGGCTGGCCTGCCACAGGTGCAGTGTGACAAACAGGTCAGCACACTGACATACGTGACCGCAGCTACATGCTGACAGGAGGACATGCTTCAGCAGCTTACTAACTGCTGTGGTGAAATGTGTCAGATTCAGTGCTTTAAAGGGGTAGCTGAGCATTTTGGATTTGCTATCCGGGGCCGAGTTAGATGAGAAGATTGAGCCTATACTTATATCTGTCTGTTAAATAGGAAGCTACAGCCAGAAGCCTGTCAGCTTAGCTTAGCACAGACACAGGAAAAAGGAGGAAACAGGTGTCGAACAACAAAATCGACCTAACAGCACCTTCAGAGTTCACTAATTACACAGATTTGTTTAATTTGTACAATTCATTATTGTCTGGGATTGTCTAACTCTACACCAGAAAACAAATAAGCACATTTCCTAAAATTTTTAATTTTTGCTTTTAGATATTGTCTAAACATTTGCTCTAATTATTTAGAGATCCCTGTGGAGCAGGTATTGAGAACAGAACTGAAAACATGCTCTTCCAATTGAATAAAATGTAGTTAATCTGTTCCAAAGTGTATGTACGTAAAGGGAGCAGTACCTCATTCAACAAAACCTCATTAGCAAAAACATAAAAGAATGAATGACAAATGAGTTACACTTACGTGGAAGTCATTGGCTTTATTGTAGTGCATGTTCAGCGCTCGGAACAGCTCTGAGTCCCTGCTAACTGTAATATCTTTGACATCAACGATGCCCTCAGCAATGGCCTGCCGGGCAAACTTCTCCATCTGGATGTAGTAAAACTCCCTGAAGTTACTGAACCACTTGATCAGCTGAGAGGTGATGCAGCGGTTGAACTGGAAATGGAGAGAAATAAAATTACTTCACCAAATACCATCCGTAAGTACATAGCAGAGGATTCAAGGGACCATCCTGGAAACCCAAGCCCCTGCATTCACAATAATCTGCCCAGCTGAAGTGTCCCTGAGCAAAACAATGAATGTCTGGCTGCTCCAGAAGTGCTTTTCTGACCTTTGATCTCCCTGTGAAGAAGGCAAATAAAAGCAGTGATCATCCATTTCAGCATCAATAAAATTTGTGATTTCAGAATTTAATTTCCGATTTCAATGAGAAAATAAACAAATTCCAAAATATTAATCTCCGTGCATTTCAATTTACAACCAGACCCTTTTCATAACTGGTGTTTGGGACCTGTAGGGTGAAATGTCACTCTAGTGGTCTGTCACTCTACATGACATTAATTACTCTGATCCTTTCCCACCAATGTCCGGGGTGAAAAAACATCTGTCAGGCCTCTGTATTTCTAAACTCAGTCTTGACATTAGTCGTGTTATTCTATCTCCTCATCCAGAAAGACAGAAAAAAAATGCCTAAGGGCTGGGCAGGCATCAAAGACGCTTCTTCTCTCTGGTGTGGTGGGTGAGAAAGCGGCAGCATAAGGACAGAAGGAAGCTTCCCTCTCATTGACTCAGGGTGATAGGATGGAATCAGACACTGGGATTAGGTGCTCTTTTGTTCAGTGCCACTTCCCACCACAGGATTGTAAGCAAGGAGGAGACGTTCGCAGGGCTGCAGCAGCAGCATCATCCCCCCCTGACCCTGGGGGTCAGAGCAAACTGAGAGGCAAAGGCCTGCGCTGGCTCAGAGATCCATGGCCTAGGTGGAAGGAGACGAGTTAGGAGAAGGGATGGGAAAGAAACTCGAGAGGTGTTTGGAGAAAACTGGAAAGGAGCTATGAGTGGGAGCTTGAGCTGTAAACGTAACAGATATGCTAAAAAGACTAAAAAGAAGGGTGTGGGGACCAATAGGATGAATGAAAAGAGTTAACAACAGGATGCAGATAAGGAGACAAGAGAAAAAAACAAAAGATGAGATAGAAGAGGAGGCATGACACGAGACCAAGGCCAAAATACACAGGATGTTGTGTTTAGGGCCAGCTCACCGCCGCCTGGTTGCTGCCGCACAAGTCTCTAATACCAACTCTCTGTTGACACTCAATAGTAATGCCTTGCCTACAGAGTCCTTTGTCACGCCATTTGCTGACTGGAGTGGCTTTTTTAAAGAGAGAATGCCCCTGTATCTCCCTCTGCCCCCAGGACATACTAGCAGCTCACTGGCTTTGTTATTTAAACCCTCTGCGTTTTTGTTTCTCTCCTCCGACACACTGCTGATTTTTTCTGTCCCAAACACACACTGACAAGTCAATATCAGGGAGTGAAACACAGGACAAACAATTCTGCAGGTTGTATGACACATCCAATTTCACATCCAACCATTTTTTATATGTTAAAAAAAAAAAAAGTACCTTGACATCAGGGAAGAAGGTTTTCAGCACATTGGAGCTTGGGTAGCGGGTGTAGAAGAACATTAGCTTTGCCTTCTTCAGATGGCTCGGGGTGAGACCCTCCTGGATGTTCACGTTTACGTTAAGGCAGAAAAGCTTACAATTAAATATAACACGCAGCATACAGTCCTGTGCAAAGTGATAGCAGACCAGAGTATTGTGTTGCCTTAATCTCCAACTAAATTGAATTTCCCTAAAGAACAGCTCGGCATTAACCAGGGAGTCAATAATGACCCTAACATGTGCTTATTGGCAAAACAGAATTACGAATTAGATTAGGGATTTTTAATTAGAGAGCGAAGCACTTCATGCCTAGCAGTTAAGACAGCTTGTTTTGAAATGTTTTGAAAAAGGAGCTGTCTTGATTTAAAGACCACATATGTCGCCATATATATTTTCCTTGGAAAAGCCCTGCAAACCGGGAAATTTTGGTCAAGCGTTACAAAAATGTGAAAAGTTGCAGATTATATTTATTATATTAAGTGCTATATTTAAAACAATTTAAATTGTGTAAAGATGGTTCACCATATATCACGACATATATTTTCTTTATTGCGAATATGAATAAATCCAATACCTGCTCAAGTTTTACCCCCACGGCCATGAAGATATTCAGGAGCATTTCCTCTGTAGTCCACCACCATGCCTTAGGTCATAATATATCCTTATCAGGTCACCACACCATACATTTTATTAGGGAATGCTACCTTTGAAATAAGGAAGTTGGGATGAAAGATTTATGTGGTATTGTTCAAAGAGAAGCTCTTTGCACTGTAAAGATAAAGCGAATCCTGAGAGGCACCACATAATATTCTTCTCTAACGCCTTGCAACAAGAGAATCAACAAAACTGAACACTTCTAAAATTATTTTTGTTATTTTATTAAAGATTATTTACATTATAATCAGAACGAAATGATTTAGCTCATTTAAATTAGGCAAACAGTGATTGAATGTGGATACTATTTAAATCACATTGATGGTGGATGTCAGCATCCACATAATTCTTTTTTTTTTTTTTTTTATATTATTTTGGTTTCCAAACAATGGCCAGATTTTTTCCTGAATAGAAAACTTGATTTTCTTTGAGCTTCCATGAGGCACAGATAGTGTTACCTTACACTCTTTTTCAATCATGTACATTCTAACAAAGGTATCCAACAACAAATGCTCAAGACAAGAGCTCAAGTGTTATGGTTGGGAGGCACTTTTGATTTCCACCAGCACTCAGATGTGACCTTTTAGATGTACCCCTATCACTCTGATGATGGAGAAATAGATCCTGCACCTTTTCAAGTCTGAAAAAACGACGCTTCCTGAAACAGCAACCGATGCTTTCTCTGCCTTTGAAAAATTGGCTTTTGTTCCTGGCAATTCTTATCAAAGCCTTGTATTCCTTTTTATTTGTCTTTTTCTAAACTTAAAGTCATTACTCTGCTCAGATTAAAGAAGATGCTATAATTTTCTATGGGGTTAGCGAGATCAAAGAAAAAAATTCTCCTTGAAGTTTGTTAGTGGAACTGCCCATGCTGCAATGAAGCCCAACCAGCCACTGTTCAGCTGGAAGAGGTGCAACGTAGAGAATTTGTAGAAAATAAAAAGGTAAATACAGCATATAAGATATTATGGAACATTTCCTGTTATATTAGGATTAGTACAGAACAGTATGATGTGACATCAAGGTTTTCACTGCAATTTTTTTTCTCTATTTGTGCAGGTAGATATTTTAAGTAAATAAATTTATGCTGAAATGTAGTCATTCTTTAGACAGTAATGTCACAGTCAAAACCAAACATCACTGTCTATATTTTTTCCTCATCATTATGAAACAATATGACTTTTAATAACACATTAACAAGACGCAAAAAAGCAAAGTTGCTCTGGCATGATTTTTTTTTTTTTTTTTCTTTTTGGCAAAAGGATATGTTGAGCGACATGTAGGGGTTTCGTTCAGCCATGCTCTGCAGTTCACCACACTCGATCTTGACGTGAGGAAGACACAGGTTGTCGACTGTTACTGCCCCCAGGGCGGGTGGACGAGGGTGATGGCCGAGGTGGCTGGACGTCACCTTGGACCTCATGGCAATGCTGTCCCAGGGCAGGTCCACTGAGTCTGGGGAGGTCCTGTCCATTGATGGGGGCATGCAAGGGAGACCCCCAAAGTTGGAATGGGGCCCATACTTAAGAAGATGTTCTAGGATGTGGCTGTCATGCAGTGGGGTGCTGTAATTGAACTGAAATGGTGTCTGGTGCACAGGATAGGGCCTCTTCACTGTTGGGGTGACTGAGCTCAGAGGGGTCACTGCTGGCTTGCGGACCACCAGCGACAGTGCCTCTGTCTGGTCCTGTGGGCTCTGAGCCTCAGAGCTTTCATAATACTCTAAGGAGCGGGGTTTCACTGCAGCCTCCTCGGCCTGGGGTTGTTCCTGGGGGGAACTGGTCTGCTGGCTCTTCCTGTCTATACCCACACTGATCTGCATCTCTGGAGATGAGCACATTCGCTGTTGGGGGGACAGGTCGAGCCCTGTGGAGGACACCTTCTTGAACACCCTTTCCACACAGTCATTCACAGCCCTGGTGAGCTCCTGCTTCAGGGTGTCTTGTAGGTTCTGACTTTCTCTTTGGTGTACCAGATAACCAAATACTTTCATTCGCTCCTTACATTCTGCTGTCACCCGGTTGTTTTTCCTCTCAAAATCATCTTCAGTGCTTATGTAGTGCGGCACTATACTTTCTCCCAGGTTCTCGTGCTCAACAGCGACTTTTGTCTCATCTCTGTCATTGCATTCTGGGTCTTCCTGGTTGTAAACCTGAAGAAACTTTTCTTGGAGCTGACGTAGGAGCCTCTGCATACTGTGAAGCTGCTCTTTCAACTTGTGACACTCCTCATCCTTGGTGGTGCAGTTATCACTATTGCTGCTTCCGGGTCTTCTGTTTGCTGGTCCTCCAACACTGTGTTCCTGATGCTGAGGCAACCTCTGTTTACGTTTATTCTCCCTATACGCTTCTCGGGCCTCTCTGGTGTCTCTAGTGTCTGTTTCGGACCTCTCACTGTCTCCAAGCTGCCTACTGTTGGGAGAGCCTGCCATGACCCTGATAATGTTCTCTACTCTGGCCCTCTTAGCCTGCAGATGGTCAGTCATGGGATGCTCCACCTCCGGGCTGGTTCCTGTAGATACGTGAGCAGTGGGAGAGGCAGCTTCCACCGTGCTGTCCTTTGAGGAGACGCTGCTCTGGTCCTCCTGGCCTGAGTCAGCAGCATTTGATCTGGAAAGGTAGAAATGGCTTTCATCTAGTGCCCTCTTGTTGTGGATTGTCTTGCGGAGGAGTTGAGAGATGATGGATCCGTTGGAGTATGAGGCCAGAGGCTCGTCGTACATGTTTCTGCGGAAGCAAGGCAGCATGACATCAGGTTTGTCGTCCTCTAGGCAGCCTTCACTGGAGCTGTGCATGTTCTCGTCGGAATGACTGAGGTTCATCCTCACCGAGGCAACCGGTTAGGGCTTTGGCTACACGCGTTTCAGAGTCAGAGTTATGTGAAATGCAAGAATCTGAAATGACAGCAAATGAAAAACAATTGTATTGTATTAAACTGTATTATTGTTTTTATATCAAATGTCAATTTTTATATTGCTTATTGTCTCTTGTGTATTTGCCTGTTGGTGAACGGTGGCATTCAAATAAACAGTAATGGTGACAGCAAGAAATGTCTCTCCTACCAATTAGTAATGGAAAAAATTTATAGTTGCAGACAATTTTGTAATTTTATTTATAAAACTCACATGTGATTTCACACGTGATTTTAAAATTGTTACATTAGTAAGCAAATGTGGAATAACTATGATAGAAAATCAAAGAAGGCTGCCTTATTTGAAGATTGTCAGTTCTGTAAAAAAATAAAATAAAAGAAAAAGAAAAAAATATCCTTGATCTTAAGCTATAAGGGAGTGCATTCTACTGTAACAGTGGTCTAGTAATAATGGTTAACACAAAGGATATAAAAAAAAAAACATCTGTGATATACCCATGAAAGATAAATTATCAGCTTATGAAAGCACAGACCACGGAGAAGAAACGGCTCTCTGTTTACATTATTTACAAGAAAAAGATCATCTTAAGGAATGATCAAGAGATGATCTTCAGTGCTAAAAATAAAAAGCTCAACCTTCTTCTGCCTCATTCCTTTAGGTGTTTATTTTCAAATATTTTATAAGCTGCAACACACACTTACACGATGGGCTGCAAGTTCATTATTAAACTAATTAAAAACACTTTTGTGTATAGGCACAAATAGCAAGATGGACTTAAGAACAGATTCGAGTTCACATTTCTACTAGACAATGGCTCTGTGAGTCCCAATTTTACTTTTAATATGAATAAACATTATATCAGGAAAACATAGTAGGCCTGTGTAAGAACAGGTGGACTCACCTATCCCACAAAGCAAATAATATAACCTGTGGATAACAATAGTAAATTCAATGTTTAGTTAACTCTTCACAGTTTGTGAAGAGGCTATAGACATAACGATTTGTGAATAAATAGTGAGCCAGCTGATACCCCCTGCCTGAAGAAGAACATAAAATTAGGAGCTGAAATGAAACTAGAACATTTGAAACTAATTATACATATCGAGTGACGGCGCACAGTGATTTGATTAGCTTCTTTTATCCGAATAAAAACAACCTGTACATTCCCCCAATTAGCGATAATAATAACTCAATTAAAAACTCACCAGCTGCACTTAAAAACATGCGTGAGAGTGTCAGAAACATCCACGAAACCAAATCCTTCTCAAGAAAAAACGAAAAACTAAAGAGTGTTGAGGTTTTTGAGGCAAGGTGACTTGCAAGCACACACTCAGTCACACTCCTACAGGGCAGCAGTTTAAGCGCCGTTCACAGACATGGAGTGAGCGGCTGTGATGGGACCTTACCTGTTGCGCTGAGACGTGGTGCGGAGCTGATGGCCTGCGCAGACTGTGTGGATGGACAGTAGCAGTGCAGGGAGTCGATGCTTCAAACTGAGCTGGGGCGTGGCCATGTAAAAGCAATGGGGTAGTCGTACATAGTGTCAAGAGAAGGAAATTATCTGTAAGGTGTTGGGGCAAGGCCGTAACCACTCACTCAGCATTGGGTGAACCGCCCCCACCCACCCCAAACACACACGCGCGCGCACACACACACACACACACACACACACACTGTGGCTAAGGATTTATTTATTTATTTATTTTTAATTTACAAGTTAACTATGTTGGGAAGCAGGGGCATTTGCCCTGCTCTGCTCTCATTTTCTCCACTGGTCCTTTCTTCTCTTCTCCAGTGCTTTCTTTGGCTCTCCAGAACATTCTGGCTTACACTGTAATTCTAGAACCAGTATTAATATTGATATCTATTTGGTAAATATATTCATGATTACATTTGCAGTTGCTATTGTTTAATTGATCAATAACTTTATTTGTCTTCAATTTGCCTCAGCTGTGAAACAGTGATAGGATAAAACACAAAGGACACATTAACACAAAGGAGACAGGAGTGAAAACCAGAGTACACAAACTGAAAAAAAATCAATTATGAATAAAAATGTATTCTCTACATTCTTTATGGCATCTCTGTATGTAACAGTCTGTTCAAAGATTAGTTTGGTCAGTTGACAAGCTATTCTATTCTATATTATATTCTGAGGTTATTTTGGTTCCTGTAGACTTATCTTCTATTTCTTATCAGTATCCTTATTCTATTCTATTCTATTTATTCTATTCTCTGATTTTACATTGGTACACCACCTGTAGACTTTTTAATTTTACCTTGTCTCGAGTCTGTTCTATTCCGTTACACTGGCATTTGTAGGGTATCTTGAAAGTGTGTCTCACTGGTAGTTTTTTGTAGAAGTAGTAAGTAGAGAATGTCGGAAAGGGGCGGGGCGGGGCGGTGCGGGGAGGGGACCACATTGAGGACTTCCCGCTACCCCCCTCCACTAGGAGCAAATGGTTTATTCCACTCTACTTCCTCGGTTCTTGTCCGTGCCTATCCTGGTTTGTCGGTGTGAGCAGAGTTTCCCTTCCGCTTACAGGCTGCTGTCATACAGCTACCATGTTATCCCATTCCCGGTGTCTCACCAGGAATTTTTGCCGTTCTCTCTCTGCTATCCGCCAGGTAGGCATCAAGCAAAGAAAATGTTGTCGTTGCCACTCGCCACGGGACTCCTCGGTGTCTTTGGTTTTGGGTGAAGTAGCAGCTTCTGCCCGTTCAGCTCTAGCAGAGCTAGCACTAGCATTAGCCAGCTCGCTGCTGTAGGCCACGGGCAGGCCGTAACATTGCAAGCCAAGGACAGTATGACACTTTCCCCTCATAAGACTTTGCTGCAGTCTGTATTAAAGTTAAATGCAGTACTCTCTGTGTTCGGTTGGGCTCGTCTTTTGACATTATTGTGAAATGTGTTTGACCTAAGCAGAAAATATCTGATCATTTTTCATTTTTAGTTGAGACAAACTTAACCAAAGATATTTATGTACCTAACAAGAATATGTTAGCCATACCAAGCTAAATATACTGTTAGGTAAGCTAGGCTCCTTTAGCAGTCTTACTGAGGTCATACTGAGGTTGTAGTAAACATAATATCAGTATTTATTTACCTTTTTCATTTATAGTATAACTTTCTATAGCTACATTAGAAGCTAATTCAGCGAAGTCGAATGTGAAGTCCTTGTCAGTCTCTAACTGTTAGCGTGTCAGTAAGATTAGCAGTAGATCATTAAGCTTTAATGCAGCTGATCGGTCAGCGGTTCGAAAAACATTTTATGCATTTGCTGGTTCAGTTATCGTGTAAAACCACACAAGCCACCTGTTTGACAGATAATGCCATTGATTATGTCAAAGGTCATACTCTAGCGCGTAGAAGTGACCTTTAACCGACATCCCTGACTTGTCTTCGTTTAAGTTTATGCTGATATTGATTATCAGTGTCGGACATAGTTATTTAACTTATAAAGCTCATATTTTTATGGACATGTTACGCTTGTGAAATCTTGAAAAGTTGTTATTTTTGCACGATCCTAACATTTTTAAAAGTTGTAAACTAAACTCAAATGATTGACTGTACCTTTTCACAGGGGAATAATGTGTTAGCTCGTCGGGCCACGGCAGGTATGTGTGTTTACTCTTCAAACATGAATTCTCAAATCCCAAGCTTTCCTTAGTGCTTCTGCAATAACTTACTAACACATTGCTCATATCTATTTTCCTACAGCTCTGTCGGTTAGCCATTCTATCACTTTGAACAACAATGTGTAAGTACACTAACATAAAAACACCAAACTTCTTGAAGTGACAAGTAACTGTCAGAATTAAACTACACCATTCACATCATAGATCTGATGAATGGGCTGTATATTTGTGTAGAAGCAGGGTTTCTTGCACGACTCGACCTACTCTGGTCAAAAGTCCAGCAATACTTGCAGTATGTGGAAGAACTTAATTGTTAGACCAATGCATTTTAACTTGTGGCAGCCGATGTAGTGTGTGCCATTGCATACAAACAAACCAGATCTTATATATCTTATATATAAATATATGTATATATATATTATATTTATTGCCTTCTTGGTTAAATCTGTTTATTTGTGGGGTGGGCGGCGGGTGGTGTTAATACCTGTCTGATTTTATTTTATTTCTTTTTTTTTTTTTTTTTTTAAATCTTATTATATATTTGTTTTCTTCAGAAAATCGGATCCCCGGTCCAACGTCTTCCAAATCCAGTACTTCAGGACATCTGTAGCCCACAGTAGGTTTGAGTCTGCTTGCATTTCATATCTGCAGTTATTGGAATATGAAGCGCATTCAATGAAGTACGAGTTGAACTAATGCATTTCTCTTCTCTTGTTTTTGTTCTCCAGGAGATGACGTTGTTACAGTTAAGACTCCTGCTTTTGCCGAATCCGTCACAGAGGGGGACGTGAGGTGGGAGAAAGGTAACTCTTTTAATAAAGATACCAGCCGTATCACAAACAAGCTAAAAGGTGATCAAGTCAGATGCTAAAACAGTTTTCTCCTTGCAGCTGTTGGAGACACTGTCATGGAGGATGAGGTGGTGTGTGAAATTGAAACTGATAAGGTAAAACTAAGTATGTCAGACAAATTCCCTTTGTTTATGATTGTTAGTAACTGTTTGCCTACAAAAGTGAAGACTGTCAGGGTGTGTGACACAACATGAATGAAAGAATTGAACCTTAGCATTTTATATTTCTTATTGCTGACTGTTGTGTGAGAGATAAGAAAAGGGGCAAATCATTAATTATTTGTGTATTTATATTTATATAAATATTTCTGTAAATATTTTATTGAAATATTTTTCAATATAAAACTAACAAAATATTGAAGTTTACGCTTGTTAGTTTGGCAATGTTTGAAAACATATGCTATTCAGAATTGTGTTTTGTGTTTTAAACTTATTTTGACTTTTCTCTACTATTAGACATCAGTGCAGGTTCCCTCTCCTGCTGCTGGAGTGATTGAGGAGCTTTTGATCCCTGATGGAGGAAAGGTTGAAGGCGGGACTCCACTCTTTAAGCTTCGAAAAGGAGGTCTTAGATATTGTATTTTCATTGAAAAATGTACAAAAAATAGTGTTAGTCAGATTATTCTCCAAGGTTAGTGTCATCTTAACCATTAATCCTGTGTCTTTAGCTGGTGCTCCCAAAGCTGCAGAAGCTCCAAAAGCCGAGGCCCCGGCTGCTGCAGCCCCCCCACCACCTTCTGCCGCTGCTCCTCCTACTCCACCTCCTCCCACCTCAGCTGTAGGCCCCATTCCCACCACGATGCCCCCTGTGCCACCTGTGCCAACACATGCTATGGACTCTAAACCAGGTTAGTTTTAATGAGCCAGACGGTCTGTGTCATGTGAGAACACTGTTGCTTGACATCTGTGCTCTTGACCTCTAGTTTACATGATTAATCATTGTTCAGCTTTGTAGAGGCAGGGGCTTTCACTAGTTCCACTAAACTGATATCTAACTGCTTCTTGATGTCCTTTTCATAGTTTCCGCCATCAAGCCCGCTGTTGCTCCAGCTGCACCAGCGGCCCAAGCAGAGGGCGGAGCTAAAGGAGCCAGGACAGAAAGCAGGGTAAAGTGCCAAAATCATTGATGAATCTCCGTTGATGGCTTTTAGATTTGTCCATTGGTCTAATAGGGTCTAGTAAGAGTTGGAACATTTTTTCTGTGTCTGATCTTTTTTTTTTCTTTTTTGATATAGGTTAAGATGAACCGCATGAGACTGAGAATTGCCCAGAGATTGAAGGAAGCCCAAAACACCTGCGCTATGTTGACTACGTTTAATGAGGTCGACATGAGGTAGGAAATTCTAAATAAACTGACCTAGATTATTAAGCCCTCAGTGCCATTTAGGTAGTAAATGTGAAATGTGCTCTGCTATATTAACACATATAAATAGAAGCCATTGAGGGAAAAGGTCAGATTTGATGTGTAGAAATCAAAATCTGTTCAGAATACTTAGAAACACGTTAGTAAATGTGAATTCGAATGCAGCATGAATACAGTATACATATTGTATGTTTGTTGTGTTAAAAGCCAAAACAAATCTTGCACAAGTGGTTATAGATTGGAATCTGCCCAACAGAAAAGCTTTTTGAAACCTGATATCCTTTTAAACGCTGGAATGTAAATATTTGGTCGTAATGCCATCTAAAACAAAGATAAGAATGGTTAAAACAGGTTTTATTAATTTACAAGGAAATGTTATTGTCTGCACTTGCCCCCTGTGCTGAAGAGGACACTTTGAGGATTTCTTTTCCCCGCAAATGTGTGGTGTCAGCTTTCGGCTATTCAGGGTTTTCTGTGTATCCTAATTGAATTGACATTGACAGTCTGGAGGAAGACTTCCCAGGCTAGGGCTCATCTGGAGCCGAAGGAGGTAGTCAGAGCAGGAGGCTGGAGCATCTGCAGGGGCCCACAGAGACCTGCGCTCTGAGTGGAAGAGCTGCCTCAACTGATATGGGCTTTTATGACAGCCCAATAAGATTTACAGGCTCTAGAAAGTGAAGATTTTTATCGCTTCTTCTCTCCTTTCTCGGAGAGTCTGTGTCTTGGGAGGGGCTAATTATGTTAGTGGAGAAACCCTAGAGCTTCAACAGGGTTAGAGACAGGAAAACAAACAATTAAAAAGAGAGATACAAGAGAAAAATGAGCAATGGTGAAATGATTATCAGGCCAATTTCAATAGCTTTAATTCATCCCGATCTGTAACAGCTTTCTTTTTAGCCATAAAAAGGCATAGTTTGTTTTTCCTTTAAAATGACACTAGATTTGTATGTTTCATGACATGGTTACAATACTTGAAAAACTATTTTCGTGACGTTTCAAGCAAAAGCCATGGGTCGTCGTGCTTCGGCTCATAAATAGCAGTTTTTTTTAGATGATCTTGAATTTTTGCTCTCTTTCCTGTGCATGCAGCAACAAAGTAGTAACAAACTAATACCTGTCAAGTGCGTGGAAAAGGATTTTAATAATGTATGAAACAAAAGTTGTGTCTGAAACTATATGAGATTTAAGAAGCACGCATTATGGGTCTGCTGAATTTCATTGATTCAGAGTTACAGGCTTGACAGACATCTTGAACATATGATTAATGTTTTTTGTGTTAAATATCATTCTTAGATAATCATTATGAAAAGAATCCTTGTTTTTTTGTGACTGTATAATTGTACACTTATGTCTTTTTATTTTTATAACTCCCATAAAATCCAGTAACCTTCAGGATCCAATCCTGCTTATTTCCTTAATGCCAAGATCCAAGTTGTCAGTTGAGCCTTACATTTTCTTCTATTTTCCTGCAGTAATATCACAGAGATGAGGAAATCTTACAAAGACGCCTTCCTGAAAAAACATAACATCAAGCTGGGCTTCATGTCTGCATTTGTGAAGGCTGCTGCCTATGCTCTGGCTGACCAGCCTGCTGTTAATGCTGGTAAAATTTTAACTTTATAAGACTGTGAAACTTCACTTTATTGTGTCTTTGAATGTCTCGTGTCAAGTTGCTGCAAATGTGAAGAAAGTTTCAGTATAGTCATTGCCAGACCTCAAAACCAGCACTAACTTATTTACTGCCTTTATACCACCCTGACCTATTTAGAAAAACCACAATGAAGCAGGGATGGTCTGCATTGCTGGTTTTCAAATATCTAAAATAGCTTTACATGCCTGTAACAGAAAGTGGTACACGTGAAAAGGAAATTCTTGCATTATTAGCAGTAGTGCAGAGATGATTTCCAATTATTGTATGCATAATTTGTTTATGGACAATATTAATACTTTCTTTGTTTTTTCAGTAATTGATGACACAACAAAAGAGATTGTGTATAGGGACTACGTTGACATCAGTGTGGCTGTGGCCACGCCAAAGGTAAGACAAATGTATTATACTGTAATTCTAAATTAAAGTGCTTCATAGTCCACTTGTCTCTTGTCACAGAAAATTCTGTAATTTGACTTTTCTCTTAGGGTCTGGTGGTTCCTGTAATCCGAAATGTAGAGGGAATGAATTTTGCTGATATTGAGAAGGCCATCAATTTGTTGGGAGAAAAGGTAATAGTTTATATGCCACATAGTGAGACAGAAAGTCGTGTGGTTGTCATAGATGTTTATACTTTTGGGTTATATAAACCTTAACTATAAACACCTGTTTGTTGTGAAAGGTTCTTGAGATGATGTAAAGTAGTAATTATTTATTAGTTTATTTATTATTTATTAGTTATTGATGTTTGTTTGTAGGCCCGTAAGAATGAGCTGGCTGTTGAGGACATGGACGGAGGAACCTTCACAATCAGCAATGGTGGCGTGTTCGGGTCCATGTTTGGTACACCTATAATCAATCCACCACAGTCTGCTATTTTAGGCATGCACGGCATCTTTGACAGGCCAGTTGCAGTTGGTGGCAAGGTTTGTTTCCTCATTATTAAACAGACAACACATTTGTAAAGATCAGATCTATGTCAAATCAAGCTTATTTTATTGTATTTATCAAATCAATTTTAAAAATCAATTTTAAGAGAAAAACTGTCTTTTTTGCCAGTTCTGTGAATTAGAATTAGAATTTGGTCTCAGTTATTTTTCTCTTGTTTAGGTGGAGATCCGTCCCATGATGTATGTTGCCCTGACGTACGACCATCGTCTGATTGATGGAAGAGAGGCCGTCACTTTCCTGCGCAAGATCAAGTCAGTGGTGGAGGACCCCAGGGTGCTGCTCCTTGACATGTGAAACCTTTGGCCCAACCAAACAAACCACCCTACACAGTTTCTGTACTCACCTGATGAACATTACCGTAACTGCAGTTGATGTCTTGTTGTATTGGTTGACTAGAGAAAAAAAAAAGGATTTTTGGAGAACAGTTGGGTAGTGAAATGAACATTTATAAGGCTGGCAGTGATAAAAGGTTTGGAGATGTTGTGAAGAAATGTCTGGCGATTCTGTGCTGCTGGTCTCTAGATCAAAGAAAAAACGCTATTCTATAACTCATGTGCTCCATATGTTGTTTTTTTTACATACAACTTAAACATTTTCAACTTAATGTGAGATGAATGGCAAACAGATAAACTCAATAGTATCATTTGATTATTTTGGTCGAGAGAAGAACAATGAGCACATGTTGGGCCAGAAACCAAGTAACACTATGTTTCGAAATGTCCAAAGTGAAGAAACCCTCTGAATTTATGCCATCTGTTTCACAAAAAATCTTGTTATGCTGTGTTCGAAAGAGTATTTAAGAAGAAGAAAATTTTAAACAATAAAAGCTGCATTACCCAACTGTAGATTTTGTATTTTTTGTTTTGGAGATACTTGTTTTGTTTTTGGTCTTTTGTATTGACACTCTGGGCTGCTAAATTTACGAGAATAGATGCAGAGCATAGATAGCTTGAAAAGTGATCCATCCAAATACAATATAATGCAGAAAAACAGACAACACAAATTCAGTAGTTTAGTCTCAAGTTATAGTTTGCTGATGACCACTTGTCATGCAGCCGTTCAGTGGAAGCATTTACTGTATGTAGGTTGTGGATTATTTGCCAATAAATAATAAGATAAAAATTGCTTCCTAACCTAAATATAAATCCTCCAAAACTGATTGACAGGATGCAATTGAGTAAGCTGAATCCACCCTCCCACCCTCAATGCACAGGACCCAGAGACTCCAACATTCTGATGCCGTTGACAACAAAACACCCACAGAGGTCCCGTGTCCCTTCTGACAGGTCAGGGCGGTGTGGATTCGGCATATTTCGGTGCATTCCACAGATTCTTGATTGGGTAGTATTAAGACAAAGACTCCAACTGTGAGTAAAATGCCTTTGATAAGAAGAAGTAACAATTTATTGCCTAACATTATTTTTTTAACAGCATTTCATGACAGACAGTCCAAACATTTGTAAATGTCATAAGTTAAAATAATATAATAATACCATTTTCTTAACAATAATAATGATCCACTTAATGTTTAATGTTTCCGCTTTTATTTTGTCATTTTTCTTGGGAAGCACAAGATGTGAAGGAAACCAGGATTTAGTGCTGCATCCATTTTGACCACATAAAAATACTTGGATCCTATGTCAACTTCATTTCCAATCCATGAAAGAGGAATCAGAGATTCAGCATCTGCACCTGCTAGCAGCTCAGAGCTTTCCAGGAGACGCCGCTGAAGAAGGGATGGCACTTGATGTCACACACACCTCCACCTCCAGAGCCCAAGCGATAGCCAGCATCAAACTGAAGCAGCTGTGGAGCAGCACAACAGAGAGTGAAGATACTGCAAGATTAAATTACACTCTGTGTGTGTTGCAATCTAATATTTAGAACAGAAGCCTTGTGGGTGTTTCAATCCTCAAATCTGACCTCAGTGAGCAGAGACGCAGCTGCAGTGCTCAGGTGGTCGGGGATGAGCAGCTGGGTGTGGGAGTGGATTCCTGCTGGATGGAGCTGCCACAGTGGCTGGAGGCACAGTGAACAGTGTGTGAGAAACTGTGACCTAGTGACAGAGTTGCAATTAAACTCTGGAAGACTGAAAATGAGTATAGAGACTTGCTTTACCATTCCTGTTAGGAGTTCAAACAACAAGGCCCCAAGACTCCACCAATCACATGCCTCTGTTACCCTGGACACACCACCAATTTCTGTCAAAGTACAATGAGCTGAGTTAAGATTCATTTATGTACAACATTTCTTTATATTCCCCTTGACTGTGCTGTATTTGGTGCATTATTCTGAATAAGGTGGACCAACTGATCTTGCCACTAGGTGGCAGGTTACACCATGGAACAACAAATGGTTTCAATTTACAGTGACGGATATTTTTACCTGGAGCACAATACATCTGTTCCATGGCTTTGGAGCAAATCTCTGACTGAACCTCACTCCACTGGCCAAAAAATGTCAAACACACCTTTCCTGTGAAAATATGAAAGTGATTTATCAGTATGGAAAGTACTACAGTTTTCCAGATGCAAACTTTTACAGCTATTTGGTGAACTCACCGTTGCTGGTGAGCATAACGTTTCTAGGGTTGAGATCTCGACACAGGATGCCTTGCTGATGCAGACTCTCCAGAGCCAGCAGGATCTGAGCCCCCCAGACACGCACCTCTGTCTCGGGAAGCCCCCAGCAGGTCTGCAGGGACTTATCTGTCTGAGAGGTCTTGACAGGGAACCGAGGCAAGTGGCACCAGCCATCCACCTCAATTATCCGGTCTTCTCCCTGCCTCTCAGATTCTTCTGATTTAAGGAAATTATCCATGTCCTCTCTGCTGCTGTGGGTTGGGCCTTCAGAAGGGCCAGAGATGAACCAGCTCACAAATGATCGCTCTTTTGCTGGTACCAGTTTCTCTCTCGGACTCAATTCACAGGCCTCCTCTACACTGTTTCTTGCCTCAGTAGAACTTGTTTTGTCTTTGTACTTCACCCCTGAGAGGGCAACAGGGACCCCTGAAAATGTCCCCCGTTTTCCTGCAGTGCTGTGGCAGAGGGATGCAGGTGAAGGCCAGGAGCTTTGTGAGGTGTTCTTTGTGTCTGTGTGGTCAGAAAATACTGCTCTGTCGGTGCTCCTGATGACTACCATCCCATTTCTTTCATCTGTGGTGGGACTAGTGCTGTCAGGCTTTGAGTCTGTTCCTATATCTGAGTTGTCGCTCAAAGCAGATCCTTGGTGAGAGTCGTTATTATCCCATGATGCCCTGCTGCGAATCTGGGTTTGGCAATGGAGAGGAAGATGCAAAATGGCTGGGGATGAACTCAAACCATTGTTTTCACTGTTTGGTGATCCTGCTTTTATAAACGAGGTCTGATGTGTATGAGGTGCCGTTTGTCCTAGCGTGCTTTGTGAATGACTGTCTGTCACTGCATAGGGGTTTATTTTCTCACAGTTTTGTGCCTGGTCGGCAGCCTTCCAAGCCACTTCAAACTCAGAACTGCACTCTGTCAGTCCCATTCCAGCTTTCTTTTTATGGAATTCTGACATTACATCAAGAGTTAGACTGACACGGGCGCAAGAGAGAGGAAGAGCAAGCTGTTCCTGAGTTTCACTGGAGTGCAAACACAAACTAGGAGCTGGTGGATGGATGCGGGGGTTGGCCTGTGTCCTTGTTGAGCCAGAATACAGAGTTAGCCTATCGAGTTTGGTATATAATGAAGCTCCAGACCGTGTGTTCTGCAGACAACCTGTCTCCTCAATATAGGAGTGGGTTCCACAGCTCTCCAGTCGCTGCTGTGTCTCATCCCATGTAGTGAGGAATTCCGTGTCTGGACTCTCATTGCCTAATTTCTCTGGAATCACTCCTATGCTCCCTCTGCTGTTGTGCTGGTAGTCTGTGCTGATTGTGGGTGAGGTGTAACTGGTCTTCAGCTTGACACTGTGCTGGCCAGAAGGGAAGCATTCTGGGTGTTCCTTGGCCTTCTCATTTCTCAGCTTATGCAGCTTAGAGAAGAGCCTCCCACCTAGGATTGATGTGAACAAACACTAGATCAGACAGTGTAAAACAGGGAACTTTTCACTGATGCTAATGCTATAGTGTAACCTTGCTTACATGCTTATTATTGGAAAGAAAATCCATTCAACATTATTGCAGCAGCACTGAGACCAGAGCAGTTGCTGGTGAGTAACTCACCTTTGATATGCTCTAGATGCAGATACACAGCATCCTCGCTGACATAATATCTTAGCAGCTTAACCATATATGGCACCCCCTGAGGAATGATGGTTGGTTGGTCCCTGCTTTCCCAGCTCGACTTGACCAGACTCTGAAAGAAGACATACATAATGACTGATATTTTTAGGAAGGGGAAAAATAGACATAGTATAATGAAAAAAGTATGCCTTAAGTCAAACATGATTGAACAAAAAAACTAGAATTATCACCTCACATAATATACTGTATTCAGGAACTGATAGAGAGCTTTGTCACATGGTTCACCAGAAGCCCAATATCAGTAAAAGCAATGCACTTGTCCTTGACTACAAGACTTCAAATATGGATGCTGCTGCAAAGAGGCTACAAATCCTAAAATGTGGATGCTTCACACACGTCTTCAACCCGGCAACACAGAAGAACTATACAATCCGCACAGTTTGGTGTCATCAATTCAGTATCTGACCAAATGATAATTAATTGCAGTCATAAGTAGTTCATTTATGGCCAAAACATGTTTTGGAAGATCACAGTGGCTTTAACCTTTGACCACAAAAATCGAACCGTTTCATCCTTGAGTCCAAGTGGCCAAATCTGAAAATATTCCCCATATGCATTTCTGAGATATCATGTTCTCAAGAACGGGTGAGAGGGACAACCCAAAACCATAATGCATCTGGCCACAGTGGTTGCCGGCACCGAGGCATAAACTACTGCCTGGATTGCCCCTTTCAAGATTAGTGCCTGTCTGTTACATTGACCTTCTGGTCACTGAAATTTGAGGTGCACTTGCACAGACTAAAAGGGTGAGAGCTCTCAGGCAGATCAATGCTGGATGATACTCAGGGAGACAGGATGGAGAGAGCTCCCATCGACTGGCCTTCCACACAATACAAGGACTGGCTCGCTGCCAGACGGCAACCTCCAAAACATTTCTGCTGTCCATGGATAGATGTTGGCCAATGGACCTGACTTTAAATGCATTATAATATGAACAATGCCCGATCAATTTTTTCTTCTAGGATTCACCTAAGGGAACAGAATACTCACCTTAACAACAAATGTCTCCTTATTGACCATACTTTGGACAATCAGGACCTTTGGAATGAAAAATAACATCTTCATACAAAAGCAGAATCAACAAAGAGTGTCAATATACAAAACTGATACTGCAACACATGAGTTCACAAAAGTCTGTCTTACCTTATCAGTTACTCCCACCACCTTACACATCTCCAGGTCCTCCACGGGTGAACTCAAGTGTCTGATTGGACGAAATCTCAGACTGCTGTAACCCTGGTGGTGAAAACCACAGGGGATATTAGAAGCAGTACAATGCAGCACATTGCAAGCAAAAAATTGATTTTTTCCACAATATGTAAGATAAATAAGGCTCAACATGGGGAAAACAGGCACTTAGTCTGATGTAAGGAGTAACACAGGTGTTTTCAACACTCAACACTAAAATTCTGTTCACTACTTTCAGAGCAAAGGAATGACATTTTGAAGCGGTCAACAACACTTTCCTTTGAGAAATGATAGTAAAGGATGAATGTCTTACCCCTAAATGAGAGCTTCCTTTCCCGAGGTTGTCCTGCAGATGTGTTATGAAGATTTCCTCAGCTCTTTTCAGATACTGGGTTGTCTTCCTCTTCACTGCCTCACGACGTTCCTTGTTTGGATCCACTGTAAAACAGTTAAGCTCTATCAAACACCAGCAGAAAAAAGGAACTCTGTAGCTGTGTAAATAGAATAAATCTAACGGACAAGTTCCTTTCGTAACTGTAATAAAGGCCAAAGTTTGGTCTTTATTAGGATAAGGATTGCTAACACACTCAGCTACCTATTGACTCTGTGGTGGAAAATGTCTGGCCAACAGGAAAAATTGTCTTTAACCTTTGGTTTGTGACTTCCTGTTTTTATTCTGGTCCACACGGTCCCGTCACATGTCTTGTGCAAACACGCTTCTTCAGATTCTCCATTCAGAGTATGACAGAGCCTTAAATACTTGTGTGAAGGACCAAAGGTTGTCCACTTACACTGAACTCCATTCAGCAGCAAGTCCACCCCATTCTTATAGTAACTGAAAGCTGCCTCATAGTCCTCATTGACCTCGCTGTCCAGTGCCATGCGGATCTGCTTGGCCGCCTCCACAAGGTAATCTCTCTTTGCCATTGCTGACTTGTTTTGGACCCGTCAAGGACCAGAAGGGCCTGAGCATGAGAAGACAGAAATGACTGTTGATTTAGCTGGGTTAAATTTAGCCATGGCAGATAGAGGTGTGACCAAGCTTCTGCATTAAATTAGAAACAGAAACTCTTTAGCTGCTGTAAGTGAATCACAGTGCTGTTGTTCAGTTCTTAAAGAGTATTTAAACCATAACAGTTTAGAGTGGGACTCACCTTTGCTCCCTTGTCCTATCAATAGCAGGACACATCTCTATCCGTTGTCACTGGGCTCAGTCTGTGTCTGCCCCCAGTAACTCCAGGGTTCAGGACTTTGCACCAGAGCATGATGATCTGAGCCAGTAGAAAAGCAAAGAGTTAACCTCCGGACCAGTACAGGAAGTGAGTACAAGGATGTGCATACTATTTCTGATGAATGGAAAGAAGCAAACGTCCACGATGACGGGGGATGACTCAGAGCACTGAGGCAAATTGTTGTATGTCACAGATAAATTACACAGTCATTTATCTATGCAGGATGGTGGAAACTTAAAGATTACACTGGAGAAGGTGCCGACACCCAAATCTTACATTATTATCCTGAATATACAATGTACAACAGCAGTGTTGTCTGTGTATGCTACACTAGATCAACTGACACATTTAACACTAATCACATGAAATAGATTATTTCCAAGAAGCAAATAAATTCTTTGCTAACAAGCTTTTTCAAAATCACTATTATGACTATTTTTATATTATACTAATGTATTGCCAGCCAGGCAGTGTAAGCTAATGTTGGAAAGCCCTCTACTAATTTAAAATATAATGATTCTTTTCTCCATATTCAGCAAATGACTGAAAGACAAACATCACACAGATACACACCCCATTCTGGTTACAGTCATGGAGGCGACATCATTTAAGGAGTGTTATGAAACACACAAAGCCATCTTCAGGCTCCTCCATCATCATCCATCATCTTCTCAACATGCACTTCCATAGCCATTAACATAGCAATCCACCATAGTAAAAGAAATGACCAAATAGCGCACTAAGCAAGCACACATGTTCAAAGACACACTGTGTACCTGATGTGAGACGAGCATGTCCTGGATCCTCCACCCCAGCAGTAGCATCAGCAGCACCAGCAAGCCCGTGTCTTCAGCAGCCTCAACACACTCATCTCAGGAGAAAGGGGAGGAGGAGAGAGCTCGGGCAGGGCTGCCGATTGGCTGAGCATGATGTCACTTTAGGGTACCATTTCACACAAGGCACTATGTCTACGCTCACTTCCCCCCTCTCATCCGACAGATGCTGGCCAGTTTAAAGAGACAGTACTGTTTTTGTGTACAATGACTAAAGGCCATTTTTCATCCCTGACTTTCACTTCCAAAATGAAAATCATGGATGTTTTTGACTTGTAGTGTAGACTATTGACAAATCCCATACAGAAAAAGGCTTAATTTATAAGATTATCATGAATTACAGTATTTCTTTGATGTCATGCATTATGAATGGAAGGGATCACCCTGCCCAGAATCCATAATTTGCTGGCTCTTGGTGCTCAGTACCAGATGGAGCCAGGCTCCAACCACAGCACAAAGGAGAGTCGTTACCCCAAGGGAAGGCCGGTGGTTTACAGAGGGAGGTGAAAGCTCAAGCATGGTGGGCAGGAGGGGGGCTGTTAAATGTATCAGATTCAACATTATCCAAAAATCCAAAAGACGAGTATGATTTATCACAAACACGTTTACTTACACTGAAACAAAACAGGACATATGTTAATGCTCAGTTTGATTTTATTCCAGAAAAGGTGTTATTTGTCAGACAGATATCAGGATGTCAGAGTGTTAGAGAAAGTCAGTGAAGATTGCTGTGGTACAAATAGAGTCTCTCATCAGTCAGATGGCCCCCTCTGTGGCATAAATTACCCACAATCCTTTCTCATCAGCCGAAAAGTCCAGGTACTGGTTTGTTGAATAACTGTAGGAGACTCTGATGAAGTCACATTGCCAAAATCCAATCCCCCACTGGCTGTTGCCTGAAAAAAAACCCAACACATTTATAATCATATAGTCATTTATAATGAATGACAGATTCACTTGCATGTTTTTATAGAAAATAAGCATCACTTACAATACAGGCCAAAGCAGGATTGAGAGCTTGTAAAAGCAGCAGCAGAGCTGGCAGCAGTATGTCTCACTTTACCTCTCAAGTGTCTCCTGTGGGCTGTCAGACTCTTTTTAAGGACAAATCTTATCACACCATCACAGACACCTTCTCTCTTCCCACAGTTATGGCTTGACAGGCATAATATTTGTTTGTTCACAGCATTTGAAAAAGCCAACACATCAGGTGTGATCTGAACGTACGGTGTGGATGAAAAGAAAAATGCCATATGTAGTGAATTCTGGCAGTACCTTGTTATGGTTATGGCCTGTTGGTTAAGTCATGTTTGTACTATATGGTAGAAAGAGGTCATCCACAGGCAAACACTGTGTCAGGCAGTATAATTAAACTTTTTTTTGCACAGTCACCATCTTCACTCTCAGTTCTCACTGTATTGTGAAGGAAAAAAGCAAATTCCTGGCTTGCTTTGTATCGCTTCCTCATTATCTTCATTGTGTAATCTTATGCATGTGATTTGGGTGGTGCTTTTGAACAGTGTCAGTCATGAAAAAGAGATATTGTGCCACAAGGGAAGAACTTCTGAGTGAAACCAGGAAATCACTATGGATGTACATAGTTTGATTTAGAATAAAAATGATGTGAATTACAGTACCTTTCAAGTAGTCTTCTAGAGACATGAGGAATTCATGCTAAGGCACACTGAAGCTGTGCTGGCAGCTGTTATAGCTCATAGCAGTCCAATGCCTTACTAAGACTTTATTTAGTTCTTTCCTTTAGTTTGTTACCCCTCTGTATGAACTCTGCTGTTTCTGTTGGGTAGTGCCATTCAATTCCATTCAATCCAGTTCTATATGTCTACATTTTTTCAATGTCATAAACCATTGCAAATGCAAATAAACTATAAATAGTGGGCTGCCAACATACACTGAAATTGTGCAAAGTACTACAATGGATGGGTAAAATGAGTGAGGTGAATTAATAATACCTATACTCTCATTTTCTGTCATTATAAAAAATATGTTCAAGAACATTTCGCACAAAGACACAATGAACACTTTTGTAATGCTTGAGCTCATTTATTAGCAATTAATAAGAACAAATGATGCACTGTTAAACATGTAAGAAAAATTAGAGATATACTCACTGATTTACTCAGTGCTGAGATGTCATACCTCAGTAAATCACAGGTAAAGATTTAGCTCAGGGGAAATGGTGACTTCAGCTGTGTGGTTAAAGCACAAATGGTAGTTAACATAGTAGTCATCATTGTACATGCAGAGTCTCTGGTCAGTGGGATTGTAGTCCAGGTTGGAAAACTTATTGTGGGGCCTCTGAAAAGGAACACTAATATAGCTCTCTTGTATGGTTTTGGTGTCATACTTGTAAAATATTTCTTCATGTCACACACCATGAAGGCATTGCGCACATCTGGGTTATAGATACTAGTCTGCCATATCTCCTCAACCCCAAAAGAAAGCTCGTTTATTTTATCAATGACCATTCGGCCACCAGACTCCTCTGTAGCATAGGTCACTCACAGGCCAGTTTTATCAGCAGCACAGTCAAGGTTCTGATTGTTGGAGTTAGAGTAGGACAATCTGTTGCCAGCCCTAGGAATCACCCTTGACTCATAGTTCATGGTGGTTGGGCTGTTGGAGAGGAAAACAGATCTGGTGAACAGAACTGTTGATTGAGGGACGAATGCTGAATATACAGAGCACAACTGTGATTTTTAGAGATTAGAAGCAGGACAAATACTACTTTTATTTTTATTTAGAAATTGTGTGTAACAAAGATGCTAACAGTGTGAAGCAGAAAAAAAAACAGTCTTTCATAGCATTGTATAATGTTTGATAGTCACTTGACAGTTTGTGTGGGATTCTTTGAGCTTTGATTCACACGTTTCACAGTTTTCTTTTTCTTTACTTTCTTGGTTTTGGCTTTAGGCTCTGGCTGCTTGACATTAAGAGCAGGCCTTGATCTGGTCAGGTGGTTAGCCGTGGAGCTTAGCTTGCTGTGGCCCATCTCTGGATCAGAGCGTATACCCTGGGCAGAGATGGACTTGCCTTGAACGGAGCAAGAAGAGTCATCCAGCAGGTTTGGCTGGGAGTAGGAGCGCATGGCTGGGGAACTGGTGGGACGGTAATGGGTGGTGCCTCCTATCATGGGCAGGTGGACATACTCATTGCTCAGATTAGTGACAGAATAACGACTGCTGTTGGACATGACAATGTGGTGCCAAGAGCTTAGAGGAGTGGCAGAAAAGTGCTGAGGGCCACTTGAATCCTCTTTGGCAGCCCCTGGAGATATGACCATGGAGCTGCGTGGTGTTACTGCCTCCACTGCACTCTGGAAGGTCTTGAGGATGCGGTCACTCTTCTGCTTCTCTTTCTTCTGACGGGATTCAACCTTCCTCAGCTGGCGGCGGTGATCCCTCATCATCTGTTTCCTTGTGTCCGCCAATCCCCTGCACACAAACAGATAATCCTATGAACCTTTCAGGCTGCTATGTGGGGCTCTTTTGCAACACCACTGCTTAATGCTTTGCAACAATCGACCATAACACATTACAGGCTTGTGAAGCTTTTAAAAGGCCCATCTGTGAGTGAGAGCAAACAGTAGATGCACTCACCTGTAGTCCACCATTCCTGTCCTGTCACGATCAAGTCTCTGAATGAGCTCCTCAATCTGGTAACGGTCCAAAGGAATACTCGATTGCTATCATATTTTCACAGAATAGAAGGAAAAAGTCAGGATCAGTTAACTTGAAGTTTCTTCTTTCAGTGATTCACCTATCCTTTACAACAGGCTTTTATTGATTCTCTAACGCATGTTGGTCAGTGATTTGCATTAGAAAAGACTTGTGAAAATGATTAGAAGAGAGCTCATCATGCATGATTTCAGAGGATAATTTCAAGGTATGCTATCAGTGAAACTGACCAGTGCAGCACACCACGCAAATGTCATTGACTCTGCATTGTTCGATATATCACTTAATTTGGAAACCTGCACAGCCTTCCTGAAGTCAGCAACAGGGACTCGCATAGTGCCATCTTTGTCAATGTTCCGAAAGAAATCCCACAGACGTAGTTTTCGCTGGTCCAAATAGTCCTTCAAAAACATTGGGAGAAGACATTTTGACAGTTTTGAAATTAATGCAAGATAATATTTTCAAACAAATAGAATGGAAAGCAACCATTCATTTCAGATTAAGGAGTACTTATTCTTATTAGGTGACAAAACAGACCTGGATGACTTTCATGGGATCAACACGTTTTAGTGGTTTCTTAGCTATGAAGCCTCCAACTCCTCCATACTGTACATCTAGACCAGGATGCTCCTGACATGTTACTTCCAGCAGATGCACAAAGTTCTCATTTACCAGCACATTCTGCTTGGGAAAAAAAGTGAACAGACAAGATGGTATATACAACATGGTATTAATTGTGCTTTACTTCATGGTGACAGTATGTTTTGTCTGAACTATAATCAAATGATATGAGAGAAAGACAAAGTGACTAGAGTGGGAGAAGGTGTCACAGTAACTCACACAGCGCCGTTGCTCCGCACATGCACATTACGCACAGTGCGTAGGGAACCAAGTGCCAGCGGGGGCACCAAAAAAAAATCATCAATCATCATAATAGGCTAGGCACTAGTTACGATATGGCACCACAAAGCATTTGTGCTTAGGGCACCCAAATGACTAGCAACGGCGCTGAACTCACGCATATGTTGATCTCCTCCAAGGCAGTTTTTGATGTGTTCTTCACCACATTAACCAGGGCCAGTGCTCCCTCTACTGTTAAAGAGTTGTAAGCCAGCTACAGGAGAGTGAGACAATAAAACTTCAAATATATCTGTAGCCAAACCAATGCATGTTAGCTTAACACAATCTGGTCCACCCACCAGTAGGACTCGGAGTGTGTCATTGAACTCCAGACCCCTGCACAGCATGCCAACGCCTTCATTGGTGAGGCGGTTGTTGTTGAGGTTGAGGTGTACCAGAGTATTATTGAATTTTAAGGCCTCTCCCATGGCCAGGGCACCCTCATTCCCAAAACCATTCCACGATAAGTCGAGGTGTTTCAACATCATATTTACCTATATATGGAGAATGTGATCAGATGTATCAGATTGTATACCAAGTCAGTGATTTTATTAATTTGTCATACAGTCATACCTTGAGACCAGCACAAAATGCCACAGCCCCTTTCATTCTAATATGATTCCAGCTAAGATCCAGCACCTCAACACTCTCATTGTTTGCTGCACAAATGGAAGGTAGAATCATAAAAAAGTACATGGATCCTGTATCCACTTTTTTCTACATTCATCAAGTGAAACAATGCATTTGGCCACATTTACAAAGACAGTAAGATGAGTCAATTTTACTGTACCCAGCAGTTGTCCCAAATATTCCCCTCCTTTTCCACAAAACTCATTATGGCTCAGGTCTACTTCCTTTATTCTGGAATTGCTCTAAATGTAAAAATATTATCAACATAAGAATTGCAAAAGTAACCAAATAACCTTCCATTAGTTAATAGCAAATCACAACTTATGATCCTCAACAGTATGATCACTTACAGACAAGGCACCTGCAAAATATTTAGCATCATCATCAGTAAATCCATTTCCTGTAAGGACAAAATATTAAAAGTTTAAATATACAAAATACTTCTTGGATGACTAAATTCACTGATCTTAATCACAGGGTTAACCCTGACAAGCACCACAAGCTGGTTGAGATTCACTGTTTTGATTAAGGACTTGGTGGAAACTTGAATCTGAATCCATCATTGTGTCTAGCCTGGTCTATGGAGGCCATATCATTACACTGTCAGTACAGTTAAATACTGATGAGGTGCACAGTACCTGAAAGTTTAATACATTTTAATGAAATGTTGTCCAGCAAGATCTTGGCCACACATTCAGCTCCTGCAGACTGCAGATAGTTGTTGGACAGATCCTGAAAACAGGACAGATGCTGGTACAATCTGCTGTATTCCCCATTGCAAAAGTCAAGCAAAAAGTCACCTGAAAAGCGCTTGTGCCCTCTAGTGGCAGGTTTTCTTTCCAACATACCAGGTGTTGAATGGTGAAATTAGCCCTCAGCATCTCTCCAAGGTATTTGGTTCCCTCAGCCTCAATGTGATTGTCTGCCAGTTCCAGAGTATTGATGTGCATATCAGACTAAATACAAAGCGCTTGTCAGAAATGTTTTATTTGTAAAAAGATGCATTCCATAACTGTAACACACTTTCATTTTAAGCTTACCACTAAAGCAATAGCAAGCGCCTTGCAACCCAGGGGTCCTAGCCCATGGTGGCTGAGGGCCATGGTTGTAGAGTCGAGGTTTCGTATAAAGTATGAGACTGGCACCACACCCACCAGCCTGCAGGCCTGAAGGTACAGCTCAGATATAGACATCACCTTGTTGCTCTCCTCTTTTTCTGGAAATGAGTAAGCCAATATAGTATTCCAGTCTATGCATAAAGTCATGAATGTGTGTTTTACACTAACACTTTGTCAAAGCAAACATTGTTTTTTTGAAATTAGAAACGTTTTACCCCTGAATTGTGAATTAAAAGTATAAATTTACAGATTTACAGTTTTAGCGGCATAATTACTTACAATATCAAGAATGAATCCAGAAATGAGTTTAATGTACTTACCATCTGACTCCAAGTCTGTGTCAAATTCATCCTCAGTGTCTTGGGGTGAGGAAGAACAATCATCATCCTTTAAGCAAAGGGACTCAAAAGAGAGTGTCGACATTGCTCTCTGCTGTCAGAGACAATGTTTGAAAGTATTTACCAGACAAGGTAAGCACAGTCTTTGGTTTATTTGTTAATTTATTCCTGTGTGTTCTGTAGGCCTGTGCGCCAGCAGAGTGAAATGAAATAGGTCTGTGCTGGCCGGTGGCAGGTAATTTTACCCCTCAGGTAACATGTCATTAACAATTTATGGCTCAGTGTGGTTACAATTGTGACTTCAGGAAATCCAAGCAAAACTTTAAGCACAACATGACATAGTAAAATAACTTTTCATAGGATGTTGTCAGTTTTCATTTTATCTTTTCTTATGTAGAATGTTGAATAAATTTGTCTTGTTTTATTTATTTTATTCTTTATTTTTTAACAGAGTAAGAAACAACAACACAAAAACAAAAACATCAATTTGGAACCCACACCAGTAACATTTGACTTGACCCTTAACCTCTAACTTCTCACACCATCAACAGAACGCGCATGCGCTGACTTCAGCGGAGAAACATGATTGGCAGCCTGTTATTTTATGCGCTCTATCCGTTGTCACGGTACCTGACTAATCGATTCTCAGGTAAAACTTGCAGTGGTGTCCGTGTTTAAAAGTGTCTTGAATGAGAACCGTGCGTGTATTTGAGTTCAGTAACCATCTGTTGGGAGCTAACGGTTGCTAACTTTAAATGTCGGTCACTGCTGATTGGGCAGTTTGTCCGTTTCTGTCATTACCAGTTTGGTGAGACACGTGTCCTGTTGTCTTCCAGTGACATATAATACATTCTCCTTTGTAAAAACAAAAACCTAATATACATTATGTTGTCGAACTGTACCTAAATCTGACGTTGGCTCGCGGAAACGCTCATGTTTGCATTGTTTTTTTAGCTCGCACTTCCCTCTTTACGTCACAACATCAACACGTGTGACTGCTTTGCCGTGTGGTTTATGTTCAGGTTCAGGTAGACAGTTTTCATATGTGGCGTTCAACAGTAGTTGTCAATGTTTTGGTAAACTCAGTGACACAAATTTTGACTCTGATCTTGTCTTAAAGGGGCCTCAAAGAAGGGTCTGCCACCTGCAGTGGTTTATGGAACGGCAGCGTGGGATGGTGGTACTGTCACAACCAGAAGATTTATCCAGTCTCAGACAACCCTGTTGGACCAGTGCCTCAGTCCAAACTGTGGGGTGGCGGGAGAAACGAAAGAAAGGATGAAAGAACCAAGCCTAGAAAAAGATGACAGTGTTAGGCTTGACACTGACAAAGAACAGCTGACGACTGTCCTGCATGAAGAAACAAAAAATGAGGCTTCACAGATGTTTGAGCTACAACCCCCAGTTAAGGAGAAAGAAGCTGAGACCAGAAATAGACAACAACAAGACAAAGTGGAAGGTCCCATGCAAGAGGATGAGGAAATAATTCACCATAAGGTGTCCTATATGAAGAAAAACACAGAGTATGGATGCATTTTTCCAACTGACCGCATTAGTCCAGAGCAAGAACTTAAGGTACAATTGGAGCACCTGCAGACAGAGGACAGTTCTCCAGAAACCACCTGTCCAGTGCAGAAAAAAATAAAGATACCAAGCTTGGAAGAGTCTGTAACTTCAGCTGAGCCCAGCATATCAGAAACCACCATTCCATTACAGGAGGAGATTCAGACACCAAGTGTGGAAGTGTCAGACAAAACTACAGCAGAAGTGACGGAGTACTGGGATGAATATGCGTTTCCCACTGCTGATGGAATCAATGTTTGGGAAAGCTCTAAGTTGATATCTGCCTCTCTTCTCTCTCACACTCAAAACCACCTTAAAGTCGGTGAGGAATATGATAAACAAACTGGCTGGCACTTTCCTGCAGGTCCTGGTCTGGCCGAAGCGCAGTGCCCACTGTGGCAATGTCCTGCAATGAGCTATTACCCTCCAGCAGACCCAACAGTGCCTTTTGAAGGTGAGGATCTTAATTTTTGTAATTAAGATCCTGGAAATATGTAATATTTCCATGGGAGTGAAATTTGTCTAACTCACCAGTGGTTTAATATCCAACTGTATGGATGTGTTTGTCATCCACCCAGTAATGTGGCGAGTAATGGAGGAGAGGGATGAAACTGCCTCTGCAGCAGAGCCTGTCCTGAAACCATTCCCATTCACAAAGGCCTTGATGGACTTCACTGTTATGTCCTACAACATCCTTGCAGAGGACCTACTAAAAGCCAATCAGGAGCTCTACACACACTGCCCCCTGGAAGTGCTGGACTGGAGCTACCGCTGCAGCCTACTACTCGAGGAAATACTGAAATGGGCACCAGATGTGAGTCAAATGCACCTTTTTTCCTGAAACTAGCTACATTTTATATCTAATCTGAAGTGTCCACTACTGAGTTGCTTATGTCCTGCATGTAGATTCTGTGTCTCCAAGAGGTTCAGGAGAACCACTACCACGAACAACTGTATCCAGCCCTGTCTCAGATGGGTAGGTCATCTGAGACAATATAGTGGAACAGTCATGTTTTGAGGATATTATATTATGACATAGACATTAAATATATTGTCCTCTTGTTTCCTCTCTCTTCCAGGCTACGCCTGTGTGTACAAGCGCCGGACAGGGACCAAGACAGATGGCTGTGCTATTTGCTATCGTAGCAGCTGCTTCTTGGAGTTATCAGTCACACCGCTGGAGTTCTTCAGGCCTGAGACGGGGCTGCTGGACCGTCACAATGTGGGCATTGTTTTGTTGCTTCGTCCGGTGGTTACTCGGGGGTCAGATGTTAAGGCGTTGGGCCCACCCCTCTGCGTGGCCAACACCCACCTGCTCTTCAACCCCAGGAGGGGTGATGTGAAACTAGCTCAGCTAGCCATAATGCTGGCAGAAATCGACAGAGTGGTCAAGTCCTGTAAGGCCAAAGGTGAACACTGTAACCTTATATTGTGTGGGGACTTTAACTCTGTCCCCCACATGCCTTTGTACCAGCTGATCACCACCGGTGAGCTCTATTTCCAGGGGATACCAGCGTGGATGGTGAGACTAAAACATTGCAAAGACCAACTTAGTATAATCAGTGACTATAAAATAAAAAATGATCAGCTCTTGCGGGAATTACCTCTGTAACTATGTGTGTATACATCCATATGCAACAGGTATCCGGTCAAGAGGACTTGTCATACAAAGTCCTTTGTCCCAGACTGTTTGCTCCCCTGTGGCCCAGCTGTCTGGGAATCACTTGCAACTGCCAGTACGCAACTGTCCAGGAGATACTTCAGAGCCAGAGACAGAAACCAGGTCAGTGTTTGAAGCTGTTGCTTGCTTTGTACCTGCTGTTATTATTATAATATTGTTCCAAAGAATGAATTATATTCTTTTGTGTTTCATTTCTTGTCTCGCTTCACGTTGTATATTTGTTGTTCCTGTGTAGGGAAAGGTCAGTACAGCCACGACTTCTTGCTACAGCTGCGCTTCTGTCCAGCTGCATGTGTCCGGCCTCTGAACTTGGAGCTGATCCCTGGCGTGACTGACTGCACACCAGGTACAGTTTTGCAGTACAAAAATGATAACATCACTTAAAATTTATCCACCATTTTCTTATATTTCTACATTGGTTTGAATATCTGGATCTTCTTTGTTTTTATGCACAGATGCTTCAAGGGAAAATCATCAGCCTTATGATAAAAGGTCAGTTAACATGCAGTTTTTGTCATCTTGCCTTCATACATACAGGCTATAGTATCAGATACCAACGTAGTGTCACAGCAGTAAACAATACAATAAAAGTCCAAGTTTCTTTTTTTAAGTTCAACTTAATCTTAATCATTTAGCAAGTTTTGCATGTTATTTGTCAGGTTCATGTGTGATGAACAAAATAAGAAGATATAAAAATGGGGCATAAAAGCTCAGTTAAGTAGAACTGAGATGATTTTAGTAATAACTTTTGTGTCACAGGTTCAGACATACTATTTGTCATCAGTTGGACTTGGAGTCCGTCTACAAACACGTTCTTCAAGGCTCCGGCAGCCCAGAAGTTACAACCCTGCACTCTGAAGTGGGAGCCACTGTCGACTACATCTTCTACAGCCCAAGGCGCACCTTAACTGCTGACGGAAAAGGTATATGACACAAAGGACAGTGTGCATCCCTGAAAGAGTTTGCAAATGTAGATAACTTATTAATTTTTTTCTTTTTCTCAGCTGGTGGTGACTGTGTGAGAGAGGGTTTGAAGCTGACTGGTTCACTCTCGCTCCTATCAGAGGATGTCTTGTGGTCAATGAAGGGCCTTCCCAATTACATATTCCCCTCTGACCATCTCAGTCTTATGGCCAAATTCCAGGTGGACCTGAATGCCTCATGACTGGGTGAGCCCAGAGATGTTGCAGGATAAGTATGTTTCTGTGCAAATGATTCGTGTTTCGCTCTGTGCACATTTGTTTTTTGTTCTTGTTTGTATGGTAAGCATGGAAAAATAATGTTATGCTAGTGTATTTGTTCCACTTGGTTTTCTTCAAATTAATGATGCAGAGCTATTACTGAGATATGACAAATCTTATTAATGATGATGCTGTAATAGTTCATTTAAAAATGAAAGGCAGTGACTGCTTTAACTTATATTCTTGTGATTATCCACTGACTTGTTCATTTTGCCGTCAGCAACTGCTTTATCATATTTTATTTTAAACTCAATTTTCAAATGAGAATTAGATTTATTTGATGAGTCAGTTCTGTTCTTTCAGGTAGTAAAACTACTGAATATTTTTTTTCTTTAACACTTTAAAGAAAGCAAAGTCTGCCTCCCGAGCTGAGATTTTGTTACTCTTTTCTGGGTTTATAATGTAGCACAGTTAAATGCATCCAACAGCACTAAATCCTCCACTTGGTGTCTGACTCTTTGTGTATCCTGCCCGAACTCTTGCTGAGATTGTGACCTGAATATTGGCTCTGCCCCTCCCATCCCACTACACTAAGGCACTCAGTGCGTCAGGGCGAAGATGTCTGTGTATGGTAGGTGTGTGTGGTTGATGCATGGATGAATAATTCATGCAGATAGTTGAGTGTTCATGCATGACAGGGCTTGGCGAGAGAGCTTTGTGTTATATGTGGGCAGTATGATGTCTGCACAGGTGATTCTCATCAGTCTTTCACTCCTCATTCATTCTTGTCACTGTGTTAATGTATTCGCCGTATAATACAGTCATCCGTGAGTTGAAAACGTTAATGTATCAGATTGTGTGTATCTTTACTCCCCTTGTGGCATCAAACGCATGCAAGTAAACAAAGTAGGTCAGTAGGCTTTCTTCACTAATAGGTCATTATGCCTTCTGTTTATCTTACAAACACTGGTGGACAAAGTGTTTTGACATCTGGAATCTGGGGGAAGCCAGGATAGGGATCTGTTTATCATGACTTCTCTTCACCAAGGCAACTGCCATAACATTAATAAAGCCTTGTTTTAAGGAGCTCACTGGCACCAATCTTGCCACTCTTTCACACATGTAGTTGTAGAGTCGTATCACAACATTGAGAGGTATGTTGTTGGCTTACTGCTTCCTTGCTAACATGTTTTCCCATTGATTGCAGGAGCCATTAAGCCATATTAGCTGATGGCTGCACTGAGGTGGACTTGCATCCATCCACTGGAGGATCCATTTAACTGCACAATCCCTGATCACACATCTAAACAATGTGGTGAATGGAATAATAATGGCAAACAATGTCAGACTTGTTTTTAAATTTCAGATGTTGCAAGTAATCTAGTAGATATTGTGAGATCCAGAGTGTGAACACACTGAAACTGCCCCATTTGGTTTGACTGGGGTGTTTTTAATGCACTGTTTTGCTGCACACAGAGGGTTATTCTTTCCTTTTATGGAGTTGTTGGCATTAAGTTTCCTTTGTATAAACGGGTAGCGTTAAGAGCTCTCCCGAGTCCATTCTCGTCATCATTTGCCTCGCTGCCAAAAGCTGCCCTTCAACTGAGGACACCCTGTGCTCAGTTTGAACTGTTGACTGTTTTGGCCCCATTTCCTGTCTGACAACTGATTACAGTGCTGAATATCTGGGTTTTTTTGGATTTAGACTGCTTAAATTAAAGCAAAGTAATTAAATACATAACTGTGAGCTTATAAAATCGCTATCATTACAACATTGAATAGGAAAACAAAATTGTCGTCACAATCAAAATGAGACTTTATTGTGATCCTGTAAATCAACAGTCTTCTAGTATAAAACAGCTGTGTTACAGACAGAGCGCTGAAAGGAAAATGGACAACACCTACAGTACTGGACACATTAAAATGACGGCTGCTGCAACATTTTCAAGTGTGGTAAATATTAAGCGGTCCACTGGTGAACACCAACACTGAAGGAGGTATAAAATGACAGAATATCTGATTAAAAAAAGATTTACAAAATGCAGATAAAAGTGCTGTAAACAAACTTCTTTACACCTTAAATGGAAGTCAGTTGCTTGGATACCATTTAAGGCAAGTGAAATATTGGATAAAATTGCTACAAATCAAAGTTAGAAACAAAGCAGTCATACAGTACATATAGACTGACTTGTCATTACTTTACATCTACATAAAATGCAGATAAGATCAATCAGCTGCATTGCCATGGAAATCTCGATAGCTGTCTTGGTTCATGTGAAAACTTCTGTTTCTCAGTATCACTCAACAAATACTCTTAAATACACTTAGGTATATTGTGTATCCAGTCCCATATTCAGTCAAGATTTCAGTAATTTACAGAGCATGCTAAACATACTAGCATCTGGATATTAGCTGTCAAAGAACTGTCTCACACTATTCATTCATTTTCAGTATTTTGGAAGAGCAGAGATTACACTGCTTTTTATTCAGTTATGCAATGAGATAATGTGGATATAAAAAGTGTTTTTCTTCTCTTTGAATTTTCATACAAGGCACGAGGGTAGTGGTGGCAAACTAGTCACTATACAAGCAGTAGCTGTCCAGCAGAGCCTAAGTGGATGTAAAAATCACATTACATATATTTGCACACTTACAGTACGACGATACAGATTGCAGACAAACCTTAAGAGCTTTTGTTGAACATGATAAAACCACAGAAACCTATGATATGTCCAGTAGCACATTTCCCTGACACTGGGAAAGATTACCACTTAGTGTAAGAATCATATTTCTCATGGTGTTGAGTTAGCAGAACTCTGCAGTTATTGAAAAATCTTTACAATGTACTGCACATTTGACACCTTTTTATGATTTGGGAACATTGGGAACAGCACCAATCACTATCCACAGTGCAGCTCCAGGAAACGCCTCTAACAACACAGACATGGGGAAGTGGAATGAGGCGTTTGTTTTGAGAGGAAAAGTTGCTGGTGACCTATTCAACACTGCATCCTGTGAACAGGCCAATATGTGTACAAAAAATAGTAAGAAGAGTAAATTGATGACCCTATGAAAACAACTGTGTGGTACCTTGTGACTTTACAAGCGAGCTAAAATTCTTCTTCAAACTCGAATCTGGTATCCATTCATGTCTGCAGATGATTTTTGCTCCAAAACCTTCTTCTCTCCGGAGGGACTGCAACGAAACAGACACAAGACAACGGGTTTTATTCACACAAGAAGGAAACTGTGACCAATTCACGAAGTACTTCACCTTGCTCATAAGACAGTTATAGTGTTTCCAGTGTCTAAAAACATGTCACATCAGTGACTAGTGCCTGTATTTTTAGTGCAGATCCAAGTCATGTGGAACACATGATTAATCGTACCGTCGCTCAACACGGCTGATCCTGCGAATGGGGCTGCTCGGCCCTCTGAGGGGTGAGCCCATGCTGTTTCTTCGGTCTTTGGTAGGAGAGGGTGGTGCAGGCTTTCCTATCTGCAAAAACAGTTCACAGAATTTCAATCATTTTGCATACAGGCAAGTTGACTGTGCTCATGTCCCTGTTGTACTTGGGGGGGGGGGGGGGGGTCAGTGTCTGAAATGAGTCTGTATTTTTAATGTGACTGTGCAGAGTACCCACTGTAAAAGATCAGCTAGATAGATTGAGCCAGCTGTGCATGAAGCGCCGCAGAGCCGAGTCAAGCCATCACATTAGTTTTATTATGCACAGAGCTCAGCATCAAAGCTGCCTTCATTATGTTAGCATGAGTGGTGATGAGAGGGCATCATTTGAAAGAAATCACTCCTCAGATAGCAGGTCAGCTAAGTGTCACTGTGACCGAAGACGTAGCACGTCAACAGAAATCTAATAAACGGAAAGGAGGGGCAGTCCTGCTGAGATTTGATTACATTTCTCATCATTGTCTTCAGTCCTGCACAGGCTCAAGCAGCCTGTACTGGTGTCAACCGCAATGAGATTTTAAATATACAAAATTTTAACAAAAAAAGAAAATTTGAGAAATATAAAGCAAAAGTTAAATGTGCAAAAACATTTGCTTAATGTTTGGATTGCAGTTTCCCTGCACTGACACTGACAGTGGTTAAGAAAACTCCAACACAGTGCTGTACCTTCAGCCTCATGTCTCGAGTGTGCCTCTCCAGCTCCTTCCGAAGCTCCTCCTTGCTCAGCTTCTCCAGGTCTAGTATCGAATGTTTCCATTCTATCTGCTCCACGCTGTGAGGGTCATGGGACACGTACTGGCCGATCCTGACCTTACGCAGCGTGTGCCAATAGCCCCTGTAGGCTCCTTCGAATTCTTGCACCAAGTCCATCAATGTCCGGAGCTCCAGGGGCTTGAACATGAGGTCCTCCCTTCGGCTGATGCCCAGCGCGCCAAAGCGCCCTCCACTGTGGACTCCTAGCACGATGTGGTGGAATTGGTTCCCTGAGAACTGAGACTGAAAGCTGAGGGGGAAGCGCTCCACACCCGGCATGTTGTTAGTGAGGTAACTGTGCAAAGCTGGGTCAAGGAAATTCTATCTCTGATTGTCAAGTCTTGAGCAAAATTTGGAAAGACAACGTATTTTAAGTGTACCACATAAGACATCACACCCCACTACCGGAACAAGTTTGGTTGTTGTTGTGTGTGTTTTTTTAAAAAAAGAGCTTTCAGTCTAAACAGTCATGGCAATGAAACTTCTAATCAAAACATAGAAAGTGTAAAGTCACATGCTGTAAAGATACATCCCAAGGATCACCGCCTCCAGGCATTTGATTGGCAGAGCCTCCCGTGTCATCTCTTTAGCAATGTCCATCAACCTGTGCAGAACAATGGAACATTGGTTATCCATGATATAAGACACTGGTATACTACTGCGTGCACAGCAGATGATATGAACACCCTGTCAACAAAAACCAGGGAAATCTGTGCTACTAAATTTCATAAAACAAGGTCCAGATTCTGTTCCAGGCCTGTACTGCTTGATGTTAATTTCTACTCACAAAGCTCGGAGATACAGCTTCTCTGTATGTATCAGCAGCATATGCTCAAGCACAAGAAATCAACACGCACTGTCGAAGACATCTGGTGGCTGCTGCCATAAAGTTCTGAGTCTAAAACTGATGATCAGTCTTGGATAAAAGTAAAAATGGGCTTACGCAGTAAGAGGCCGGCTTTTCTTAATTTCAAAAAACTGTGTACCCGTGTGATTGTACCTGTACGACAGAGTTAAGGTGATAAAATAACAGGGAAAATACTGTGTACAGCAGGGAGGGGAGAGAAACACTCAGTGCTTTGTGTTATTCATAGTTTGTTTGTTAATTATAGATGAATCTCTGCTCTGACTGGAAATGAAGCCTAATATAGTATCTAAAGTGGCCCACTTTTTAATGTCGGGCCCATATTTATCAAAGTGTGTCAAAACAGTTGGTCAGTAGGATTGATAAAAGGTAGTTTGTAAGCATCATCCTTACATTTTACAGTGCATAAAATATATCTTCCATACTATAAACGAGATGTTATCAAAAACAAATTACTACTGCTGCACTAACAAGTCAGCTGTCCCAACTTAGTCAAAGGATACTGCAATTCCCTGATGTATTTCTGTATGGCTTCCAAGCGCTGTGGGATAGTGGTGGTAGGCTGGTATGTAGGCACACTCGGTATTGGAATCTGTGGGGCAGAGCAGGCAAATGACTGCATCACCATTGTACAATCCCAATATTCATTGCAGCTGGAGAATGTAGTCTTGTGTAACTTCTATGCTCCTCTCTATCTATCTTAACAAATGACAAGAGTTATCATAATTGCTCTTTAACTTGTCATTCCCATGAGAAGTGAATGAAGAATACCATTATTCTGCATCTTAATCAATCTGTAGCATTCAAGTGTACTGTGAACAAAACAAGCATTGTGCTTTACTACTATTACGACAGCACAAATTATCATAGTAGGCAAGTGGCATATGGATTTGTATATTGTCATGTGGGACTGCAGAGCAACACTGTATTCAACATTTTCCACGACACTAAACTGCTTCTCCACTACGTGTACATTTCGCACGCACAGCGTGAAGCACACCAGTAACTCCTGTCATGTGGAATCAGCTGCAGCTTTCCAAAGCCAACACTTTTACCTTGGGAAAGTCGGTGGCACCCCGGATCTCCCTCGCCAAAGCTTCACCACTGGGGTGTATTCGGGCCACATGGCGCCACATCCTCTCCCAAGTCTCCTCATCCACCGGGAGGCCTCCTCTGTTCACATAGAAAGGCACCCCTCCATCCCTCAGCTCTTCTTCACCTTCATCCTCCTGCTCCTCGTCTCTCTCCTGCACCGAACCCACAGTGGCCCTCAGCATCTCTCTTCCACCAGGAATCTCCCACTGAGTCCAGGCACACAGAATGTCCACACGGATGCCTTGGACCTATTCGCTGGTTAATCTGCTTGCGGGGTTAAGTAGGTTCCCACAACAGATGGCCAACTCATGACACACACAGCACCATGTGGCACCCGCGCTTCAAGTCAAAAGTCAGTGCTGTTGTGTCTTAAATCTGCTGTAATTTAACTCACCTTTGAAACCAAGATGAAGCAGCAGGAGAATCAGCAATAATGTCACAAGCGAGGTAAAAAAAATAAATAAAAACAATCCTCTTTTTTTAGAATTAAGAATTTTTCTGTAAGTATTCAGCACTTTGGTTCAGTCTAGCAGCCCACAGGCCATTCAATGATCACATACTCATCTAAATAAAAACTAGCGTTTACACGTGTAGGCTATTTTAATGACGATGCTGTGAAAGTTCAGTAAGCAAGCACAAGAATGTAACGTTATCAGTCTGAAAGAGGATTGACTGCAGACAACAAAGTATTAGACATCACAAATTTCCTGCACCGTTAGAGGTCATTCACGTCACAGATATCCGCCAAATCACCGCTGCTGTACAACCCATCACCTCCACCCTCCTCAAACGTCCGCTTCATCTCCGTTTCAAATCGTTTTCTTCGAAGTCAGCCAGTTCATTGTTCACAAACACACTCCTGGGTTCAGCAAATGCGGGTTGGATTCACGTCCAACGAGCTGCTCAGACACTCCCAGACCCCCCTCTACTGCGCATGCTCCCAATTTGGCAGATGATCTCAGCCGTGACAAATGCTGCATTCAGGTGCTCTCCGAAACACTTTCTTTCAGTCTTACTATTGATAAGCTAACAGTCCAAAATTTGGTGCTTTGGTGTAAGGATGAATAGAAGTACACATATTTCAGGGTAATTACAGATTACTTCCACATAAAGTGAAAACTATTAAAAAGTAATGGCAATTGACATCGTGGGATTGTTCTTATTGATATGGTCGGCCAAAGTGTGACAATGATTTTTTTTTTTTTTACGTTATTAATCCCAAACCGGGGAATTACTTTTCTGCATCACTGATTGAAACACACACACATGCAACATGCAGTGAAACACACAGGAGCAGTGGGCTGCTACTGTCAGGTGCCCAGGGAGCAAAAAAAAAAAGAAAAAAAAAAGGGTACATCAGTGGGCTAATGAAGGAGGGGTGGGGGGTTGGGTGTATGATTTATCACTCCATCACACCCAAATTTTTCCTGGGGAATCAAACCGGCAACCCTCTGGTCACAAGCTGCTTCTCCAGCCACTAGGTCACAGCTGACCCCGAATTGTTTATACTAACAGTTTAAATTCCAGCATGCTCTGGTCATGTTGGCCAGACCAGTTGACTTCATTACCTTTTCAACTGCCACTGATTTATTAGTTATGCTAAAGTGAACTAATGCAAGACAGCAATTAACACACACAACAACAAACCTAATATTTCCCTGGGTTATCTTTCCCATTGATACACTGGTGTCTTTCCTCATAAACATGCCTGTACACATTTGTGGTCTTGGAAAAACTGGAAACTGAAAATGACATGCATTGCAACATTTCATTTATTCTTCCAACAACATGTTTTATAACAACAAAACTTAAAGTAATCTGCAGTTAGATCAAACACACCCTATCCTCACAAAATCCACCTTCCAAACCTCACAAAAGTTTTGAGTTCTATAAAAAGAAAACAGGAAAGCAGGAAACTTCAGTCTATTTACAGGTCCATGGTAGTTGTAGAAATATTAAAACCTTGGAGCACCATAGTCATCAGGCATCCGTTCTATATTGTACCTATGCAAAAGAAAACCAAAACAAAATCAGTATAGTTTTTTGATTTAATAGGTACTTGATTTTAACATTTTATGCAAAAAAACACACACAAATGGCTGCCACATATTTAAAGTTAAACCTGAAGGACTGTTACCTGTGGTTTGAGATGTACATGATGGGCACTCCAGGGATCTTCCTCACTCTTCTCTTTAGATCTCTGTCCACAGTGGCCAGGATGTAACACTTGTGCTGCAGAAATATGTATATGTAATTAAGTCTCCAAACTAAACACAGGTACATGACATCTTTATCTGCTATTATAAAATTATGACTGTTTTACCACCAGGAGTTCATGTCAGTTGAGTGTAATGCTGCTAGAAGTAACCATACTGTTAAAAGGGGGTATAACAATCAGGAACATTGAACAAAGCCAGGCTTTCTTTAAGTGAGTTGGCTCAACAAAAAACAAAGTCCAGTCAGTGATAAAGATTAACAAGACAGTGGTAATCAAAATTTTTTGTTAATACAGACTTCAGTTCCATAGAAAGGGTCATTTGCTGCATTGACTTGTATGCCGCCTATTTCAGTCAAGAGAACCAGGCTGCTATAATCAAGAGCACTGCTGCTGTACAAATAAATCATAACTGAATAAATGCAATCCCAAAGTGTAAATTACTATACAACTGAAACTGCCAAATAATATTTAATGCACAATACTAGAACTGCAATACAATTAGCTCACTTAATAAAACACAGTCATATTAATTGTTATTGTGTTCATTATGAAGTTATGGCTGTGCATTAGTACATTACCTGTGTTACCCGTTGGACTAAACAGTCATCAGCATATGTTCCCTTGTGTGTGCAAGGCAGGTGCTCAAACCTCGGATCCTTGGCTATCCTGTATAAACAAATAAAGCAAAAAAAAACCAAAAAAAGTCACAAATGAAAAATTATTACTATGAAGTTAATACCCCCAGTGCCATTTTATTTTCAGCAGCTTGTACCTGAGTGCAACTCTGTACTTCATTCCAAGCTTTTCAATCTCAGCCATCACACAGTCTGTGATATATGGAATACCTGAAATGGATGAAATTGCAGAAAAAATGAAGGTGTTATTTGTATGGTTATATTAAATCATTTAAAAAAGGTATTATTGCCACTTTGTAATAGCAATAGTACTTACATTTTGCATACAAGCAATCCATCATGGACTGAACAATGTCCAGTTTGGCTTTGATGGAAAAGTTGATGAAATTGGTGTCGACTAAAATGTGGTATGGCGGACCAAGCTGAGTGTTGTACTGGAAGAACATGCACGATGGGTACTTTGGTCTGCACAAAAAGTTAAAGGACATAAAGTTAAGAACCATCCACCACAACTGGTCATCATCATTGAGCTTTTGCGTGGCCAACTTACACTTCTGTCACCTTAAGCTCTGAAGGATCTTTCTTCTTTTTCTCTTTTGCTTTAGCGCGGTCTTTTTCTTTTCTACAGAACAACAAATAGTTAAGACTGGTTGCACATATCTTAATGATACCCACATATCTGTTGTATGCTTGGAAAGAGCTAACCAGAGAGAGCTAACAAATAACACAGTTAGACCAAGGGTGATTAGCAATCATTAAAACTTACATTCTTTGGTCTTTCAGATTAATCATTCTCTTCATTACAGCAAACTTCTTTGTTTTCTGCTTCCCCTTGAATGAACAAGTAAAGACATACAAAAACTGGTTACAATATATCGCAACCAACAGTATAAATTGTTTTCTAGCTGGCGTGAACATTGTTAAAACTATGTTATGAAGGGTTTGAGACGATAACAACACACGCTCTTTATTGATTAAACAAAATATCAGCTACTATCTCTCACAGCAGAGAAACAATACTGGCTCATTAATAAAGCTGTTTATTTGTGAAGTTGACTGATATGACTACAATACTTACAAAGCTAACACAAAATTCATGAGCCAAACACGAACAGTTAAACTCAGGCTTCACTTGTGACCATAATTTTTTAGGGAGAAGTGCCGACTGAGTTTCATTAGTATTGTAACCAAAGCCTTTAGAGTGATAAATGTAAAATATATATTTAGACGAGTATTTCTCTCAACAACTGTACGTGTAACACTAGGCAAGTTAATTTAGCTTACTTAGCGTTAACACTTAGGCGCTAGGCTAGCTAAGTTAGCTCAGTGGCGTGCCTGCCAAAAGCTTTAACGTCTCATAAATGACACACAAAACGGCATACCTTAAGCGACAACGACCATCATGACAGCCGTTGTGTAACTGTAACATAGTTAGAAATTACATACCATGTTTTTAATTTGGGACCACGGCTCTCATTAGCTGAACGGAACTTGCTTCCCTTTCCCTCGTGCGTCGATGCGATTATAATTGACGTAATCAAAAAGCGACGCCGTTTCTGCGCATTTTCCGTTTGCTAAGCTACTGGTTGACAGACGAAGGTAGATAATGTTATCATCTAGATTTAGTACATTTTTGCATTTGCCTTTTTGCTTTGTGTTGCTGTGCGGTTGCAAGCGGCATGTTGTGGACGTGTTGTGATGTGTATCTTGATAACCAGTATAGCCTGGCGATGAGTTTTCTAAAATTACGCTGACATTGTTGGTTAACTTGGCTAGCTGTTAGCATTGTGCTGTCGCTAGTAAACTAATACAACTGTAGCAGTTTGTCAGTGCGATGCTAACAGTTGTTAACATTAGCCTCCAGCTTTACTCTGCGCCTGGTGTAAATAGACCAGGGAGAATTGATGATGTTGCAGTTAGCTTAGCCTCTTTTATGTTCCGCTCTCGGTGTATTCTGTGTTTGGAAAGTTCGTTCAAGCAGCTGTGGGTAAACTTAACTTAAACTGAGTGTTTAGAGAGGTTATTTAGTTAGCTGTCCGGTTCTTTGTGGTAGTGGTTGCGGGTGACACTTGAAAACGTTTTGACACCTGAGCTAACACGTATAGACAGCTCATCACTATCAGTACCATCGTCATCGTCTGGGCTGTTGTTGAATGGGGTCTGGTGTGTAATAAGACTGCCATTGACCTGATTTCTTTGACTTCTATACTTTGACCTGGCTAAACAGATGACGGTGAGAGTTTTATGACCCCTCATAAGCCAGGGTCTTCATGCATATTTTAGTACAGTGGTTATTGCATGTAATGTAATTCTCCCACCAGCCGACACTTCTCCAAGGTGACACTTAAATATTCATGCTTTCTTGGCAGAGCGGCTTATTGTGAAGCACTTAGGCTTAATAATTTCCTGTCTGTTTGACCAATGTTCCTCATTAGAATCCATTTATTGAAAATATCTGTTGTATTGAGCGGTTTCATCTTCAATTGTAGGACACTTGACTACCCCCCTGGAGAGAGACATTGTTCCTTTGAGCACGGAGGGGTCTGAGTGAAGGTTGAAAGATGGTCTGATGGACCGCTGCTTCTTCCTGACCTTCCTCTGTTGCTCACTGTCGTGGATCTTCTTCTGGGAAGTGCGCTGGAAGAAAGGAAAAGAGAGTCAGATTGAGGAATGGCTCCAAGAACATAGCCTCTCTCAATACAGACATTTATTTGAAGGTCAGTGAGTTATAGTCTTCTTCATTTGAGATTTACATGATTATTGAAGCTTATAAATTTGGATGAGTTGAAGTAAGCAGGTGTAGCTCCAGGACATTTATGCTAGACACAGTGCTTTTGCAGAAATACCAGATGTAAGTGTCATATTTAGCTGAATTTGAACTAAGTTTAATCCAAGGAGATTGTCTTGCTTATTGCATCAACCCTGTTCATTTTTTGGTTTTGAACACTGAATATTAAGGCTTATGAGATTCTGTGGCACACATGGGCAATAAGCACAGGCTTAAATACTCATTACAGTGGACTTTAATGAGTATTTGGGTCTGCGCTGGGGCATTACTAACGGTGATATATTGGCAGGTATGTGCTTGGGGATTTTTTATGTGCTGTTCATGTGTCATCCAGATGTACAAACGTTGGAGGAACTAAGTCTGAGTGTACTGAGTCGTCTGGAAGAGGTGGTGAAGGAACAGCAGTGCTGGAGGGAAATTGCAGAGGCCCACATCCAGCTGCTCCGAGACTTTGCCTTCCAGGAGTGGCTTTGTTCCCAGAACCTGGAGCACTACTACCATACGTAAGGAATGAAAGGTCTTAACTTAAACATTTAAACCAGTCTGGCAATGGTGTGCAGCTTTTTTTTTAAACAGTTATTTGGTGGCATGTCATAAATGTAGATTTATTTATTTGTTTTCTTTTTAATAAATGCCATGAATTGTTGGTCTCAGTCATGCTGAATGCTGGTTCACGCAGGCTGTATTTATTTATGTCCACTTGAGGGCACCCTCTCCATTCATGGCTACCTGAGTTTGCTGACACTGAGCTGTGGAAGCTGCAGTGTTTCAGAGGGTCACTGCAGTAAAAAGTATTCTTTAGAGACTGGGAGCGTGAGACCCTGCAGCAATGCAGATGTTTGTGTATGTGTATTGAGTTCTCTGTTGATGTAATCAGAAGAGGCTACCACCTACTGCTTCATCAAAATGCTGCGTATTTACTCTGCATCAGTTTCAGGACAGTTAGTTGTAATGTTTGCAAAGGTCAGTTGTGTTTCTCAAACACACAATCATGTCGTAGTTATTCTGTTGTTAAGGAAAAATATCTGACACTTATAATGGAGCGCAATGTCACATTTCTGAAGGTCATGGCTGTCAGTGGAGAAGTTGAAGTTGCAGACTCACATACGCCTCTCATTAGTTCTGAAAGAAATCATTTAAAAATTTAAATCATCATTTAAATTTAAATTTAGGTACAGTTATTTGTGAATAAAAAAGGAGGACAATAGTTGTGACGTGAGTAAACTCTGAACGCTGAAAAATGTCTTGTTTAATTTACTGCACTGTTTTTACATATAAGTATGTGTTGATACTGCTAGAAGATTTTCCTCTTATTTCAGTTATTATTGAGATAATATTGTGTGCTGCCATTATAATCACACTGTGAGATTGTTTGCAGCACAAGCACATTTGTAGTATTAACAAACAAAGACACAGTACTGCGTTAGTAGCTGTAATAGTTTTGATTGTTACATGTCAAGGCCAGACAAAACATGCCGCACCTCCTCAGTACTCCCCTTTGACGTGAAGAGTTTAGCTGATAAGACCGTGGTTAGTCATGTACAGTTTTAGAAGCACTGGTGTTTGTTCTGTGTGTGGGACAACCTGTTGTGCAAAGTTTGGCAGGAAGCGACTAAGCAATCTTGCTCAGTGGATGTGGACACAACACTAAGTAATACTAGGGTTATATTCAACATACTGAACTTTTTAGCTTCTGTTCATGCCATTTCTTTTGCATTTACTTTCACTATCGTTTTCCACTGCAGACTGAAGACCTTGGGTTATATGAATCTGGATGATCTGTCTCAGTTTGACAGTCAACTGCAGCTGTCTGTAGCTGCCTGGGGCTACTACTACGAAGACTACATAAGGTTGTCTACAGGCATCAAGATCTTCCAGACATCCAGGGGGAATCGTGACCAGGACTACGAGATCCGGCTGGTGCACAGTCTTGCTGAGAGGCGTCTGAATGAGAAGTGGTCAATTGGTGAGATTCTGATTGCTAAGAGTTTTTACAAATGATAAAATGTTGCGTTGTGTTCAGTGTTGTGTCATCTCAGTGTACAGCCCAACATCTGCATTAACAATGCATTTACTACTGAGATAAATGTAGCACAATATAAAATAAATGTCCCATTATGGCATTCCTGTGGTGCAAACATAACCCTTGTCACACTGGTATTCTTGCCCAAGGTGTGGTTTTTAACTTTTCATACTGGTTACTTAAATTATACCATTTCTTGGCACACCCTTTAACATATAGAAGTGCTGACATTCAGCACGGGATTATGTAATCATCAAACATTATCTTAATAAGAAAGGAAAATGACAACCACTAAGATTTAACCTGTATGTGTGGATAAGTGTATTTTCTCTTCGCTTTAATTACTCATCGGTACAGTGTCCACTTGTCTTTTCAGCGGGAGCTCTCATATTTGGCTGTACTGTGGCGCTGTGCTTTTTGATAAGGGACCTCATGTTTTACGTGATTGGTGAGTCATGTGTTAGCTGTTTAGATTGGAGCTGATATGGCTTGTTCTGAAATTGCTACCAAGTGAACAACTTTAACTTCCCCCTTTTAGTGTTCTTTCTTTTTTATACTATTTAAAATGAGTAAACTCTTTAAATTATTTGCAGCACATTCATTCTCTCTCTTTCTTTCTTTCTTTCTTTCTCTCAAACACATTGAGAACAAATCTGTCTCACACATTCTGAATCCAAACATGATCATACCTGCCTCGCTAATAAGGAGAGGTATAAGGTAACATATGAATACGGCTGGGTTGTTGAGGTTCTTTATTTTTCACAAATAAACATTTGCAGTGGAGCACCTTATATACTGTAATATTTAACAGATAATTTAAGAAAGCGTGAGTGTGCCTTTTTCCACACACACATGTGCACCCCATCGCTTAATGCCACAAATATAATCAAATTATGCATTTTTACTCTGCAAGCACGGCCAGTTTTATAAATTGCTTTATAGCATTTGCTCTGTTTTACTAGTTAATCAACTTATTCCAGCAACCTCTTTCCTGTGCTTCTTCCCTTCTTGTGGCAGGTGGAATTACTGTTTCCATCATAGCGTTTGTCTTTACCATCAAGTTCCTCTGTGAGCTTGCAGCGAGGGTGGTTAGCTTCCTGCAGAATGAGGATCCAGGGCGACGCGGTGACCGCAGCATCTACGACTATGTCCGGGGCAACTATCTGGACCCACGTTCCTGCAAGGTGTCTTGGGATTGGAAGGAACCGCAGGAAGTGGGGCAGACTATGAGCTTTAGAGTCCAGGTGAAGACTCATTCCTCTTGTCTCACTTTTTTTCAAGCAACTTATGAATGCAGCAGTATTGAGAATATTTGGTTGTAAGACATGTTTACAAATGTAAAACTGACTTTTGTGTTGAAAATCATACTTCTGTCTTCTCAGCTGTTCTATAAGAATGGCCAGCCTTTCCCAGCCCACCGGCCTGTGGGACTGAGAGTCAACATCACCCACATTGAATTGGCTCTGGACATCCCTGTTACACAGGAGGTTCTGCAAGAACCAGAGTCCAATGTAGTCAAAGTAGCCTTCACAGTGCGAAAGGCTGGACGCTATGAGGTTGCCGTCAAGCTGGGTGGCCTCAATGTGGCCTACAGCCCTTATTATAAAATATTTCAGCCAGGTATTACTACTGCATCTATTTTACATCCAGCCTGTATTTTGCTGTGTGTAATTATTGATGTGAAAAGTTCATATGGAGTAATTCCGTTTCCATTTATTTTTTTGGTACTTTTCTTCTCGCATCAGGTACAGTTGTCCCATCAAAAACCAAGATAGCCTACCATTTCTCCACCCTGGTGCTAACAAATGGCCAACAGCACACTTTGCAGATTGAACCCAGGGATGAGTATGGAAACCCCACCAGTAACTCCACATCTCTCACAGATGAAACCAACTACAGTGTCCATGTGCACTCTGTAAGTCAGTAACCCCTTTTTCTATTAGCTGCTATATTGTCATTTGAAGATTTATTTCTTAATTCCAAAAATGAAAGCCAGCATTCCTCATCATCCTTCTGTTCCTAGTTGCACAATCATTAGCTTCAAGGTACAGCAGAACAAGTTGTTACTGGTCATTTCCAAAAGTCTGAGTGTTTATTTCAGTTACCTTGTTCTTCCAGCTGGGCACGGTGGATGATGACAGTCTAGAGGAATACTACAGTAAGTCAGTCTCACTCAACAAGCAGCAGTGCCAGGTCCTGCTGAGACTGACCCTGAAGAGGACGGGTTGTTTCAGGGCCCGCATTTCCTACAAGGACCAGCCTCTCAGCAATGGGGAATTTGACATTATTGTTCTCAGTGGTGAGCAGCCTTTCTGTGCTGAGTACAAATACGCTACTACAGAACAAACTGTACCAACGAATACAATGCACTTTTTAAAAATAACCTTTCAATGCATCAAATCTATTTTTATTACTTTAGCCTGTGTTTTCAAAGCCTAATGCTCACGTTCTCTTCGCATATTTCAGAGAATGAGAAGGCCTGTGTGGAGAAGAATGTTTCCACTCCAGGCATAAGTATCTACTTTGAGGCTTACCTTTACAGCAGTGGGAACTACAGCAGTTCTTCATGGCAGTTACCAGCCTCCTCTTTGCTAGCACCCCAGAGAAGGCCCTCCATGGGAGAAGAGGAGGACGAGCATGACTCTCCTGTGGAGGGACAACCTGAGAAGGTCAAGAAACCAAAAAAGGTCTACTGTTACATATCGCCAAAGGTAAGAGGCCAGCAGTCGTTTCAGCTTGTAAATATAAGAAATGTAAGATGTTATGTATTTGAGAGGGCAGAACTTTACATTACTGCAAAATGACTTGGACTTGTATGTTCAACAGCAACTATCCGTGAAAGAGTTCTACCTGAAAATTATTCCGTGGCGCCTTTTCACCTTTCGAGTATGTCCAGGAACAAAGGTGAGCAGAACTGATGTCAGAAAACCCTGAAGAGCGGCCCTACTTCGATCTGGTTTAACAAGCTCACCATAATCTCATGCTTTCTTCTCAGTTTACCTACTATGGTCCTGACCCGGTTCACAAGTACCTAACTCTAGTGGTGGATGATGGGATACAGCCTCCTGTGGAGCTCAGCTGCAAAGACAGGAACATCATGGCTGCCACCTTCATTCGCTTCCTGCACAAGAACATTGGTTTGTCTCAGTCTTATGCAATCACTGTTGCCTTGAGCAGCTTTGAGTAAGTACTGACTTGAGTGACTACTGTAGCAATAATTGGATGGTGATGTCCATAGGTGGCTCAGAAACCTTCCAAGACAAGGTGAACTTCTTCCAACGTGAACTCAGGCACATCCACTCCAAGAGACCTCGCACCAAGACCTGCCTAAAAATCACTCGACACGCCATTCTAGATTCAGTAAGTGCTGCTTTACTGTGTTATAAAGCTGTTTTCCCAAACTATGCATTGATGAAAATGAGCATGTTGTTGTAATAGTGATCATTTTAACTCTCTCAGTTGTCTGTTCCTCTTACTTAGTCCTTGAAGACTACAAGGAACTTCTCAGTGTCAGACTGGAGTAAGAACTTTGAGGTCGTCTTTCAGGATGAGGAAGGTAAACAAAATATCTGAAATAACTGAGATTCAGTCTTCAGTGTGTGTTTCATACATTTTTGCTGTTGCACCAAGCACTATACTTAAAAACAAAAGCACTTTAAAAAGACATCATAATGAAAATAACAGACAGTAGACCACGCTGTTCAAAGTTTTGATGTTTCTCTGCAGCTCTGGACTGGGGCGGACCTCGCAGAGAGTGGTTTGAGCTGATTTGTAAGACCCTCTTCGACACCTCCAACCAGCTGTTCACCCGCTTCAGTGACAACAACCAGGGCCTTGTAAGTTAGTGTGTTTTTACCACTTAAACTAAATTTAAAGACATTTTCAGATAGAATGTAAAAAATAAGCGTGCACCCATCTTCATTTCCCAGGTACACCCAAATCCTGACCGGCCAGCCCATCTGCGTCTAAAAATGTATGAGTTTGCAGGCCGTATCGTAGGGAAGTGCCTGTATGAGTCTGCACTCGGTGGAGCCTACAAACAGCTGGTACGAGCTCGCTTCACACGCTCCTTCTTGGCCCAGATCATTGGCCTCAGGATGAACTACAAGGTATGGATCACAGCACAGGTTGTGTTTTGATCGTTTACCCTCTGCTGTCGGCTGCTCTGTTTCATCACTTTAACTTTCTTCACAAAGCCAAGAAACCTGATGTGTTTCTTGGCTTTATTTATTTCGTGGAGAAAAAGCCAGCATGTTTTGCTGTTTCTCCAACTTCCTAAGATTTCAAAGCTGAAAACTAAATCCAACCCAATCATCTTTTTATCCTTCCACTGAAATGATGAAATGCCATGTTTATTTGGAAATGTGATTTTCTTGTGTTTTTGCTTTGCTTTCCACACGCAGTACTTTGAGACAGACGACCAGGAGTTCTACAAAACTAAAGTCTGCTTCATCCTAAACAATGACGTGAGTGAAATGGACCTGGTGTTTGCTGAGGAGAAGTACAGCAAGTCAGGACAGCTGGAGAAGGTGAGGCAACATTTTTGGAAAGGAACATCCTCTTTTATCCCTGATGTAATTTCATAGGCGATAGGAGCAATAAATCAGACAAGAGAAACCATATTGGTTGTTTGGCAAGTGTTGGGTTTAACTGGCTGTGTAACTTGTGCCGAAATATGGTTCTACCTACTTATTTTCATTTAGACAAATCATTTTCCAAAAGGACATTTTACTTTTAAGATGAACTTCCTAAACATTTCTACTAATACATGAGAGCCAGTTTAAGCCTGTATATATTTGTTTTACAGATCAAGAAAATTTCTGAACTCTTACCAAACTCATTTTCTGATCCTGTCTCCGCAGTCTTGTCTTTGCTGGCTCACACAATATTCGAGTTTCAAACTGTGTCTCATGACTGTTTGTTTGTTTTCCCCTTTTATGTATTCCGTCTGACATGTATTTCCTGCCCTGTGTTTTCTTGCAGGTGGTGGAACTGATATCAGGGGGAGCTCAGATTGCCGTTACCAATGAAAACAAGATGCATTATCTCAACCTGCTGGCCCAGTACAGACTGGCCAGCCAGGTGAGAGATGAGGTGGAACACTTCCTGAAAGGTAAGGAAACCAGCACAGCTGCAGCCTGATCATTTTTGCCAGTTTCTCTCATTTGAGATTTCTGGCAACGTGCACGTAATTAGTGTAATTTTCTCAACAATTGCAGGTTTGAACGAACTGGTTCCAGAAAACCTGCTAGCCATATTTGATGAAAATGAGTTGGAGGTATGTGTGATGTTTGTAATAAAATCCATTTGATCTTCAAAACGCCACTGGGATAATTCTAAGTTTTTCCATTTAATCTCTTCAGCTGTTGATGTGTGGCACCGGTGATATAAACGTGCAGGACTTCAAGGCCCATGCTGTGATTGTCGGAGGGTCGTGGCACTTCAGAGAGAAAGTATGTCACAGATGTTCTCTGTCGATGTTTTTTTCCAACAGCAGGCCACTAATGAAAAGTCTGAGCATACTGGTCTTCTGTTGTCACAGGTGATGAAGTGGTTCTGGGCTGTGGTGTCCAGCTTCACTCAGGAGGAGTTGGCTCGTCTGCTGCAGTTCACCACCGGCTCCTCTCAGCTTCCCCCTGGGGGTTTCAACACCCTTTGCCCCTCCTTCCAAATCATCGCTGCCCCCACACACAGCACCTTGCCCACTGCACACACGTGGTGAGTAGGAAAACATAAGCAGATGTACTGTCAGTCTGTTTTACAGCTGGCCGGTCCACCCTTTTGGTCCAGACTGCAGTTGTAGTTGTAGCTGGTCCCAGCAGATGAATCCTGTCAATTTTTTTGTGATTACTGGCTTTTTATCAAGCCAGACTAACAGGTTTTTTCTGTGGAATATTTCAGTATTTACTACACTATATAGACAAAAGTGTTGGGATGGGGCTGTTTTTCACGGGTTGGGCTCGGCCCCTTACTTCCAGTGAAAGGAAATCTTAATGCTTCAGCATACCAAGACATTTTGGACAATGCTATGCTTCCAACTTTGTAGCTGCAGTTTGGGAAAGGCCCTTTTCTATTCCAGCACGACCGTGCTCCAAAGTACAAAGCAAGGTCCACAAAGACATGGTTGGATGAGTTTGGTGTGGAAAAACTTGACTGGCCCTAACTAGACAAAAATGACTATATGTGTGGTATTGCTCCAAGCCAGTCACTCCAAACACTCATTCAATTTAATGCAATATGTGATTGGCCCACTACTGTAGCAGCTCTAACCCATATAGTCTGTGGTATGTTGAAGTCGTGGGTGATGTTTTTTGTTATGCTACACACCAGTCATGTTCACTAACAAGTTTATGCATAACATAGGGAAGAATTATTTCAGTAAAAACTTGGAATATGAGTAATATGACAAAGCATGTACTATAGATAAAGCAGGTATTTTGTTTGGTATCATTTCAAGGATACTGGTATTGGTATTGTAATTTTTTTTTAAACCCTGTCCTGTTCTGACTGTTTGTTGTCCTCTTTTCTGTACAGTTTTAACCAGCTGTGCCTCCCTACCTATGACTCCTATGAGGAGCTGCATAAGATGCTGAAGCTGGCCATCAGTGAGGGAAGCGAGGGCTTCGGCATGCTCTGATTCTCGCATCAGTGGCACTGTGGTTCCATGTGTACAAGAGGAGATGAACACTGTCCACTCTGGTGTCCAGTTCCCTGCATTCATCTACGTTCAACAGTGGGCTTCTTAGCACAGGATCACCCAGACTCTCCCCTATAACTACGCTCTCAGGATGAGAGGGCGTTACTGGAAGTCCCTGAAGGTTGTTCTCAAACCAGGACTCAATGAAATGAACTTCAGTGCTACTGTATGTATATAAAACATCTCGCTTTTGTAAAAAAACAAACAAACAAAAAAAAAAAAACAGGACGCTAGGAACTGCTGAAAAATGTGAGGTTTTGGCTAGTTTTATTTCTTAATGCTAAAGTGTGCTTAGTTTTATATGTTTGAAAGACATGATGCTAGAGCAAAGGCCTTGAGTATTATTGTATAACTGCTTCTTTTGCATTTTGCAAACTGAGGAACACTTAAGTGCAACAGCAGCCTACATGAGATGTGGGTGACGCGTGCATCTACAGCACTTTGGCCTTAATCGATCAGGGACTGATGTGTGTATGTAAATATATAATATCACTCTTTTATTTCAATACTTGTATATAGTAGTGTGTATACATAGGTTTTCATCTGGTTACCTTTTTGATTTGACCTTTGAGGAAAAGGGATTAATGTATTGTTGCACGGTTGATGGGTTGAGAGTTTATATAATTTCTATAAGCTTTTTTTTTTCTTTCAGAAATGAATGGGTTTTAAAAGAAGCCAAGTAATTTCTATTGTTTATACATGTTTTTAACTTATTGTGTCTTGAAAAATTATTTGTGTTGAACCCTACTGTTTAAAATGTGTTCGTCTGGAACGGGATAATGTTTTTGTTTTTGTTTTATAACCTGCCTTATTCATGCCCTTTGCCTCTGATTGTATCCAGAGAGGTGCGTAGGTGAGAGATGTGTCATCGACAGGTAATAGATATATTATGACATTTGTAGTGAATGCAGGGGTCACTGTGGATGTGAGTGCTGGTTGGATGCTGTGGAGAACCTGTATATAACAAACATTTTGTTATATATGCTGTATGCTTTTTCCCTTTTCATTCACAGCCTTTTATGGGTTTACCTCAGAATCTCCTATGCCACCTTTGCATCTTCTGACACAAGTGTATATGTGTTCAAACACATGTACAGTGAAGCATACACTTACTGTTTGTTTATAGTTCCCTCCTTCCAGTCCTGACTGTACAACATTTAGCCATATTATCCCACATCCTCAGTAAACCGAAGCATTATATCAGTGGCAATGCTGTCTTTTATGTTATTGTAAAACTATTTATCTCTAATGCTATGTTAGTACTGTCAATATCCTGAGCCAACAGAGTTGTTTTTTTTTGTTTGTTTGTTTGTTTTTCCTGTTGATAATTGTGCAACAGTTCCTTTTCTGTTCCAGAGTTTACATGCTCATTGGCTATTTCGTTATAGTGTGTGCTAACAGGCAGAGTTTTTGCAGAGCATTTAGGAAAACTCATGTTTAGACTTGGAGGCAAAATGAAAACTTGAATGGATGATTCTTCTCGAATAGTTTGAGTCGAATACCTTCATGTTCCGACACGCAGCACTCTTCATGCAGTTTCTCTTCTGGACATTATTTTCACAGTAGGCAGTACAAGTTTGACTGTGCCACTAAGGGATTTAACTTCGTTGTTATTGAATGGCGAAGATGTCACATTTTGACTGTAGTTGCTGCAAGTTGGGATCAACTGGATCGCATTAGCTGGCTTTTTACAGTGTTAAGAGGTTTATGGATTTGTGTTCGTTTGGGTTGTGCAATGTTGACCTGGTGTACCGAGGAGAGCAGTGAAAATGTGCTTATAAAAATGTTTCATTAAGGATGTGTTTTCGGCACCAATACCAATGGCTGATGTCATCATGTTTATCTGAAGTAAAGGTCACTGAAGCATTACATGTGTTAGTTGTCCCATTAGATACAACCATTATAAACAAATATGAAGGAGGTCTTTCCTGTAGTTTAATGTTCTTGTTTAATGTTTTGTTTTTCATGAGCATCTGCTACTCTGTTTTATGTTTGGGTTGTTTCTGGGTTACGTGAGTGTGACTTTTAGCAATGTAGATGTTGTGAAATATTTGCCTATGACTGAAGCTGGGGTACTTTTTTCTTTTGTTTTTTTAATGGCAAGTCTTTGCTGATGAATGTTTGAGATTCTCTGCACTGCAGGCCCTTTGTTTATGGGAATAAAAAAATGATGGACTAAATTCTTATCACCTTATCTAACGTTTTGTACATCATATTTGGATTGTGTGAAGGAGTGTGATGGCACACCCTTTTTTCACTTACAAAACCTGGATTTGGTTTTGAGTACTGAACAAAGAGAGCTTGAGGTTATGACTTCTAATGTCTCATCACTGCTATTTTTTTAAATACGTGGCACAAATTTTTAAAGTGTCTAAAGAGTGACTGTGTCATTAAAAATAAAATTATTGTAGCTCCTGACCAAAAGTCTGTGAATGCTCGTTAGTAATAGTCAAACTTTAGTTTCTTTGGTCAGATGGGATAGATGTGGTATTTGATGAAGGCAGAAAGTGAAGTTGAATCTTCTGTTATCAGCTGAGAGATTCAGATTATTTACAGATGTTTTTTTTTTGTACTACTTCAGAGCCATATAATACACAAAGATGTCTGCTAAACTTGTATAAATTCAGAGTGCATGTTTCAGACACAAGGGGGCAGTGGCTCTCCATGTGACATGAGCAGAGGGTACATTCTCCTGCTGTCATCCCCTTGGGAGAGCTTAGGAGCAGTAAATGATGAGAAGCTTTCCTCCACACTTCCAGTACTCAGCACGGAGGACAAGCAAAACTGAATTCTCCTCCATTTCAGACTTGCTGGTTTCACATCAGCTGAAGGACTAATGAAATCAATCTTTTGAGAGCTCTGCTATGTATGAAATGTGATAATACCAGGAAAACAGGGGCTCCCTTTCCTTTCACCAGGCGGAGGTGATGGCATGGATGACAGTCATATCAGCACAAGACGCGATAGGAGCACACTATTGCATGAATGAATGTTTGCCTCCTGAGTCATACAATGTTTGGCAATGGACTCTGAGTAAAAATCCTTTTTTAATTGCTTTGCTTTAAGACTGTGGACATGCAGGCCCCATGGCCCTCCATGCTACACCCACATGTTCCTGGCATGTCTCCTCACACTGTGGTCTGAACACTATCAGGAGCAGGCAGAAAGGCATCTTGAAGTACTTGGAGACAGGAGTCCAGTTATTTGGTCTTGGCATGCACCTGTGGATTTGCATAATGGTCTCTCTCTCAAATTTCCCCCAGGAATGCTTGCTAAAGAGGGACCACAAATCAGAAAGTCATCCTCTGGCACTCACTAAGAGTAATGTACCATGTTGGAATGGTTGTCCTTCCCCAGAGAAACTGGGAGATCGTTCAGCAACAATACTGTACATTTTTGTAAATTCTTCTGATGATACTAATTCTCTGGGAAAACATGTTTTCTCCGACAAATTTTCCATGTACTATTCCATAAACATCTCCAGACCTGACTGCAGCTCAGTTCTTATGGTTCAGGTTTGCCAAGTTCCAAGGAGAGTCCATTTTTGGGTGGTTCTCCTCAGCTAAAGAATTTACATAATTGAAAATGCAGTGCCTCATTTCCAGTCTTTGAGTCAGACACTGCCTCTCGGGAGCTGTCCATCACTTTCTCTGATCAAAGATAATTATCAACAGACATTGATCTTCACAGAGCAGACAACACAAATGTGGCACGCCTTAAGTATCTTTAGAACATGACTGCTCTCCCTCCTTCCTGTTAAACGGCTTTGGGATTGTCTGCTTCCCCTTCCAATATGCAGGTCTTCATTACCTGATTGGACGCCACTGATTAACTGCCAACTGTATTGGCTAAAGGTATTCATCATCTATGATGACTGGGCCAATTCAAAGGCCAGTATTAATCAGGGTTGTTGAGGGACAGGAGAACATCAGTCCAGCAGCTAGCCTGGACTGAAGTTTTGCTTAAAAGTTTGCGCTTAACTTTATAGAGTATAGACTTCATGTTACGTGCGACAGGTCCTTCAGGCTTTAGTCCAAACACTAGCGAGGATTAGGACTCTGTGTGTGAACATGCAAAGTCCTCCTCTTGAACAACAGCGACTACAAAAGATGAGAGTTGTGCATATAAGAGTCCTCTTGCATTTTTCATGATGTTGCCCACTAAAATGTTTTGACTGTTTGGCCTTCGGGGGGGAATTTCTGCCTCATCTGTGTCTTCTGCAGTTGCTCTACCAGGAACCGGCATCCTTTATGACTGGTGACAGCGTGGTTCTGCAGTTGACATGTTTGAGGATTATGTGGAAAACGGCTGTGAGAAATGCACATCACAGTGATGACAATGGTCTGGCAATGAGTGCAGCAAAGGAATGCATGGATGGGATGCTGCTGCTGATTAAAGAGCTTTGTTTTGTTTTTGGGGTTTTTTTTCATAGATCCCATGCTATTTCACAGATTCTCTGTTGCCCCTATCAATCCTCTGTGATTTAAGTGCTGAATCTTGGCTCTCAACACCCCTGCTGGAATGCAACAAGTCCACACTGGGCAACATGTACAAACTGCCACACACAGATGAAAAAGCCTCATTAAAATACATTCCTCTATCAGAAACAGGACCGCCAACACATGGTTTGTTTTGAAAACGATATAAACGTCCATGTGTACAGCTCAGGTCAGAGACAAGCAGAAGCTTACAGCCACAACCAAGAAAACTGCTAGCATGGAGATTAAGCGTCCCCCAGTTGATGACTGTCTAAGTTATATATGATGTTGAGAGAGAGACTATTGATTCATGGGGTTAGTTGTCCTGCTGGGATGTGCAGCTGTATTACATTCAATGTGTCGACAAACATTTCAGTCCTTATATTTTTCTCTGTGAAGACAGGGCCTCTGTAGACGGTCCAGCTGTTTGATAAACACCTATGTGCCTCGCCACGCTTACTGTCAGAGTGGTTGTCACCATAGCAGATATGAATAAGCTGTGAAGCAGGATTCATCTCGATTTCTATTTGAAACAGGTTACGTGTCTTCAGACAATAAGCAGCTAAATCAGGTACTTCTCAGCTCAAGGACTGGAAACTTTCAAAGGGACTGGAGCCTATTGATAGATTTGCAGCCTTTAATTGAACAAACAACTGTTTGAACCTTTAATTAGGATGGTGAACATGTTAACATTGAACCTGTTAAATGTCAACATATTATTATACTGAGCTCAAAGCGGTGCTGTGCAGCCTAAGGCTGGCTGTGGACTCTAGATCTTTTCTCTCCAATGGCACATAAACTTCACCGTGTCAAATTGTCCCTTTTACTGTACATGCATGTAAAAATCTTCATACGGTTTCCAAACCGTGGAGAAGAACTGGGTGGTTTACTATACATTCTTCCAATGTGATGAAAAGCTGCGTAGTTCTGGCTTAGGGTTACAAGGTCAGGACCAAATCGTTGTCTTTAATACTGACTCCTGCACTTATACAGATCAAAAAATAAAAATGTGTTAAAAACAATTTGAAAGAGTTTCTTAACAAGCTTAACAGTATTTGTGAATGAAGCACCGTGTTGGTATGCGGTTTGGACCTCATCTTAATGTGAAAGTTCTACAGCTTTTAGTCATCTTTTGAGCTAAAAGTCATTGTAGAGTTTTTCACAACTCATGGGGGAATTCATTCATTCATACTTTGTCCAGATAGATGACTATGTTTTAAAAGGGCTACACTGACCACAACCATGCAACCACAACAATAGTAGCCACATCTGGTCTGCACATGTGTCATTTCTTTTTGTGTACAGACAAGGCCAGCTTACAGTGTTTTTACAGTGCAGAACCTTATATCACCTTCACCTCTGTGCTGTGCAGTTCAATCTGTTGAGAGAAAAACAGTGTGATGCCAGCATCAAAGGTAAGCTGGTAAAAGGACTGTGCATTCGAGCACATTCATCTTGGCTCAGAGATGCCAGTGTGTCTAGGCTGGCATCACATGCTGCATTACATACTATTAAATGTACTCAAGGGGAACTGCCAGGAGCCAGTGAGTTAGGGATGTGGATGAAAGAAAAAATGAAGTACAGCACACCTGCTGAAAACTGCTGATAGAGGGAAGCATGTTCCCGATCCCTGCCAAGAGACGGGTCAATACAGTAGGGACCACCCCAGTGAGACAGAAAAGGTGAGGCTCTGTTCAGACTGATAGAAAGATTGACTGCATCCTATCGGCTGCTGCCTCCAAAATGTGCCCAGCTCTCAGTTTAGATAATGGCAGACTGCCGCCTAAACCCTTTGAAAAAGAGACTGTGAGTTTTCAGCATGATTTCCTTTCAGTAAAGTTCCCATTAATAGCAGATTCACATGACCCATCTGGAGGGTCACTGCCGCATGTAAAAGTTAGATTCGGTGTGTGGAATCATGAGGAATAAGCTACAAAGCATGGTATTTTTTCGCAAATCTTTTTTTCTGCAGGTCCCCCTTCTCATAAAGTTATCATGTTCCAAGTGCAAAACAGCCTGAATAGGATATGATGTAACTCATCCAGGCTCCTCTCTGCTTTCTGTGTTAGCATTGTGGGTCATGGCAGGAGTCCCTTCCTGTTCAAGGGTGTCAGCCACCCAACGGGATGATGAGGATACCATCCAGGACACTCTAGAGAGGCCAGAAACAAGTGAGGACATGAGAGAGGCCATGGACATGGCAGAGAGTGTTTGCTTTGCTCTGGGTGTGAGCTATGCGAGGATCTGTCTGTATATTTTTCTTTTTATGGTGACTGGTTGAAACGAGGCTCCGTAGAGGAGCCCCCATCAAGGGTCGTCATACTGCTACACCAAGTAAATCTGTATTTCAAAGCATGTGAGTTTAAAGACCTTTTGCTTCTTCTCATTATCTGAACACATGACTTCACAGATTTGTTTACGTGATGAGAAATATGACCCATTCTCCTTGAGTAATTTTAAAGAATAGACTCATTTGTGTTTAATGCTACAAGCAACTTCTGTTGCTTGTGGTCTTTGTGAACAGTTACTCAAAGAATCATGTGGTGCTAACAAAACAAAGAGAGCATTTATTCTGTACAGTTTTCCACAGACACATCAGCAGAAGAGAATACAACGGACACCGACTGAGATCCAAAACGGGGAGGGTTTGTTGCTGTGAAATTCCAGCATTAGGTCAGTCAAAGAAAATACGTGTTCCTGCTCTGGGCTGGTAGACAGAGGAGAGACATGCTGACATGACGCTGATTTGTTTGCTTCATTTGGACAAACCTGAAGAACAGGGAAGAAGGCCCACCAGTGACACTGTCCAAGCCGTGAACACACTGAAACATATTTGTATTCACTGTATCTTCTGCCATTAGACCGTCATCATAATCGATCAGATTGGCTGTTAAGATGCTGCCTCCCCCTTTGCTCTTTGTTTCTTTCCCAGCGTTACCCTTTCAAATCGCCCAGCATATTTCAAGGACCTGATGGAATCTCCCAACTTTTGAAGCCATCCTTTCCAGACTGCCGTCACGATTTCAAAGCCTTGCAAATTTTGTCAGATATCCAACATTGTTCATTGACTGCAGATGAGAGCTTTTCCATCCACTGAATTAATCTGTGATCTTGTGGCCGTCATTAGAGAATGCAACAGCAAGATTTTTGTGGCAAGGTACACATTACATCAGCAAAGAATTTGCCCAGAAAGACTTGGAATTTCCAAGCAAATGCAGGATGTAACTCGTAAGTTTTGTCAAAATTCACCAACACCCTATACTTATTACCACATAAATATGAAAACCTTCCATTTTCTGTCTTTGCTAAGTATGATATAATAAAAGCTGTTACGCAATTAAAGGAGTTCCTGGGTGTTTGTGACAGGGAGATTGAGCTATTTTGTGTTTAGGTTTGTGATTAACAGTCCCCAGGTTGTTTCCAGATGTGGCCTCAGACACAAATTGAGTACATTTTTTGATCAATTCACCAAGAAAAGAGTGACCCGACACGATGCTATCCATCATCACAAGGGATGACGCAGTGATCTAATAAGTAGATCCGACTCCTCGCTGCAAACATGGAATCATTCTTTAAGGTAAATGGTGGACAGATGGCTGGGCCCTCTGCAAGCAATCACGGCCAATGATTACCAAACTCCTCATCACACACACTATCAACTGGTGAGAGGAAAACAATAAGGTGGTGGGAAACAGTAGGACTAAAAGGAATTCGACCATCACAGCCTCTAATATTAGCCAGGCCTTTTGTGGATAACATCACTGACTGCAGCTGTGTTTGCTGTTTTGTTAGAATGCCACAGAATCTGTTTATTTACAGGGGGAGGCTTAAAACATTCTGGATCAGACGACAAACAGAGGCTGGGTTGTTGAATATCAGCTACATCCAGTCCGTTCTAAATTTGCCTATTATGAAATCCCGTGCAGCCTGAGGCAATTTCCAGACAAATGAAACTGACACAGAGCGGTATGTGTAAGATTTTAAGCCAAAATTAGTTCTGATATCTGTCCAACCATCCCACGCAGTTACATGAAGGTCTCTCGTGCAAGTCTTAATTTACAAGCCCTGTGATTGATTCCTCGAGGTTATCTTATCTCGTAAACAGTTAAGGAAAAACAGGTGAAGGACAATCTTATCGCGTGATTGTTTTTTTAACAGCTCCTGATGATTGTCATGTCTGTCATTACGGATTTTTCTACTCGGCTGTCATACTGTTTTCATTTGTTGAGAAATTTACCTCTTCCCTGGATAAACATTGGTCTGGACTGTATGAATAAAGAGAGAGCACTTTGACATTTCAGAAACAACACCAGATCAGTTATCATACTATTTCTCTCCATAATGACAGAGTGATTAAGTACAGCCTTGATATGTTCTTGTGTTTTCATGTTTCATTACATTATATATTGCTGGTGTCTTGCATCCTAACATTTGTCATTGAAAACAAACCACAGCTGCACTGCAGAGACCCTGTCCTTATCTTTGGATTGTAGAGTATAATTTGTTTAAATAAAAAAAGCTGCTCTTGTAGATCACTGATAGATATGTTACAGTTGCAGTTCAGTTTGAATGTATGAGAAACAGTGGTGGAATGTAATAAAAGAACCGTACTTATTTAAGGGAGGCATAATCTACATTTATCTGACAGCTACAGTTAGGCCTACTGGTTACTTCTCAAATCAAAGGAATATTTAACATTTTGGGTATTACTGGTAATTTGCCTTTTTTGCTGAGAGCAAGATTGAAAGTTCTATCCCTTTCTCATGTCTGTCTGTTAAAGTAAAGCTACAGCCAACAGCCGGTTAACTTAGCTTAGCCAGCAAGTCAAGAATACGTTTAGCACATAACTCCCTCATAAAACATTTTTACACTTTGTTTTATAGTGCAGATTACATCAACAAAATAAGCTACAACATGTTAATTAGAGTGGCGGCATGGTGGTGCGGTGGTTAGCACTGTCGCCTCACAGCAAGAGGGTTCCAGGGTCAAATCCTGGTCTGGGCCCTTCTGTGTGGCAACCCTGCATGTGTTTTCTCCAGGTACTCCGGCTTCCTCCCACAATCCCAAAAACATGCACATTAGGTTAATTGGCTACTCTACACTGCTTCAAGGTAAGAGCGTGTAGTTGTCTGTCTTTGTGTGTCAGCCTCGCGATTGACTGGTGACCAGTCCAGGTTGTACCCCACCTCTCGCCTGGAGTCAACTGGGATAGGCTACAGCCCCCCCATGATCCTGATGGACAAGGGGTATAGAAACTGGATGGATGGGTGTTAATTAGAGAGCTTCAGAGGTGTTAGTTGGCGGTTCTGCCAAACCAGGCTAGTTGATTGCTGGGCTGCTAACAAATTGTTGGTCGTATAGCCTTATGTTTACTTAATTCACAAAAAAGTCTTCTTTTCTACATTTTGGTAAGAAAGCAGATAAGCAGGCTTTATTTCCCAAAATGCCAAACAATTCATTTCAGTTTTACTAAGTAAGACGTATAAGTTTCAAAAATATGATGCATCATTACAGATTGAACTAGAAAAATGTTTTTACACTGTTAATAAGTACATTAGAAAATAACCTACTGGTTGATATACTTTCCTACTTTTACAGGTAATTAAGTGTTTTTAAATTTATTATTGTTATTGCCACTTTTACCTGAGTAACAGATCTGAATACTTCTTCCACTGCTTCCACTGAAAATTTAATTGCAGCCCTCAATTTAATTGGTTTACATCGATGACCTGCAGGGAAAATGAATGCAAAATGAAAGTGAATGATGAACACTTTTCACTCCTATAAGGTTGACTGTAGACACACTGAACAAGTGTGACTTTGCACAGCTGTGTGAGTATAAAGTACAGACTGCACATCTCAACTTTCACTAGATAATACATGTACGTTGTTTGTGCCATCAGTCACAATTCAATTGTACCCAACACCAGTTCCACAAGTATTTAATGCATTTAACCTACTTAAATTCCTGACCTGGTGGCAAATGAGCAGTAGGTGACCATTGGGTCATCTATGTAGATGTGGTCATGATGCCATGTGAAGTCACGAGGATCAGCAGGATAAGTAAACTCACCTCTTCTGGCACTTGAGGCTGTTTAGCAGCATGTCTGTCTGCGGGCTTATTAAAACTTGGCTCCCTAATGAACATTTGCCCTTGAAGCCTGCTGAGTGCTTAGTGCTGCTCAGGAGACGGGGCTCTGGACACACGGGGCCTCTCTTCCTGCTCCCTACGGAGCGCTCAAGTATAAGACTCGAGCTGTACCGGCAGACTGGGGTAAAGTCATATAAACACTTTTGCTTTACAGTGAATTGGAATGTTAACAAAAGACAGTCCACAGAATAAATTCTGTGGTTCTGTCTTCATGTTTTATTTTTGTGAAAAGTAATTTTGTGAGCTGATGGGGAGAGAAGTTTTATTGTCACTGGGTCTGTTTTTTGTTTATAGTTTTGTCATTGTCATTCTGTCGTCTTTGCCTGCGCGATCTAAACCCCACCGCGGCAGCGCATGTGATTGGGAGGAAAAGGCAGTTCCACATGGGCCGACTGAGACCTTGCAACTACGCCATGACTTCACACTCCATTGTGAACATGCCAGTTTATGTTTGTTTATGTGTGTATGTGTGTTTATGTGAAGACTGGACAAATATGAAATGTGGTGTGGGCTTGTAGACAGTGTTGCACAATAACACGTCCAACCCAACAGCTCCCTCAGGGTTGTGATTTACGAGCTGGGCAGTGACTGAAGACATCCATGAACTAAGGCCTTCTCCAAAGACAAGGAAATCCCAATCTGAATATAACTTACTTGTTTGTCTGTCTGTGTATCTATCTGTGTCTATCTATGAGCCTAGAATCTATCTCATTAGAGTTTAGAGTAGATTTCATTGAACTTTTGTGGTGTCGGCTGAGAGTTAGACGCACAATTTAAAAGAAAAGCAGTTCAAAGAGATTCCACAAAAGTGCCATGATGAATGGGGCAGTTTTCCCTAACATCTGTCGGAGGCCTTGGTGTCTGTTTGCCCGGGGGGCTCTTGCAGACAGGTCAGTGCAGTCAAAGAGTCTTCCTCCCTGAGCCTCACACGCCTGTTCTTCCCCTCAGTCTTGTCCCATGCATCCCATCGTCATAACAAGGTTTCATTGATTGCCTTCGCTCTGACTGGACTGAAGTTTGGTCTTTGTTATATGCTGCTGTTGGTGTTACCCTATTGACCCTCGTGCTGGAGGGATCCCCACCCAACACTCTTGACTGATAATTAGCGAAAGCCTGTGGCAGAAAATACTTTGAAGTCATCTCTGCTAATTGTTGTGTCATCCCCTCTTGCCTTGAAGTGTGCTTGCGGTAAAAGGAACTTAGGTTATGGCAGGCTGATGGTTTGTTCTGACTAAATGGACTATGGGGAAAAGGTTTAATGGATTGAAAAATAACAAATTTATCATGCTTAATGGGAAGCTATTCAGGTCAAATTGAGCTCATGCAGGGGGTTAAATCGCATCATAACTTTCTGGCGCTCGACCTTCACTGTTAATTGGGGGCAGTGAAGAAGATTTTTCATTCACCTAACTGTTGCTGAGTAGAAAGCACATGATTCTCTGCTCACAGCTAACCAAGCATGAGGCCTGACCAGCAGCCCTCAAATATGAACATTACATGAAACTGAACACTACATACGGAGAGAAGACTCCTTGAAAAACACAGCAAGCAATTAGTTCGGTTCAAACTGCGGCACCATACCAAATTGATGTGCTGTCGTGTAAGAGGCTGGAAGGCACGTGTCATCAGTGAGTCAACCAGCAAATGTGGTTTATGCATCATCCATTCCCAGCAGAAAAGGTAAACAGACCTTAACCTGTATTACGCAACAAGCTGCAGTCTTATATCAAAACAACTGACAATTTGGTCGATCTTTCCTTTATTCTGCATGAAGTCAGACTGTTAAGAGACTGTTGAAAAAACTGTTTTTCAGGGTCAGGCAATTAGTTTGTGCCACAAATGTTGGTTGTTGAAACCCTAACATAATTTGCAGGCCTAAACAAGCAGGAACATAGAAAACTTCCACAAGACTTCCAGTGGTGAATTATAGCACTGTGCTGCATATTGATATTACAAGGCCAATGTTTGGGGCATTTGGAATATATGTTTTACTTTTACTATCAACATTATAGGCTATCTTGTTGAGAGCTTCTTGGTTGAAAATGTGTTGAAAAAGGAGTGACCCTCTGGAGGCAGTTAGGGAGTTAAATGAGTAGAATATAATGCTCTCTGTGCATTTATGAAAAGCATTTTTACAGGGCCTGGTTCAAGCATAAAACCACTTTTATAAGATCTGTATGACACTCATTAAATTTAGATATAAAAAGAGGAAATATATCCAATGAAGCCTGTCAACTCGCTAAAGAGCTGAGATTTTGTTACACAATATGACCAGAGAGGATTCAATAAATCCTTTTGCTCTTTATTGCACCAGTTACATGTCTGAAAACTGGCCATGCCGGATTTAGATGGTTAACTACCAGAAAGTCACTGGCAGCTTGGTACCAGACGGTTGGCATGGACTCATAGGTGCCTGCCTTACCTTTGTCCCAATTTCTATAACATCTGATATTGCCTCTGCATCATTCATGTTGTCTGTTATGTAACTGTGTTGAATAGAGCCATTCGGTAGTTCTTTTGCGAGATAAGTGTGTGGAGCATTTTTCTCTCTTGTGGTGGGAGAGGGGATGTAGGGTAATTGGAGCAGATATCCATTTCTATCCTCCTGGTAAAGCTGCTAATGTGGAAAATGCTTGACCTTCATTTTCCATGGTCGGTTGGTGGAGACACCGTGAAACAACGTGAACAGCAACTGAAGCGGGGGAGGCGTGCGGCCATCTATCACAAATAACAGATGAGCTGGTCCAGTAGGCCTTGTGGCCAGGCCACAGTCCGCAGGACCAAAAGGAGGAGAGCCCATGGGGCCAGGCCAATAGCTAGAGAGGCAAGCTAAATTGAGGATGAGGGGCCAGGAAAATTGAAAGGGAGGGGAGAGACAAATGGGGAGAAAGAGGTAGAAAGCTCTGAGTGAAATGCCAGGGTGATCTATGACACACATTAGTGCTTCTTTTTTTGTCAATTTCTCCAAAATATGATGACTAAACACTCAGAATTTACAAGTATACATGTTGAGAGGGCATGAACTCCATCCTACAGCTGATTAGACTCTATTGTCAGAGTCCAATCATCCTGTTACTGATGACATGATTGTGGATGCTTCAGGTGACATCAGGCTAAAAACCCCACATCTTTGGAAAATATATGTTTCCTGGACAGTTATGACAACTTATTAATGGACTTAATTAACTGCCAGCCTGATCCACCCTTTGAATCCACTTCAGTGGCATTTATGCAGTAAATTCATGCAGTAAAGCGACATCATTCTGTGTATTGTTCATAAGAAATACTTTTAAATCAAACTTCAAGAGACGGAAGGACTACACCACAAAATTCAAGGCTGAAGTGAATTTAGAAAACATTCAAAGAATTGAGCAGTATATTTTCTATCTGACCGTAGAGATGAAAACATTAGCCAGTGCATATTTCAACAGCCCAGTGAGGCTGCCATTAATAAAACAATTTTAATGTGAAGAATTAAGACCATAAATTTTAATAAATCCACAGGAATCTTCCTCTTCCTGTGTTTCTGTGTGAAGTGTCTCCTTACAACAAATTTCACTTTCAGTTTAACGTGGAGAGAAACGGGCAGCAGTGATCAGATTTCTTGGTTGTAATGCAGCTTCCTGGGTCGTATTGTAACAGCAGAGATGGTTCTGTAAGCTCACTTAACAAATGACAGAATTGTTTTATGTTTTGCATAGTTAGCCCAACAAGGAAGCAAGAAGGCAGCACTTGCCTCTCTGTCTACTTTCTTTAAAAATTCCTATGTCTGTATCCAGCATCCACTCAAACATTCACGGAGCAGAGCTATTCTGGGTAATGGTATCATGGGGGTTCAGATGGCAGTGGAGATCTAGAGTGGTTGCCTTGCCCTTGTCCACTATTTAGAACAGCAGAAAAAGCACGAATCTGTTCCCCGGACTCCCGCTGACTAACCCTAAACATCAGGATCAAGACAAGGAAGCTTCTGAGTTTTGCCCATAATACATTTAGCCCCCATCAAGTCAGGCAGAAAACTCTCCTTCTGACCTCATCTTAAACCTCACAAAACCATGCTGATAATATCACTGACTCATCCAGTCAATCAACAAAACCAAAGATATGTGAAGATGAATTTAGTGTGTGTGTGGGGGATGGGACGGACATGAGGCTTGAAGCTGTTGGCAGTCAACCGATTATTCTACTATTCTACTGCTATAAAATCCATCCATATTACAGGCTGTGCAAAAATATATGATGTATAATGATTTCTGTATCAAAGCCAAGACCGCCAAAAGCTTTTCAGAGGGGGTAAAAGGGTAATTTGTAAAAGGGAAGTACTTAATCTAATCTTTGTTGCAGTTTTCTTGCCAATTTCTCTTACCGCTGACATCCCAGGCAGCTTAAAGCCTTTGTTAATTTAACAACTCACACCCAGAAATGAATGAGCCGATCACTCAGCTGTGAAGTAATGCAGGGAAGATGTATTGCCAATTCTAGGACATGCTAAAGTCTGTCTACCTTTAACATGTTTCTGGATCGTTTCACTATTTGAAAGCACAGATGGAGATGACAGATTTCCTTTTGTCTTCAGAAATGTGTAACAATGCAGCACAAGACTTGTATATACAGAACGGCTTTGAAGCACATGCAGTTCTCAGGTTTTTCAAGCCAGCACTCGCAAACGCCCATATGAAAAAGAAAACCCGTGTATGAATATCATGAAAGACAAAGTGGATGCCCATGTGACCTGCTTCTATTACCCAGCTGACAGCATCTCATTCATACAAGCATGGCCTAAGCACATTACATTTATCCTGCTCTATCTTCGGCTGCTTCCTCTTGTTGTGTGAACGCCTGTTTTATGTACACTGCTCAATCTGTTATGAAGCACGATGGAGGTCTTCTGCAATATTTCTCCCAAAGAAAAGTCATGTTCAATAAAAAAAAAAAACTACATTAATAAAGCACATAATTTCAGCTTTTACCAAGAGGTTCTCTGCCAAACGAACCTCCCTTTTCCACGTTTTCCCCCAGGTCCTCGCTGCTGCCCAGTCTGAACAATGTCAGTATTATGTTCTCCTGGGCAAAGAGAAATGAGAGCTGAGGGCTTTGAAACAAATAGAAAAAGGTAGCTAACGAAGAGATTGACGTTCTTTGTTAGTGCTCTCCATTGAAAGTCATCACAGGGACCAATTCACATGGATCACTTAAAATTCTACTGGCGAGGCTAAGAATACACTGTTGATACTGACTTATAATGAGAGCCCTACATTCTGGTGTAATGATACTGTTTGACTTTCTAATAGATACACTTGAACTCTGAACCTTCACTCACTCGGCAGTGACAAGGGAGTTGCTTTCAACTCAATGGTTGCAAATGTCTCTAGGGATGTTCGTGCTGACAGGTAAACGTGTAGAATTTGTTCCCATTGGAAAACATTGAGTGTGTGTTTAATAGCTTCAAAATGTTCATATCGCAGTTATACACCGAAAACAATCATGGTAATGAAGCTCTCGAAAGCAGCAAGTTGCCTGGAGATGAACAAATCGAACTCAAACGTTCTTTGTCAAAAATGCACGTGTAGGACCTACAAGTTGTTTGCCTCAGTGTAATTACAAGACTTGGATATTATTGTTACTATGACCCTGTGCTTTGTAAGAAACTCTGCAGTGTAATGCAGTTATATTTCTGTTCTGCATTTGAAAGATGATAGGAGTGGCTTGGTTGTCATGCCAGAGTTTTCAAAGGACTCTTTGTGTAGAAGCTTCGGTCATAGCCAGAGACATCCTCCTGGTATTTATTCTAGAGTTCCTCCAGATGCTGCAAATTGTATCATATTGGCCCACATTAAAGCCCACTTTCATAACATGGATAGCTTCACAACATGGATCTTCAGTGACTCTCAACCAGGGTTATAGACCTCCGCGTGCCCCAGGGAGTACTTCTGCAGATGCTGTACAACTTTCTTATACTTCGGCAATATGAGAAAGATTACTGAACAGCTCAAGTATTTTATTCAAAAATATATACACGTAGTAAGTGAAAGTACGATTTCAACTTTTTGTGTAATTAATAATGTTAAATAATAGAAGCAATCTGACAATCAGAAACTGTAATGAGTCTTTTTTTTTACCACAATTTTTGACAAACAATTAATCCTGAAAATAACTGGCAGACCATTAAATAATGAGAATAATTGTTGGTGACAATTCCAGTTAAAAACCAAATCAAATGAAGACATTTGGAACATGATAAGCAGTGTTGAATGAACTTGAGTTCATTTGACTGGACTGTGACAGTGGAGCTGGGGACCACTGCTCACACATATACAACATGAGCCTTAAAACTTGATAGAGAAACAGATTGAAATGCTGATTGATACTATAGAAACAGCTGAACTGCAGCCAGCTGCTCACTCACACGGGCTACCGAGCAGATAGCTCTCATGGACTGGTCTGTGCATGCCCTGGTCACCTTCAAGGATGCTGGGGGACGATTGGTCATGATCTACGACACCGACACCAGCCAGGCAACGTGCCTGGGGTGGACTGAGACTGTTGGACAGTCATAAGACAAGTGCAGCCTTTCGTCTCTAATTAGATTTCTCATGGGTTGCAAAATGAGCTGTAATCAGCTGTGGCGTTCAGCCCAAGTCTCCACACGTGATGTTTCCTTGGAAATCTGAAAAGAGGACATCAATGTCTCTTCAAAGTGTTCATTCAGTAACCGTTGTTTTCCCACTAAAATTTCTCTTTTAAGACGTTTGTACTGCACATCTCTGCTGTGGTGGGAAGGAGAATGAATGGGGCAGACTACTGCTGTATGTTTTGGATGGCAGTCCTGTGAGTGGTGATGGTGTTCGGGGACCATTCATGAGAGAGACAGGCGTGCATCTTTGTGGGCTGAATGAAAGAAGGGAGCCAACTCTCTTTGGGTTGTTTAAGATCTTATGGGAGAAGAGAAATGTGTTGTTTCCAGACAGTCAGAGGGAAAGTGATGATGCAGCATGGATGAGAGGAGGAGATGAATGGGATCTGTTACATAACTTGACCAGTTTTCCAAGATTTCAGACTGAGTTTGAACTGTAAACTTCCCATTTAACAAATTGCCAGGATGCACATTTTGCATATTTTAATCTCTGCAGCATTGTAAATTGAATTCAAAGTGCTTCACACTGAAATAATAAGTGCAGGCCAATACAATCATTTAATTCATATCACCATATAATAGACTACATTAACTTAAACAACCCAGTAATCAGTGCTGTGGAGAAAAACATCTGGTTTCTACATTTTTATGATATTGTAGAAGCCTGTCAATTCAAATTCAAATTGAAAGTAACTATTAACGCAGCTGCATTCATGATCATTCCAGTAGTTTCGTTCAAAGGACCCACAGAAGAAGACACACGGTAACATGATGTAACTTGGCAGAGAAAGTGCGTGTGGGCACATGGACCGAGCGGTGCAGTGAGTGAAGCAACAATACAGCCGACAAGGGGGAGTTTCTTCTCGCAAAGCGCATGCAATCCCTACAAAAATTCCCGGTGACTTCAGATCCAAGGAGGTGGTGATATTCATGGGAGCACGATTCAAACTCTCTCACTTGGAGTAGGAGACCAGCTTCAGCAGCCCTGGAGCCAGCGCGCTGCTCTCTTTGCGCCTCTTTTAAACTGAAACAGATGGATTAGTGTTTGTGTAAAATAACATTTTTTCAGCACTGGAAGGAGAAAAGGTTCGAGTTTCTCACTTTGGACTGACGTTAGGTGCTGATTTGACAACCTGAAGACATTCTGCGCAAAGTCTTACCTGGACATTATGAAGACGTATCCAGGCTTTTTTCATTCTTGGGAGAGGATGCCATCTTGCTGAACTCGTGTAACCTCGTCGAGGATTTTTAAAAGTTTATTCATATTTCAGTGGCTCTCGCTAAAACTGTAACGCGATCTGCGCTTTTACGCGGTAGTTTCAAAACTTTGCATGGCCAAAATGGACTGTGCAGGGTTTGTTTTTTTAGTGGTTTTGACTGTTGCACTGATGCAAATTGGTGACAGCCGAAAAGACACAACAGGTGGGATGAAAGATATTGCAGGGGCAGGCCGGGCGGTATGGGACCAGCAGCAGTCCCCGGAGAGCAGTCAAGGTCACTCGCCGAGCGGACCAGAGGACGGCGCATCCTCCAGCCTATCCGTTGAAACCTCTCCTGGGTCCAGCCACTCTAAAATCCTGGTCCGCCTTCCCAGGGGCACATCTTCCCATGGGGATGGCAGGCACACATCCATAGCAGCACCAGTTCATGCAGCAGGCGCCTCCAATGAAGATTCCGTCTCTGCGCGGCGCACCGTCAGACAAGCCGCCAGCCAGCAGCACAGAACCAAAGTGAACCGCAGGCAGAGCAGCAAGCTCAGCTCTGCCAGCACAAGGAGACTTGCTGGGTAAGAATGACAGCCATGTGTTCTACAATCTACTATAAAAATATTTATAAAAATGTTACTTTATCCTTTCTTTCCCTGGCTCTTCAAACACTCGGTTTCCGTGTACGAGGAGTAGCCTGCTTTTCAAGGAATTTGTGTGACCTATTTTACTGTACATGAGTCCATGTGGTTTACTGTAAAGTGGTGGTGGCCCACTTTAGCAGAACCTCTCTTCCTGTAAGGCGAACCAAGAGATGATGTAACATAACAACTCAGAAAATGGCTACAAAGTGTTGTTCCATATCAGTACAATGCTGTTTGGATATAATGCATGAAACGGTCATCCAGAGTTGTACTTCATCTAAATCGGAATTTCTGTAACATATGTATTTTGTCATCAAGGTCATTACAGGACATGGAATAATAGCCGAGGTTAAACACTGTGCTGATTAAAGGGATGATAGTGAAAGCTTATAATGAACAGCAAATGTATATGAATGGGTGAACTGCATTTGAACTGTTTTGAGACTAATGCAACACTGCATTATCACCCTTTCCTCCCATTACAGCACATTACAGTATACTTAAATCGTAGTAGGAGAGTGGCTGCAGACTACTTCAATGTGTTTGCCCCAGTTTTGTGCTGTTGCCTGTGGCCAAGTACTGTAGTGGCTCAATCTGAACCTTTGGCTGGTGAACTCTTCCAAATTTGCTTTTTGATCAGAAACACCTGTTTCTTCAATGGCCCTCTAAATGCCCCCCCCCCCCCCCCCTTGTTGTTATCTCTGTTAAACTCCAAACAGGACGATGGGTTGTTTACATATTAAAACCCTTTTCTTTTTGTTAAATGAACCCTCGTGCATCCAGGCCTGTTTGTTCCATAGGGACAAAGCACAGGAGGGGACAGTGTTTACATAATAATATAATAAGAGGGGGGGGTTGTTTGGGTCATTTTGGGTTGCAGACACTGAAATATAAAAGAAATATCTCTTTTGTGTGTCATAACAGATTCTCTTGCATTTAGGAAATGGATTATTTATGGTCAATTTATGGGAAACACTTTACAAGCAATGGGAAGGATCTGCCAATTGGTTCACCATCTGTCGACAAACATATGACGTGTTCTCACTTGCCTTAAGTTCAAACTACGATAAAACCCAGGAGGAAATGGATTAATTGACTATACATTTCAGTTCACACACCGAGTGTGCCCCCAGTTCACCTGCCAGCTAGTGAAACTTTCTTCTGTTAATTTGGCTTTGCAGGACCCTGAAAACTGATGCTCACCACTTAACACACTAGAAAAATGATGGACAGGCTTATTGTCCACTTAGGCTGTATCTGCATTTTATTGACTCTGTCCAGGGAATAAATGTGTTATACTGTTCACCCTTAACATGCCCTGATCCATCCCACCTTAAAACAACACTTCTCAACATATCAGTCAGTTACACTTATACACGGTTGAATTGAGATGCTTTCTATTTAAAGCAGTGCATAAAGAAAATAGCTGCCTGGAGTATGAGATCCAACATGCTTTATTGCAGCATGGGATGAATGCCTTGCTTGACATTGCCAAAAAAACATCGTCCAGCATGGAATGAATGGGCTTCTTTGAGTGTGAAAGTAGCATAAAGGTGGTGCTATGAAGCTCTGCGAGAACATTAAAGTCATATGTGATTGAACACTTTGATTCATTAGTTTCAGATGAATCATCCGCTGCTTGTAGAGAAAGTGCTTTCATGACACACTTCCTCTTGGAATTCCCGCTCAGCTTACTCTTTTACTGTACCCCACGGCACTGGCAGCACTGGGTTCACTTAACTCTCCTTTGCATTGATGTTGACTCAGTATGACTCCCCTTCTGTTTTCAGTGCACCTGTCAGACGTTTGACTGGTTCAGATAGCTCAGTTGTGAAATAATACTCCACTGCCTCGTGTCGGGGTTTAAATAAAAACATAACTAGGTGTGAACATGGTGTCATATTTTAACCCGGGGTATGATCCTCATTATGTTGTATAAAGTTCTCAATTACACACATATATATCCCCTGATGGAATCTGAATTTGATGACTGATGTCTTTGGCACAGGTCTGGCCTGATGTGTTTGATTTATGAGTCTGCTAAGCCTACCAGTGGGCCCAAACAACTGCATGTTATCCCTGTGACGCCTCAGTAACACTTGCAGTCTCAAATGAGTGCAATCCAACTGAGGTCAATGAGTCAATTCCTGTTATCTTCTCAAATCACCATGAGTCAGACATCCACTTACTGTAATATCTTGTGAAAAGATGATGGGGCACAGATCCATGCCAGCGCGTTGACTGTTGCCCTTAAGTTGCTCTTGCGGTCTGGTGCCTTTTCATCTATCCCACTGCAAAAATTGGCCCGCGCTGCAAGTGCGGATTAAAGAGTGCAAAGAATCCAGTTATAACTGTTTAAAACTTGTCATCTCTCATTTGCTCAGCGATTTACAGAAGATGCAGGGTGCTTTTCATGTCCTGTGTGTTTCGCATAATCCTCTCAAGGCTCAGATAACTGTGTATCCACTCTGGACTCTCGCATAACAGTAAGAGGGACTTGTGGGTCCACATTCAGATAGAGTTTCCTGACTTGCCCTGAAATTTGTATCCATGAAAATGCAATTATAGAGCAATCTCCAAGGTGTTCATATCAATAGGCCATCCACATCAGACTGATCTGAATCTATAAAAGCTTGCACAATCAGATCAGTTTGTCATGGAAAGGTTTGAGGCCTTTCACCCTCTCTGTTATTGCTCCATGAATTATAAAGAGGCCCTCTATATTGATGTATCTGTGAAACAGTACTATCAGTGTCTCATTTCACCCTGGTGTCTGTATCTATGTCTTCATATGTCTTCAGGCCTAATGTCTGTGGAGGTCAGCAGTGCTGCTCAGGCTGGGCTTTGGCACCAGGAACCAATCGCTGCATAAAACGTGAGTAAAAAACTGGATTGTCCTATAAATATATGTAATCTGCCTGAACTCTTCATTCCGCTACTAGATACAACAATTTTGTTGCAAAGCCATACATGTTTGTGAAGTGTTGAAGCAGCACACTGACATTCATTACATATACTAGAGCTAGTAAAGTTCGCAGACAGAGAGGTTTTACAATTATACGCACATAGACTGAAAAATAACATAGTAAATGGCTACTAATGACTATCCTGTCAAGTGGAATTGGCCAATGAAAGTTTTCCTAGGGCGTTATTGCCCCCATGGTCATGTTCATCATGTGGTGTTTGCCTTTTCTTTTCATGTAAGATCCTTGCATGGAAATTACCACCACTTAGCACTTGGCTCTCTTTTTGACACAAGCCCCTTATTATGGGTGGAACTGCTTCTTCTTTTATTTGACCACAGCAGTATTGGATATCCTAAGTGCCAGATAATTAAAAGAGGAATAGAAGACACGGCCTGTGAATGAATAGTCATTCGCCATCGCTTTAAATGCAGTATTGACAAGAAAAAATCTTACAGCATTAATAATCTTGTCTTGAACCTGTAAGCAGACTGTTTAGAGAAACAGGGCTGGTAGGACAGTTTTATCATTGAAGTCTTCTTGATAAGGGGGGGATAAAGTTCAGTACAGAAATGGCTACAGCTTATACCAAGTCTACTCTTTGCATGTCATGTTTCAATCTCACTTTTATGACCTCCATTGTTTGCTGCAGGCTGAAATAACAGGCTGGAATGGGAGCTTTTTTAGAGTGAGTTATCTTTAAATTTCACAAGTGAAGTAAAATCCACACAGCTGGTATTTATTCACTAACACACTTGTCTTGTGCTTTTCCTATCTCCTACTATCTGTCTATCTGTCTATCTATCTATCTATCTATCTATCTATCTATCTATCTATCTATCTATCTATCTATCTATCTATCTATCTATCTATACTTTTTTTGACTTGTTTACTGTTTTCCCTGTTGTCAGCCTCCTAATTAGATCTCCTTCCCTCCTGTCCAGTGAAAAGCCTCCTTCCACTTTTTCTCAAGCCCCAGCTAAAGGCACACTTACCAAGGTGTAAATTACATCTAACATGGAGCTGCAGTTACCCATATTAAAAGAGTAAATACTTTTAATCTGCCAGAAAGTAACAGGTTCAGTCTAACGTGAGTGTGTTAAACAAGGCGGTGCATCTTAGCAGGCCAGGGGTATGTCCGACCATCTGGACCCTCTTACAGCTTGGCCCTCACCCAGGGCTGACTGGAGGCTGTGCTATCATCAGCTGAGTGAAGCCCCACGGCCGGCAAGGTGCCAACACAAAGGCCCCAGACTGGAGCTTGGACTGGAAGCCCCACGTAGAAGACCTCCGTGGAGGAAAACAGGCTCAGGCTATCTTTATTCCATTCCCGCCTGAGACCCAGGCTGCTTTATTAGGAAATGGCAGCATGAGAAAACATGCTCACAGTGGGGGAAAGAAAAGGAACAAACCTGTCGAGCGGGAGCATAAGTAAAAACATAACGTGGCTGAGCTGCGTCTAGGAAATTTTCACTGAAGGGATTGAAGTAATGTCTAATATTAAAAGTGTCAGCTGCAGGCTTCACCCGCGAGGCTGGATTGGGTGTCTAGAGTTATGGCTTCCTAACAATACCTCCTTGTTCAATTGGGTTGAGCTCAGAGCAAATATATGACAGGAATTGGATCACTAGTTGTCCAGGGAGTGCGCCTACATGTCTTTAGAAATGTGTTTATAAAATGGTCTACGTCTGGGTCTCTGTGGGTCTGGTTGGAGATTGTTGTCTGGCTTTCTGAAGACGCAGTCCTGGCAGGACTGGTGCTGACTGTCTATGTTTTGAGCTTCAGGATGTATGGTTAGCAGACTTGCTTGTGTATCAAAGTGAATTCCATGTGCTTAAAATAGCCGTGTGATAGAGCATTTTTGTCCATTAGGAGGAACAGAACATTTCCACTGCTGCGTCATGTTTATTTCTCTTCTAGTTAAGTTAACTGCTGTAATTAGAGATGAAACTTAATAGGTTTTTTTATGACTATGGTTTTACTCAACTAATATTAGTTTCATTAATGGTGGCCAGGAACCAAAGGCACACGTGTATATTGTGTTTGGCTAGTAAAGTGAGGCCAGGTGTAAGCTTGGCTGCACTTTCATCTGTTTACTTGAGAGCAGGATGGAAGCTCCCATCGAGCTGAATGGAGCATCTTGTTTTTAGGACAGCACTTATTCTTATTCCCCACTGTGTTGAGATTCACATGTGTTCACAGTCACAGCCCAGCAGTAGTCCTCCTGTCAGAATTATAATACAAAACTGTCCATCAGCTACATTACTGTTAGGAGTGTCTTGACACAAAAACTGCAATTGAACTGAAATGATCATGCTGCAGATGGTCAGATCAGTTTCTTCAGCCTATACGCAAATCCCTTTGGAAAATCTTCTACTGGTCCTTGTGGAATCTAATAGCATTTTGAAATGCTTAACCAAGATATCAACACATCATTCATAAAATATACCAGTAATAGTAAGGCGTGGGAATGTTGCACACCTGACAGTAATTACCCAAATATGAAAACAGCAAGTTGGTTCAGTAAAATTTGTACCATCAGTTTGTATTGGGAACAGCCCCTGAAATTTGTTTACAAAATAGTAAGCTACTTAGTTGTAGAATTAGCATGGAAGTTTGAATTGCTGACAAGTTTCAGGATAACTACGGTAACCCTCAATTAAGTGTATTGTGCATCAGTGTGGAATTACTGTTTTGAGGTTTTGATTTCCAACTTTTCTTGGAAAGAAGTAAGTAACTTCTAAACCCGGGGTTACCGGAGCGTAGATTCAAATTTTTTGCATCTGCTTTCAGAGGCTTCGCTTTTATCTTTGCACCTTTGAATGTGACTTCAACTTATACCTGGTTGTAAAGGGACTCTTTAACAGGCTACCTGGAATTCCACAAACAGTCTAAGTATGTAGATACCTACAATAAGAGTCTGCATCCAAACTGTGCGTGTGTACTTACTGTGGATACGTGGAGCTTCAAGCTAAATGCTAGTGTCAGCATGCTAACATGCTCACATTCACATACTGATGTTTAGCAAGTGTCTTGTGTGAGGATAATAGCATTGGAAAATTAGCAAAAATAGCAACACAAAGAACAGTTGAGGATGTGGGAGTGTGGTTGTTTTGCAGATGTTAGTCATAAACAAATAGTTAATATATTTTGTAGACCCATCTGTCAACAGACTAACTTTGCCATCCATTCTTGCAGTTGTAAAAAGGCTCATACTGACAGACACATGGTCGACTTGGGGGTGGGTCCCCTTAAAATGGAGCTATAACATCTGAGTTATGTAATAAAACAGTTTCACTCTTAACCAGGATTTGTAACTATTTTGCCATAAATGCATCACAACTTTATGCGCAGTAGTGACCAACTTCATAGGGCTAGTACCTTATTTATTTTTTTCACCCCTTCCCCTAAAAGAGCCTAAGCCCGCTACTGCTGACAAGGTCACTATGCATGAGAGTTATGTTGTGTTGCTCTGGCTTCTCCAGTTGACATGGCTGTTTTAGTAATTGGATTAATGGCATGGCCTGCCACACACAGAGTTAATGTGCAGAAAAACATGGAATATTTCAGACCAGGGGACAGTGGGAAAACCCCCCTGCAGCATATCCCAGAACTGACTTTGTATTTAACCTAAGCTCATAGCGCTCCCCAAAGTGCAGGTTTTTACATTCTGAAGCCCAGTTCATTTCACCACATTATATACATTATTTTGGCGAAAGCACTCAGTACATATGGCAACATGCTGCCATATGTACAGCCAGAGGCCCTTAATTTAAACCTGTTGCTGTCTTCGAGAGCGCAGATGAAAGGTGCATCACTCACGTGGAGGAATAAAGTTGTTTTCAGTCTCGTAAGCAGTTGGTGATTGACAGATTGAAATGTGGTAGAGAGGAGTTTCTTTTTGATTGCTATCCAGCTTTCTTTGACCTGCTGTGCTGCTCAGAACCCCATCCCAAACCAAAAATAACTCCTCATGCCGAACGTCTCTCTCTCTCTCTCTCTCTCTTGTTCTGTTACTTATCTTTCCCATCACAATGTGACTTTTCCTCCCTTTCCATGCAAAAAACAATATAGCATGTAGCAGGTTGTTGAGTGTAGTTTCACTAATTCCATCATGTTCCCAGTGTAGTTTGAGTAGGAATAAAGCCCTCCTTTTAAGTCATGCTAAGGGTTCTTTTTATGAAATAATAGTATATTAATCAAAAAAGTATAAATCTAATTTGTTTCTGTTATTTGTTGAATTACTTATCACAGTTGCTTTTCAGATTTAAACCTGATCTCGTGTGTGAAACACATTTAATGGCTTTTTTTCTCTCTCTCTCTCTTTTTCGCTGCAACATGTGTGATGCAGCTGGTAAAGTATCAAGGCCGTACACGTGTGAACGTTTTCTGACCTCCAAAACAGTACCCAAAAATGTAGATTCACCATCTTCAAATAATAGATACAAGCCGTCTCACTTTGCCTTTTTGCCCCCATGACACACAGCAGAATATGCACATTCTGTACACTGGACCAGATCCTACTGTTAGATTTGTCCTCAGCACTTAGACAAAAACAACTTCAAGAAGTTGGCTCAAAGACTTTGCACATCAATATTGTGGCATTTTGCTATTCCACTAGTCACATATGTGTGTTTTTAACGGCAGAAAAGAGATTTATTGTGCATAACAAATGTTTGAACTGCACCATATAGGGGTTATAGCATGTGCGCTTCACAGGATGGTATATGACATGCAGCTTGGGGTCATGAGCCACAGTACATGATGCAGTGTGAGTCCCCACAACACCAATAGCTTTGTTAAAGGCATTAATTTTAGCATTAATTATTATTTTTTTTAAAGTTTATATAGATATGATGAATCAAAATCCTGTGGAAAATGTGCAGCTTTTAATCAACATCCCACAGGTAGCTGCAAAATTGAGAGTTTACTCCTTAGTTTAAATGATAGCGGTGAATTTAATGATAAGCAAGAGTAATTAAATCATTAAATTTGCCATTATGCACTAGTGAGGCATTCAAATTAGAAATTATAAAAAAGAAGAACCTTTAACTTCACAATGGTTGAAATAAAGATACCTCACACCAGCATCATGAGCAGCATCATCTGTTTTACAAGAACAGGAAATGGTTTTTAAAATGCTGGCGTTTCAGGCAGCGTCATTGAAATTACTACTGCACAGTCAGCCACAGAGCCATCCTCAGCTTTATATGTTATGTGTGGAGTTGTGGGGGTTGCAGAGTTCACAGTTCAGGGGCTCCCTTGGCAGCCCTGTAGAGAGTTATGGCCCATTAGACAGATCCTGTAATCAATACACACCCCATCATCCCAAAACCCTTCATTAACATAGAGACTGGACAGCTCGCTCTTACTCTGTCTCTCCAAACCAGGAGTGCTGCTTTCCCCACTCCAGCTGGTGTGTCTGTTTGAAGGTTGCAATTGGGTCCTGTTTTGGCCTCCTGTGCCACATGTTTTTCTAATTGCTACTATAGACTAAAGTGTGGTAAAAATGAGGTACTACTCAGCATCTGGACTGTAGACGTCTTCCTGTAGAGTTTCTTCTTTGTTTATTTGTACGTCTTTGTTCATGAGCTGTTTTGGAAATAATTAAGACAGTAGAACAAAAGTTGCCGTTGCAGAACTGAAAAAGAATTCTTCAGTAACTCGTGTTTGCTTCTCTTTCTCTGCTGGCATGATGCAAAAAGTGCATGTGCTCTGGTAGATCTCTAAGTAGTGAGTCTAAAAATCAAGACCAGTCTTGATTGACACATTAACAACAAGCGCCACTCTCCTTCAGTGACACACACACACGCTCAGAGGCCACAGTGTTGTTAGGGCAGCCCATAGTCAGCCATATATCATAGCACCCTTCTGCTTAAAGACCATATGGAAGTTGTTGGGATGTGATCGCTCAGGAGGATGGGGTTTGTGGCTTTTTGGTGAACACCAGGTCTCACAGAGTCAGCTTTACAAGTTGCGAGTACACGCCCCCAGATCCAGATTTCCTCCACAGAGCGCCCCAGAATGTGGCTCATTAGAAAGCTGAATGTGGGAGTTTTGAGTTTTGCGGTGGAGGCACAGTATAGCATGGCTAAAAGTAATGTACACAGTGTCATGGGTCAGCTGTAGGTTAACAAAATCCCCCCACAGAGCTGAGGTGGGTTAGGAGAATTAAAAGCTCTAACTACTGTATTGCACTGAAAAAACCTGTGCTGTGATTGAAAAATGTGCATCTATGACAGAACCATCTTAAACTGGTGAAACATTATCCTTGTAAGATTTACCACAAAGAGAAAATAATGGCTCAGCCAAACACTGTCAACGTCTTCCTCCTTTCTGGTCCTGATTAGAACAATAGAAAAGTTTTATTCTGAAGTTTAGAGTTACAGTAACGGCAGTTTGGTTGTAGGCAGCAAACCTTAGCATTTGGCAAGCCTGGAATGATAGCGCTTGCACTGGCACCCATGTGGAGATCACATGCTGTAAAGAGATTAACACTCACTTGAAATGATTTGCATTGAGAGGCAATTGTATTAACTGCTCAATAGACCATTTATTACTTCTTCAGTGAATCCTGAGTTCGGATGAGAGGCAAATTTTTAAGCTTGTCGCTCCTGGCTGCCTCCCACAATCTCAAACACTTGACCTATTTCATGAGATCTGTCAGGGTCTGTGGTGACTCCCAAAGAGAGAGACTCCTGCTGTCATCACAGGAGGTTTAGCAGACTGCATATTCAGTCACAAGAGTTTCACACTTGTCTATGATGTTCTGCACAGTTTAAATTCAATTATTTTAAAGGAAGTCAGAGCTTTTGCTACTTCACAAACACTACATCCACATGCACGTACGTTCATGTATTCTATTCAAGTATTAACACTATTATTACGACCTTATCTACCAGCATAGATTCAGAAATGGCCTCACTGCGACTGCAGTCAGAGGTAAGTTGCTGAAACCATTGTTACCAGTGCCATTTTATCTTTCAGTCTTGTTTCCCAACTTCCTGACTCTCAGTTACAGGATTTGAAAGGACCTTTAGTGAAGCCTTTTGTCATATTCCACTAAAATCTAATCTCCGGAGCAGCTCCCTGCCTCTAAATCTCATAATGGCACATAATGGGCTCAGCCTGTAGAGAGTTCTTCAGTCCAGGAAAGATCATTGCGATTATGCTTTCATTATCAATATTATTTTCAAAAATGTTACCTCTGGTGGCACTGTGGACCTGTGTAAAGTGAAGCAATTTCTCTACATGTTTATTGTAAGTTATGTCAGATATTGGTTTCACATGGCCCCTTGCTGAATGAAGAGACTGTAAAGATTTGATGGGTTGTGTTACTCAGAGTCAGACAGGGGGGAAGGTGAATCTCTGGTGGATTGTAATGAACTGGAAATGAGGTCTAAGTTGGAAATGAGAGTCCAGTGCAGGGGGGATGAGAATGGCAAATTTCCCTAAATATAATGCAAACCTAAGTTTATAACAGGTAACTGTAACCCACTAGAGAAATTATGAGCAATACTTAGCTCATTAAAGACCCCAGGGTTACTTTAATATATATGTACAGAATTGCTGTGTGATTGCCTCAAATGCAACCAAGAACTTTGACGCTAGAAATAAATTTGTTTTATATTACTAGAAAAGTAATCGCTTAACCCACAAGTGAATACTATTTGTGGAAAGATGGATACTTGCATTAACCATAGCCTCCAGGTATTTTTTTAGAGATGTTACTTAGGCTGTAAAATCCCCCTTAAACTATCCTTATGTAGCTTAAGTTTGGTGGGACTAGAAGGAGAAGAGGCTTTTTTTCATAAGTTTAAGACATTTTAGCAAAGCCCAAAGAAAATGCTTTTATATTAATTATGTGTTTTATTACTGAGTCGTCTGGTTCCGCATGTTTGTTGGGGAGGTTCAAAGCTGCCAACAACAGTCTAATCACCTCCTCTTTTCAGATGACTGGGTCTGGACACAATCTCCCAAAACTTGGCCAGTCTGTCTCGGTCATAATTAAGGCTGAAATGGCAATGCCAGGAATGTTTGCCATTTCTCCTCTTTTATTTCAGATGCATTCTCATTTTATTATTACTCTCGCAAAGTAATAATTGCTGCACATATTTGTGAAATGGATGGAATGTGAGGCAATTAGTTTTAATGATGTGCAAGACAAATCTGCATGACAGCAATTACTGTGACAATGTGTTCAACAGCCCAAAGGCAGGGCCCATAGACAACACAGACAGACAGTGACAGTGTATGCTCCAGCCACGCAACAAGCTTCATGTGGGGCTAATGTCACGCCCAGAGTCAGTGACCTGTCCACTCTATTGTCAGCACAGCGACACGTTTGTCTGGTGTCAGTTCTGTGGCTGAAAACGGGTCACACGTCACACGATTGAGCACATATCCCATCGTAAGTCAGCCGTGAGCCTTCATTTATTGGGTTATTTTTCTGCCTGGTGCTGTTGCTCATTTCAATTCAGACAGTTTATTTGAGGAGTGCAGTTTCACACATTACCGAGTTCTCTCCCTGCAGTATAATGTCACTGGAATCTGTGGCCTATTTGATCCGCCGCTTCATCCCCAAACTTGAGGTTAAACAGACTCCGGACAAGGCGGTGGCGCCCAGCCAGCCTGTACTTTAGCTCGATGATGTATTTAACTCCTTGCCAAACAGAGCTCGGGCAATTCCTATTTTATCCCATGATGGAAAATTCAGATCACATACCAAGTTACACAAATCCACAACCACATTTCTCTGAATGTGTATGCTTCATCAAAAAAAGGGGCTGCATTTTCCTCAGAGTAGTTAAAAGGAAACGCTTGAATGAATTAGTTGGTTTAAATAAAATTTACTTTACCACAATGCAGAAGAGAGTAGTGATTGTCTGATATTTAATCCTCAGTTCGTTAGTTACTCTCATCATACCACAGGTCGACGATGCCTAATGCGGTGGGCTCTCAATTAGCAAGAATTATGATCTGAGAAAGCTAAAACACAGAGCTCGATTTGGCTGTCGTTGTGGGAATACCTCTGTGGAAATACAGTTGCTACAGTTGTCATGTTTCCTTTTGTCACTTCAGTTATGAGCCCATGTCATGAGAAACAGCATTTTCTTGGTCCAGCATGCTTTCACTCACAACTAAAACAAACATTAAATGGCCCAGGGTCTGTGCAGTATCGCAATAACAGGAAGTGTGCTGCAGGTATAGCGTTGTTCACACTCAGGGGGGCCCTTTTTGACTGCCAGTTCTCCGCACTGCCAAGAGCTGTGGCAGTGTTCCTGCCTGCGATCCGTCAGCGTCCACAGCATCTGTGTCAATAGCATTCCATAGCCCTGTTGACAGAGTGCCGCTGTTTGCTTTAGCCACCACAGACCAGTGGCCTGATTTACTATTTGAGGACAATGTCATAAATCCTCAAGTGCTGTCTACTACATACATTTGTGTCACAAGATTGAGAGTTGGCTTAGTTCAAACTGTGTGCCGCAGGTTTTTCAGGGCTTCAAGTATCTGGATTGTGATGGGAGGGTGTGGGGGTGGGCTTGAAAGATTGACACAGATTATTTTTCCATGACCATGAAACGACCTCAACGCTGTGTATTTGCGGACTATTGCTAAATGTTATGCACACATTTGTCTTTTAGGTACAGTAAGCCCCCTCGGATTTAGTTTGTTTTTCAAATAAAAGATGCAGCTCTACAGGACATTTCTTAGATGAAGTGTCAGCTATTTGCAGTTGGCCGTCAGTAACCAGTTTTTCCCATTCACTCACTTTTTATGACCTCTTACTTTTATTACATTTTCAAGCTGCCTGTGTTACAGTGAAAGTGCACACTGGATTCTAGATCATATTTTTGGGAAATTACCCTGTATGGAAAGGCCGGAGGCACTAAACTGAGCCTTGAACCTACAGTATGGACTTTACTTCAGTGAAAAATTGGATAAGCATTTAATCTAAGTGATCATATACTTTTAGACTAAACAGAGCAGTCAAAGACTCATGAGAAATTGAACATGACAGCCCCTCCAGGCTCTCTGCTGAATGAAAAGGACAGAAAGAGCTGAGAGGTGAAACTAATGGCCCCTTGATTGAATCAGTTTAAAGTGAGCCCCAGCGTTGAGATCAGGGAAAGCCATTTCTGCTACTGCTTCCTTCATATGAGGGGGGCACATGCTCTAACATGACTTGCTGAAAACTCAATATCCATCTGTGCTCCCTCTTCAGCTGACTGCCAGCCCCCCTGCCAGAACCGTGGCTCCTGCAGCCGGCCACATACCTGTGTGTGTCGCTCAGGCTTCCAGGGGCCCCGCTGTGAGGAGGTGGCTCCAGAACAGGTGTACATCCGTGAAGGCGGCGGCCTTAGGCGCATTCAACCTGGGACCAACCCTTTCCAGAGAGACCAACCACGGAGAAGGCCCTCAGAAAGGCAGGCCATTGATACCACCAAGGTCCAGACCCCACGACCTGCGACCACGAGACTGCCCGTCCACGCTGTGTAAGTGATGCAGCTGTCCTTTCCAACTTCTTCTTATTATAGTCCGAAAGAGTCTCACCTTTGCCAAATAAGGAATGGTCAAAAAATAACATTTTAAGACAAGTCCATAAACTCCAAAGTTAGTCGGTTGGCTAATTACTGTAGCTGGCGGGGTAACATGCTATAACCTGTCAATCACAATAGCTTATTTTCTATTTTATCAAGAATATGTCATTTACTCCCCTCTGCAATTTGTTCTCTTTGTCCATTATTGTATTTAATAAAGACTTTTGGAAGGGTATTTGTTTTAGCTACCACAGCTGTCACACAGGAAGGTTTACAGAAAGCAAAATTATATTAGATATTAGAAATTATTTAAAAGCTCTTGAGCAAACAGTAGTTTATTACGCTCCTGTTCAGTGCTGGTTGTGTTTATCGTTGCAATAAATCAAACCAGATAGTGGGCCCTTATGTTAAATCCTTGATACACTCTCAGCAAAACCAATGTTAAATAAAGCAAGTAACCTCTTGCTGCTGTTTGCTACAATGCTTGAAAAAGTAAACATGTGGAATGTAGAAAAATATAACATGATTTACCAAACAGAGGTATTAACCCATGCTATTTGCTATGAAAATAGTGCGCAGTGATTATATATTCTTTAGGTTTTGACCTTTTTGTTTTTTGATTTTTTTACAAAAACTGTGACCATAATGTATCCCACTAGTAATTGCTCAGACGAAGGCCTCTTTCATTGCATTCAGCAAATTCTCCAAAGACTGCTAATCAGACAGACTTAATAGTTTCTTGGCTTGAACAACTGACTGTTTTAGTTCCAATCTCGTTGGAAATAACATTTTGGCTTGATTAATCACTGTAATATGGCTAGAACCATATTCTTGATTAAAGATGTTGAAAGGGAGTAATTGTTTCTGGGAATATTTTGATGGACTGTTATTGCTTACAGGTTCTGACTTATCTTGTCAAATTTTGCTCCATTTTGGACTCTGGCCCAGTGCTTTTCTAATCCGCTCACAGTCAGTTAAAAGTGCCATAATTTGTTTGGGCACTGAGGTCATCATTCACTTTTTAGCCAGTTTGTCATCTGGGTAATTTCTATCCACCAAACCACTTAAACATTCTCAATTACATCTGACATTTATGGTGCCCCTCATGCTAATTGTGAGCTCTTGTGTCATTTTGTGCTTTTGCCGGTGTTATGGAATTACACTGGCTGAGCCATCAACATGTTTGTGGTAGCTCAATGAAACTCAACTGCAGGTTCTGGCAGATGGTTCATAAAAGCATTTTAATACATCCTTATCCCAAAACGATTATCTTGGAGTCATAGTAAATCTTCCAATCAATACAAGCCCTCTGAAGACTGCACAGTTGCTGTGCATATGTTTTCTTTGTTCTTGACTCACAGGACATTTTTGCGTCCTGAGTCACAGATCTGGGACAAATAGAAATAGACAAGGCTACAGGTTCAACATTGTAAGAAGCAGACAGTGTCCCTGAGTCACAAATACTCCTACTATGACTCTGTCAACTTTTTATATTTCTGCTGTAGCTGACTAACTGTTCCTAAGAGGCACTGTTAAAGTTCAGGATGAGCCATTTCCGCTTGCCAGAGTGCAAAAATGTCCAAACATACTGCTCAGACAGATCCCATTATTAGTAGTTGTACCCAACAGATTTTTCTCAAATTTTCAGGACAGAATAAAAGCTGCCAAAAGTACAAAAAGTCTTCATTAATCATTAGTTGAAGAATTTTTTGAATACTTGATTGTCTTTTATTTGTGCTTCCAGGAAGCTATTTGAGCTCTTGTGTAATTCACATTAAAGCTCAGCCCCAGTGAACTGCTGCAAATGTTCTGCATTCTCCTGGCCCAGAATGATGTTTCAGGGGTGGAACAGTGCTCCCCCTGGAGAAGCGGTGGATGCAAGTCTTGGTTTCATGTATCAGACTGAGGTTCTACTGCTGGCAAAGCCAGAAAAGCACGAGCGACGTGAGGTCACAGAGACTGAGAGGCAGATAGAGAGACAACACCAGAGCCAAGGCTCAATTAATAAGTAAGAGGAGCAGTGGGGAGGACAGACGCTCGGGCTCAAATAGATGTTGGTCTTGCCCCTGCTTATATACTCAGGGAGCGAAGGCCACACCGTAAATACAGCACCCAGCCAGTCTCTTTTCATTCTTCCCTACTAGAGAAGGTGTGAGGTACTATATATGTCTTTCTTGGAGCGGACTTGGTTTGTTATGTCAGCAGCACCCTGTTACTGACCCAGCCTGTCAAACGGCGCCAAGAACAAGAAATGTAGAGAAGGAGTGAGACAGACAAGGAGGGAGAGAACAAAAACAATGATAATAAGAGAAAACATCAATTAGAAAGCGACAGAATCCGATCCGTTCGGCTGAACAAGGTAAAGTCACTGTAAAGTCTAAATTCCAGAGTCGAGCTGTCATGATTGGTCAATTAATCGATTAGTCGATCAAATTAAAAGTTGCTGACAGGTTTTCTATTTTGATAATCAATAATTGTTTCAGTTATTTTTTAAGCAGAAGCAAGAAATGTAGAGGAGTGATTGCTGCATAATTCTAAGGATTTACCGCTTTTTTGCCTTTTATGATAATAAAAGAAGGGTCTTTTAGACACTTGGGGCTCTGGGAAACAGTGATGAGCATTTGATGAGTAATTATAATGAAAATAATCATTTATGGCAGCCCTATTCCAGAATATAGTCCAAAATCAGTTGAACATGTGCTTTCCAGACCCTACCTTTTACCGTCCAGTCAGCTCTGGTTCACAGCTATGAAATCCCACTGTTTGCACAAGTCAGCACATGGCAGACAGGGAAAGTGTAGTTTCTGCGGTGGGTTTTAAGAAGTTTGTCAACAACTCAGATGATGCCTAACTTAGCAGTTTTTAGCAGGCCAGAACCTCAAACTTATGTGGCTAGACAGTGGCTTTTTTGATTAGGCAATGAACAGCCAAGAAAGATTTTGTGTTCTGGTTACTCTGTTTCAGAGCAGATGTTTTTACTATATTAACTCAATAACGAAATAAAGACAATTTCAGCATTTGTCCTCATGGTTACCAGCAGAAGGACTGCTGTGTTAACATTTGATTCAAGTAGCCCTCTTCTCTTTGGCAAGGCTTTCTCTGTGAATTATTGTGTTAAGAAAGATGCATGATATTACAGACTCCCACAGTTATGTAGTCGCAGTTTTTACAAAAAAAGCAAGAGCACAAAAGCAACACAAAAGCAAAACATTTCAGATTTCTTTAGGATTTAAAGCACTTTATCAGAATGTGACAACAGCTTTTCTTGTTATATTGTATATTGTAATTGTTAAGACCCTCTGAGGGGATATGTTCTGTCTTAACAAATCTAAAGAACAATTTCTCCATCCCTATTGGCCACATCCATGGTGACAAATCTGTCCAAACAGAATAAGCTTAGATGGAAGGAAGTTCAGATGGAATCTCTCTCTGTCAAAATCTCATGATGACTGACATCCTGTCAGTCCTGTGTGGGCACAGCTGCCTTCTGAAATCTTGTTTTAAGGAATGAACTGTGTCATGAATGGTCAAGCATGTTTATGAATGAGGCCTACAAAATAAGTCTTCTTGGGATGGACAAAACATATGAGGAGCATTCTGTTTAGTTGGACTCTGAGTTGTTGGAATACAACTCCATACCCTACTCCCTCCTCTGATGTTCCTGTCTCCAGTCTTCCACCTCTCCTTTGACCATTTCAACTGTGTCCCAAACGTCCCAGCTGCTTGTTCTGTGGGATTAAAATTTAAAATAGTTACAACCTATATGCAGCTGGCAAACAAATAACTCCTACTTCCTCTTCTGTCCAGTGCTGTCTTTGCTGCGGGACAAATGCGTTTCACCGTAAACCAGCGTTTCCTGTGAGGCTCATCCCTGTTTGCATGAGGTCCTGTAGATCACAGCTAGTCTGTCAACGCCCAGTATAAAAGTCAGGGCCAGTGGTGAGCACTCCTGGAATTGCGATAACACACAGAGGACTTATTCAGCACCCCTTTTATATCAACTCCAGACCCCCCACCGTTCTCTGACATCAGTCCTCTGCAGGAAACAGAGCAGGGCAGAGCAGGATGTGTGTGCCGTACGCTTGTCATCCCTCCAAAGGTCATTTCTCTCTGCTTGCTGTTATATAATCAGACCAAGGGCAGCTGGCAGCAGCTACCTGGACAGACCTGTACAGTCATACTGCATAAAGTCCAAATTGTCATGGTTCTTATACTAGAACTTAAACAGTAGCAGTATATTTGATTACTCAATAATTTATTGGATACTTCTACTATTTCTGTTGTTTAAGCACAGAGGTGGCTTTCCTCACCGCTTCACCGAATTCTCGATGCGATTAAACTGCATCAATTGCAGAAGCCAGTCTAAACTGACCTTACACCTGGAAATGGTAATGATATTCAGTGTGTATCATTTCTAACAGCACTGCAGTAATAAAACACTCAATGGCCTCATTCATTTCATTGAGGCCATTGTGATGTCAGAGTATGAGGCTCTGATGCAAAAAAAAAACCCAAAAAACCTACAGGATCATCGTGGCAGAAATGTCACGAAATTTGCCTCAAAAGAAAAACAGATCTCTGGCAGTGCACTGCAGTGGCCAATCCAATACTTTGTAACTGTTACTTTGTTTACCTGGTGATGAATGTCATTTGATTCAGTGTGTTGCAATGCAATAAGATACACAATAAGGTGTTAAATACAGTATAATCAGTAGAAGACATGGTCTGATACTCTGCAATATGATAAGAGAACATACAATAGAGATTTGGATAAACTGTCGCTATCACTGGGGATAAACTATATTTATCTGCCTAATGTAAGGATAATTCATGACTAGGGATGCACATATCTCACATAATTCTGACCTCACAATACTGAACCATTACCAATCCACATTAAATACAGTTTTTTTGCGAGTAACACAGTAATCAATTGCCCGATGTTGATGCTGACATAAAAATCATTTCCATGCAGTGTGGTACACAGAATTAAAATTTTGGTTGAGCAGCAGGTATTGAATCTAAAGAGAGAAAGTTGGATGCAGTTTATCCCTTTATATCAGCACTGGTTCTTAATTTGAAATGTTTCAATTTAATTTCAGTGCATCAATGTCATGGCTCATTGCTTAAAGTAATTGCTGTGTAGAATTTTGCAAAGTGCAGTTTGCTTCAGGGATGATTACAGATGTGGTCACACCCAGTACCATATTGAAATGTTGAAGAAAAACAAAAACACCCTGTAACATGGAACAGAACGACCCGCAAGAGGGTGATGCATACGGCTTTCTCTGCGTTAACTGTTATGCTTATATTAGCCCCACCATTTGCCCGGTGACTAATAGGGCTGGTGGTTATGTGGCTTGTTGATTCAAGGCTTTGCACACAGCCACACAGCCGTTTCTCAGAGGAAACTGTGGTTATAGTGGGAGTTCTTCATGTTAATCATGGATCACTGGTTGCTTTCACTTCCACTCCAGACAAACCACACCACCAGCGCTGATGGGAGCCACTGTCAAAATTTTCTGGGTGACCTCAGCACCTGTACAGAAAAATAGTTTCACTATCATCACCAGTGGTCTCAGTAGTAATGATCACTGAAGTGTCTGAGGTATTGAGTGCAACAGAAATGCAGCGCTCGAATAAAATATGATCATAAATGTTGAAAGGTGGGAGTGGAAATTCGCTCAACAATGTTCTCATTGCTCAGTTGAAAGGATAATAAATAAAAAGAGTCGCCCAAATCCCACAGTAGCATTCCATCTCATAATACTCCTGATGCGTTTGACTTTGATCAGATGTGTGTGCTTCTTAAGACTAAAATATATATCCAAACATTCAGCCTGGGAAAGTTTTTTTACTGTACCACCTGGCATTCTGCTTTGCTACTCATAGAGGACATGTCCAGAATCATCCCCTTGTCTCCTGTTTCGGTTGCTGCCAAACCAGAGGAAGCTTGCATACGGGGAGTCGGGCTAAAGCAGAGTAGAGGGGTAAAGTGCAGGGTAATTCCCACAGGTTGTACAGAGCTCTATCTCACTTCTAAAACAGGCATATGACTGTGTCTAGAGCTCTGATTTGTATCCCTGCGTGGGTGACTGAGAATGAATTAGCGTGGAGTCAGTTCATCTGGCTTTCTGCTTGTGGGTTGCGCATGTGTTTGTCTTGCGTGCCGGTTTTACAGACTTTACCATTGCTCTGACCCCTGGTGAGCATTTTCATTTGTGATATGAATGGGATAGGGCTCTCTGGAGCATGGCTGGGCATCCTCTGCTTGGTTTTGTGGTGTTGGTGGGGTGGGGGGGATTGTGTATCTCTGTAACTGTGGGTTGAACATCAACAAAGTGCAGACTCAGCTGTGGAGACCACCATGTCCTCAGTTGAACTCTCTAAATGCTAGAAAAGGCAAGGAAATGGTTTCATTTTGAATTAACTATGGTAGAAAATGAAACAAAATTGATTCAGCATCTGTTATCAAACATCATATGTGTTTCTAATTCTACTGTAAATTTCTGAATGTGAGCAAGCTTATCACACAATGATATTGACTGAGCCAGGGCAGGAAGAGTTGGTGTATTTCTTTCTACATATACAGAGCCAAACAAGTCCCATGAGTGTAAAGCTTCCTGCTAGGCCAGAGGGAACAAAGGACCATAGAGAACTGAGCACTCAGCGTGGGACAGTTATGTCTTTCTCCCTCTCCATCCCAACTCTCCAAAGCCCCATCCGAAACACACTCTGTGAGCCGCAGTGCCAGCGGGCTCAGCATCCACAGCCAAATCCTTCTCATCAAGAAGGCCTTTGCAGTTGCAGCTGTTCGGGGGACAAATACTGTGCGGCAGTTATAGGAAGAGGGGCGCCTATCCCAGAATGCACTCGAGCCTCCAGCTCCGGAGCTGAGGCAGATGGAGACAGCATCAATCAGGCTCATCTCCCAGATATGGGTCATGGTGTTGAAAGCTGAATGGCTATGCTTGGAACCAACTAATCCAATCAGATGTCAGGATGTAGGGTTCCTATGGGGCCAAGAGGTACAGAAGACGACCAAACTGACACACCCAACATGCTCAAGTCCCACACACATGAATGTCCTGTTTGCAGACATTAAAATTTAACTTTGTGTTTCATGTCTGCTTTTTTCCCTCATGTTTTTTGTGAGCCTCTGGTAATGTTTTTAGAGCTTTTCTTAAGCGATGGCAGAAATTTCCTCAATCACCTCACTCATTGGAAACCCTCACAGGCTTATTGTCAGAGGGGGCTGACATATGACACTGTCCAGCATAGGCGTAGCTTCAGTCAGCACTTTGTAATCGCTCTTCCTGCTGACCTGTATTGTGGCGTTCTACAAAGGGAATGATCAGAGCAATTACAATAAACTGGAGGGTATTGAATAGCCTTCGTCCACCATGTCTCCAGGCATTTTGATTCTGGCCCCTGAACCACAGCAGCCACAGTGCTTTCTGGATTTCCTAGAGCCTGCAAATCCCACTTTAAAAATGCTGAGGTGAAAACTGCCCTCCTTGATATAAAAAAGGAAGTGTTTATTTCACAGCTTTTGGCTTATGATTAAATAGATGTCAGGATTCAAAACCTCAATGAGGTTGAATTTACAGAAAATCTATTTTCATGCAGGCAGTGGGGGAAATCATACCTATAAAATTAAGCGGAATATCATCTCTTCATTTGTCTGTGTAGCACTTTGGCTGATCCAAATAATAGTCTTTGCTAAATAAATTTCTCAATAACCTTTGCTGCTTTCAATTTTGCACTAGACCCAGTTGTTTCTACAATATAAGCCTCATCCCCTGGGGCAAGAAAAGAAAAAGCTTTCAGAATCAATCCAACCCCACTGTAATTCATTTCACCCAGGCTCTGGCTGCTACTAGCAGGATTCCTGGAAGGCCGTCCAGACAGAGAGAACATGATTTAATCCAGCCTCTGTGGCTGGTGCGATAAGCCCTCAGACACACCCAGATTTTCACAAGGGGAAATATTCTGCCAGGACCCACAATTATCCAAGTCATAATGACTAGAGATGTTATCAAAGAGAGACTGGGCCTTAATTGCTCACTGATGTTTGGCCTCATGCGGCCACGTATTTGAGAAGAACTTGTCCTTGTTTTAGGAGAAAGGAGCTTTTCGTTAAAGTGCTGCACATGTTCCTGTGACTCAGTGTTTTCCTGTTATTGCTCTTTTATAGCATAGGACACACGGGACTACTGGCAATGTTAAATTACATTTCCATGAAGCATTCAATCAAAATCATTTTGTATTTTTTGTATATTGTGACTGACTTCACTGAACCCTAGCAGATTATATTATTCACTGATTATTAATGTATCCAAGAATAAAATCATTGGTTTGCTATCTGTCTGCCTTGACAAACCTCTCATCTTATCACCTCTCTGGTGTGTAAACCTTGTTTAGTTTGAGCACAGTGAATGTTGTACAATAACTGCTGTATAATAACTCTCATGTCTGTGCAATAACTATGTTGCTGGAGCCAGCTAACTTCGCTTAGCATAACAACTGGAAAAAGGGGCAAACGGCTAGTGTACTAGCTCTAAAACTCACTAATCTGTGCAAAAAACAAACATCAATTAACTGTTTTATGTGTTTTATGCACTGGACTATTTCTTGGCTGTGACCAGTTGTCAGGAATCCGGGAACTTGTATGAATTAAAGAAACAAGATATAACTTGTTAATTAATGATGTTGTGAGATTCTGGTGGGCAGATTTTGTCACCTTTGGAATGAACCAGGCTTGCTTTTCCCCCTTGTTTTTAGACTTTATAGTAAGACTACCTAAGGCTATTTTCACAACTGCCTCTGGGTAAGAAAGATAATCAGTAATTTCTGAAATGTCAAACTGTTTCTTCAAAACAACATCAAGAGTTTTTTGAGTTTTAACTTGCAATGTGAAGATGACGTGCAGGCCTCAGTATGATCTGGCAAAACAAGCTGTGAGAATAGGCAGCAGAGGTTAAACCAGTTACTACCAGAGATTAAACATTCAGAAAAAGCTGTAATTTAGGGTAAGACTTTAATACAGCAGAGGCTGGTGTCGAGTTATTTTTGAATGTTCAGTGAACGCAAAGTTTACCACCGCGCCATTGCATGACCATGTTGCTATGAGGAACACACAACAACAGTGTAATGAAAATGCCCTTGGGGTTGGATATTATATTTATTGGTGCATGCTAAGGTTCAAACCTCAGGATTTTATTGAAAGAAACACACAGGGACCTCAGCGGTGAATGATGAATGGATGAGGCCGTTCTACATAAAGCTTGAGGAATGATATGTGTGACCACAGTGGGGTTTGACCACTAGTGTTACAGATGGTTTGGTGCACTGACTGGGTGGGTAAGAGAGGATTAATTCTTTCTCAGCCCGCAGAGACTTCTTTCACCTCCTAAAATACACTAAGGCTGTTAAGACAGACTGAATTCTGAATTAAACTGTTCGCTTCTTTGCATGTGGGCCCTGAGAGTTAGATCAAATGTGGGAAAACAACTCCAAGTTCAAACAAAATAGACATAAAATATCCAATTAACAATTAATTTCTTATCAAATATCAGATTTTGCTAAAACAAATTCTGAAGCAAAGAAGTCATTCTTGGAATCCATGTCTATGTGTGATTGGTATCTTTACTGCTAATCTTGGTTTTCTCTTTTCATAGCTACAGCACAGTTAATGTCTTGGATGTCACAGAGATTCATAACACTGTTGGGCTTTGAATAACAAAACATGAACAAGAGTCAAGTGTGTGTCTCTTTGCTAATGTTCTTGAATAACACCTCCTGGGACTAGTTTCAACAGTCTCAGTGCTCTCTTTCCTTGTCTGCAAGCTTTAGTCCGTGAAATGTGGAGCACCATCTGTTGTGGAGCATTTTGCTGAAAAAAAGGAAAAAAACATATCTCTTTTGACATTCTTAAATTTAAAACTCAAGAGCAGAAAGATACATTATCTCTGTCCATTTTAAAATGTCTGCAGGTTTAATGATGCATGGCTGCATGCCTGCAAACCATATCTTTTAACTGTTGCTTTGCCACTTGGTGGGGAACACTTTGCTTTGGAAGAAGGCCAGTATACTTTGTTGCATCCAGAAACAGTTTGTTTCCCTTACACAGTGCTCCCTATAGCTCACAGTCCACACTCTTTGACTGCAAAAGTGCATGTCCCAAATACACTCATAAATCTTCTCTTCCTTTGTTGCCAGTGCTGTTTGCAGTGGTTGAGCAGTACAAGGTTTTCATTGTTTGAGCTTCTGTTTGTACAATTTTTTTGGATTTATGCCTTTCCCCCCTGGTAGACTGATGATCTGAATGTCCGAGTACAAGCTTGGAAATGAACGGTAGTCTTTAGCGCTTTCTTTGAATGAGATGAATGTGTGTAAACTTTGATTTACACTTGGTCTTTGATGACCGTCATTTACTTTCACATTTACCAAGTAGCTTTCAAATTGGCCCAATTATGTGCAGTTCTTATGTAATAAGGGTTTTTTTGGCTGACGCTCCATGTTGGAAAGGGGTAAATGGAACCATTAAACATTTTGTTTAAATAAAAAGAATAATGACTTGATTTTCCTCAGCAGGACAGAACCACTCTTGTGTTGATTGGGCATAAACCCACTGATGATTGCAGGGCTTTGCCACTCGTCACTCTGGATATCATGTCCGGTCCAACACAAAGACAACTGTGACAGGACAAAGGGACAAGGCTTGGAGCTATTGGATTGTGCAGTGTGACCCAGACTGGGATGCTCATGCCAGATACTTCTGCCTGCTGTCAGACAGTGTTGTTTAGACATTCTGTTCAAAGCCAAATGGCTCCATCTAACAACAAGGCCAGCTCCTCATATCAGTCTATTTTCTGCATTAGCTACCATCAGCCAACTATCCAAGCCATTAGATGTGGGTTCAGACTTTGGTATTCTCAAACAAATCAAAATGAAAAATGAGCTTTGCCAAGGTAGACTTGTGCTGAGCTTCAAGTGCTGAGAGGGCCTGTGAAAAAACATTTAATATCACACTCCTTTGCCTCTTTCTAACCTACTTTCCCTCCTGAGTCCAGGAAAAGCAAAGTTCTATGTCTGAAATGCATTAGTTGTAACCGACAAATGTGCTTTATTTCATGTGGACAGTTATAGAGAGAGATGATAATGAAAGCACCTCAGAGCCTGAACTGTTAGTGAATAAATCAGCTGTGGGCCATACGTTACTGTGCAGCGCTTCCCATAAACACTCTTCTGGCCTCGTCATGCAAAGTGGGCTACGGAGATGGTTTAAGATGTAAACAATAGGCTTACTCCTGAGGATCTGGGTCACTGTATGTGTGTGTGTGAGTGTGGTGAACAGGATGATCGGATAAATCCAGAAATTCCCTGTCTATCTAAGAGACTTCTGTTTCCTGGTGGACAACTTAAAGAAACAACACAGTCACCACTGGGATGATGGGAAGTGGTGCTTTCCAAGACCCCACTAACGGTGGTTCCTGGCACTTACACAAAGCCACCAACGCAAACTCATGAAAACTTCAAAGTATACCTAGCGCTGTGTTTGGCAGTGTAATTCATTGGGTTCAATTAACAACATGGTTTATGTACAGCATCTGTCCTACAGTTCTTGGTGCTGGCTTGTGTATTCACAGTGCTTGACTGCGTGCTGTTTGTGCTCCAAAACCGCCTCCTCTCCAACTCATCTGGGTCAAGAGGCGCGGCTGGAGCTGTCATTCATGCTGCCTGTCATTCCTTCATGAGAGCTAATATTCAAATGTCGTAATGCTGCTATGAGTTCAAAGATACAACTTTGCATATTGGATGCTTTACAGTTGTTTCATGCACGGTATGGATTCTTGGCCATCACTGTGATTTGTAATTTCCTCAAACATGATGAGGTTTAGTTCGAATTGCTTTCTGCACATATGAAATGAATGATGATAATGAGTGAAAGCGCCAATGGCTTTGTGTCTTAGTTGGAGGTCTCCTTTGCTATCAGATATACATTGTTGCTTTGATCAAATGTTTGGACTGAGATTTATCAGTGTATTCTCTTTGAATGTAATTATTTAGCAAATATTCTGAACATGAAATAATACATGTCATGTACAAAGCCCAGTCAAGCCTGACACTGTATGCAAGTGAATCTCCCTCATGTAATCAAAGTGTCTAAATGATAGCACATTTTTTGGCCTCATGATTTCAGTGTGTCTCCATAATGGTTTTTCCTTGGCCATTGCTAATGTATTTAATTAAAGGAATTGTCTAATCTTTTGGGAAATAAACTTCATTTTCAATTACTTTATTTCCAAAAGTTACCGATGTTTTGTCTGTGTGTTAAGAAGAGTTAAAATGAAGCATAGCATAAAGACCTGAGCCAGGAGCAAAAGGCTAGCCTGGCTTTCCCCAAAGATATCTTCTTATATATACTAAAATTATTAACCTCTTTATTTGGGCCTTATTATTACCTTATTATGGGGCTGTTTTTCAGGGGTTGGACAAGGTCCTTTACTTCCTTTACTCGTCAGTCAGAGTTTCATCATTTCGACACTAAAAATCTGTATAGAGCTAATGGGAACTGCAGAGTTGGATGATTACAACTACTGTGTCAGAAATAAGACAAATTTTCAAGATCCAATACATTTTTGCAATCATTTTTATTGGCCTCATTTCTGTCTTTGTACCATATGCGCATTCAGCAGCTCTTTTATCACTACCATCCGTGATTTAATTAAAACTGTATGACCATCATTTGAGACCCAAAACATATTTTCCATCTGTCCGTCTCAAATCAAGTTTCATGTAATCTTGGCAGAGGTCTTCAAAATTGCTTTCAAGTCACCCAGAACAAGGCGGGGGAATGCTTCCTCCTTGGATCGCTGAGGCCTTGAAGTTTCTAATGATGACATCAAACGTTCAGAGTGAATTGTGCTTGCCATCAGCGCCCCCCCTGATCTGCAGGCGGAGAGGGCAGCGGTGAGCTCATGCTGGGAGGAAGTCACTTTGCCAGTGAAATTGAGAGAGACAGAAAGAGCAACATCTGGCACAGCCTAGGAAATGAAGCAGGATGCTTGCAGTCCAGGTGTCACTGTTAGGGATGGAAAAACCCAATCATAATTTGGAATGGACAGTTAGCCACCGCCCCTATGTCCTTAGCACCTTGACACTAGCATCCCTTGTTTCCCCATGTCACATCCTATCCCTGGACCTGCCCTGGAGATTCAGGATTTGGGTCAGCAGCTGTCAGCTATAGGTGTTGTTCGAATAAAAGATGACGTAAGAGACCATGGTCAAATGTTAGTCTCCCTTTTCCCTTTTATGGTTTAGCATCCTGTTCTGCTTGGCAGCAGGAATGTGGTTTGTACTCTGTGAATAAAGAGACATGAATGGGCTTGTGCTACATCTAACACAGCTGGGACAGGGCATGTGTGTGTTTGTGTATGGAAGCGTGTGCACATTTATGCATTTCTGTGTCGCATGCTCACACGTGTTTATTTGTCTGATCATTGCATGTGTTTGTGGGTCGACAGAGCTGATTCCGGGTGTAAATACGTGGTGTGCAGCAAACAGCCAGATGTAATAAATGTTAATGCATGTTTTATATCCTCATTTGAGGTTTGATTACAACTTCATTTGCCTTACAGGGCTACAGGTGCGCTTTGTAGAACTGTTCTTCTGATCTATTCTTCATGGTCCATCTTTGTCTTGCTCTGCTGACTGTCTGTGAGGGCACATCAGAGGGATCCAGATGTTTTTCTCAGGGCTGAATCCCAGCACTCACCAAGCTTTCTTATACCGTTAGAGCCGAGGAAGGCTCGTCTGCCTGTCTGTCTGAGAGGCACGCGCCTCCCCCAGGTCGCTCACATGAGCTCAGCTTCCAGGTCGTGCAACACAGATTCAGTAATTGACCCAAATCAAATGCTCAGCAGTAAAAAAAAAGGTGCCCCTTGCAGCCTTGATCGAGCTTTGTTCTTCGACCCTAGTTTTAATACTTCCTCCAGCCCAGTGTAACCCTCAGGATGTTGCAGACAGAGCAGAGAGTTCATAATCTAGTCAAGCAGACAAAATGGGTGATGGAAAGGTTTTGTAGTCATGATGGGAAAATCTAATGTGTTTAATCACACACTGGTCTCTGAGGCAAACGGACCAGCCACACACACACACATAAACTGGGCCCTGTGAGTTTCAGTCCCTTTAGTTGCCAGAAACTTTATTTTTTGTTAATCAGTGATGAAAAATCTTCTCTTGCAAAATAACTTTAATGTCAAACAGGATCTTTCATTAATTAGTGAAGGTCGTGACTCTCTGACTTAGAGCAGATGTTAGTTTTGAAACCCAGTGTGCTTAAAAAATTATATGGTATTATTAATTTAATTAAAACAAAATTATTTCCAACTTATTGTGCCTCATCTATAAAATCAATTAAGCAAAGCCATGACCTAAGACAGCATGTTTTTCTCTCAGGAATATTATTTTCTGTTGCACACACGGGCTACGCTTAAATGGATTTCACGGTGATGCACATACATTGCTGATGGGTGTATCTTTGAGATTGTGCATATGTGTGTGACATTAGCTTTTGTCTGAGGTCATATGTTTATGGTCTTGTGGTGATGTGATTGACAGGACCCAAGTGAGACGCGGACCCCCAGACTCCTCTCCTCAGCAGACTGGGACCTCACGCACTGTGAAACGGTATCCATCATCCTCTGGGCCTATCACCTCAAATGCTCTACCCAGTGGCAACGGCTACGCTAACGGCCGTGGCAATGAGCACAGGGACTTGCACGGACACAGAAATGGGCATAGCAACGTGCAATCCTTCAATACTCACAGGCCTAGCAGTGACAGTCAGCAAAACAGACAGTTCAACAATGCATTGTTACCAGCAGGTGAGAGGAAAAACTAAACAAATCTATTGTAAACTGTGAATGTCATAAAACTTGAATCTGTTCTCACTTTAATTGCATAGTTAACATTTGTCATCTCCATAGCCATGTTACAAACACAAACATGACCCACTCTGGCTCACACAAGCTAAGATATACACATACACATCCTGTGGTGTCATCGTTTAATGGAACCTTAACCACAAGAAGAAAAAGTTGGCAACTTCCCAGACAGTGCTTCCCTTCTCCCACTGTCCACCAACCCCACCCCCTCTGTGGTCTGCATCACACCAGGCAGACAGACGTTTGATATCAAAGCTGCATGCAGTGTGTGAGCGTGTGTGTATGTGTGCGCTGTGCTAGTCCACAATCTGCTAGAGAGCAGTATGAGTGCGTTCTTGTGTGTTTGCACAGTTACATGCTTTGATATCTTTGGCAATCTGCACTGTCACCTCTCTGACATGACAGGCACTGAACCCCGGCGCCTCTACCCACAATACAAAGAAATGTGATCTTGTCTTTCCTAATTTTCATCCTTCCTTCACTACTTCATCCTCCTCTGATCAGCTATCCAGCATACACAGCTGTCTGCTGTTCAGGCCTCTCTTGTTTTTTAGTCCTCTACCACAGCAACGGCTTTTGAACAGCTTCCCACCATTACACAACGTTCACTTGCACTCACTTGCGCTCTTTGTCTCTTTCACACATACACACATCCAAAACACCTTCTCCCAAAGATAAAGGGCTTGGAGGCTAGCCCGATACCTAATAGTATTCTCTCTCCCATTTGCTGGCCTGTGGCACATCGCTCATTCAGCTGCAGCATGCCACTGGCCAGCCGTCAGCACACACCCTCACACACTTATAAACCTCCCTTTGCCCAGATGGGGAGTGTGTCACAGTGAGGCTGACAGAGGAAAGGATGCAGTTCCTCTCCAGATTGTCTCTGCTGCTGTTCCTTTTCATCCAGGTGTGTCTATGCTTTCCAGGGGCCAACCTCACCTCCAACCTGGACCGCATCAAGATCGTTTTCACGCCTATGATGTGCCGCAGGGTGTGCAGTGGCGGGCGCTGCTACAACAGCTGTGAGAAGGGAGACGTAACCACTGTCTACAGCGAGACCACGCACAACCAGCAGCAGCAGCAGCAGCAGCCAAAGAACCAGGGCTTCCGTCTCTGTGAGTGTCGACTCTGGACTGTCTGATTATCATTAGCCCTCAAGTTTCTTGTCTGACTGTCATCCTCTCTGCTTCTTATTCTTCTCATTTCTCTTCTCCCCTCTCTCATCGTCTCTCTTGCTTACTTTCTGATTGTTACATGCTTTCGCTGTGTCTCCATCTTACTTTCTCATTCCTTTTTTATGGGGTGCGCTTGACAAAACGGGTTCCCAGTGGCATGCTGTCTGTTCTGAATACCAAGCTCAAAGAGAGGAGGTAGAGTGGTGGGGATGAAAGCCGAGAGTGAAGCTAAAAACTCTCAGTGTCACAGAGAAAGAGCGACAGGGAAAGCCGAGGAGCCGGGGGTGGACCAGATTAAAAGCGGGCTCTGTAAAAGGGGCCTAATCTCCCTTTGCATACACACACGTGGAGCTGGTGGTCCCACGCTCCCAACACTTAGCCCCATCTCTTTGTGGTTTACACCTCGCGGTTGGCCTCGCCGTTAACCATTTAACATGCTCCCTGGGAGAGCAGGAATGAATGAAAGAGGAGAGGGAGAGGCAGAAAGAGAGAAAGAGTAGCAGCATGAACAGGATTTTATAGGGATTACATTAAACCTTCCATTTATCCAGGGGGCTTTGCTCCAAATTCACACAGGAGTGTCCATGGGAAGGGAGGGGGCGGCCATTACCAAGAGGTGGGTCATACCCCTGCATGTTTCTTAGTTTTCTCGTCAGTTTTAAAGGTCCAGCTAAGGCTCACTCTAATTACCACTTGGATTAGAGGGTGCACATACCACACACATACACATACAAGTATTCAGTCATAGCTCACATGAATACAAACCCCAACAGTCATACAAGCACACAATGTTCACCTAAGTGCACCGGGCTCTTTGGGGAGGACCTAGCTGACTTATGAATATATAAACAGGTTGATGTTGCAGATTTATGTGCCCATTAATGGGGCTTTGGAACATGGTGGAGATATTCCAAACACTTCAGCGTCTTGGCAAAGGCCTTCTTCAAGATTACATTCCTGGCACCTCCGCTTCTTCCTGAGAAGCTGTTTGTTTTGAAGCTCCACTTTTAATTTTCTAAAAGTTTCCCTTCATTACATAAAAGCATGTGTTAAAGAGCATGTAAAAAAGACATTGCTTTCCATTTAAGCTCGCATCCTGTTACTGCTCGTGTGTGCGTGTTCGTCGAGGAATGTCAAGTGGACAGCAAACAGTTATCTCATGCCGCTGTTATGCTCCTTACACGATGCAGTAAAATTCGGCTGGATAATTACAGCCGGCTCCCTTGATACGCACCCTGTGTATGACACTTACTTCAAAGCCTGATATTATATTGTGTAGAAGTCTGTTTATTGGGTGATAAGTGTATGTGCGTCTGTATGTTTTTGTGTGCATGTGTCTGTGTCTGTGTGTGTCTGTGTTGGGTGTCTTTGGCTGTTAAATGGACAGACAGATAGGCAATCGACAGTAGCTTGTTGTCTAAGAATAGTTCTTGCTCCATATCGGAGTGGCCTGGCGCAGACCAGTCCAGACCTGCGTCCCACACTGAGAGCATTTAATAGCCTCATTGAGCTGAACATTTAGCCAGCATGTCTAATCACAGGAGGCCTTCCTGTTCATGTTGACACCAACACTCTACCTGTCTCAGTCTCTCCATCCGTCTCTCCTCTTTGTTATTCTCGCACTGCTTATTCCCCCTTTTCTCTCCATTGTCGTCTCTTTTCTGTTTCAAATCTATGCTATTCACATTTTCCTTTCCTAATCCCTTTCATTCCCTATCTCTTGCTTTTCTGTTTGTACTCCATCCCTCCCTCCCTCCCACCCTCTCTTCCTCCTTCAGTCTCACTGTTGTTAATGCTATGTGACAGGAAGCTCATTCCCTACATGCCATCAAGACTGTCCAGCGATTCTCTGCGCCCTGTTATTATGTTGCCGTCTGTCTCGATGAGACAGTGAGGATGCGGCTCACAGTATGTTTCCATCCTTGGCATCCTTTCCTCTCACAGTATGTGAGCCATGTGTATCTCCAACTGTAAAGCAGCCCTCATATTTGTGATGCGTGGTACTGCTGAGTCTGAAAAACACAGTGCTTCACTTTATTTATCCTTTGTGCCCCAAAATGGTTCTTTTCTTATTCGCCACGGTTGGATAGATTTTTTCATTTTGATAGTCTTTGATGTTTTGAGTTAGGTGAGGTCAGGTCAGACCAAATCTGTAGATGGGAGCAGGCCCAGGTACGCAGGGTGCTGAGCTGGCACCCATCCCTTAAATGCCAAAAGATAAGGCAAGTGAAAGGGCTGTGAAAGCACTACTGTCAAACACCATCTGGCCGGTACCGTCTTTTCCTTTCTTTCGCTCCCCATGATAAATTGCAAACAGTAAATCAAACTCTAGACTGAGCACGTTTTTGGGATTCAGTTTACTTCAAGGGTTAAGAGCCATTTGGTCTCCTTTGAAGATTTGATAATTTGGGAAAGTCTTGTTTTTTTTTCTCCAGCTGTTAACCAAGCAAGTGTTCCATACACATTCATGCACTTGTTCATTTCTCTGAATTATTGCAGGATTGCTGAATCATAACTCATCACCACGCACAGCAGTCTATAATTACTGATGTGAGAACTCTCCATTGAGGGAAGTGCAACATGAGGGGCAGTGCCATGGCTCAGGACGATGTTGAAACTTTATAAACCTCATGTGGAATGAGGTGCTCTGAGTGTCAGAGAACAACGTGACCATTGCTAACTGTTTGCAAACAAAGCCTGTCCACATGAAGCCTCAGCACATGCCTTTCCTATTAGGACTAGCCCTTCTGTTTCTTATTACTGGATCCCGCTGTATGAGGATGCATAAATCTGTGTAATTAAATGTGGCATGCTCTCTCACTTCTAATAACCTCTCTTCTTCCTCACCGCAGTCTTCTGTCAGATACCTTGTCTTAATGGAGGCCGATGCATCGGCAGGGACCTGTGCTGGTGTCCGTCTAATTCAACAGGGAAGTTTTGCCACCTGCCAACCCCTTCTCCTGTCAGACCGACCCCTCACAGTCACAAGGATGCCAGCCAGCAGGCACCAAAATCTCCTTCACACTCCATGTATACCCTACCACTGTCCAATCAGCAAGGTAATCCTCCAGCACTGTGGCTAACAGGAGGGCAGTGTTTGGCTTCCCTCTGACTGCCTTAGCACAAAGTAAAACAACAAAATTCATCTGCACATCACAAATGAATTATATGCTTCTACAAGCTTGGTGTTGTCGAGACTACTTTAGGGATGAAGAAGCCATAAATGTGCTAGCTCTTGTCAGTCTCACTATCTTTATTCTCTGCGCTGTGTTGTTTACTTCCCCACTCATATTTTGTTGAGGAACCTGTACATACTGAAGAGGGAAAAATAAGTTTTCAGTTATTGAAAACTCACTCAGTGACATTTAGCAAGTTTGTTTCATGTGGACTCCAGCTTGAGTCCTGCCTCTTAAACGTCTACAAACCATTCCTTTTTCGCAGAGTAGTTTATAAGAAACACAGCTTGTTCCACTGCAGATTATCTGGTTCTTCCTTCCTCCAGAAGTTAAGACCACTTGCTGTGGGTTGAACTAAACACAAGAGTTTTAATCCACTGATGGCAGTAATTACTCTGAAATTTATTTTGCTTCATTTCTCTTTTTTAGATGTTGGAGTGACAAACCCCTTTTTCCTTTGCCTATTGCTCCACTCGTGTTTATGACCACAGCACATCTTTTTTGAATACACAATGCATACTCCTTGATTTTGAACACTGTTCGTCATGTAGTGCTCTGCCCTTGCAGGCCAGCAGTGGAGGCCAGACTATTTTGAGCAGATTAAGTAATGGATGACTCAGTGGAAGCCCTCATATTGTTCGCACAATGCTGCCTTTATCAAACAGAAGTGGATATTAGAAACAGAGAAAGGCAACATCATGAACTTATAAGGAAAAATATAAAGAAGAAAGATTTGCTCACTTTCCATCTCTGTCTCTGATATCAGTCTTTATTTCCTCCGGCTAAGCATCTCACTCTGTCTCACAGTAAGTAGAAGCAGAAGCTTTAGACTTGCTCAGAAATGTCCCATCCTCCTCCATTTGAATTCAATTAAACGAACAATCATAACCGAATAACATGAGTCCAGTGTCTGTGTTGTCAGGTCACAACAAATACGATTTTTGCATTCACTGAGGCAGCTTCATGTCCAGGCCTCTTGATAAGGTCTACTTCCACTCCTTAGACTCTCCCTGCCATCTGTCTGTGAGACTATGATTTATGAGAGCAGGTCAGGATTCTGGGAAAAAACCCTGGCACTCCATGAAGATAGATGCTTCCCCTCTGTCAGAAGGACAAAAGAGCTCATTCTCCACATTGCAACATCTTCTCAACTCCTCAACAAATCTGTTTTTGGTCTTTAAAGATGATTTGATTTAAACCAGAGAATCCAAAACTCTTTGCGTTGTTGTTGTTTTGTAGTATCTTAATAACGTCTTCACTGCTGGGAATTCCCCATATACAAGTAGATCTCATAACTTGGTGATGAAGAAAGCTAAGTGTGTGTTGAACAAGTTTGTGCAGGATGTTAGCTGATAGCTCACAATCTGCAGTATGTATATACAGCTTTTATCCCTTGGCTCAGGATGCTTCCAGTTACACTATTGAAAATTTGAAACCATAAACTATGCACTATATTGTATAAACAGTGGGTCTCTCCCTCTTCAGTGTCTCTCCACCCATCCTTGGTGAACGTCCACATTCAGCACCCTCCAGAGGCAGAAGTACACATCCACCAAGTGGCTCGGGTTCAGCCAGGGCAGAGACCGGCCACCACAGAGGGGGCTCACTCTGTCCAGCAACGCTCACAGCCCGGGAATGGCTACAAACCCACCAGTGAATATAGCAGCAGGCACCCACACACCAATGGGAATGGCCATGGTCATGTCAGACCACACTACCATCAGAATGGACATGTGGGAAGATGCTTTCAGGAAACAGTTGATGGACAGGTAATGTGTTAAGTCATTAAAACACACAATACACACTGTCATCACCAGCTGATATAAGACATATGGTATAGCTTACCCCATAGTAGGTGTTGAGACCCTTGGGAGGAGGTGCTGTTTTACTACAGGTACCATTATGTTCCCATCCCATCATCATCTCTAATAACCTGCTGTCTCAAAAAGGAAGTAGGCATGTGGCTATGTTTTATGTCATGTCTGTGATGTATGTAACATAGGCATGCTTTGAGTTAGAATGCATTCAAAGGACAAAGGTTAAACTTCATATTTAGTCTGTGTCCTCCTCACTATGGGTCAAATGGGAAGACTTTCATGGTCTGTATATATATATGGTATGTACCACAGATATATTGCAGTTTGCATGGCAAGAATAATGTATGGCTGTCACAACAGACATGAATGCAAGGGAAACAGAAGTTAGGAAAGGGAAGCACTTAAGTGGCGGTGCGTGAGCTTGGCTAATCTGAGGCTAAATACTGCATCTGTTTACTTGGCTGTGATAAGGCATTATTTTTGAATCTTAGCCTTTAGCTTTGCAGTTACAGCAACACACTGATTTGTTTTTGCTGAACTGCCGCTCCCATTTTCTCTACTCTGGTTTCAAAGAGAGATTGAAATTAAACCTTCTAGTCGGTGATTTCTCAGGACTCCAATAGATCTGCAGGAGAAAAGGAGCACACAAAAACTTCAGCCTGTAGTTTTCCATCTTTTTCTGCCCATATACCAGCATCTTGTTGTCCAGAAGAATGTCCTCTCTGTTGCCTCTTTAATTTCATAAATTGCTATTGGACAAAAATCCAATAAGTAAGTCTGATAGAAATCTCTCTTCACAATTAGCTAAGTGATTTAATGAGGCATGCCAGGAGGTTCATAGTTGTTCTTGAGACTCAGTGTTTGTGTCCTCCAACTAACTAGTCTCAGATGTGTCTAGTTCACTCTGTCCTTCCAGATAGGTATACACACAAACACACACAGACTGAGACAAACACATGTACAAATTCTGCCATTGCCAACATACACACATAATTTTGCACGCAAACAAGCATGCATGCACAAACGTGTAACACTCATTTTTTCCATAGATTTAATACAGATGTGTGTTGTTGTAGTGTGGCAAGCCTCTGCCAGGCCTAACCAAACAGGATGATTGCTGTGGAAGTGTGGGCGCCTCCTGGGGTCTAAACAAGTGCCAAAAGTGTCCAGCCAAACCAGGTAAGCTCTCCCGACTGAAGCCATCAGATCTGAGCAATTTTTTGTTCTGCATTGTCAAATCTGGTCTAATTTTGCTGGTATTATTTTTTGTTGTGCTATTAGTGTGTTGATCTCTTGGTATTCTTGCACTTTTATTCATAATGATTAATAACAGCAACATGCAGCCTGGCTCTTCTTCTCTGGGTGGATTTTTATAGCATTTCGCAGGCCTATGCAATACTTAACTGATGATGATTTCCCAATCGCAGTCTTCACTGGATTCCTAAACTCTTATGAGGTGGCTGTGTGATTCACCTATGCACCCAGTAGTAAAGAAAGTTGTAAAAATGAAGTTGTTTTCACTTCCGTAAAACCAAAACCAGGTCTGCAAATGAAAACACATTTAGCATGAAGATGAGAGCCTAGCAGGAGTGCCACCCACCCTGCAGGAAGACTAAGCCAAAATGGCTTGAAAGAGGGAGGAAATGAACAGCAACAGTTCAGCCGCCTCCCAACCAGACCTGCGGTAGGTTTGAGAAACAGCAGCAGGGTGGTTGTACACCAGCATGCAGGGTGGGTGGTGATACCCTTTACTGTAGGTGGAGGCTCAGTCGGCCTGACAGCTATGTGTGTTATTTGGAGACCTCATGGAAAGCAGCTTTAGTGGCACATGGGGACACTCAGTTATTTCCCAACACTCTTAGTCACAATCATATTATGGCCATGCCTACTCGTGTCGGTTGGCTGTCAAAATGCTTGTGTCTGACTAGACCTTAATCAGAAGCAGACATCATCCCTCTGTCTCATCCATCTGTCTGTCCATTCTTTTCTCTCCCGCGTTCTATCCCCTTCAGTATGCCAGATTCCTGCTCTTCCTAAGTCCCCGCCACGGTCTCTTTTGGCTCCCAGATGTTTTCCTCTCCTTTGAAGTTTGGCTGAGAAGCCAAGTGAATACCCCTTCCACTCATTTTTGTAGATGTTTTGAGGGGCAGCATACTGTAGGCCTGGGTCCCAGGTCACACGCAGACAGGGAATAGAGAGAATGAAAGAGAGGAAAAATGAAGTCAAAATGAAGTCATATACTATGTCCCAGAAGTCTTGGAGGGAGCCTTAATAATAGAAATGCCTTGAATTCCTCTCAAGTGTTATTGTTCTCAGTTTAGACACTTGGCTAGATCTTTCAGCTACATTCCTCCCCTGCTGGCTGAGACGTACGCTTTCGTATGTGTTTGACAGGAATGATATACAACCTGTAGACAACAGTCCCTGACAAATGATGCTGTTCTTTTAATTTCAATGTGAATGGGTCTGTTGTCGGCTTGCACTATGGGTAAAAAGTCATACAGCTTTATAAGAGTCTCCTGCGTCTCATGTTGAGTAGGTGATAATGATGTCACAAAAGCCCCGTTTGTGTTTAGGAGTGTAGAGCTACTATTGGTCAGTTTATAGCTGGTTACAAAATGTGCTGTTGACTGAGAGCAAGCATTGCTACTTGATTTATGTTATTACCTTTATAAATTAACATGACTACAGTTATTTTGCACAGAATTTTTAGTGATTCTTTGTAAGTCTGCTTCTTAAATTCTTAAATCTACTTGTAAAGCTTTGACCGGTAAAGAACCCGGGCAACAGTTGTATGCAGAGTCTCTGCCATCTCAGTTCTTTTGTCTTCATGGCGTAATGGTAGCTAGGAACACTGATTAACCAGTGACTGGACCTTCCAGACACAGGTGTCTTTCTTACTACAGTGACTTGAGACACATTCACTGCACTCAGGTGATATCCATTTCACTAATTGTGAGACTTCTAGCACCAGATGGCTTTATCTTCGCTACATTAGGTCAGTCACTTTAAAGGGGGTGAATATTAATATGCAATATATATGTTTTATGCAGTATTTTGTATTTTTTAATTAATTGACATTACTTTGTAGAAATCTGTTTTCACTTTGATATTAAAGTGTTTTTGTAAATTTTTGCAAAGAAAAAAAGCCAAATTATATTCACTATTATTCCATTTATAAAAGCAAGGCGGGAAAGACATCCATAGGGGTGAATACTTTTTATAGGCACTTTATATTGCCATTGATGGAGTCTGGCTGCGTCTTTGTAAATGTATATGTATTTCAGCACAGTTGACCTCATTACATAGCTGAATATTATTTATTATTGTGCACCAAGGACTTTATGTCACTTTTGTGGCAATAAGGGAGGGGATTATGACGTTATGGAAGCATGGATGCCAGTATGTCCCATCTCAGTGGGAGCCAAAGGCTTTAGGAGCAGCTGCCTTTAAAAGTCACATGCTGAGGATTCCTAGGTCGTAATGAGATCCAGATCAACCAGAACAGGCTGCAGTCAGCTCAGTTCCTCTGGTTCTGATGATGAGGTGGAAAAAAAAGCTGCACTGCACTTTGTTCGACTTAGTTAGTTCAGTCAAGAATTGCAATTTGTTGTAGAGGTGGTCAAAACTGTAGTTAAGTTAGAAAGCCAACTAGAGACTCAAGTCAGATGGGAATGAGATAATTGGCTGCACAAGTGCTATAAGAGGCATGTGGCAGAAACTGAGAGTAGCTTTTGTCTCTGTCCTGGCTAAAGGAGAGGGCAATGTTTGTGTTGTTCTGAAGATGACTTAAGGCTCAGTTTTGAACAGGAAAAGTAATCTGAGGTTCCCTAAGCCAAGGCTGTGGCCCAAGTCTGAACCATACTATAGTATTGGCTTGACTCTGTTCAACACCAGCCCCTCCCTCACTGTGAGTTTCACAGCTAATGGAATTCCACAAGCCATTCGTCTCCCCATCTGTCACTGCTGGGCAGCTTCCCTCTGTGTGACTTTTCCCGTCTGCGATGCTGGGAGGCTTCCCAGGGAGCCAGATCAGACCTCCCTGGGGCCTAAGTAACCTCCACACCTACAGGAGCCTTGGCTTCTTCCTCTAACTCTGCCTCCCTAGGTCATTGAGGTCATCATGATGTCACTACCGTATCTCTTTCTTTGCCCCACCCTCTATCCATGGGAGTTGTCTGTCTGTTTCAGCCCCCCTCTCTGTGTCTCTCTGTAATGAAGACACTACTCTTCATGAGGTTTAAATCAAGAAAGTCAGATGAAGCAAATAAGGAGTGCGTGCGTGTGTGTGTGTGTGTGTGTGTGTGTGGGGGGGGGGGGGGGGTCAGATCTTCCTACATGAACTCATCCCTCCCAAATCTATTCCCCAGACATTTAATCTGACTTCGATCGAGGGGCTAAAGCATCCACATATTGCTTTTTATTACCACTGATCAAACATGAACACTTGTTAATGAGTGACAAAAACCAGGGATGCGATGACTTTGCCTCAGAAATAGGCAGCAAGAGAACAGATGCATTGGAACAGCCCCACGGCAGCTTCTCGCTGTGATGAGATAGAGACGTCACATATCATAGACAGCATTTGATTCATTGATGTTGACTTAGTGTTATCCCTTCAAAACTAGAATGATGGAATCTATTATCTGGGCAGCAGTGTAGCTAATCAGGGCTGAGCAGACCTAACCACCACGAGAAATAAATCCCAGTTGGAGGCAGATGGATATGAGGCTGCATTTCTTAATTGGATACAAGCTAAGTTAAGCACATTTTTATTGGGAATGTACCATGGCATGCATTCTTTTGGAATGAGCCCAGGTAGTTAATATTCCACAGTGAATTGGAAATTGTGGAGGAATGTGGGTCTGTTTTAAATGTGTGTTTGATGTGGGTCTCATTGCTATCAGCATCTTTGAGAAGGGTCTTAAGCAAAATTGTCAAGCTACAAAGACAAATGCAAAATACATACTTTTGTGAAGAAAGAAACAAAGAAGTATGTTTTCAGTAAAGATTTAATGTTGCAGAAAAATGCAATAATCTCTTCATCAGTTTCTGTCAACATCATCAGTGTCTAATCCTGTCAGCAGGAGGATGTTGATATTAGTCCCTCGTGTCCCTACTGATTAGCCTTTGTGTCAGTACCATGGACACATTATTTTGAGGACATGTGATATGGACCTTGTCAGAATGGTAAATGTGGCACGTGCCAAGGAGACATTTTGTTTTGAAAGTAAATGACTTCCCTTTAAGCTTTGTCAGGCACTGACTCAAAGCCAAGAAGAGATGGCTTTCCCATCTTAGAAACTCAAAAAACCTGAAACCCTCCATGGTGATTAAAAAGCTCCCTTTGCTCCTGGTTTTCTCTTTGCGGCACCAGTTGGTCCCATGGCAACATGTCAGAAAGTAAATTGCGAAAGGGCTCTGAGGAGGACTTGACTTCGGTGCGGGTTACTCTACTACTGAGTGGCCCCAGGTGGATTGGAAAGGAGGTCTCCTGTACCCGTCCTGTGGATGGCATCTGTCTCTCCTCTCTCCTGTCTCTCACACGTCAGCTTCAGCTTTTCCATACATACAGTTAAGGAGAGAACTCAAGCATTGAGTTTGCCTTCCTGGGGAAGTTGGTGAAGTGCTCTGAGCCCTATGATTGATGAACCACACCCATAAGGCAATTGCCTTAGAAGATCAGCCACTGGTCTGGGTGGTCTACAAAGAGACTGTAGCAAATTAGCAATTAAAGATTTCTGTACAGCCAAGGAACCCATCTGACAACTCCCTGCATTCTCAGCTTCTTTCCTTTTTCTCTCTCATTTTGCATAAGCTGTATATTTGATTTGAATACCCTCAGCAGTGTCCAGCATAGAGCTAACTCTACTTTTATGATGAAAAGAGACTAAAGGGAATTCATGCAGATTTGATTAGAACTGCACCAATAGTCAAGGAGTTCCAAGGAACCTGAATTACACTTTCAGGTCAGGGAATTTGAGTATTATTGAACAACTGCCAGAGGAATGCACAACACAATTGAATGGAGACGGACAATAAATTAGTAAGGGGTGACAAAATCTTTTGTTGAACAGGGTTAAATGGATAGACAACAATTGGAAGTTTCTGTCCGTACCCTCAGTGGATACAGACCAGTCTGGGTCTACAGTCTTTGTAACCAAGGGTGACACTAATGATGCGCAGCTTGAGCTCAGTCTTGCAAGCCACTGCCTGTATAACTCTGCTTTCTACACAAATGACTGTAGAAAAAGCATGAGAACAGAACACACAATCAAATCCTTTGAGAATAACGTAATTCTTAGTTTTTGTACAACAAAGAAAATAACAGACGAGTTGTCACAGATTAGCGTAGGAATCAGATACAAGACTCAAGACTCAGCTACAGGCCTTTATCACACATCGCTACAAAAGACAAAAGACTCTCTTTATGTAACATTTACATCTTGCAGAAGGCAGTCAGTATTTAGTTAGGGCTGTGATCAGCAGCTGTTTTTAAACCTTTGTTTAAACATATTGCCCTAGTGAGAACGATAAAGATCTACTGGATTACACTCTGATAACAAGCATTTTTAGATACAGAATGCACATCAGGAAATGCTGAGTACAATCTGCCATATTGGATCCTACGTGCAAAAGTATACATGGAAATATGCCAACTTCCCATCACTGTTTAATACTTGCATGGTGCTTTTTAGATAAATTGAATTTAAAGCTTGAGACTTCTGCAATATCTCACTCTTTTCTCTCACGCTATTTTAAGACAGGCCAAGTTTTGAAATGAGCTTCCTCTGAGATTCATGTAGAAGTTGTTACCGACTGCAGAGGTCCTCACCTTCCCACTAATAAGCTTTATTGAGACACCCGGACCTCCCCCACTGGGCTTCCCTTGGCATGGGCGCCCTGCTGTCACTCAGGCCAGACTATCCCTGATCCCATCACTGCAGGAGGGCGTGCCCACCACCCTACCATAGTAGCTCATTACTCAGAAACTTTGAAAGAGGGATTAGGAGGGTGTGGAGGAAGATGAGGAGGTGGGCAGACAGGAACAGGGGCGTCACTTTGACACACTTCCCCCCTTTTCCCGTTGCCCCCTTCAAGTTGACCCACTTCTGCTTTGTCAACCCTCAGGTACACTGACCCTGCCTGGTCCACTGGGTCACAGCAGGACTAAAACATAACTCAGCTTCCAAGATCGTGTTCCCAGAAAGCCTCCATGTGGCAAACATTCCTGTTGCTCCTGGGAAAATGACACAAACTCATGACTGTTCGTTGGGTTTTGTATGTGATGTTTACAGTATAGCTATGTTGGTATCCTATACATATTAAAGGCCGATTTATCTTGTTTTCTGGCCACTGGGTTTATCACCTCAACCCATGCAGTACCTAATTTCTTCCACTTACCAGTTGTGAAAATTGATGATTGAGCATATGAAACAAAAACAGAATAACACTGGAGATCCATTTTACGCATTTGCTTTGCTTCTAATGTCTGGTGGCCGAAGAGGACAGATGAATTACAGAATCTTAATCTTGGCTGGTCTTGTTTCCTCACCGTCAGGCATCCAGATGGCCATTTACATCTGACCAGAACTCTTTTTCAATCACTCAGGGGAAGCGATGTGATTTCTTTGCTAGAAAGGCCGTGACTGTAGTTTCTTGCCGTAGTCACCTCTGTTTTCAACCCTTTGTCACTATCACAGCCCGTTAAAAACAATGCTGTGCTTTGGTCATTTTTTCTGGCCATGGTGTTTCAACCCAAGGCTGCACAGATATTGACATTATTACAAATATGTTGGTATCCATTGTGCAACTTTTTCTGTGCAGGCACTGTTGTGTTTTGCTGTTTTTTTTATATTAGTATTGAAGTACTGAAGTTAAAAATTTTGGTACTGTGACAACTATATATACACAGCACAAGAAAGTTTTTAAAATCTTGGCAGAAACAAGTTCTTCTCATTGAATTTATGTGCTAAAAGTGAAAAGCAGACTCATGGCTAACATGATTAGCAGGGTTCTACCATCATCGCTTTCAGCTGATTTATGACTAATTTGAGTAGAGTAACAATGAGAAACAGTTCTGTTATGCTAATAAGTATCTCATTATTCTTAGAGTTTTCCTCACCCAAGCGTACATTTTCTCTCCAAAATCAGAGGTTAGATCATCTCCTGTGAACATGATAAGAAACAAGATTAAAGGGGGCAGTCGTGGATCAGCGGTTAGGGTATCGGACCCGTAACCGGTGGGTCGCTGGTTCGATTCCCCGTACCGGTGTCCATGGCTGAGGTACCACTGAGAAAGGTACCTAACCCCCACTGCTCCCCGGGCGCTGCACGCGGTCGCCCACTGCCCCGGGTTTGTTGTGTGTGTGCATGTCACTTGGGTGAGTTAAATGCAGAGCACGAATTTCGTTGGAATGAGTTCCCTCCAATGACAAAATATGTCACTTAAAAAAAAAGATTCTTCATCTCAGCTTATGTCATGTGAAGAGCTGCTGCTGATAATCAGCATGTCTCTGTTTAGAAACCTATAGAACCTTGTACACACCAACTTTCTGTCTCTCTGTCTGACAGAGACTTTCTCTTTGCTATATGACAGCTACACTGAGCTCTCTGAACATTAAGTGTAGCATGCTGAGGCCAGACTGGGTGCAGAATGAGCAATGACATAATGTTTTCAAGCCTCTGTCACTCTGGCTGCACTGGGACATCAACAGACATCCCGTGTTATTCACTGCTGCACTTCTGTGAACTTCTAATGTATACACCTGAAGCACACACCATATGATTTTTATTGCCTTGGCAAAACAGGCATAAAGTTTTGGACCGAGCACTTTCCTATGGGCCTTACATTAATCGTCAGTCATAGTGCACAGTTAAACTATTGGTCTCTTGTTTAAATACATTCACACTGTGGTTGATCATAAAGGTCATGGCTGTCACGTAGGCTTCCTCAACATATTTATGAAGTAAGCTCTTCCTTTGTCTGTCCCGGGAGCTTGAGGAGAGTTATAGGTAATGTGATTATAAATGACGTCGACTGTTATCGCTACATTCTGCTGGATGGCAGTGGTGTCTTATAAATGTGGTTGATGGGGATCCATTTCTATACACTCACTCCAGAGTCCCATGAGACCCAGCTGTGGGTCCCCTCATTTTCCTCCTTCCAAGATGCTCACATCTGTAAGTTATATGGTCCCCTCCTAAAACTGTGCTCATCTTCTCCCTCTGTGAAGAATGCAGTGCTTTGAGAGACAGAGGGATTGCACTGTAACGTGGTTTTGTTCTTCTGAAGCTGTGCTTTATTTTTCTGTTTGCAGCCTATGCAGTGATTGCAAACGGACAAGTGGAATGTTCCAAAGGTTATAAAAGACTGAATGTCACTCACTGTCAAGGTAAGCTATAATGTATGTTGAATAATATGTATGTAGTTCAGTATTTTCCCAGTGTTATCATACAGTTTGACCCTCTGCATATTTTAATAGTTAGCTCCCACATAACAAAAACATTTATGTATTTATTATATTCATTCAATAATTAATGGCAAGGACATGATTAAAAAAAAACAAAACAAAACTTGCAAGCCATATGTTTCCATGTTTACATGGACCCCTGGGGACCTCTATAAAAGTATTCCTTACCGTATGTCTGGCCCCCATGGGAACCAGGTCAAGGCTACAATTAGCCTTGGTCCAGGGTCAGAGTTCAGCAGCCAATAAGCACCTGGGGCTGCTGTTTTAATTGGTCTTTGGGGCTCTGAGTGGAGACTGGTACAACAGGCTGTGATTATGGCAAATGCGGCTCGCTAACTATTTGGAAGTGAGCTTTAGTTTCAGACCAGTTTGTTGCTCTGCTTCACTATATTGCCAGCTCACGCAGTCATCCCTATGTAAAAACAAACTTAGGTTGCTCCTGAACACACACTGTATTTTGCTCTATTGCAGCATCCCAGCGGCGTCTAGGGTTTCAGCTTGCCTTCAGTTCATGAAACAGTAACCATCCACAGTGTCAACTCTATAGACAGGCTTTCTCTAGATGCTTCAGGCTATTTATATTTGTTGGAGTTGTTAGTATACAGTGCTGAAATTAAATGATGTGAACAAATAAACCTTGGCTAAAAGACACAGGAAAATGCACTGCTTAATCTGTTAACAATGCAAAGATTGCTGACACTTTCAATAACAAAATATAGCCATTCTGACAGCCTACTTGAGCTGTGTCACTGACTTGATTAATGGTGTCATAATCCAAAGGGCAATGCTTACTGAAGCCTATGGAGTGCAACAACATAACGGTCCAATGGACAGCTTTGGCTACATCTCTAACAGGGCTCATGCACTGGTTCAACAAGTTCAGCATGTTTTCTGATCTGCATGGCGCTATTGGCCTATTGATGCTTTCAGGTAATGATTGAGCTGGGAATTATATTTTTAATAAAGTAGACCTGTAGACATGGACACATTCATTTTCCAATAGCGTGTCAACTAGCCAACAACTGTGGAAATTTATCCTTCTATTATTCATGCTTTTCTTTTGTGATTGGTTCAAGATGTTCCTCCCTTTCAGTTGCTTGTTTCAGGAGTCCCAAAAAAGCAAAGCTGACAGTTAGCCACAATATTTACTGGAGTGCTTTAAAGTCTCTGTCCCGTTCAGCTGCTGCTCCAATCCCAAAAATTATTTCTAATTTAAGGTTTGGCAACAGCAGCCAAGGAGGCAAAAACTTGCTTTTTCTGGGAGTTTGTCATGATTATCAGGATGGTCCAGCGTGCCAAACTGGGACCTCTAATCTGAGCTGTCTGCAGTGTATTTTATTGGAATAGAGCAGAGCTTCTCTCATATTCAGCAACAGGCATGATTTACCGCACTTCCTTTGTATACTGACGCTTTGTGGTCAGTGACGTGCATGGTACAATACGATAAGATGCCCCGTCAGAGCCCTCTGACTTCACATAAGATTTCTTATCTTCAGAAGCTGCTTGTCAGAAACTAGGTCAGCTGAATTGGCCACTTGTAACTGTGCTTGTTAGATGAAAGGCACACATAGATGCATGTGCAGTCTCTGTTGTGGGTGGTAAACCAGTGCTGGGTCCAGGTCATATTACTCATACACCACTTCAAAGAAGAGATGATGGAAGTCTTACATAATTCTTTCGACATATTTGGATCAACTTAACGAAAGCTACACACAATTTTAAAACACTGACATTTGACATTTATCAAATTGAATACTGCCGGGGTCAACAGGTTGAGACCTCAATATATTAGGTTATACAGTAGGAATTTGTATGAAAAAACTTGCTTTTCCCAGTAATGGCTGCTTTGGCTGTATTTTGAGCATGTTCATTCCCCCTATTCACAGTTTCTAAATGGATTCATTTTTGGCCTCGTAAGTTATGTCTGGTTTGAGAGTTCCAAAGTAGTCATAAGGTACTCCCTTTAGCCACAACAGCCAGTACATATTGAGAGAGTAATGTTGCCAGTTTCCTTTATAGTATCCATAAATAATTCTGCAGGTGTTTATGTGAATCTTGGTTTTTCCAGAAGGTAACAATGGGCAAGGTCAAGTGAGATCACAGCAGACTGGTTGACACTTTATGCAGAATTAGTAAAACTTTCTGGATCCAGCGCAGTCATCATTGGGCCAGAGAAACAACAATGATAAAAATGGACGCTTGTGAGTTCTTACCACAATGACTATTTGTCAATGAGAGCAACCAAGCATAGATTCAAAATAGATGTTGAGATTAGTGCTGGTCATGGCAGGTTGTCATGGAAGTCAGTTTCAATCCTGATCAAACCACCAACAGACTGTAACAATAGCACTAATCTGGAACTCAACCGAACCATGGATTAAAGACCCCATGTGATGAATGCTGAGCCCAATGCTGACCTGAACTCTGACCAGATAGCATGCTGCTTAAACTAAACCCAGGTCCCCACAGTACCTGCAAACAGAATATTGTTGTTCCTAGCTCTTTACAGCTTGAATATCAGCCCAAGCAGACATGACATCTGTGGCCTGCTTCACTGTCTTCACAGTATGGGCCTCATTAAAACAGGCCACTCTTGCTAACAGAGACACAGTCTTGTTTACATTGTCATAACATAGAGGCTGGAGGTTTTGTCGTCACAAGGCCAACTTCAGCCTCCTAAGAGAGATAGAGAAGTGCAAAGAGAAATGGGAAAACAAAGGCAGCAGAGATTAGAAAAGAACAAACAACAACAAACAACAAAAAGAACATTGAGGCAACTCACTGGATTTGCTTCAGTCCACTGAATTTATCAGCCTCAATCCCTTATAAACTCACTTTTTCCAGCAGGAAGCAAAACAACAAAACAAGAGCAGATTAATTAGAATTGGGAAAATCTGCGGTGGCAGGCTGTCGGGTTCCAGTTGTCAAAGCAATTGGCAAAGACCTAATGATGTACTCTTTGTTTAACACGGTAGAACAACAAACTTTGCCTGGTCCCAATGTGATCGCATGACTAAGCGCCTGAACTATGTCCCCCTACGCTCCTGGCTGGCACATTAACTGGCTAGCTTGCCTGCATTTGGCTTAGTGGCTAAGAAGCTATTGGAGCAGTAAGGAAACTCCATTGGCCACTGTATCACTCCAGCACATGGTTTGGGCCAGACAGAGAGGAAAAACCTCTTTATGACATTCACTCATTGACGTAAACTAAGCATGCTGTGACCCTTACTGGACACGTTAAAGGAAAGATCCTGAGGAGGATAATAATCTAAAACATTCTGCTATTTCCACCTTGTCTGCCTGACTGTCCAGATTTCAAAGTCAAGGTTACCACAGCCCTGAGAGTTTAGAGGGATACGTGATTGAGTGTATTCCAGTTTACAGTGTATTGTGTATGTTCCCCTCATGTCATCATTCCTCCTTGCTTTCATACAGCGGTGAAACATGAAAGTTTCCATATTTCATTACCTCCTAGCAGCTGGTGGTTTTGACTACATGATCTATTGTAATGTTTTGTCACCTTTCGAGGTGCAATAAATTTCTAAAGCCTTACATCATCTCTGCTGGTCTGCAAGAATGAAAGCTGTGTACACTCAGTTTGAAATGCAGCTCACCAAATTTGATACTCATACCAAAATTGTTGAAAGAGTTCATCTGAAGTCCCTTGTCAGAGGAGAAACATGACCTCATGATATTTCTGTAATCAGGAAATGTAGTAGGTGCCTCATGATTGTTGTACCGCATATTTCACAGACATCAATGAATGCCTGTTGCCTGGGATCTGTAAAAATGCTGAATGTCTCAACACCAAGGGAAGCTACAGGTGCATGTGTAAACCAGGCTTCATGTTAGACCCTGAAAGCAAGCACTGTGTCTGTAAGTATCACCCCCTCGTCTTTGAATCATAATACATCATTCAAGGCTGTGGTCATTTTCATGTGTATTGCATTGGAATATGATAGACTTATTGACTTCTTTCCCCAGCTGACAAGGCTGTGTCTGACCAGAGGGCATTATGCTACCGATCGGTGTCAGCAGGCACATGCTCTCTGCCACTTTCTCAGCACATCACCAAGCAGATCTGCTGCTGCAGCCGAGTGGGCAAGGCCTGGGGCACCGGATGCGATCGCTGTCCTTTGCCAGGATCAGGTACAGCCACCAAAAGATTCCCCGTATTTGCTTCTGCATGTGTCCCAAATTCTCCTCCAAGATTATTCAAGACTTATTTTGTCATGCATCTGCAAACTTAACCTTCCATTTCTGGTTTTACTGTACTTGTGGAAAAATGATTTGCTGGGTTAAATGCTTATGCAGATATGAAACGTCACATGTAATCTTGTGCAAGTTTTAGCAATGGTAGTGAAAGCACAAGGAAAGAATGTTTACCATTCAATCACCATTCTGTTTTTTGCCAGGCTTGTAAAGCAGTTCAAAATAACCAAATGTGTTTGGAGTGGAAAAGGACCAAAAACATAACAGTTTTCATATTTTGCAGGCTACATAATAGTGGGAGTCAGCCCTGTGTTATCACTCCAGCCCTCAGAGAGAAACCCCACTAATAGACCGGCAAAGCTTCACAGCAGAAATAAATAGCTTGGCCAAATGAAACATGGGAAGTAGTTGTCATCGGTTTTTTCCATACCGATCTAATCTTCAAAGTCTCTGAGAGAAACAGGCTGGTTTTATGGAGTGTCTGTACTGGACGGTGATTCATCAGGATTGTCATAGATCAGATATCACAGACACAGACCTCCATGGTGCTGCTTAGCCAGGACTGGCAGAGTACACAGACACACATCCTCTGATTATTTTGAATGCTGGTTTTTGTATGGCCTGACAGGCTGTTAGAGCCATGTTCTGAACAAAGCACTCAGGCCCATTATTTGCGACATGGTAACAGAAGGTCTTTGACTTTCATTCCATATTTATTCCGGTTACTCTGATGTGGCTCCTGATCACATATAGTGCCATTTCCCTCTGCTTCAAATTCAACATTCTGTAGCCTATCATATCCACGTTTCCTGCATTTACGCGCATTTAGAGCAACCACATATCTGTCATTACTCATATCTCTATTCCAGACTCTTTTGGCATAGAGTTGCTGGTTTCAGGTCAGGTAGGGGACACAGTGCTTCTCACTTGTAATGGATTCACCATTGCTGAGGTTTGTTGAGCTCCAGCACAAAGAGGTGCAGTTTCTTTCCTATTATCTAACCAGCCAATCCTCTATTAGCCTCTCACTCACATGCTTCTACACCAAAGAGTTCAAAGGTGAATATTACATGATCCTCTACTTCCCCCACTGTCAGGGCTCTGTCTGTTTGAGTGCACATATATGCCCCGGTGTTTCTAAATCTCCTTGTTGGTCTTTCTCTGTGACAGCTATCACTGGCCTTCCAGCTAGATGGCTCTGCAGAAATAGCCAAAACTCAAACCCCTCATTCACAGCACACAGTCAAAGCACAGCATGCTCAGCATAACAATATGGCATATATGGCTTCCAATATTACGATGAATTTAGACAGAAATAAGAGCCACGATTACATATCTATTTACAGAGAGAATGATACAAAGATGATGTATTCTATGGCTTATTGTTTGCTGCTGTGTGTTGTCTACTCTGCAGATCATTTCAAGGAGATCTGCCCAGCTGGTCATGGATATACCTACTCGCGCTCTGATGTGCAGATTTCTCTCAGACAGTTGGGAGAAGATGATCTGCAGAGCACAAGAGTGTCATGGGAGGAGCAGAGCCACATTTATCCTCAACCTCCATCCTCCCATCCCTCACTGCCACTGCCTTTCTGGCCACAACACCCGAGCTACCCACAGACGCCACAAGTACCCCAATACCCTGAGTACCCTGAGACACCTCAAGCACCCCAACACCCTATGACTCCCCAACAGCCTCTCCATCCCTCTCAGCCAGCCAGAGAGACACCTAAACAACAAGAAGGTTAGAATAAAATGTTTGGCACATTAAATCTCTGCTAAGTTGACTTCAAGATTGGTAAATATGTACTCTCAATGGCAAATAAATGAATCGTCACTGTTGCTGAATGTTTTGAATGCTGAAGGCTGTATTGTCTATGCACTACTATGCCTTGCACTTCGCCAAATATGGTAACCACTTGTATATTTTTACCACAATCCATGGTATAAACAATGCAGGGTAGCTCAGTGATACACAAAAGGATTTTTTTCCTCAGGATGGATTAGTTTTTTGCTTTTCTCTTTTTTTGAGAATCCAAACATCAACAGGATGTTTTGATCCCCATAAATAAATGCTTGATCCAACATCGAACATATTCGGAGTAGCACTCATGACCCCCATCCATCAAAGTGAAACCCGTCGGAGCATCACAGCAGCTCACACAAGTAATCCACATTGGCCATACATCTAAATCACCAGAATATTATGTAAATATATCCTCCTGATTTAATGCTTGTGAGATACTTTATTGGCAAAGAGATGACATTTTGATTTATGTTAGGAGAAGATTCTGTAAATGTTTAGGGATTTTTGTCATCATTATTAGGGATATCTATTTTCTTGTCTCTCTTTGCATTTTCCTTGGCCAGTAGTCTGCACTACTTTTCAAATACAACTTCCTCTGTCTGGCTTAGAGGATAAATGTGACATAAGCTATGTTTTATTAGAAATAAAGACCTACAAAGCTGCAAGCCAAATGCAGAAGGAGAATGTGAACTGTTGTGTGTGTCGTGTGTAGGCAGTAATGGTACTTGTTAATGCGAACAGAATGTCAGCTTTTGCTACTGATAAACTTTTTCTCTTCTTTCTGTCTCATGGCAGATGTGGAAATTCTGAGCCCGGTAAGTTCTCTCTCCTGTCAACCTCTTGGCACATACTTTTGAAATGTTTATCTTAGAACGATATGCTCCAGCTATCTCAGCTGGAGGGTTTGTTATGATTATATAACTTATTCAGACCACATTTTGGTAGATACACACACCTAATTAGCACTGACTATTACGACAAATGCAGACATGCTGTATGAACATGAATATGGTGATGATATATTTGAAGTTTTTGGCAAGTAATATTTGTTTGTTTTTTAGCTGTTTGTTGTGACTGACTCACCACGGAAATATCCAGGTATTTTTCTCTTGGCTTTACTCACAGAGATCATACACCACTGTTTGTTCACCCTCAGTGCTGTTCTTTCCTGCCTGTTGCGGTTTAATGTAGCATCTATATGCTCCAATATCAATAGTAAGTTTCAGTCATGCACAGACATTTGATATGTTTTCTATAAATTACTCACTCCTGTGCAGCAGTGGCAGTCACAATTCTGCTCTGCCCTCATGCCAGTGAAAACATTGACATTAAAGCCTGAATGTTGACTACATTCAATGAGTCTACTTGATTCATTTTGGTCATTGTACCATTTTTAGCCTGGAGAAAAGAGTAGATCATTTTTATATAGCTGCCCAGTGAGTGACAGCTGAGGGTTGGGAAAACAAGCAATGTCTCGTTTAGGTTGTGGAGAATTGGAATTTACTATGTGTCACTGTGTTAGTGCTTCACTGTTTTCATGCTCACACAGTCTCAAACACTCTTCACAGAGACTTCTCCAGACTCCTCCATCATCAACCTGACGCCAGATTCAAAGGACACAACCCACACGGATTCAGCCACAGGTAAAACATACATTAGAATATTAATCACTGGGCTTCTCTTGAAACTGTGTGGATACGTATCTAAAATTACCAGTGCCTGATGACAGGTGGCTATGGAACCATACGACGACCAAAAGCAGCACAGAGCTCAAGCCTTCATATTTTATGCTCTCAGTCAACTGCTGGCCGACAGCAATGCATCTCGTAAGACATTTTTTCAGGCTTAAGCTGAGTAGAACTTGTATTATGCTTTTATTTGACCCCTTTTCTCAGCGCCAATTTGGCTTGAAGATGCGGTGCTGCACAGAGGGTGAGAAGGCAAGAAACCAAGAAAGAGTGTGCCTCTTGGAAGGGGAAGCTATCCTCTGAGTGGACAGAGGCCAGATTTATGAAAAATGGAGGGATAGTGGAAGACAGGGTATGTGTTTGGGTGACAGACAGAGTGAGAGGAAGAGGGACAGGGAGATAAAGAAAGTGAGGAGAGTTTACAGTAATCCTATACAGGACCCAGTTGAATGTCTCTGTTGTACTGCAGTCCATCTGGACAGAGAAAAGACAAGAACAACACCAATGTCAGGCTCTACTGTGCATGACCTGTTTCTCTCCAACCCTTTTGAAAGATCTCCATACCACCTGTTAGAACACTACAGTGCTGTAAAACCTGTCCTCTCATCCAAAACCCCACCAATAAAACAGCAAGATGGGTTCCCATGGAAAACAACATGTGTTAGTGGAATGCAGATTTATTTTATTTTATTTTTTTACAGTGTTTGCAATGTTGTGTAACACTCGGTCAAAAATATTCTTGTCTGCTTCTTGAGTAATGACCATGATCTCTGGCTTCTTGTAGGCATTGACAAGTGTGCTACCACCCCTACCATATGTGGCCGTGGTAAATGTATTCCTGTGCAGACCGGCTACACCTGCCAGTGTGAGCCAGGATTCAAGCTTAGCGCACTGCAGACCAACTGCATTGGTAAGCAAATGATGGGAGTGAAACGGAGATTACACGGGGGTAATGGTAGTGGTGGTGGGGGGGCACAAACACACACATGCTGACACCAGAGGCCATAGCAGCTCTGTCTATCATCATTTCTGTGCAAGCAACTCTTTAGCACCAAACATTACACGGCACAGAAGCCTTGAGAAATGGAGCAAGCCAAAATGAAAGGGATCCGTTTGCTTATGTTGACCTGTTCCGTGATGCCTGACAACAGTGTACAGGCCATCCAAAGAGCTGCCACGGTGATGTGATCCCTTACCTCACGGTGAAGGCCTTGGCTGCAGCCTCTGCTCTGCCTCGCCTGGGCTCAGGCCATCACGAAGGAATGTCTGTGCAGTAGTGGGGCTCCAAAATCGAGGCTTAGAATGTGAACCGTCTCTGCTGGTGAAATGTAGCTGCAATGTAATGTTGCATTTAATCTCTTCTGATCTCCTTTCCTGTCATTTGACCTTACTCTCTTTTTTGTCACCCACTGTAGATGTGAATGAGTGTGATGAGGACCCATGTGGAGGGATGGGCCGCTGTATAAACAATTATGGCTCCTATACCTGTCATTGCCACAGCGGCTACAGCCAGGTGATAACGCAGAACAGGAAGTTCTGTCAAGGTGAGACGAAGTCCAAATGACAGCAGGAGACACAATGTTTCCAAGGGATGAAAGATATCAAAGGCTGCTGTTAGCTTTCAGACTTTCTGTTAGGGCACCTCAAGTTCTTGTCTGTCAACACTGTTCATTTAAAAAGCATCCTGCCTGATTAATGCTGTGGAACACAATAGTCACTTTCTTTTCCATTCTCCTTGGTTTTCATTCAAACCGGCAGACATTAATGAGTGCAGCATGCCCAGCAAGTGCCAGAATGGCAAATGCGTCAATACAGAAGGATCTTACACCTGTGAATGCAACGATGGCTACGCCAAGTCGTGGAGAGGCCTATGCGAAGGTGACTTGCATACGCACACATAATCAAGTTCACATAACAGCACAGTCCTATCCAGACATATTTGTTTGCTGCCATCATGAGTTAATGGGTACGCTGGTAACAAAACACATATTTTCCTATAGTTGATGCCAGGAAAACTATTCTTTGTGACTGTGCGTTTGTATATATTAGAATTTGTGACCATACACACTCTCTTTAGTAACAAGTAATTCAGATGATTATTTTCATATCCCACTTTCTCCCCCGAGCAGATGTAGATGAGTGCAGAGATCCCAGTTCGTGTCTCAATGGTGTCTGTGTCAACACTCTGGGGTCCTTCCACTGCCAGGTTTGCGGCCCGGGCTTCAGGCCTGCTGATGACAGATGTGTGGGTAAGGCAAGCCCACACCCCATCATAGCACAGCAGCACTATCATCACCACCCAAACTCCTAATGGTGTTTCTGACCAAAATAAGCCGGGTTTCCCTCTTACACTGTACGGGCTTCCTGTATGAGGTCATTTGTACCTAAACAAAGCTGCTGCTCCCAGTTGGCATCACCAAAAATAGCCAAGGCAGCATTGCAGAAAGCTGTGATGTTAATGACTTCCTGACAGCTTATTATGTTGCTCAGTTCACCAACTAGCGCAATTAGCTTCATTGACTGGGGACACCCTTGATTGTTGACCTGCGCAGAAATCATAGAAAATAAATCATATTTTATGCTTCAAGCGACGTATATGGGACATTTTATTTCCAGTGTGGACCACTAGTGAGCCAACACAACAGCCCAAAACCACAGTGATGATGGCTATATTGCATAGGCCATGCACAGCCCTCTGCCATCTCTGTCCATTCAGTGTTTCCACATATGATATGTTAACTACTCCACCCAGCAGAGTCTGCATATCCCCAATATTGTTTAAACACATTCACCGTGTTATTGCTGATCTTTCGATATCACTGGCCCCTGTAAAAAGATTGTTTATAATACTTCAATTTGGGAGAGTCCAAATATTTTCTCTTGGCCCCAGCCTTGAACAAACAGCATATTATTGTTGGAGAGCTCTGGCCACTGTACTGGCCCAGCAGAAGCCAGTGAGGCTTTATTACCACTGCCGGGTTAGGTGAGAGGACTCAACAGTCTCAGGAGCATGAGAAGGTCTAATGGTCAATTACCCACTACGAAGGGTTCCCGACACACAAAGAAATATTCTCACTCACCCGTAGTGTTGTCTGTGGCCTGCTGTAAATTTCTTACTGCCAAGTATTAGAAGACACAAATGGCCAACAAACTACCTTTGGTGGGGGTGATGTTTCAGCTAACACGCTAGCAGCTTCCAGCCTGAAAGTGGCCCTGTTACGTAAGAGCCTGACTGGTGTTAATTATCACATCCCCTCTCTGTGACCTTGCATCCTTCTAACTTCTTTGGAAACTTAAGCTCCTGGATTGAGTATTCCTCAGAAATGTGAAAAGCTGATAGGCCAAATGAGGGTGAAAAATGTGGAAACTGACTTCAGTAGTAATTCAGAGTTCTTTGTAATTGATTTCTCAGTGAGTCTGACTAAACTGATGCACTTGTTTAAAGTCTTGTGATTTTCTTGCCACTTCAGCTAGTCCACTTATATTATTCATTCTGTCCTATAAATGAGGGATAACATTCGAGGTAAATATTTTTACTCCAAATGTCCACACAGGCCGTGCTAACAGTCCTACAGTATAGGTCTGGTGCTGTGAGAGTCACATAAAACAGGCAACATGAGTTCTGGCTTTCCAGTATTCGCTTCAGTCAATTGACAGTAGCACAGTGGTTTGAGTCCAATTGGCCAAATCGTGGATAAGCCTAATTGCTGGTGTGATAGAGAAAACAGTTCCATTCCCTTGTTAGGGCTTATCGCGGAGGCCTGAGAGATGGCGGATGATTGAAGAAGCAAAGCAACAGGCCATACTGACAGATGTCTGGCAGTGCCCACGGCTGGGCAAACAAAACCCAGCCTGTGACTCTCTCACAGTGTTTTCACTGTGCGAGCTGCCTATTTCAGTATCTCTATCACCTGTCAGTAGAGTGTCCTCTCTCTGCCTCCTCTGCAGAAAAATACCCCTCCCCACCCACCCACCACCTTCCTCTTTTAATGTCTCCTTCTCTGTCTCTTGCACTTACATAATCAGACTTTATTTCTTACTTTCACTTCCCACACCTTCACCTAACTTGAAAAATTGCCACTGTTAACACTTGATAAATTCCACTATAAAACATTATTTCTGCCTGAGATTTTCCACAAATATAATTCCTAGGTAAACAGTTCTGACTGATGAAGTGGAAAAGTATTAAAAGGCCTTCATGAATGAGGTTTGGGTCTGTGCACAATCTAAGTTAATGACTGCTGTTTTACACTCATTTTACACACTAATTATGCTGTAATTGTTTCCCCTTTACTACCATACTGTGCCGATATGACCCCCTATTTTGTATGCACGTCTTTATTTTTATTTTCTGTACCTTACTGTGTCCTGCAGTAGTCATTCAAAAATTATAATAATAAGACTCATGGTGATTTTTTTTTGTGAACACCACAACTAAAATGTCATTTATTTTCATTGCATTGGAGTGGTAGACTAAGTGAGACTTTGAATTGTATGAACTGACAGTTTAATCACAGAGCATGGCAGGATGAAACCTAAAATCTTCCTCTCATGTTTCCTGTATTCTGTTCTCTTCTGTTCTCAGATGTAAATGAGTGCCTTAACCAAACCGTGTGTGGCCGTGGTAGGTGTGTCAACACCGAGGGCTCCTATAGGTGCAACTGTTTCCAAGGATACAAACTCTCACCAGACAACGTTTGCCAAGGTAGCTGTCAGTCAGAAGCTCCGACAGACATTAATAACGTCTCATATCAAAGTAACAGCTCTGTGAATCGTTCTCCACGCTGTTTCTACAGAAGCCTTGCAGCACTGTTTAAGGTTCATGAAAAGGCTACAAGGAGTTAGCGGTTGTCTTTATCATCTGAGGCCCCCTTTTTTTTCCCCTTCTCTATCCTTCCTCCAGATGTGGATGAATGCGTGCTCCCTGGAGTCTGCCTCCATGGCCGCTGTGTCAATCTGGACGGCACCCACAAATGCACCTGTAGCCATGGTTACCAAGTCACCTCAGACAGCAAAAACTGTGAAGGTCTGCAAAGAATTATGTGGAGCTGTTGGGTGTAACTCAGCACGGCATACTTCTCAGCTCGTGGAGCTCTCTCGACAGCAGAATAATGTCTGCAAATTATGTCTTTTTGTTAGATGTCAACGAGTGTGCAACTGGTAATGTGTGCCCGGCGGGAATTTGCATTAACACTGCAGGTTCCTACACTTGCCAGAACTGCAGGCCTGGGTTTGGACCATCTGCTGATGGACTGAGATGTGAAGGTGTGGAATCGACTGAACTTAACTGCAGTTTTCGACAAACACTGGTAGATGGTGATGATTTGTCTGCCCAGTTGAGGTGAATTTGAGATTTTTGTTTCCAGATGTGGACGAGTGTGCCCAGATTGATTTGTGTCTTAGTGGAGTGTGTGCCAACACGGAGGGATCCTACACCTGCACCAGATGTAAAGCTGGCTACAGAGTGTCTCAAGACCGACAGAGGTGTGAAGGTAAATTCAGCAATCTTTAACTGTGCTCTTCATTCAGTAAAAACCATTAGCACTGTTATGACTGTTCACAGCTTACTCAACACAACTGTTTGTTTTGTCAGCTCACTCCTTTGTTGTGCATCTGAATTCCCTCCACATTCTGTTCAGTATTTATAGCGATGTCCATGCATGTCTGTGCTCGTGTGTATGTGCTTTGCCCAGATATTGACGAGTGCCAGTCATTGTCTACCTGTGCCAATGGGATCTGTCTAAACTCGGAGGGCTCTTACACTTGTGAGAACTGTCCAACCGGGTACAGAGTATCATATGATGGGGAGCTCTGTGAAGGTTAGTTTATTCAGCACCACTCATCTTAATGAACTCCTTCATAACATCACACATATATTGAATTCAGCCTGAAATAACAAATGCTGGTGGGATTATTAGTTCTCACCTTTCATCTTGGATTTGGGTCTTTTCTTCTTGGCGGTAGAGACACCCCTGTTCTGCACTGAATGTCTAACAGTCTGTGTTGTTCCTTGCCAGATATTGATGAGTGTGCGCTGCCCACTACATGCCCCCAGGGAACATGTACAAACACAGAGGGTTCCTTCACATGTGTCATCTGTCAGCCTGGTTTCAGAGTCTCTGAGGATGGACAACAGTGTGACGGTAAGACTTTTGGCTGTGTTCCTACAGGAATGTGCTTTTGTTATGCTTGTATACTGGAGCACAGGTGTGTGTAGCTTCCTCCTTTATTCAAACATGCCAGACCTTGCCTTAATACCCAACAGAGTTGCGGTTGAGGATGAATGTGCCAGCTGGTTCAGGTTGTATGTAAACAGCATCAGGTATGACAGCTCTGACCCCAAAGCCCCACCATCTGAGCTCAAAATCCCCAAATATTCCTTCTAGACATCACATCATAGCTGGATCCTGGACTCCTCTGCCTCTGGCACCGCTTATGTGATCCTTACTCAACACAATGAGACACCAGCCCACAAATAGAATAAAATGATGTCAGGCCAACGTCCTGCAGAGTGCTCAACACAAAAGATAGAAGTGTCGACATTTGTAATTCCTAGTTCCAGTGATTACCGATCAAACTGATTATAGCTGGCGAGCTTTATTTATTTGAAGCCAGAGATGGTAATCTGTGCTATGATGTGTCCATGTTTTTCTGTCCAGATGTGAATGAGTGCTTGGTGGCTAACGTGTGCCCAGGCCAGCTGTGCTTAAACAACCCAGGATCCTACACCTGCAGGAGCTGTGGGGCCGGTCTGCAACTGTCTAATGATGGTTATGGCTGTGAGGGTAAAGCTGCATTTATGTTTACCTACCTGTCTGTCATTATGGTAAATACTGGACCAAAGTTACAGTAGAATATAGTAAAAAACGTAATGCATCCAACCTACAAGATGGTCACAGAAAATCTTTACAGTGCCCAGTAATTTGTCATGGCATGATTTATGAGATCTATGCAGTGAAATGACTACTTTGACAAATCCAGGGAGGTTAGATCTGTCATGACTTCATGGGAAGCAGTAAAGAAATTATTGCTTAAGTGGATTCAAACATGGCCTCAGTGAGTTATGTATACTGTGGTGTGTTTTTGAATGGAATTGTGGATCTAGCCCAGGAGGATGATCCGTCACTGATATGCATCTTTGTACTGGGAAAAAAATTTTACAAAACAAACCTGAGTCCAAGAATTAGAATTTTAATAGATGCCTCCGATGCCATGGAAAATATTAAGGGCTTAATTTGAAATGAAGTCAACCACTCCCTTGTCTTCCATGTACTGCAGCAGGCTTGCCCTGTTGAACTCTCTCTGGTCACCCAAAGGCAAAACGAAGCCATCTCAATCACTTAACAATGGCCCACACTATTTTCTCTGTAAGAAATACAATCTGTACCAGTTCAAGGAATTTCCAATGATCACATAACAGCGAGCCAGTGACTGTTTGTAGATACTGTAATTATACGCCACCTGTAATAGCTTGCTGTTTTGGATTCGATGACGGTCCTGCATACTTATCTTTCCACCCTTTTTAATAAAACACTGTCAGTGTGATCTAATAAAGAGAGCTTTTCTTACTGTATGTTAGGCTGGTCACGCTCATCCAGTAATCATTTTTAACAGATAAGACAGTGAATGATCAAAAAGTGGACTATTTACAGGTCCCTTTGCTTAAGGTTATAACCTATAGCTAACCTTTTCTTCCTTCTCTGTCCCTTAGACATTGACGAGTGCCAGACCCCAGGTGTGTGCCCCATGGGTGTTTGCACCAACACAGAGGGCTCCTTCTCCTGCATGGCCTGTGACCAAGGCTTCACAGTGGCACCCAACGGCAACGTTTGTGAAGGTACAGTATAGTGGGTGGTTCACTAAAATTTATGATTTTTGTGTAATCATTTTCATAGTCATCCATTCCAGCGCAGTATGACCTACTATAATAAGAATAAGTCATTACTTGCTGACTTTTCTGACAGTGATTTACAGCTGATGTGATTGTGTCATGCTGATGACGTCTGTGTGTGTGTCACTGCAGATATAAATGAATGTGAGGACAACAACCTGTGTGTGGGAGGCCAGTGCACCAACAGCATTGGTTCCTACAGCTGCTCATGCGCAACTGGATTGGAGCTGGTGGATGGGACATCCTGCAGAGGTAAACACACACACATAGATGCACTCTGGTACATCTGACCCTTACCTTATGTTGTATTCTTGACACAGTTGTGTGCATATATTTGTGCTTGTGCATGACAGATATCAATGAGTGTTTAACTGTGGTGGGGATCTGCGGAGAAGGAGACTGTCTCAACACTGAAGGCTCCTACACATGCATCTGTCCTGACGGATATACCACCATCGATGGAAGGACTGGCTGCCAAGGTACAGTAACACACTGTTGCAAGAGCACTAATAGCAGTGGGAAATAATTTCTCACATGATTTATGGGTTTTGCGGAATTGGGCGAGGCAGAGTCAAAAGTGGAGAAAGTTGGTAATAATGTAATAATGGTTTTTAGCCCACATTGCTCAATTCATTTTACAGTAACCTTGTTGGCCAAGTTTCCTGACTCAGTGCAGGCAGACTGACAGGCAGTATCTTCCCCGTACTGCCCTGGGTGCTGAGGCCTGGACCCCTGGCATGGGTGCTCAGACCAGCCTTTCTGTGTAATGGGCCATGGCCTCATCAACTGGCTCAGCTCAGTCTCTCTCTGCTCGGACATCAGTTTGATGTTATTCCAGCCGCACCCAGTGACCCAGCAATGGGGGAAAAAAACTGAGCCATATCATCAGCCAAGGAGGGCTTTTCTTTTCAACAAACTGGAGCATTTTTCTGTCAAAATACATGATATAAGTTTGGCTAGGATGTTAGAATTGGATCCGTTTTATTGCTGGTGTGTCTTGCAAGAATATTAAGAGATGAAGTTACGTAAACAACAGGTTGTCTGGCAGTGAAATATCCTGTCTTGATGTGAAGCAGGTAGGTTTGACTTAAAGGAGAGGACAAGGGTTAGTCCTTGAACAGGGACGTGCTTCCACTGAGGCTTTGGCCTTGGAGCACTGCAGATATCGTCCACAGGCTCAGAGCAAACTGCCCTGTCTGTATCAGGTACTTTGGCTGCCCGCCATAACAAATACTTCCCTCTAATTATCCTATAAATCAGCAGTTGTCATGTATTTTCTTGCAGTCTGCCATTGTGTGTACAGTGCTGACACAATAAAAGCCAGACCCCTCTCACATGAGCCTGCAGCTGAGGTGAGGGGAGGATGAGGGTACATGAGTTTATGGAAATGAAAGATGGGTTTAGCCAGGTGAGGCCAAAATGATGCTTGGCCTCAACCGGACCAGTCTTTAAGCAAAAACAGAACATATGTAATAAAGGACTGACAGCAGAATGAAACCCATTTAAATTCAATCCAAATCAACAGGTTTTGCCACAGGCTTGCTGTGTCTGGCAGTACAGGCTTTGAGGTCGTTGAATTAACTCCAAAGCTAACCAGTCACTGCATATTTATGTGTTTACTCATAGTCTGGGATATTGTTTTTATTTCTGCCTATCTTGCAAACTGGTGTTTACCTTGTCGTCTCTGAAAGATTCAACGGATTATCAAAGGTTGGAAGAAGAAGACAGGCCTTTCCCCAGAAATGAATTCCCCCCCCACCTCTGGTCCAAGTAGCTTACAAGTTATGTTGTAATGCTACAATTATCCACCAATCTACAGCTAATCAAGCATGTCACATTCATTATTAACTTTCATGAGTTAGGGGGAAATGTTCTCAGGCTGGAAAGCTGAGGTAAATGTTTTTTTTTCTCCTTTGTTTCCTGTTTGCCCGTATACTACAAAGTCTTCCAAATGGCCAATGCATCTTGTGCTCAGACAAGCACTTGATTACACATTCATTTTGTGAAACTTATGAAAAGGAGGGGTGTTCCCTGTGGACTCATTCAGGACAGAGGATATATGTGGATATTTAGTGATGATCAATATGTAATAAATCTAGTAACACCCTTCCTCCAATTATCTCTCTTAACTTGTCTCCCTTTCTTTTTCCTTCCTCTCTGCCTTAGATGTGGATGAATGTAGTAAAGACAATGTGTGCATCCGTGGCCAGTGTCTCAACACCGATGGCTCTTTCTTGTGCTTGTGTGAGGCTGGCTTCAAGTTCAATCCTGACACGGCTGACTGTGAAGGTAAGACTCTGTTCTGATGTCCTACCATATCCGTCATAGAGCTTATTGACCCCAAACTCTGCTGTGAGGTTTCTACTCTCTGAGTAAACCAACATGTCAGCATTAGCTGTTTCATAGTCATGCTACATTTAGGGTTAAGCATACCCAGTATAGCACAGTTGGTTATGATTGATTATCTTTAGCCAATCTGGACTGAGCTCCAGTGAATGTGCCCAAATCAGGCTTAGAGGCTTTCATCCATGGTCCCAGGACTGAGGGGATGCCTGGATTACAAGGCTGGAGCCCTTAACTCCCTCTCCCCCGAGGGAGGTATGAATGACCCCTTTGTGAGCAAGAGGTGTTTCTCCCTCTGGAACGTCTCCCTTTAGCTCCTTCACAAGTTCTTTGGTTGCTGTGATAATATTGTTCTTGGCCATTCCTTTTGCCTGCTGCATTTACTGAGGACAGCTACACCACAGGCCTCCTGGCCGACTCCAGCCTAACAGCCATTACGCTGGAAGCAGAGGAGCTGAGGAGGGAGTATGAGCTTGTGTGCAGAGGTTTATGTGTCCATGTTAATGTCTGATTGCACATGTTGTTGTGTTTGTGCCTCTGTTTTCAGTTATCAGCCAACATCTGTCTCTCACTCTCTCACTGTACAGACCAGAATGAGTGCAAGGAGTTTGGAAGTTCAGTGTGTGGTACCTGGCGGTGCGAGAACACCATCGGCTCCTATCGGTGCTTCATGGGCTGCCAGCCTGGCCTCGAGGGAGAAGACGCCGCAGACTGTGGTGAGTAGTCAAACCGCGTAGTTATAGTAAATTATGTTAAGAAAAACAGGCAGATTTTGGGGCTAGCTGTCCTAAGGCTGAAGAAAAAGACCTATGCATTCTATTAACCTGCCTATTTTTGTACCATACATGCAACCTAATTCAATCCATCTACTGTGTGGGCTGCGGTTAAAGACAGGGGAGAGCTTAGCCTCAAATCAACTCATCACTCTACAGGACTCTCTCCCCACATAGATATCAAAGATGATATCTGTTTGGTATGCAGACATAAAGAGGCTGAATCAAACGTTATCAGGTACTCAAGGTCTTCCCGCACTAGGGGCTGTGTGGGAGATGAGGAGAAGTGGCCCCTGAAATTGGGGCACTTTAGAAAGAGAAGTGCACTGTCATTGGAAGCCGTGTGTGAGGCCAGCAGCTGATAATGGTCTCCACCTCCTGCAAACAGAGCTAATGGAGTGCCTCTGGCAGGGACACAAGGTGGAACCTGATCACCGCTGTTCATCTTTTGAAAGCAGAAAGGATTGTCAGGTGCATACCTTTCTCTTGCCAATAAAAGAGCTCAATCAATGGGTTGACTGACTACTGCCTAGGTTTTTACTTATGCTACATCTGGGCCCACAGCTGGCCAACAACGGACGCATCTTTATGACCTCCAGAATAGTTGAAGCATTCTGTGTTTACTGGCAGGATTAGACACCTGGAGCTTGAGTTATTAATGTGGTTTGTTGCACAAGGATTTGGGTTTGTTACTCTTTATTTTGTAGCTTCTTTGTTTCTCTCATAGCACCATAAAACAACAAATCTGGTTTAGGAGGACTGCAAGAGACAAAAACAAAAGGCCAAATATTTTCCTCAAATTAAGACAAAATCCAAACAGTCACCAGATAGCGACAGGCAAAGAGGGGAAAGCAGTCTGAGAGCATCACAAAGGAATGAAGAGTTGGACCGCAGATGGAAGCTGTGGATGTTTGCGGGTGATTGTGTGTGTATGTGAATGCGAGTGTGTGTGCATGTGGTTAACTGTTGGTTTTTGCATCCTCACTTGTGTGTTTATGTTAGAGCAAGAAAGCAGAGACTGTAACTGTTGTACAAATGCACTCGGATTGCGGCACGGCTTCACATATTCTCATGACCCTGAGTTTTTATTGTACTATCAACAGACGGAGATCAGGGAAGAATATGCTGCTGCAGTGCTGATCAGTGACAGATCAGACCACCGCCCCCTCCATCACCCTGATCCAAGCTTTGTGTGGCTGCCTCCTCGCTGCACTTTATGATGTTGTCTGTCTGGCACCAGCTAAAGAGTGCAGAGGCCTGTAGTATGATAATGAGAGATTGAAAACAGCTGCTTACCTCCATGCTCCTTTAGCATCAGAATCAAAATGCTGCTAAGTAGCTCTTAAAGGTTCAGATCAATGTAGTTCTCACACTGGTGTGTGATCCAAACATGTATCCATGACAATTGTGTTAGGGGCAACGACTTCTGCTTTCTTTTTACATGCTAAAAGTGGGACATCTTCTCAAATGTCCCATGATGGAATCTTTAGGTGGGATCTGATTGAAAAACCTTCACATTGTCCCCTATGGTGCCGCAAAACTCCCAGTTTAACTCACTTGAATGGGTGCCCAGTTGTGACCACATCTGACCAACTTTCCACTGTTGCTATGTTGTGACGCCAGCTGTTCCTGTTTTTTCTAGACCCCACAACAAACAGTCTTACAACTCAGCATTGACTCACATCCATGGTTTGAGCACCAAGCCCTTTTACTCTCAGAAGCTCAACACTACACACAATAGTGGCTTGTTTCACCTCATGATGGCAAGTTGTGGGAGATGCTGCCGTCACCCCAATAAAAGTCCAGGGAGAGAGCTCAATTACTTTTGGGCATTTTTGTCTGCTTGTAAAAATCAACAAATATTTAAGAAGAGGCCAGACACTGTAATTTGCCTTTTCTGTGAGGGGCGTTGTTTTATTTTTACTCACTTGCCTTCGAAGGGGCAGTGGTTGTCTTTGGCTCTGCTCACAGCACTCATTTAGATTTAGAGACCATAATACAAAAGGGAAAAATAGGGTTTTTTCCGCTGCATCGCGTCAGCTGCAACTGTGCCATGAGGGCTCCCAGCGGCATGCGAAAAGGCAATATGTCTGCATTCGAAGGTCATTGTTTTTTCACTTTAATTCACCATCATGTTCAGAAATTCCCTCAAACTATGCTTTCTCTTTACCCAAATTGTTTGTGGTCACACTTTTGTCAACCTCCCAGTCCTTTAAAGGTGTAGAAATCTAAAGACTTCACCATCTGTGTGCGACTGCTCATGCTGTTGTGCAGATGTAAGATGATGTTTTTTCTTAGAAGTACATACATGATATGGTAGTTTAACCTCCATTGTAGTTAACCCAAGAGGATGTAGATGTTATGTCAGATAGAGTGCACTAACATGCCTCCCTGATAACAAATCACTTCATCCTTGCCCTGTTGCATGTAAAATAACCTCTGCATGGGTCCAATCAGACAAAGGGTTGCCCTTAGAATATGGGAGAAGTGTTGGCTGAGAGTGAGTTTGAGCCAACAACTGGTTTCCCATATTGTTGTTGCCTGCTACCACGTGCTTCAGATTAGCACATGGCATAGAGACCCACACTTAATCCTCCAAACCCCTCTCAAATCACCATATCGCCTGATCCAGGTGTACCAGGGTTAGCCCATTGAGATAGGTGCCTGTTGGGCTGGGTAATGCTGTAACCAAAGCATCTCAAATGAACTCCTCACCCTCTTCTCCATCTCAGTTCTTCACTCCAGGCAATTTAGAGCTCTGCATGAGTCCTGACGTAACTGATTATTACATGGAAAGACTAAGAAAGGCAACCCCTGGTTCTGCCGGAGGGAGACTAGCTCTTAGTGGAGTTATCTCATTTGGTCTTATTCGTTGTTTCCCACAAGCCATTAGTGCAGTGATCAGAAAGCTGACACTCTATTTGGATGACAGACCTAAATGGCTGGTCAAGTAATCCAGAGGCAGATAGAAACAAACATGGAAGCAAAGGCCATTAGAATAGCTTTGCTCTCAATGCTCTCATTTCTCCCTGAGATGATACTTTGATTGCATCTCATTACAACATGTGGTTTGCAACAGATTTTGTTCCATGTAATACTTGAATGAAAAGCTGTTTGCAGACACTGATTGTTTCATATATTAGCAGAGCGCTTTCATCGCCTTCTTCCCAGACCTCCCAGCTGGCGGCTGCTGTCGTTCCAACATTCTCTACTTAAACTCTACTTAAACTCTTCACATTTGAGGAAAGCTTCCTCAAACTCTGACGTACAATAGTTTATACCTTACTCTGAGAATACTCAAGATTGAGCTGTGGAAATACTTTTCTCAAAAATGTATTTTTCAATTGCATGTAATATCTTACAGTATCCAAAAACTTTCACCAATTCTACACCAGTTTGCCATCTCAGTCCACAGCTGCAAAATGCAAATTCAGTGGGTTGGTGGTTTCTGTGTGTCCATTATCTCTCTGTCATCTCGCAGCCATTTGAGCCCACGAGAGTGAGCATTTCCTGTGAAAGGTTTTAGAAGCAACAAAGACAATTTTGTCTCTGCAGTTTTATTTGCTTGTGGGAGCCCCTGTCTCTGACCCCAGAGGCATGTTAGAGAAATGGCCAAGTCGGGACAGGATCACCGACTGACAGAGGACTTGTCTCCCAGCAAGCCTGAGAAAGTAGTCGTCTGTGTTGGAGGGGAAGACAGGACTCTGGCCAAGTGCTCAGTTCGAATCAAATGGCTTGTGGCTTCTCTGGCCCATTTTCTTCTTTTATTCAGTTGATAGTGCGTTTATGAGTGCTCAGAGGAAAACTGAAACCAGATTAGACAATATGTGAATGACTGTGCTGTTCACTCCATACATCAGTTCATTTTAAACATCTGAGGCAACACTTGACTTGAGTTTTTGTTCCTGATGTTAGGAGCAGACGTGTCCAAAATGAGCTTTACAGTGTTTGGAGTGTTTAGTAGAACTGTTCAAAATGCAATTTAAATATCCATGTTGTTATGAATTTATCTTCTGTGTTTTTCTGTATTTGAAATAAACCTTCCTGTTTTTCTAAAACATGCGATAACTCCAGTGGAGTTAGTCATGGAAACTTTGAATGGAATGGTCGTGTAGAGTTGTTATGAAACTAAAAAGTCAACAAAAAATCTAATCATGCTTACGATAAAACAGACATAGTCGTGTGTCCTCTAATTTAATTAGCAGAGTTCATATCAAATAACAGGCCTGTCTGTCATAATGTTCCAAACTTAATGACTTGCAGAAAATCTACAAGCACTGACTTAATTTTATCTCTGAGTCGCTTTTGCTGACTCTGGTTTTTATTTCTAAACTGAAAAGAACAAGATGTGGTTTCTAACACGAGTTGTTGAACAAATTTCTCATAAAGACGCTTCCACACCAAGATGAATGAATAACAGATGAATAAGCCATTTTGTGTGGCTGTTTATGCTCTTTAGAAAGAGTAAACACGCACTAAAATGAACAGTTCAGTTTAACTGCAAAACTGATAAATGGTGGTTAGACTTGCTAACTTGTCCAAATAACACGTTAATGTTGACCGGTAGCAAGCCAAGCTGACCAAAGAAGAACTTTGCATGACTTAAGTGCAAACATTACATTCTCTGATTGTTTTTTAAGCATTTATAATCAGACTTGCCCTCCAGCAGTATCAGTCATTGGCCTCACTGTTGTACTCGAGATGCCAAGAAGTACTAAATCATCTATGTAAGAAATTGCTAACAAATGTTTCCTTAAAACCGTGAGTGATTGGGAAATAAGGGCTTCCTTTACATGGTCCATTGTTAAAAGCCTCAGTGTCAATGTTTCTCTCACACTGACACGTAAAACCACAAATAAAACTCCTCCAAAGACATTGGGATGCTGTGTAAAACATAAATAAAATGCTTCGCTAAACCATTTTGACATATATTCAAAAGAAAACAGTACAAAGAAAAAATTGGAAAATATATACTTACTCTGAATTGTATAGCAATAACACATTTCAAACAAGCTGGGACAAGAGCAACAAAAAGATTGGGAAAATGTGGACTGCTCAAAAACCACCTGGAATATTCCACAGGTAAACAGGTTTATTAGTAACAGGTGATAGTATCATGACTGGATATGAAAGGGGCTTCCTCGAGAGACAAAAGTGAGAAACAAAAGTGGTGATTGTATAAAAGATATTACTACATGGGCTCCAGAACACTTTATGAAAACGATTTCATTTTGTTTTGTTTTTTTCATTGTTTTACACAGTGTCCCATCTTTAGCTTATAGTCTCTACACTGGTTTTATTTAACATGTTTTATGATTTACTGCAAGGGAGGTAGGCTTGTCAGACTTGATCCCTAACCATCATTTTGGGCATAAAATCAAGTTCTCTGTTCAGATTCCTTTCATAGTACTACTGAAACTTCAAATGAGTATGAGTATATAATAAATTGATTGGAATGGAAAATGAGCCCCGTGAGAAGGCTGTCAAAAAATCTCTTCATGCCAAGCCTGAACTCTCTGCCATCTTTCTCCAACTGCTTGTAAAGTGTCTGAGTAAATGCTGAGTGCTGCTGCTGCATGCTGTAAACTCCCCCTTGTCCTACATTTTGCCAGCAGCCCAGTGACTTAAGTGTCACTTCTCACTCCACTGACACAGTCAAAGTGCAGTTTTCCAGATTCACACCACACTTGGTTTTGCTGTGTGGATGCAGAGACTAGGTCACCATGAGTTATTTTACAAACACCAGAGTTTGAAAACCTTTTTAATGAATTGTCTTATCTGTACTGCCTTTCTGACATGTTATGATGGCGGTGATTTCTGTTGTTATTATAAGGTCAAAATGATAGTGACATTTATTTTGGAAAAGCAGGGCTGTGTTTACTGCAGCAGATTGTTGTGCCCCGTAAATGTTAATGTTGTGCTCGCCTCTCTGCGCGCTCTCGCTTTGCAGATATTGATGAGTGTGTTAATGAAACCATCTGTGGGAACCACGGCTTCTGCGAGAACACAGACGGCTCCTTCCGCTGCCAATGTGACCAAGGCTACACCAACCCACCAGGAGATATGAGCAAATGTGTTGGTGAGTATATTACTGCTTAAAAACCAACCATGAATTGCTCATAAGTGTTTCCTCGTCAGCCAAAGCCTCTGTGCTATAGAGCTCAAAACTGTTAAAAACCCATTAGTGAGTCACACTGTTGAACTGACTTCACTACAATGAACATGGACACTGCAGTATATTTTGAGTCAATCCCACATGTACTTTCCTGCTGCTGTAAATCCTCACAAGAGCACCAAATGTGTATAAATCTGTGCACTGTTTATAAATGCACTTTTTACACCTGTTTGCATAATGTTTCCCAACAACTAGTGCCCAGCTTTATTTTATTTAAAAAGTGCTAAATTGGTCTCTTTTTCAGAGACAGCATTATTCAAATTTCAAGAGTGAAAAACATTAACATATCTATAAAAACAAAACAACAGTTTTCCAATAACCAGTTGATAAAGATTGTTTTATGTGACCTTGCCATGACCTTGTGGATTGCATGTACGTGCCTGATCCTCTACTGACCTCTTCTCCTGCCTTTCTCAGATGTGAATGAGTGCGAGATGAGCCTGGCGTTGTGCGGGGCGGCCCTGTGTGAGAACTTCGATGGCAGCTTCCTGTGCATCTGCCCCAACGACAATGAGGAATTTGATCCCAACACCAGCCAGTGCCGCTCCCTGGGTAATAGAGCAGGACTAGCACTCACAGTGACTCACAGGACTTAATTCTCCATCCCATCATTGGGAGACGGAGTTGTCCCTGATTTAATGAGCCGTCTCTCATTATCCAAACAACAAGGGTGACGAGGTGGACATGACTTGCTGCTCGTCTCTTAGAGTATCTTTTGACCTGGCTGTTTCCATTTGTTTTAGAGGCTGAGGTTATGGTTGGGTGGGTTGCCTACAAAAATTTGTATTAGCCTAATCCCTCAAATGACTGATTGAGCAACTCCTCCAGAAGAGCCAAGTAAAAACCCTAAGGGCCTAGATGTTACAAACCCATTTCCTCACCAAGACAAACAAGGATAAGGTGTAGCTATTGGCCATTAGTGCTGAAGACACACTGCTCTCTTCAGTGCTAAAATGATCTTAAGTGCAGGGGTTACAGATACGCAATTCAGTGCAATTTCAGAATGTCGGAAAAGGCCTTTTGACTCTTGGAAATACCATCACGTCTCCGGGCGTGATAGGCGTATGTGTACACGTATTGGCCATATTTACATTATTAAGCGACGCGCCCTCAGCGGGGATGTTTTTTCTTCTGCCTGGGCACTAAACCCCAGTTATGCCTTTGTGTACCTTTTTGCCACATTCCGCTGTTTGCTTTTGACGTGCGTTAATCAATCATGTGAGAGTGAATGGTGTGTTGACTCACATGCCAGTGTTTCCATTTGGCTAAGCCGGCAGCTTAACGGTGAAATGCCTGAGCCCATGCCTTTGGACAAATGAGCAGGCTCAGCAGTGGCAGGCGAGGGTAAGGCACTACCTGCTGGAGAATGGAGTAACATGTGATGATGTACTTCAGAGGTGTAGGATCTACTTTATGTTCTGGGAGTTCCCACCTCAATTTTGCATTCAAACACTTCTATAAATGAGCTTAAGAGAAAATCCACATCACCTCCACAGGTGCTTTTCTATAGCTAACAGGACTTCCCCTGACCTAAAGAAATGCTTTCTTTGTTTATCTACAGTTGATATTAAACAGGCGCTGGCTGCTCAGGTCCCACAATCCACTCCCTCAACCGAAGAGAGGAAAGAGTGTTACTATAATTTGAATGACGCCAACTTCTGCGACAACGTCTTGTCTCGAAACACCACCAAGCAGGAGTGCTGCTGCACGGTGGGGGCAGGCTGGGGAGACAACTGCGAGATCCACGCTTGTCCTATTCCAGGAGGAGGTACAACAAGAATGGCATATGAGATAAAGTGGACTAGTGCACGTTATAATATTTTATTGGCATTTTTTAGTATTTGTGCATCTTATCTGTCATTAATGAGGATAATTTTGATTTTCCAGATGATTATAACCAGTTGTGCCCTCATGGCAGTGGATTACTTCCCCTGCCTGCTTCCTCTACACCGAGTGTGAGAGAACAGCGTGATTACATAGGTACCCGCACTCTTTTATTGATATTCTTGAGCATTTATAGGTTCCCATCTCACAAAATTTTACATCGACGCAGAGCGACAAAATGTCAGCCTGTTTTCTAGCCAGATAGACAGACATAATCCCTCCTTACATTTACGAGGGTGTCTCTACAGCTAGCCGAGACTTAATGGGATAGCTGCCAGCATACCTGACTAATTACTGTAACCAGAGTGTGTCCTGACACCTTGTTATAAGACAAGTGAATGAGGCAGGTAAACAGTTTGAGGTTTTGACTGTTGTTGCTTTCCATCTCACTGATGTAATACCAGGATGTAAATGTCTCTCTTTCTCCCCTCAGATGCAAATGAGTGTGAGATGTTTGGATCGGAGATTTGTAAGAATGGACAGTGTTCAAATCTCTTCTCTACTTACACCTGTTATTGTCGCAGTGGCTTCTACTACGACAACATCCGGCTTGAGTGTGTGGGTAAGAAATTACATTTGAATGTGAAAAACATCTATACAGCAATAACATACAAACTGGGATGATTTAATCAGATTAAACTGTACTGGCCACTGTTATGTCAGGTCAGTGTTTTAGCTGCTCTTACGAAGGCCGCTTTTCCCATGGAGCTCACTGCTTTAAGCCTACATTTTGATTTTGCACCACATCCATCTGACATTCTCAACCAGTTTGCACCTCCATTTCATACTGACAAAACTGAAAACTGTCATGCTATCAAAAATGGAAATGTCTTCAGAGGCTGGCAGTTTTTTAATTCTCATTTATCCTGTTGTTACCAGTCCATTAATATAACAATTTTGTATTGATTATTAAAATGCTGAGAGTTGCACTTTAATAATTTTGACAACTTTTAAATGATTATTTCTTCATATTTTGATGTCCTTTTGTCTCTCTTTGCAAATGTGTTGTTAGATTATGATGAGTGTGGATTTGGAAATGCCTGTGAGGACGGAGTGTGTGTGAACACAGCTGGGTCGTTCAACTGTTTCTGCAGTCCCCCATTAGTCCTGGACAACACACGGCGGCGCTGCACCAACCTCAACTCTACAGGTGTGACAAGTTTAAATTGAAATGTTAAGTTTCACAAAGGTAGAAATCGTAGTTGCTTGTATTAATCAGACCTGGAAAAAAATTGCAAACATGAGGATTTGTTGCTTTTCTCAGAGATGTATCATTAGGAATTTGGGGTTTGGGGTAATTGTTTGCACAGACTAAGCCATTTACAAATGTCAGTTGGTGCACTGGAAATTTCTATTGGCCATTATTTACCATTTTCAGATACTTTATACATCACAAATGTGATCAGTGAATCAAGAAAATAATCTGCAGATGAATTAATAACGGAAAATTGTTGGTCGCAGCCCTGGTTCTGTTAGATTTTTGCAGAACTGGTTCATCTTCGACCCACCCAACTTGGACAGATAGTCTTTATTGTCTCGCACAAATCCAGGGAACAAATATGGTGGATATATGGACATAATAACTGGACCAACAAGGAGTTTACAGAGTTTATGAAATTGGTGGTGTGTTGGAAAAAAATGAAAACTTTATTGTCTGTAATGAGATGTGCAAATCTCTCATCCATTCAACCGTTCAGCCGTGGATAAAGACAGGTTTAGTGCAGTCCGTGCAGTTGCACGCATGCAGTTTTTTTATCGCATTTGATAATTGTAGTGGACAGTTTGGATGTGTTCACTTTTCTTTTCACTATCACACATTGAGAATGTTGACAGATGTCAAGATTCAATCTCTTTATGAATCCCTCGCCATTCTGTCTTTCAGAAACTCTTGAGCCTCACCAGGGTGTGCACATGGATATTTGCTGGCAGCGTCTGGAGGGGGACAACATGTGTGCAGAGCCCCTCCAGGGAATCAGAACTACATACACTGAATGTTGCTGCCTGTATGGCATCGCCTGGAGTGGACAGTGTGCCTTCTGCCCCAGGACAGACTCTGGTGAGAAGAAGGATGCACATAAGATACACTATATAAATCAATTGTTATTAATATCCAAAAAAAATAACTCCCCTCTGTGTGCTGCTATATTCAGAGGACTACGCCATAATGTGCAACCTGCCTCGGAGAGGGGCTTCAGACAGTCTGCGAGAGCGGCCAGGATATGAATATGGTCTTGAGGGGCCAGAGGATCACGTGGAGCCTTTTGTTCCTCCATACTTTGACAGTTATGGCAATCCTGCAGGACCCTATGACATTCCTGAGAGCGTTCCTCTTTTCAACGACAATGACTACAGCGTTCCACAGCCACCTGCTCGCGTCCCCATCTTACGACCACAGGAGAACCAGCCACAACCAGTGGATTCCTATGCTGGTCGGTATATGGGTTTTCCACAGACACACTGAAAGGTTTTCCACTGCCAACTTGTTGTATACGTTCATATTTAATATACAGTATACTAATGATGAAATGTGGGTAAACTATGAGCTTCAGGCACTGACAGTCATAATATAAAAAATCACTATTTGTTGTTCTAAAGCCCAGTGATGGGCTCAAACTCATCAGAAGCAACAGCATAAAGGCAAATTATAACATTTAAAGTGCAATTGTTATAGTATTCCCGCTTCCTTAAGGTGGCTATAATCATTATTTTTGTATATTGATTTGTATCAATATATCATATGACAGTGACAATGAAAGGGGTAATTAGTGATGAACCTAAAGAAAACTATCACCCACATCTACTTTTCAGTGAGTTTCAGTTTCAGCTCATTGTTAAGTTCCTCTTTTGGTTCACTTTCATGGCTGTCATAGTGTTTTTCAGCTGCAGCAGGAAGCTGTTTTCAGCTAAAAACCCACTGCACAGTACCTGCTCAGCAGCAAACAGCGGACACAGTGGAGCATTTAGCATTGACAGAACCAGATATCCCCCTCAGGAGTTAGTAGAGAGCAAAAACAGATCTAGTAGAGAGTGTACTGGACTTACATCCGCCAGATGGCCCGAAACACGACTCATGCTAACGTTGCTCTGAAACTGCCAGATATGTAATTAAATGGTAAATGGTTTGTATTATATAGTGCTTTTGTAGTCTGACCAACCACTCAAATCGCTTCATGACACAAGCCAGCATTCGCCCATTCACACACACACACACACACACACTTTCATAACCTGGTGGCAGAGGTTACCATGCAGTGTGTCACATGCTCATCAGGAGTGATAATTATTCATACTCCAACAGAAGGACCGTCGGGAGAGATTTCAGTGTCTTGGGGTTGAGTTTACAAGTTCAGCTGGGCGGTGATAAAATGTCAGTGTAACCATTTAGTACTATTGTGTATATATATATATTTTTCATATATAGACGTGAATATAGGAAATATTGACTGCATAGTTACAGATACTGTACTGTACAGTCAATATAGATTTTAAATAGATACTGTATTTAAAAGAGTTGTGCTATAAAAAGAAATTAACTGAACTGGTTATGTACTCTTCAGGAAACCTCTGACCACATGATGTAAAGATGTAAAGATTTAAGGTGTCATAGAGATTAGGAACACCATCCTACTATGAGAATTTCTACCACCACGACTTGTATATAGTGACCTCTGACCTCCTTTTGGAATGTAGAAAATAACAGAACAATATTCTTTTTTAACAGAAACAACATAACAAGATTTTTTTATGTGTCCAATCAGAGCGCTACGATGCCTTTGAAGGTCTCCGAGCAGAGGAATGTGGAATCCTGAACGGGTGTGAAAATGGCCGCTGCGTTCGTGTGCGAGAAGGTTACACCTGCGACTGCTTTGATGGTTACGAATTCAACCTAAACAAGATGGCCTGCATAGGTGGGTTCTTTGTCCAGCATCTTTTGCATCTCTCTCAGCAGACCACCCACATTTCAACTCGCATTCCAAGTAAAAATGTTCAGAGACTTTGTAAAACCAGTAGGGAATAAATCAGTTCATTTAGTCTGGTTTGAAATGTGGTGTTGAATCTTGAAATCTAACCACCACTGACTCTCCCTTCATGTTTAATCCTTTTGGAGCCAGGTCTTAATTTCAGTGAGGTAAGTCAGTGTATCATCAAGGTCAAGGAGAAGCTTTGAATTTAACAACCTTGCACTAAGTCATATTTTATGGGAACTAATGCAAGTAGTATACTCCTCAAAACCAATGCGTTTCCCTTTGCCAAGAGTAAGGAGGCCTTGAATCTTAGCCACTCAGTGAACTACATGAGATATTATATCTTTTAAGTGTACTTTGTTTGTTTTGTAAGAAAGTGAGACTGTCTTTTTGTAATGAAATGCTATGATTTCGATATTCTGGTTGCTTACAACTTATCATCTCCAAGGCCAGATGTTTTCCCAAGGAAAGTGATTGTGTGGAAACATGTGGGAGCTGTGCAACTCGTGCCATCCCTCTTTTTATAAATATCAGCACTTGCGATTCCCCAGAAGAACATGACATAAACAGAAGGAGGGTCATTTGAGACTGACTGCCATGAAATGACAATCAGACCTCCCGTGCTGAGAAAAGGGAAAGAAAAATCACTTGAAGGCCAAAAGGAAACATAGTCCAATGCGCAGTTAATTTTACCATCATTCTGAACAGTTCATAACTCAAGATGGCTGGGAATTCAAGTTCACATCCTGTCCAACCGACACGCAACATGACGGCATGTTTAATTAAAGCTATACCAGATTAGGCAACATATCATTGTTGCTGAGTGTAAACCTTGTACCTCTAAATGTGAACTTTGGTGGAACGAATTTATACACATTTGTATATTGCTTACAAGAATGCGTAACGTTTTAAACTCGTCTCACCTCTGGGAGCCGTTGTGGAGCCTTTGATCACATCACACGATCTTAATCAGTGCATCTGTTTTTCATGGAATTCAAACGGTTTTTGATTTTATTTATTTTTTTCAGTTAATTGATTGCTTAATTCAAATGTTTTGTTTTCTCTTATCAACAGTCTAAAGCACCAAAAATATTCAATTTATTACACTATAATTTACTATAATATAAGATGAAGGTAAGAAGCAAGTTCTTTTGTAGAAACAAAATTTACTTCAGAGATCAATATAATTTCAAAATAGGTGATGATTAATTTTCCTTTTGGTAGAGTAAAAGATTTAATTGAATAATTATCGAAGTTGTGGAATTATTTCCTTTCTAACAACTTCAACTTCTCTTTCATATTAGCTGAGATTAAACAGTCATTGAACTAAAATTCAAAGTCAGCTTTTTTCAGTTTTACTCCATCTGATGATGAAGGTCATGAGATATGATAGAAATCTTCAGCATAGCTGAATCCACCTTCAGGTAAGGTTGTTTTGCCAGCTGCTTTTTCCACAGAAACTGGAAGGAAAGGAAGGTGGGGGGAAAAAAAGGAGGGCAATAAATAAGGAAAGAAGGTGGGCAGGAAGAAAGGAGATGGTCAAGGAATGAAGGAAGTCAGGGAGAAAGGGATGGAGGGAGAAAAGGAAGAAAGGATGAAGTTTTAATTGAAATCAGAAGTTAAAATTACTTTCCAGTATCCAGCCACCCTGCAGCAGATGTGGTGCAGGCAGCTGTTCCAGCTGTGAAATCTGCCTGCTGACGAGCCTGTCGTATCTTCTTTCCCTGCAGACATAAATGAGTGCGAGGACATCAGCGACAAGGTGCCTTTGTGTCAGAACGGGCAATGCACCAACACAGAGGGATCGTACAAGTGTACCTGTTTGCCAGGCTTCGTGGCCTCTGCCAAGCCACACAAATGCATCCCGGCGATCCCGGAGTCTGAGCTCGGGGAGACAGGAAACTGAGACAGTGACTGTTGGAGCGCTGGCTTCTCCTGCTTCCTCAAAGATCACCTTACACCCTTTTGCCCTTGTCCCCAAGGGCCTGGCACTAAACCTCCAACAGTAACGCTGAGACGTCCAAACTCGTAGTCCTACACGTCACACGCACACATACACAAACACAAACATACAAAAGCACACACACTAGCATTCAGAACACATTCAGATCCCCCTCATACACACTCAAGAGGACCAGGAATTGTGCAGTGAATGTATTACATGGGATTTAGTATTCAGCAGATATCCATTTGCCTTAAAGGGATTTTGTGGACTGATCTTTTTTTATTCAGTAACCCCAGGCAATTTGATATGCAGATATTTTCCACATTATTTTCTCTTTCACTTTTTTTGTGTGTTATTTATTTCATTTACATGACGGGCCTCTGCAAACTAAGAAAGCAACCTATTTCAGAGGGCACACTTGATTCCTCTTGTTTTATTTGACTCGCCAATTGACCTCAGAGACAGTGCGGGGAGATGAATAGAAATGTCTCTTGTAAAAGAAGGAGCATCATAAGAAATCAGCCACTCATAAATCAGCTTGTGCTTCACTGTCAAACCCTCTCACCAGTGTTATCTTGCTCAGTCATTGTACTTACCATTTGTCTTGGACTAAATGGATTCCAGAGCTGACAGAACACCAGAAATTCAAAAAGAGAATTTTTCCCACAATTGCCTTTCTATCCTACCAGCTGAAGAATCACTGGACCAAGTACTGGGAAGTCAGCACAGCCAAACTTAAACCTTAAAAACATGAGCTGTTAACATGAACCTGGAAAGACTGTAGATGTATATGATGATCTATGTAATGTTTTGAAAAAAGGTGCAATAGGTATAACCTGCCTTTCTCTGTTTGACACCAGTTTTTTACACTCTTAATACCAACAATGAAGTAGAAATACATGGACTCATTTGATTTTTTTCTTGTTAACAGTATTGACTTGTTTTATGCTTATACTGTAAAAACCACATGTGCCGTAACTTATCGAACTGTGGTTCTAGGCCACAGCCTATTTTCTGAAACAACAAGAAGGTAAATAAATTGAAGTTATCCACAAATATAACTGCTTAAAGTGAAAGACTGGTCGCACCAGCACAAGGCTTTTACATTCAGCTGCAATGCAATTGGATCCCAGATCTCACATCAGACAATTCCCATGTGTGCATCTCTGAATGCATGTAAAGACAAAGGCTTTGTTGGAGAGGTTTGGCATATTTTGTACAGATCTAGTACTATGTATTATTTTTGTTACATATTCTCTTAATGCATCATAGCGCAACCAATATTTTGTTTGACGTAAAGCCTAAAATGTAAGAAAAATCTGGCATTATAGCTTTGTAGATTTATACGTGTCTGTAAAAATGTTTTTAAAGCATATCTTTTAACGTATGAGAAGAATGGCTGACACTGTACCAGAGGAAGTGTGTGTATACCCTGCCCTGTGGAGCAGACAATGAAATATATTTTTTGGAAGTGGCAGCACTGTTCTAATCACAGACATTTTGTCTCTTCAAGTTTCGAAGACAATGCTTTTGAAATGCAAGCACCAACTTCTGTTTATCACAACTTTATGGCTGAATATTAGTAATTGTGAACATTTCTTTCTTTTAGTCTCCACTGGAGTCTTATGTCATGAATGTATCATAGACAGTATCACCCATACATTTGGTTTCTCAACTCGCACTCATACTATTTTTTAATATATATTCAGGTTTAAGAAAGTAATGGCATTATTTGTCTCATGGGCCGAATGTCTTTAAAGAAATCGCATCAGTCTAATTTTGGAGGATGAGTAAAGCTGGTCACTTATATCCCTCACATGAATTCATGACCTAAAACATGCAGTTGTACAAATGTTTCCACTAAACTTTGGGTCAAGTTGGAGTACTTAAAGCCTTTGAAAACCGCAAATAACTTGAGATAAATGTCTTGATGTAAAGCTGTGGTCATTGGAAATATCTTGCTCATTCATTTTGTTTACCTCTTGACTGTAATCACTATCAGTCATCAAAATAAAAACATCAAAAATATCAGTCTCTTTGATAATTTACTTTGCAAAATGACACCCAACACACCATGCACATTTATCATGTGTGTAATATAACAGTCCATTTGCTGTTTGTACTGAAGCAAGAGCATGAGGTTTGTTAGTTGTGGTTTGTATTACATGTTACATATTAGTGTAGTTCTTGAACAGTTTGGTGCAGATATGGATCGCTGGCACATATTCAGTAAAAGTAGTAATACTACTCACTTGAATTTGTCCACATAAAAGTGCAGAATTGTTACGTCAGATGTGTCATCAAAGGTATTCATCATGCAGAAAGACAGCTTTCATTCTGTAATATTAGTAAATACTAATGTTATTATTAATTAATTAATTGTTATTTTCTATTGTAATGCATCAAGTATTATTTTGATACAAGTTGCAGCTGGTTAAGGCAAAGCTAATTTTAGCTAAATCATATAGCTTCTGTTAAGCAGTTTATTACATAGAAATGAAACAATATAAAGTTTAAATCTGCAAAGTAGTTATAACTACCAAAATTATGTAGTGCAGTAAAAAGTAGATGTTGCAGAAAATGGAAAAAAAAAGCACCTAAAAATTGCATTTAGAATATTTAAGCAAACGCAGACTTCATATTCTTTAGAATCTATGCCAGGGGTTCTTAAATTTTCAAGGACCCCAAAAAATAACACAAATGAGTCCTCAGACACCCATTTGACAAAATTTTGCCATAGATAAGAATTTTGCAGTAAGAAGTTTTATTAAAGAAAGTGTATGAAACCATAACAAAAACAATCAGTGTGTTATTTATGGAATTAGAATTACAAGAAATGATTCCCCTTTTAGTTGGGGGCCCCAACAAGGGATCCTGGGGGTCCCCATGCCCCACTTCTAGATTGCGTCGTGAAAATCTCTCTTTAGCAACAATTTTATAAAAAGAAGAAAGAAAGAAAGAAAGAATCAAAATGCTTGATTGGACTATACCTCCCTCTAGTGTCCACATGACATACTCTGCTTTTCTTGAAACAGCATGCTTAACCTTTTCCCTTTAGTTAACCAGGGAAAGGGAGATTTTCCACAAGGATTCTGGGAAATTGTGTTTATCCTGCAACACCGTGCCCAAATAAATAATGCAGTGGACTACACTTCCCAGAAACTACTTCGCTTCTACGTATTTCGTTGTCTCGTGCGACGACCTCTCGTGCTCTCTGCGTTGCTAATGTAAATCTTTAACTAATGTTATTTGAAGCGACAGGGAACATTAGCACTTTGTCATGCATTATTGTTTTGAGAGGTTACATTTGACGAACGGATACGCGGTTAGAAAATAGCAAGCTAGGATAAGTATGTGTTATCGATGAAAATGCCTTCATAGCTTGGCGACAGTGTGAGAAATATGTCTGATAATTTGTTGAGGAGAAAAGGAGTGACGTTCACTGTCAGTAGCGCCTGTGTTGACATACACTACACTTAGCTGGTGCTCCAGTATTAAATCTTGTTCGTATCAGTGTTTTTAAATGTATTTTCCCCAGATAGCACAGTTACACATCATCTCGTTAACACTGATTAACTAGCTATTTTTATTGCATTGTATGACTACATAGTCTAATATATTAGACTTACCTGTCTTCGAGGGGGGCTGGTCATTTTATTGCAGGTTATATTTCCTAATGGCAAAGGAAGAATGCATTACACAGTGGAACAAAACAGGAGACACCCCAACACTACGAAGCAGAAGAATCTTTCCCGCCCCAGAAAAAACCCCATCCACTATTTTCTCAAAGGATAAGAACAGTCAAACTGCTGAGCGGTTATCAGAAGATGAAACCTATTCCTCAAATGGGACATCTGCTCAGTTTTCGGCCAGAGGAAATGTCAGTGACGAGCCCCCAGGCAGGGTGCTGCTGATGTTGGTGGTGGGGATGTCTTTTTCTACACGCCTCTACAAGATAACAGAGCCCCCACATGTGTGGTAAGGACAAAGCCTCTGTCTGCATGCACGCAATGTAGATTTTGTGCATGTTAATGTGCCATTTTTTACATCATGACTTGCTTGTTGTTTCAGCTGGGATGAGACCCACTTTGGAAAGATGGGGAGCTATTACATCAACAGAACCTTTTTTTTTGATGTCCATCCTCCTCTGGGAAAGGTGAGAAGGCAGACTATTTCTTTTGTTTTTTATAGGCACAAGAGACTTCATGGAAACTGCTCTAGTATCAGTATTGATCTCCTTCGTGGTGAATTTCCCTACTGTGGGACTAATAAAGGCCTGTCTTATCTCTTATCTCAACCCCCTTGCAGATGCTGATAGGTCTTGCCGGCTACATGACAGGTTATGATGGCACCTTTCCTTTCGTAAAGCCAGGAGATAAATATGAACACCACAACTACTGGGGGATGAGAGGAGTATGCCACTGTCCATACTACAAAACCTGCTGTTGTCCTGTTGATTACCGCTGAAATCTGAATACATGCATACTGTGTTTGCTGATGTCTGTCCTGCCTCCTACAGTTTTGTGCCGTTTTGGGCTCTTTTCTCCCAATCTTTGCCTACCTCGTAGTGCTGGAGTTGTCTCAGTCTCACACTGCTGCTCTCATCACTGCCATCCTGCTCATATTTGGTGAGTAATTATGTAATTGTTTAAAAGGGTTGCACAACTCAAAAACATGTTAAAGTTGCAATGCACAAATTACTCTACCTTTCAGTGTCCTAGTTTTCCTCGAGAAAATAAAAGAAACAACTCATAGAAGCAATTTTTATGTTGCTTTTCCTTAAAGAATACTGTTTTTTTAAATTTGATCTTACTATCATCAGTCATAATTATGGACATTGTCTTGTACCTAAGAACATAGAATGAATTTTGTGCTTAATTTCCCACTCTTCAGACACTGGCTGTATCACTATTTCCCAGTACATCCTGTTAGACCCAATACTCATGTTCTTCATCATGGCAGCAGTGCTGACCATGGTCAAGTTCTGCCATCAGAGACACAGGTAGGACACCACTTGGACTTTGATTTTGCTTTGTCTGTTTTGCCCTATGAGATGCAGAGGTGAAACTGTTAGATGATTAATCAGTTAGCTGGTGAACCGTACGGTAGGATGACTGTTTTGCAAATAAATAGAAGTAAGACCTGTCTTTGGTCGCTGGTGGCTTTTGATGGACATTAGTATTTATTTAGGAGACTGGTGACTAAATAACTGATTGCTAGAAATAAACAATAGCTTAATCACTATTATAAAATAATTGTATTTACAGTTTTTTTTTGTTTCATCAGTTCATCTTTCTCCAACAATTCTTTCTCACCATGTTTAAAGTTAAAGATACACAACATTGTCATTTTTCTAACTTTTTGAGGAGCAGGTTCACCTTTGATTGTTCCCTGTTTGCTGTTGTTTCCAGGCCTTTTACTGCCTCCTGGTGGCTATGGTTGGTACTGACTGGTGTAAACCTTGCTGGAGCATTGGGAGTGAAGTTTGTTGGTCTGTTTGTCATCCTGCTTGTGGGAATGAACACAGGCTGGGACCTCTGGAAACTTTTGGGAGACTTGAGTCTCTCCCTGGTAAATGAAAGCATATTTTTAATGGTACTGTAACTGATAATGTTGATGAGTAATACTTGAGGTTTGAATGTATTTCTTGGCTCCAGGTGGAAATTGCAAAGCACTTCCTGGCTCGGGTTGTTGGACTCATCCTGCTCCCACTTCTCCTCTACGTTACAATATTTGCTATCCACTTTGTCGTGTTAAACAAAAGGTTTGTCTGATTGTTATTTTACGGTTGTATGGGTGATTACTCTCCATCTTACAGAATACTGCGTGATGACAGATCATGATTGTTTTCTCTCACCAGCGGACCTGGAGATGGTTTCTTCAGTTCAGCCTTTCAGTCTCGTCTAATTGGGAATAACCTACACAATGCATCCATGCCTGAGTGTGAGTCCCAAACAGATACGTGAATGAAACCACATGATGATGCAGCTGTATTTAATAAAACACTTGTAAGAAAATGGAAAAGGAGGTCAAGAGAAATGTAGACATTCCCTCAGTATTGATGACAGCCAGATGGACTGAAACGTTTGCTTACATTTTACTGCCTTCACAAAGTGATCTATCAGGGTTTTACTATTAGGCTTATTGTTCTTTTTTATGCGTATCCCTATACTTGTTGAGTGGTGGCTCCTTGCCACTTTAAATGACGTTTCAAAAGACGTTTTTCCATTAAATGTAAGTGCTTCATGTCTTTTGCAATTATTTGAGGCAATACCTCATTGTTGTTTCAATGCAGACCTGGCATATGGCTCCACCATTACAGTTAAAAACCTCCGTATTGCTGGAGGCTATTTGCACTCTCACTGGCACCTGTACCCAGAGGGAGTGGGGACAAAGCAGCAGCAGGTCAGGCTAAGAGAGAAGCATTCTCAAAAATAATTATGCTAATGTATGTGATGATTTATTCTAAATAAGTCATTTTCTCTTTTATTTCTTTACAGGTGACAGCCTATCTCCATAAGGACTACAACAACTTGTGGATTGTTCACAGACAGAGTGATAACGATTGTGAGAGGATGGGCCTAACACACTCTTTAGAAATACCAGTCACATCCATTCAGGTCATAATGAAGTGATGAATAAGCATCTCTTTTGTTTGTTTCTGTTAAGCTCAATCTGGGAAACCTGATCTGGTCCGTCATGGTGACATCATTCGACTGGAGCACAAAGAGTATGTACCACAACTCCGCAGAGCAGCGAAAAACATAACATTCTTTATTGATGTTGATGAAAGGATTCAGTGACCATCCAAATATTTTTGGAATAACAGAATTTTTCCTTTTTCCTCTAGAACCACTCGTAACCTTCACAGTCACCTGCATGAGGCCCCTATGACCAAGAAACATTTCCAGGTTACAGGCTATGGCATTGTGAGTAGGTCCACAACTCAAAGCTGCACTGGAAGAACTTGTTCTGCATTAACAACTTGTTAAATCCTGATTGCATGTCACATATCTACCTTTTGCCTGTTCTTAGAATGGCACAGGTGACACCAATGACCTGTGGCAGGTGGAGGTGTGCGGAGGTCAGAAGGGTGACCTGGTGAAGGTGCTGCGTAGCAAAGTCCGCTTTCTGCACCGAGCTACCGGCTGTGTGCTTTACTCCTCTGGCAAGACTCTCCCAAAGTGGTAAAACAAGTCCTCTCTGCTCTGACTCAGTCTCCTTTTATGTTCAAGATTTATATGTGTACATACAGTCACAAAGCTCAAGTTTTGCTTTTTGCGCAGGGGCTGGGAACAGGTGGAGGTGACCTGCAGTCCGTACTTGAAGGAGACTCCAAGCTCTCAGTGGAACATTGAAGATCATATCAATCCCAAATGTACGATAAACACATCCTTTGTACTCCTTTGTTATTTGTTTATTCATCATGTTGTCCAACACTAACCAACATGTCACTTTTCGTTTTGTCTGTTCTGGCAGTGCCCAACATAAGTTTGTCTGTGCTGAAGCCCCATTTTCTGGAGATCCTGCTGGAGTCCCACATCGTTATGATAAGAGTAAGAAAAAAAGATTTTAATCCACCTGTGCTTGCAGAATGTGTTTTACCAGGAATCACTTATTGACAAAAACATTGACTTTTTAGGGTAACAGTGGCTTGAAACCCAAAGACAATGAGATGAACTCAAAACCCTGGCATTGGCCCATCAACTATCAGGTGCGCTGAATTGTCTACAGTATAAAGTTGTTGCTGGTTTTTAATAGATTAAAGGCATGACTCTTTTCCTGGTTTATTTTGTAAAGGGGTTGAGATTTTCTGGAGTGAACGACACAGATTATCGTGTTTACCTGCTTGGGAACCCTGTAAGTCTGTCTTAAGCCTGCTTCATTTTTCCTTTTGTCACTCTTGTCTGACCAACGCACATTAAATCCCTCATGATTTAACGCTGTTTTTCAGGTGGTCTGGTGGACAAACCTGGCCAGTTTAGGATTGTATCTTATCATGGTGGCTGTGGCGTCTATAGCCCTCCAAAGAGGTGTGTCATTGGGCCAGAAAAGAATAGGTATGGTTATCGCCAGCGGTACCATCATCATGAACAGTAAAAAGGTGACGTAAGCAACACGTGAATGCTCTGTACTCCACTTTGTCTTTCAGAACATTCTCTTGTGCTTACGAGAGAAGGAGGACTGCTGCTTCTTGGCTGGCTGCTGCATTATGCACCTTTCTACACTATGGGCCGTGTGCTCTACTATCATCACTACTTCCCTGCGATGCTCTTCAACAGCATGCTAACAGGTACCAAATTCCACTGCATTTCGGCTACTCTCGTTAGAAAGACCAAAGGTTTTCAAACTAAGAGCGAAATTTCAAGGGGGAGGTTGAATAGAGAGACATGAGGTGAAGATAAAGTGAAAGGCAATTAAAGTATTTGTGGCTGCATCAAAAACGGGACTCCTAACTTAGTCAAATATGAACATATAGACAGGATACACATATTTTTAGTTTCCGTCTGACAAATCTGCTAAATCTTTTCATGGGTGCGTGTGAATATATTATAAACAGGAATTGCTAATCTGTCGTGCTTTTTAGTGGACAATGTAGGCCAAAAAACAAAACGTACAGCAACTGTAACCTTATACTCCCTGTTTATGTCCCCCATAGCATTATGGGAACAGGAGTTCCAACTGTTAGATCATCGTTAACCCCCAAGTTTCTGCAGTCATGTTGGTCACATGGGCCTGGTTGAAGCACTTTACTTGTTTTCACAGGGATTACATTAGACATTCTGTTGAGAAGCTCTGACCTGCTTCTCCACCCACCGTATTCTGATTGGCTGCAGAGAGCTGGGCTGATGGTACTTCTGTTCAGTGTTCTTTACAGGTGAGATGACTTGCAGAGTATTTACTGTGAAGGAAAATCTTACTATAGTTCATAAAGTCATAATGACAGACCTGTAACAACATTGTTTTATGTCTGTTGCATTTAATGAGATTTCTTGTGTTTATACAGTCATCTTTTATAGCCATTTTCCCTCGATTTTTCCAAAATGCCTCTCAGAAGGCCCCCAGAAAAATATTTCAGCCCTTTCTGCTTTCCGCTGTTGGTTGAGGTGTAGATTTCTGCTTATTTGCTTCCTGAGAGTTAGATCAGAAGATTGATGCCCATCTGTTAAATCTGTAGCAGCGGTCAGCAGGCAGTAAGCTCAGTTTAGCATAAACACTGGAGGCAGTTGAAAACAGCCTGATCGCCATTTAACACGGTATGTCTTGTTTTCATTTAATCCATAACAAGCAAGATAAAACATGTTAATTAGTGATCTTTAGAAGTGGATTATTTTTGCCTTTGGACAGAGCCAGACAAGCTGCTTCCTCCTCCTTCCAGTACTCATGCCAACACTAAATGAACCATCTCTGTGTTGTAGCTTCATGTTTCCTGTACAGACATGAGTGGTATGCAAATGTTTCCCAAACTATTCCTTTAATCACATCCCTTAACCCGAAGACAAATCTGTGTCTAAAAGCCCTTTTTTATACTGTATAAATCACTGTCATACGTTCTCTGTCTGTCAGTTTCTACCTGTTCCATCCACTCTCCTACGGTATGACGGGTCCTCTGGCACACGAGTCGGGCAGCGCCATGGCTGGCCTGAAGTGGATGGACTCCTGGGAGTTCTAGTCAGCTTTGCACAAAGAACAAACTAATATTGTGACGAATGACCCCAATTCCAGGAAAAGTTTGGTCGCTGTGTAAAATGAAAACAGTGTGCAGTCATTTCGAAACTAACTGTGTTAACAGTTTTATGAAGTATTCCTGATCCGATGTGGTCGTGTGTTTGACAAAGTGGTGAACCTCACCCTATTCTTGGTTGTGACAAACTGAGCTTTTTGAGGATGCTGCTTTCATACCCAGTCATGATACTCTCACCTGTTACCAATGATAACGTTTACCTGTGGAATGTTTCAAACGGTTGATTTTTCTTTCCATAACTTTTGCCGGCTTTTGTTGTATATATGTCAAGAAGGATAAGCAAGTTATCACATTGTGTTTTATTTGTGTATTACACAGTGTCCCAGTTTTTTTTTTGGAATCGGGATTGTATAACTGTTTTCAGCATAAGGGACTTAAATCAAGGTCTCGTGGACTTATAGTCTTAGAGTGTTTACAGTAAAAGACAATTTTCTTAAGGTACTGACTGTCACTGCTGTGGAGTCTTTAGTTGTAGATGTATTTGTGTGTCTGAACATTTCCAAGTATTGTAATCTGTATAGATTTGAATCAGTGCAATATGGAAGCCAGAGTGTTGTGGAGTTTTTGAAAATAAAGACCAAGACACTAATTATCACCAAACTGCCTTAACTCAACACATCTCACATCCTGGACTTCTATAGGTATATGTGTTTACTGTACGTCTCAGTAATAAACTAAAGTGCCTGAGAGGAGGAGGAGTGAAAATAATCAGATAAATTCACATGCTGCATCTCCATGTTCATTCATCAGTCTTTAAGAAAATACTTTTAGTTCAGTAGATATCAGAGTTCTGTGGTATCATGTTTTTGTTTGTGATTGTCTTGGTCTTACTGTCTGGTCTGTACTTTTTAATACTGTCCATAATGGTTTCTTTGTATTAGACTACTACTGACTCTCAGTGTCATATGTAGGCGTACCTGTCAGCATGATCAATAAATTGTGATATTCTTGCGGCCTGTGCTTGCTCATGTTCATATATGCAATATTTAATTCTGTCAGCAAAATTTAAGCTTATAAGAGGAACTGCTACAAGAAACCTTTTGATAATTTTTGTACACTTATGCCAAGCATGTATGTATGTACTATTATTTTAATTGCAGTTATTGTTGAACCAGGTGATTGACCTTGCCTTAACAAAAACAAACAAACAAAAAAGATTCTCTTTACGTGATTTACGTGTGATCCTTTATTTAGGACTGATCTGAGTGATAGGCTAATTCCAATTTGATTAATACCATGAAATTTAAATGACATTGGGAATTGGGATTTTTCAGTGACAGTTTCTCGCAGCTGGAAGGGCAGAGGCAAAAAATGGACACCCACAACTAAGTATGCCCCTGTGCTATAAACTCCTGCTTACAGTCTGATTCTGTCCGAAACTCTGCATTATGTATAAAGCAGGAATGTACAGTATTTACTCCCAATAGAAAAATAGTAACATAAGTTCTTCAATGACGAATAAACATGAAAATGTGATTTTAATGGATGGCTTGGCGTAAGGCGGTATTAACATATTCATGTAGCACAAGTGGGCGGTTATGCTGTGAATGTTGAGGTGTATAATGTATTTTCATAACTTTGGCTTCACCTTGAGGCAGGGTTATACCACGATAAACCAGTGGACCGCCTTGTGGCGTGTTTAAGAAGTACGCCTCTCTGCGTCAAATTCGAGGACGTCCTCTGTGATTGGTTTTCGTTAATCACGTGTTTATCCTGAAGATGGCGTCTCCAAATGGAGGTAAATTCTAATTCCTTACCCTGATCTGCGGTGAATAATTGTAAATTTGACAATATTAAGGACAATAAATCGTTAGCGTACTCCTTTGATGTCGTTTACGAACACCCAGAGACCACGGAATATACATGTTTGCGCCGTATTTGTGTTGTCTGGAGATGTTTTCCGTTGTCAAAACCGTTCACTAGCCCCAGTGTTGTGTCGAACCAATGTACAGAGAAACACATTAGACAGCAAGCTTCAACCCATCGTACACATTAAGCGACAAAGCTCAAAATGGGCTGCTGCTGCATATAAACATAGCTGACCTCGAAGCTCGCTGCTGTGCTATATACAGCCCGAACTAACTTTATTTATATAATGAGTAACAGCTCTAGTGTTTTGTTTCACAACATCGTAATTAGTTATAGTTTTATTGACGGTAGTCTTTTCACCCTTTGCCTCTCACACAACGTATTAGTGATTACTACAGACCCTGCTGGATTTTCATCTGAAGTTATTACAGCAAAGCACTCATAGTATGCTGTATATGACATATATATGCTGTATAAGTATGATCCTCTTGGCTTTGTTAAACTACAGTTGATTGAATGATTACTAACCGACTTATATAAAATACAATAAAATATATTTGTATGAAGGTCAGAGTTGCAATGTACATTTACTCAAGTGCTGTACTTAAGTACTATTTTGAAGTTCTAGTAGAATATTTCCCTTGTATGCTTTCTTTTTTTATGCTACTTTGCCAATGTTTTTTTTTTCATTGATGTACTGTATTAACTGGTCAACAATGGCGCAGTAGTTAGCATTGGTGCCTCTCAGTAAGAAGGTCAATGCCTTGGACCAAGAAAGTGACTTAGAACTGGTGAGTTCAACTGATTAGATTCAGAGAACGAATTTCCTTAAGGTGACCAATAAAGGCTAACTTACCCTAACCTCTGAACATTTTCTTCATGAGAGCATGGTACTCTACAGTACATTTCCTGCAGGGGCACCTCAGAACCTACAAACATTTCAGGGAAATTCCCCATCTAGTTGTGCTGTGAACGAAAGCAGCAATATTGCAGAGACAAGGATGTTAAGGGTTCTGTCCATATGATGGAAATAAAAAATTTCACATGAAACAAGTGAACCCGTCCCAAGACTTCGCTCATCATGTATTTGAATCTGCTGTCTCTACTTCTGTTCATTTTGGCATGTTTTAATGTTCATTTTAATGTATCAGATGTATGTTCATGATTCAAGATTCAACAATATTCTGGTATTTTCATCTTAATTCCTCCACATCTGATGATCTGAGGTACACATGCAACAAAAAAGTGCAGTATGCAAATATGCAGTTTCCAACTAAAATGTTGAAAAAGGAAAAATACTTTTTTTGTCATGACAGGTGATGATTTTGAGTCCTCTCTGCTGAGTTTTGAGAAGTTGGACAGAGCGTCACCAGACCTGTGGCCAGAGCAGTGTAAGTTTAATGTCATTCTGCTCCTGGCGATTAGTTTCTATCAAATTGTGTTTTATGTTGTTGTAATCTCAATTATTTTATAATCTCTCGTACAGTACCTGGAGTTGCAGAATTTGCTGCATCTTGTAAAAATGTGAGTCAGATTCACTGGTTCTCCCTTTTGCTTTACAAATTCGGTAATTAAATAGTCTTGATGCACTCTAATACAGTGACCTGATCTATAAAACTTTCATGAGTTGTGTACCAAGAACTTTGTTCTGTTTTACTTCACAGCCCATCACTAATTCACCCCCCAAGTGGATGGCTGAACTAGAGAGTGAGGATATTGAAATGTTGAAAGGCAAGTGTTGTTGTTTTGTAATTCTGTCTTCTGTGTACCTGTAACAGTTGGTGTTAAACCTGAACATTGTGGACAGAAATAGTGTTAACATATTATCAAATATCAAATAGGATAATATTGTGGTGAAACTAGTCACATGCAGCTTTGGCTATGTGTCTTTCTGTAGAGCTGGGTAGTCTGACCACAGCGAACCTGATGGAGAAGGTCAAAGGACTTCAGAACCTTGCTTACCAGCTGGGCTTAGAGGAGTGTGAGTATATGAGCAACACAAACCAGTACAGTGAGTATTTGTAAAAGGCACAGGTGTTTATACAGTATTAAAAAGGTAACCTGATGTTAAAGCACTTGGCACTTGATTAATGTGATTAATGTGCAATTTGCTAAACAAAAAGGTTCATCACAAGCCGCCTGGTTAGTCACATGTGACCACTAGGTGGTGCTCATAGGCTTTCGGTGTCTAGTGAGTGGATTTCACAGCATCCTTGAGTGCTTTCACATTCAAAACAGGCAGATTGCACATAGGCTCACATACCAAAAAACAGAATGGGTAATGTTAAAACTGAAACTTCTAGAAACAGCTCTCCATTTCTGTGAAACAGAAATAAATAAAAAGACTTTGGGTCTTTATTTAGAGGAAGTGATTTAGGTCAATCTTGTTAAATTGAAAAAGGTAAAGAAACAAGGGGATGCCAACAAGAGTCCACGCAACAAGTGCTCAAGCATATGATGGATGCAAAATCTAGTCTTTAATCCATTCCCCACTGCCTCCATTGTCATAATCCTTATGGAGTGTGGATTAGAGAGATGGAGCTAAGTGCTCATATTTTCCTAAGAGAAAAATGGGTATTTATTTTCCCAGTGGAAAAAGCGCACAAGCAATGAAGAACTGTGGTATAGTCCATGTCTTACTGGGATGGAACAGATAAATACATGCACACTGAGTGCACTGTATGTAGTACAAGCTACATGATCTGATGTAGACACTGAGTTGAAATGTTGCACTGCAGCCTGTTGTAATGAGTGCAGTACTCTGTAAAACTCCATCCTGCACTGTCATTATGGAGTTTTTGCTAAACCTAATTTGGAAAGGCTTTAATGAAATTTGTTAGATTCATATGGTGAAACTTTTTGATTACCTTAAGAGATCATCAGATTTGACTCCAGAGTTACTGAAAAGTTTTGCCGCAATCATGTAATGCACAAATATCCAAACAGACATAGCATAGGAGATGTAGATACATGAGTAACCACACATTAATGGGCTATAGATTGTGTAGCATGTGCTTTATTTGCATAGACCATAAGTTGCAAATTCATTTTTTTGAAAAAGTGTCTAATCTTCCTGACTTCCCTCAACCCGAAGAACTGTGTAATCTGGTTGGTATAAAGATGTTAGCTGTCAGAGGTGCAGGCCTGCAGGCTTTGCAATCATGTCATGTGCCTCTGGATGACGGGACACAATGATGGTTATTATTGGTGTTGGAGCAGCCCTGTAATGGGTGCCTGTTTAATGCTCTCTGGTTTAATTTTCTCCTTTTCCCGGCTGTCAGAGGAGGCCTTGTAAATCTCAGCTACTTTTTCATCATGTTTGTGCACTCTTCGGTACCCGTAAACGAGACGCCGCAGAGGCACGGCAGAGTGAGGGCAGGGGACAGGATTTACTGCCCCTCCCCCTTCAGCATGTGGACCATTAAAGAGGAGGCTGGTTAATGGGCAGAGTACAATCAGACTGTGAAAACTCACCCACCCTACTGCAGTGAGAAAGGGGACCAGCACCTGACATTATTACAAGAAGATCATTATCCAGCAGCATGAGTGTTGGTTCCTGCTTTTTCTTGCAAATTGTGCACAAACTGATGTGTACTGGTGTTTGTACATATGAATTAACATGAATGTTGTGGGAGATGTAACACACCCTTAGCCCCCCTCTCCCTCCCACCTGCAACCCCACCAGTGGCTGTGTGACGCTGGCCTGGTCTAGTCCCTGAGGGGCTTGACGCGTGCCTCCTCCTCAGGCCCCAGCTGTTACTCCACCCCATGATGAATGCCGCTGTCGTGGCCCACTGAGCGCCGGCATCAAGCCCCGAGTCTCTGGGGAATGCTGAGGACTCTGATAAGTGCTGTTATTGGAGGTAATTGAAAGCTGAGTGTTCCTTTGGGACGCACTGGAGGGCCTAAGCTACTGAGCACCAAACTGCTCGAGTTGGTGATGGTGCTCTATCACACTTGTGGGCTCAAGGCTACTGAATACCATTTGACGCTTACACGTCCAGGACGTGCTGTTAATTAGGAAAGGTTTTTGCTGTAGGCTGCTCTGTGTCTTTGATAGACTCATAATGTAGGTTGAAGAAAAGCTAAGAATGAACCATTTAAAATAAATTAAAAAAAACAGTCAACACAAGTTCTTAAATTAAGCCTTAAGAGGATAAAAAACATTTGGGGAAAAAAACTATTTATTGTGGTGGCTGAGTAGATTCATGAGCTGATAATAATGAGGAAGCTGCCCCAAACAAAGATAATAATATTAAAATACTGACTATACGTTTTCTAAAAGGTTCACCAGACTCTGCTGCCTTGAGTGGTACTGTAATCTTTTCTGAACTGAACAAACACATGGATTTTCTTTTTCTTTTCACCCAGTTCTAACGTTTAAGTCTGGAAAACATGCAGGTGATAGCACCATATTACAGTGATCAGAAAATTTGATATCTCACTATAAAGAGCATCACTCAGTGTATTCTGGGTGTCGAACCACCTGTTGTAGCACCTGTCCTCCGCCGTGATGCCCGTCCAAGCTGACCCTTGTTGTGCCTTCGTATGTGAAGGTGAGACAGAAGGTCGCCCTGCCCTGACAGCTCCTAATGGCCCCCCCGCATACACTATCGCCACCTCCTCCTCCTTCTCATCCTTAGGATCAATCTCCGGCCTATTAGAAGCACGCCACTGCTGAATATGATTGCATTCACTGGGCCCCACTGCTGCTAATGTGCCTCTATCAATCCATCAGGGGGGCTGACCACGGGGTGGGCGGTTATGAAGTGCCTGAGCTGACAGCCGCTGAATGAGGAACAGGGGATGCCTCCCCATCACCACCACCCTTCTTCCTCCTCCTCCTCCTCCTCACCTCTACTACTCCTCTGTGCTCATCTTTTCACCCCTACTCCTGTCTCCCTCCGTAGGCTCATAGTTGCGATGAATGGCGGTGTTGTGGTACGTGTCTTTAAAGGTCACGCTTCCACTGGAAGGAAAGTGAAATGAGTCCAGAAGGGTTCAGTGTTTATCTTTTTTATATTCTGTAACCTTAGGCCTTGTGTGGTTAGTTCTCTCAAATTGAGCCCCATCCTTTAAGGAAATGGCCCATGGTTGGAAAATCTTAACCAGCTCCACTCAAGTTTTGCAACAGGAAGAAATGAGTGCCTTCCTCCTTAGTGTAGCAGGTTGCAGCTGTATCTGATGGAGCTTGTCCATATCTTAAGCAGGATCAGTGTCAGAGCTGTGTGAAAGCAGAGACTGGCAGAGCTCTGCACACACACACACACACACACACACACACACACACACACCGCTCACCAGTTCTGCCTGCCTGCCGCCTCCCTGAGCAGATCGGAAATGACACCTCATTTCCATAAAGGCATTAGGAATTCATTGGATTTTCTTTCCCAGCTAATCATAGTGCGGGTGTAAAACCTTTTAGGCTTTTTAATGAATGATTTTTGACTGATTGCCTATTAATAAGGACACCTCTTGAACAGGCATAGGCTGGGGCAAGGGTTGGGAGGTGCAGATGTGTTTGTTTTTGTGTGTGTGTGTGTGTGTGCATCAGCCAGGCGAAAATACATTGGAGGAGGAGGAGGAGGGGGAAGTGGGCTCTCTCGGTTGGGACATAAAGAGGAACCAGTGGCTCCCCTGGGAAATCACAGCTCGTGTCTGCATCTTAAATATCCCTGTGAAGTATCAATAAGTGGGTAATTGAATTTTGAACACAAACATGAGCGTCATGTGTATGTGTTGCAAGACGGGGTGTTGAGCTGAGTGTGTGTGCCTCCAAGTGTTTCTTTGCTCGTGTGTTTGTGTGTTTCATCTCCTCTGTCTCCCTTGTCCCCCGGGGAGGAGGGTGGTGAAAGGGGATGTTAAATCCATTAAATAAAGCTTACAGGCCGTAATAGCTGAGCAGCTCTCAGAGATGGGCAGTGAGGGTCAGATAAGTCCTCTTAACTCTTAATGAAAGTGAATTGGGGCAGTCAGGGCCGGGGTCCAGGACTCCAGTTAACCCAGGTGGTCATCTGTCTTTGGCGCTAACAGGGGTCCAGTGGCTCACCGGGAGTGTGCCATCAAGAGGGAGGCAGGCGGGGGTGGGCTGTGGGGAGGGGGTGATGATTACTCTCATTTTATACACCTGGGAGTGGTGGTGGGGGCTGGGAGTGGGCTGTGACAATGACACCCAGATCGCTCACCGTAAACGAGGGGAAAGTAAGATGTTACACCGTCGCGTTTCCACTGCATTTACATTTGAGCCATCTGGGATTTTCCAAATGAAAATAATTCGTCAGTGCAGAACGGAGAAATTATTGAAATATTTGTGTTGGACGGCAGATTTCTTAGACTGTGTTTTAGTCCCTACTTTTTAATTTTGGGAAAAGGGCAATATTTTAAATAGCCTTGGGGCATATTTATCTATTTGCAGATATAGGTTTTATCTCTATTCTTGCAGCGAGCCTCAGCAGCAGTAATCAGGCCTAAATCTACAGCCAGAGGATTACCAGGCTGATGCGGGAGTTAAGGGGGTTCAAGAGACTTCAGTAGACTCCTCTGCTCCATACTGGCTTCTGTGCCCTCGAAACCTAAGCTGTATTTGTTTAAATATTTTGTCTGTTATGGATGAAAATGCTTTTAAGTTGCTTGAACAAAAATGGATGGCAGTCAGACACTGGAGAATATCTAATATGGGTGAAGCTTTCATACCCAGTAAGATGTGGCTGTGTTTGGTATACTGCTTGTGTACTGTGATGGAATCTCAGACCAGTTTGGGCTAAATGATAATTAGATAGCAACAAATCAACAGGGCAAGAGGATGGCCCTCAGAATCCATAAGGTGTCATTTTGTATGGATGGCGGTCCTAACAAGAAGCTGATTAACTTCGTGCAAAATTAGTAATTGACCTTTCTAATCAACTAAACAAATCTCTAAGTCCCTCTAATCAGTATTGATCTCCCCAGTTGTATGGCGTTTTTGTGTGTGTGTGTGTGTGTGTGTGTGTTTGTGCAAGCATGTGGGTGTGTGCTTTCAAGGCCTTCTAACCTCATCTGTTTATATATAAATTATTAAAATTTACAATCACTTGTGCCAAAACAACTCATTTGTAAATTTGTTAAAGAAAATAGCTTGTAGAAAGAAATCAAATAGAGCACTACAATAAGCTAGTGTTGCAAAGTTACAAATTTGAATTGAAATCAACCATTTATCATCATGTTTTCTCTAAGACTTTTCTCATAAAATGCCATTTGACATTTGTACTATCTGATAGGCCTTTTTCAAAGAAGACATTCTGATATGTCACAGGTGTGAAGAATAAAGTTATTTATGCCTGAATTCCATGTAGCTGTTGGAGTTTCAGGTTCCTGGCATCGCATGCTGGCTAACCGTCAAAATCCAATTTTCTTTGCATATGCAGCTGGCAGTATTTTTTGCACCTCAGCCAGGCGTAGAAAGTTTGTTTTGAGATATTTTGACTTTTTCAAATTTTCCAGCATTTCCACTCGAATTGGAAATGCAGATTAAAACAAGTGTAGCTCTTTCATTGATCCCACTGTGTATGCCTTGAGTGTGTTGCATTCTTTCTAACCTTTCATCTCCTGCAATGTCTTGCTGATGTTTGACTTGTGGTTGGCCTCATCACCAACACAGAGCCCACTTTCACCATGTCAATCATAAACCTCTTCCCCATAATTCCTGTTTATGAAAAGGAGCCAGGCATCATAAATTGAGCACTGATTTATGTTTAACGGGGTCTTTAATGTGTTAATATCAAAGATATTTCTATCAGAGTAGGGAGAGTCCAAACTGAGCTGTAATTAATGAGACGCTTGGTGGGGCACAGGGTCTCGGGAGGAGTGGCAGCCATCCCTGATCTTTTACAGAGTTTGGGCTCATCAAGAGATGGAGAAAGTGATAAAGAGTGAGAGAAGCTTGACACCTTAAAAATCAAAAACATTAACTGCTACCCTTTACTGTTCCTAGTGTAACTGGTCCTAATAAGAAAATCACATCAAGGTACTTGTGGCTTTAGGGTCATCCCAACATAATTGCTTTCCTTCTCCTAATTTTGATGGTTTCATTTCAATCTAATGCACCCTCTGCATGTCCAGGGGTCATCTGATGACTTTGTTTCAGGTGATTTGAAGAGACAGCAAAGTGCAAAATGAATCCATCCCATTCCAATTAGCATCATCTTTAACCTAATGAGGGACACCTCAAGGTGACGTGGCCCCCACGCCTAGATGCGCCATTATCATTCCACACTGCGCAACTCATCTAAATTACTGACTGGCCCGACTTTTTCATTAGCCGCCGTGGGCAGGAGGAGGCGGGGCCCGTTCACAGCGGCACACGAGCAGACGGCAGCCAGTCGAGATCCTGAGAGCTTCTTTTTGCAGGCATTGTGAAGCTGGATGACTTTCTGCTAAATGCTAAATGACGTCTGTCCTCGCTCGGCTGCTCTGTACTTTTATATTTATGTGATGTACAAGCTCAGTTAGAAATCAGATTGAGTCGCTGAAGTGATGTTTGTAATGGCAGTCTGATCCTCTTCTTATCTTTAACAAAGTGTAATCACTACATGTTGGTGCCTCTGCAGGGTTTATGATGAGGTCGCTTTCCACCAAATCCCTGCAGTCTCCTCAGTGGCACGAGGGTTTGTCTTTGACAGAAAAGCCTCAGCGATCATTGCCATTCCAGTGAGGACGACTTTCACAAAGGGCCTTCAGCAGGGACGCTTCTGTTGGACTGTCTATTGCACAGTTAACACAATCTAGTTCACTGGACCCCCCTGATCTCCTCTTGCAGGTCATTCCAGAGTCGTGGGGCCCTGGCTCCAAAGGCTCGGTCTCCTCTGGGATCTGAGGCTGCATTCAGGCTTGTGAGGGGGTTAGTAAGTCAGTGATATAATCAGGGGCCAACCCCTACCATGCTCTAAAAAGTAATCATTAAAATTTCAATCAGTTCTGGAGCATACAGGTAACCAGTGTGATGCTAACAGAGGCTTTATGTGAACTCTGTTGGATTTAGTGCTGCAGGTTTTTGAATTAGTTTAGAGGGGTTGTACTGAGTGAGACAGGAACGAGTGACTGTATTCTGAGCAGGTTGTAATGAAAGCACGGATGATATTCTTAGCAGATAAGAAAAAAAAATCATAAATTTCAAGGAATTATGAAGCTGCACTTGTTTTTCACCCTCTCATTTTGTGAATTTCACACACAAGTTCATGCATGCGTACATCGGAATACGTGTACCTCACCGCGCTGAGGCAGATTCGGCTCCATTTTATGTTGTTTTCCATGTCCTGAATGAACAGATGTTTGTATAAATTACCTCTCAATGTGACACTGCAGATATTAAATACATGCTTTGCATTACTAAACAGTTCTGAAGTGGTTTGAGCTTCAGGCAAATGTTGTGTAAGGCTGGCAGTATTTTTTTCTGATTTTACCAACTTATTGAAGCTTGTTGGAAGGGAGTAAAGGGTCACAAAGTGGTCTTCCAACCTGTGCACTGGTATGTGTTGTTCATGTGATATTGTGTCTTTTTTGTGTTTTCCAGCCAGGGAAATGACCAGAGGGAAGTTTCTGAACATCTTGGAGAGGCCGAAGAAGTGACTTTTTTTTTTTTTTTGGCAAGCAACAGGAAATGCGGAGCTGAACATATGCTCTTAACACGTTCAGACCTTCACAACAAAGACTTTTCACTGAAACCGTTAAGTGGAGCAAAGTGCTCGCGCACGCGCAGAAGCCGTCTGTCCGGAGTGCACCTGTTGTCCTTCTGTGGACAGATGCCTTCACATTTATGAAAACTCCATATCGTTTATTTACTTCCCACTGAATCTGTCTGTAGTTCGTAGACCTGTTTTGATTAAATGTTCCCTATTTATTCTGACTACTATTTTAAACATGATTTACATTTTTTGCAGTTTGTGAAGTTGTATAATAAAGTTTTAAAATGAATCCCCTTGAATTTTTGGGTTTGCAGCCAAAGCAGCTAACTCTGGTGATGCAAGGGTTAGGGTTAGGGTTAGTTCTCAGAGACAACTTCAGCTTATAATCAGGGCGATAACTTCATGCCTCTCCTTCCACAAAGTGCAGCACCTCTCTGACTGTGGACACGTAAGGAGCTCCGACGTGAGAGTGCTTTCCCGGCTACCAGGGCATGTTTTCCATTTAATGAGGCATTGGAAGTAGGGTCCCCTACACAAAACATTGCGTAAAAATAATATTGCTCATTGTCATGGCCGTTAATGAGAGTTGACATAATTACTAGGACCATTTCTTTTCTAATTAGCACACTTCAGCCTTGTCTGAGCTAGCGACCAGGCAAAAAGAGAATCAGACAGGCATGCCGAATGGGAAACAAAAAGAAGTCCATCGGCCATAATTAGGTGAGACAATGCCTCGGACTGTTCTCGGCTGGAGATGTCGCTGGGGCTCTGGCTGCTCACTCCCAACAAGTTACACTTCTCCCCAGGCCACTAATAAGCCCCTAATCGTCTTTCCGATTCACACGGACAGAGGCCGCCATTGCCTCGGTGGCTTCACCCCCTGCCTCTCACACGGACCCTGGTTCACCCCTTTGGAAAATTATTTATATAGTTCTGCAAGTTTCAGACAGTGTTTTTGGCTCCTGGAACGCACCATGGGCTGGTAGCAAGAAGATATGGGTTATGACATTACCTATGTAAAAGCGGGTGGTCCAAATACTAACAAAAGTTTAGCTATGCTCCACCAAAATCTGTGTTTTGTTTATGTACATTGTTGCGCCATTAAATGTGGGGTGGCTGTGGCTCAGGATGTAGAGCAGGTCGTCCACTAATCAGAAGGTCAGTGGTTTGAAGCCCAGTTCCAGGTGCATGTTGAAGTGCTCTTGGGCAAGATACTGAAGACACTGAGTGTAAATGTGTGTGTGAATGGCTGATCATTGCCCAAATAATGTGAAGTTCCTGTGGTTGGTGAGCAGTGGGAGCAGGCCTGTTCCTCTATAGGCCGATTGCAGACTTGATGGATTATTGTTTTACAAAGTTTGTTAATGACTTGTTAACATTAATAACTGCAGACTTGACGGCTTCCAAGAAAGTGAAAACTCTTTATTTATTAACGCATTGCAGACACTTTGGGGAGGAAAAATACTCCATTACAATTAAGGATCCTGCAATGAAAATGTTAATCAAATAAAAGGATTAAAGTGGTAGCAGAAAAAGTAAAAGCAGGCTACTTAATCTGAGGGCAAATTTCCCTTTGTGGTGAGTGTTCAGTAACACTCTGTTATGTTTCACAAGATTATTGTATGCTTTGTTTACAGGTCTACATAACTAAGCCCTTAATTGGTAAAGTGGCCTAACTTGCTCTCTGTTAAATGTGTTACATTTAGTAGGCATATACCTCTGAAATACAGGCTAGTAAAAGTAGAGCGACTGAGACCGGGTCTCATGTGGACACTTGTTGATACTAACTGATGAGCACGGTCTGCAGAGCACTGACATGTTAAGCGACCCGACATGGGCAATATGCACGCACCGGCTGCTGCCTGTCACCCGCAGCCTCCCTGCAGCCAAACAGCCTCTTCAAGAAACGGGCCAGTCCCTTTGCAGAGCTGGTCATCCATACGGAGGGAAAATCCGAGCCCGTCCATCCATCCATCCATCCGCAGTGCGCTGTCCTGACCTCACATAGCCTCTGTGCCCCGACAAACGTCAATCCGATGTGCCCCGAGTCCTTAAATTAGCTGTCAATTAGTGCAAATTAATCAACTCCTCGCCTAATTAAGCAATGCGACCGGCAGCTACCAAACATGCCATTGTGGAGGAGCCATGAGAAAGCTGCGGGGCTTGCAAACTCGTTCTGTACTGAGGAGAAATTAGGGAGGGAAGGAAAAGGAGGGGAGGGTTGGGGGTGCATCACATCACGCCCTGCAAGGGCTTTGGGAAAGCAGAGGCTCTGGCTGTGCTTCAGTTTTTCCCCTGACTCGGCCCTACATGTGTGCTGTCATCAAGTTGCCTGCATCCTGTTTCAACGCGCAGGGAGCAGCTTGATTCAGCACGACAGAGACTGAACCACAGCAGAAGAGTTTTACGCCACTTTGATCAACCTAATCAGAAAGAGAGGAAGTGAACGCACCAGTGTTGCACACGTCAAAGTTCCTATATGGGATGAGTATAATAGACCTGTGTACACAATCTGTCTGCTAGGGATCAGTTGATGCATTCAGGGGTTTTTTTTCCTGCAAAGAAAAAAAAATCTGCTTATTCATGAAATGCATTTCAAGCTTTACCAGTCACGTCAACAGCAGATGATATTCATAATAAAGGGCGTTTTTTGCTCACAGCTGCTTATGGAAATATCTGACCTGCCTCACAACGATACAGACTGCATAGGTTTGAGGACATTGCTGCTATTTTTTTTTTTTTTTTTAGCAGGAACTGGGGTATAGTGGAGGCAGGATATGGGGTTGGAGGATGGCGGTGAGATGCGGTGCAAATAAACAAAAATTTCCCAACAGCTGTTTGCTTTTTAATCTGCAGCCGTCAGATCCTGCAGTTCTTTGATGGGCAACCCAATCTACACGAGTGACTGAACTAAATCTTCCCTTAATCTAGAGCCTTATTAGGCGGTCTCTGTTCTGCATGTAAATCAGCACGCAGCCATTTTCACAGGAGATGGATTATTAAAAGCCGTGCAGAGAGAAGACGGGTTGCGCCACCAACAAACAAAATAAAAAGCCTGTATGGATCGCAGCAGGAGTGATGATGGAGTGAGAGGGAGCAGTAAGTTGTCTGTAATTGACGGGTCATCCTGACTCACAACCCCTCCGTGTTAATAAATGACTTGATCCCAACAGGCTGATGTGTCATTAGCATATCCTGATAACATTGATTTCTTCATTAATAGAATTTCCTCTAAATAGGCCCTAATTAGTTTTCCAGCTGGCCAGCCGCTAACTACAGCAGTAATATTTTCTCCTCCTTAATCAGCAGCTCATTTAATACTGTTTGATATAAAATCTGACTTTTCCAGGCGGATGTGTGTCGTGTCTTTGTCATAACTCATACAGTTGGAGGTTTCTTTAGTCATGCTGTGCATTGAACCAGCTGGGCTCACTTCCCCACTGTTGTCTTCTTTTGCACTGCGCAGTTTGTTAATTTCTTATTCTCCTTGAGAGTTTCCTTGTTCTGTTATTACTGTACAAATCATTATTTTGTTCTTCGTGATTTCCAAACGAGTCAGTTGCCAATATAATCAACGCTAACACAAGTAAAAATAGGAAGGCGACGCAGGCCTACAACAGCGTCACTCCACGAGTTTTAACTTTGGCACAAATATGTCGAAATTAGCTTTGTGATACTGAGAGTCAAAACTCAACATTCTCATCATCTGCTTGACACTGAAACACCAAGAGGAAAAGATGATCTTCACCGTTAATATTCTCACAGTGAATAGACCTGTTGGGTTATTAAAATAATCAAATGAGCCCAAATAGTCGTGTTTCTGTTTTGTTTTTTTGTTGTTTTATTGCGCGCGGTTATGTCACCAAAAACAACTCAATTCCACTTTAAATTGGTTAAAAATTTAACCTGTAAAATTAACACTGAAACATTTAAATTAAGCTTACTTGCAAAGACTGACGCTAATTAAAATGCAAATCTAATTTAATTGTATTCAAAACTATCAATATCCCAACCTTTTCCTGTTTTCTGCCATAATTAGCTCTTACTGTATTATTATTATTATAATTATTATTATTACAGACAGTTATTGTTGATGAAAGCTAAGTAAATTGTTTATTGGTCTTAGCCTACACATGTGTCCCGTTGTGTGTGTTGTTTTCCGTTTCCTGGGAGGACATGTCCCTGTGTGTTAATCTGCCCTGTGCTCTTACTGTGGGATTAGCGCTGCAGGGCCGTGCAGCGCGCGCTGGCTCCATGTCGTCCAGCTGTCGTTTTTGGGAGGCCCTTTGATTTGCGTGTGATGAGTTTCCCCATAGCATCTGGAGATCAATTATCCATTCGTGTGAGCCAGTGGTTGGGAGATCATAGCTGGCTGTGCGTCTATGCGTTTGTGTGTGTGTGCAAAGCATTCAGCGAAAGGCGATGCATACTGATTTATTCTCGGAGATTGGGGTAATTTTCTAAACCTGCAGCATTTCAAAGGTAAGCAAGATGTGTGAAATAGACGATTTAATTAGGCCTGTCTTCCTAAAGGAAAAATAAAGAAACGATGATGCATCGAGGTGAGTTGCCGGTGTCTAAAACGAGGCTTGTTATTATAAATTTAATTTAATATGGTGGCTTTAATGCTTCTTTGTCAGATTTAACGTCTGTGGGATTTCCGGTTATTTTGGGTTCAGCAATTTAATTTTCATCCTCAGCGTTTCGCCTGTCGTTCTGCAGCTCGTAGCCTTGAAGAAAGTCATTTCGTTCCTCCCTTTCTTTCTGTAGCCTAAATCCCTTCCGCGTTTACTCATAGTCCTGAGGCAAATGCAGAAATGTATCCGAGAGGGCGTCTAATGCATCCATGATCCACAGGAATCCTGAATCCTGGCAGCTGATTGGTTGCTGGGTCCTTCCTCTTGTTGGGATGGACCTGTTGGATAAAAGGACCATTTTCTAAAGGACTCTTGTGTGTTATACAGAGGATCATGCACTGGGGACCATCCTGTAAGACTGTGTAGGAAGAAAAGGGCCTTTAATCGAACATATCATGACGGGGAAGCAGGGCGCCGTGCTGTCGGAAAGTTTAAATTTATCGGAGAAAACCTCTCTGGGCGCGAATGGAGGGAGTAACATCCACCAGCCGAAGAGCACCGCGACCAACCCGCCGTCCAGGTGCACCGGCTTTGGCATCCAGGAGATACTGGGGCTGAATAAGGAGACGTCCGCGGCCCCCAGGAGCCATCTGGATTCGCTGCCGGCCGGGGCGCATCTGATCGCCGCCAGGTCCTTGCTGGGCCCCGCCGGTGTGAGTGTTGGGGTCGGGATGGGATTAATCGGCCCTGGTGGAATTCCGTCGTTTTACAGCCAGCCAGCGTTTTTGGAGACGGTGCTGTCGGACGCACAAGATGTTCAACTGCAGCCAAACAGCAGGTCCGTGGGGCCGCTGGACACCAGCCAGTCTGCCAGCTCAGGTGATCTGTTCCCTCTTTATAGAAACAGTGAAAGTAAATAGGCCTGCTGAGCTCACTGCACTGCATCTACTGCCAGTTATTACACTGTATGGTTATTTATTTATTTATTGCTGTTATTATTATCGTTATTATTATTATTATTAGTATTATTATTATTATTGTTATGCGGTGTGTGTGTGACTTTGAATGAAACAGCCAATTCAAATGGAATTAAACCCGGATTGTGTCAGTGTCAGCGGCATTTATTCTGACAGTTACAAAACCACAGATGTTTTTAACTTTGTTAACGCTTTCTTTTTGTCGTAATTCAGACTCAGAGGATTTATCTTCAAATGAACGAAGACTCTCAAAGTCATCAGTAAGTCAGAGCAAGAAACGGAAGAAAAGACGCCACCGGTCAGTCCTGATTTCTGTTGATAAAATGTCCACTTTTTAAAGAAATGCTAAATTCAGAGGAATTCACTGCCTCTCCCCCCCGTGAAATAACCTAATGAGCAAGATTTTGCGTTAATTATTTCTTCAATCAACGTGCCATAGTAAATGCTCTTTGTGTTTCCATTGCAGTTTAGTGGTACACATAATGAACCAGTCCAGTTACTGACAGAAATTTACTACAGTTGGCCACAGATTGCGTGTATTTTTACTGACATGACATGTTAAGCTTGTCCTGATTTGCTGCATTTTTACGCCCATACACACGAACAGTTTATCGAAACGTGTTAGTATTTATTTACACGCATTCATCGTTGTTTCATCTTTTGCCTTTTCGTTTTGTTATTTAATTTTTATTAAAATCAGATTGGTGTAACCCTTTAGTTTTAACCACGAAGAAATCGTTTCTGCAGGACACAATATATTCTGTTCAATATGCCCAAACATGTGACATGATAACGGCTTTCCACAGGACCATTTTCACTTCGTACCAGTTGGAGGAGCTGGAAAAGGCCTTTAATGAAGCGCACTACCCGGATGTTTACGCCCGAGAGATGCTGGCCATGAAAACAGAGCTGCCTGAGGACAGGATACAGGTAGTACTCTGTGCCAACACCCTGTGGCTTTTTTATGAGGTTCATACCGATTTATCATGAGCCTCTTCAATCCAAAGTTTTTACTTTTCACCATCCTGCTCACTGGAGGATTTTATTTTTTATTGGTGTTTCATTTGTTTTTTTAATTATATCGAGTCACATGAATGCAATCCTTTATGGTGCGTTTTAATTTAAGATTGAAGTTGTATTTATGTGTGTGCGTTGTAACATACTATTTTAAGGTACTTTGTGGCTGCAAAAATACTTAAGATAAACTGGCTGTTGTGATTTTATTTTTTGGCTATATATGTGCGAATAATAAAAAATAATAAAACGCGTAATTCTGTATTTAAAAAAACAAAATTATAAATCCAAGAATCCTTGAATTTCAAGCCAAATAACCGCACTTACACAGCAAAATTAAATCAAAATTAAAAAATAAAAATAAGGTATCTCTATCTCTCTCTGCATATATATCTATATAAGATGTATATATAATTTCATGAAATGCAAAAGATTCCATGTTACTGGGCTGCATTTCGTTACACCAAAACTCTTTGCAAATCTGCATCATAAAAGCAGCCTCTCTGACTTTTCCTGTAATCAAACCCATAAATCGTATATTTCTGAAATCATATGCCTAATTGATCCGCGTGAAAATGAAAAGGTAAATACGATCATTTGCTTTGCGGATGTGCACACCTGAGCGCCTCTCACGCTGCTCTGCACGTTTTGACGCTGGACATGTGAGCTCCTGTAAATCGATCAGTGTTGCTCCCCTCCTGTCTGAACAAAGCCCGCTCTGCTCCAGCATCCTCGCCAGGATAGATAATCTCTCATCAGGCTGCAGTTGGATGTGAAACAATTTGTTCTCGCTGAGAAGGAGCCGCTAACGACCTAATCAAGCTATCAAGGCGGAAGAAGATTGCGGTGTGACCTGGACCATCCATCTGCCGGGGTGCCTTTTAATCTCATTCTCATTAAGGGAGCGCAACAGTACAGCCGCGAATAAATAATAAAAAGGAAATAAATAAATAAGCTCGGCTCTGTGCCTATCCTAAATAAAATTAACACCCAATTTTCTCATTGAGTGTAATTAGTTAAATCAGACGAGCTCGGGAGGCTGGCTGCTGGAGAGGCGCAGGGAGTTCAAATGAAATAACTACATTGAATTTATTAGCACGGGTCAATAGCGCTGCTCCCCCGAGTCCCGGTAGTTTAATTTCCCGTGATATTTGCCCGCCTGCCCGCCATCGATTGGGCCTGAAATTAACTTATTTTTCAATCAGCCTCGGCGTGCCCCAGGGTCACTCCTCCTCGCAGCTTCCACACTGGCTTCTTTTGAGGGACAGAGAAGCAATTTCTCATAAAAAAAAAAGAATATCTTGTATGAAATAAGGGTTATCATCGGAATTACCAGTAGGGGAGGAAAAAAAAAGCCTGAAAACGGTTTGATCGTTTTCAATTTAATATCTGTCCCCTCACTTGAATCCTCTCTCCAGCCCCCCACCCACCCACCCACCCACACACACACACACACACACACACACACACACACACACACACACACACACACACACACACACACAGCCATCAGAGCCCTAAGTAGAGTGTTTAACAATCTTGTGTTGTGCTATACAATCAATTTGGCTTCTCTCTGTCCGAACTGACAGATAGCCTGCAGAGCTTTAAGCTGTTGTTGGCTGTGGTCGAGTGAAGTGTCTTGATGTGTCAGACCATCTATAATGTCACAGCAGGTTGCAGGAGATCAGCTCTGACAGGAGGCAGAGATCCTTCACACCTGTAGCCAGCAGGTTATGGGAAATCAATGGGCTGAATCCAAACGGGGCACTTGTTATCTTAAGTTACTTTGAATCACACCAGAGATTCCCAAAGAGGTCATCTTTAAAATAACTCCTGAAATGCTGAAACTGAGTTTTCATAGCAGCTTTTGGGTTGCCAGGTTTTAATGGTGTTAATGGTGTCTGTTTTGACAATGCAGTCATCCATCCATAAAGAGTTTTCACTATAATCTCGAACTGATTGGACCTCATGAAGACCAAAATCCAAGACTTAAGTCTCATTGACAGCTTTTAGTCGATGTATATATCATTAGCAAATGGTTTATTAATAATAAATGTAGACTAACCCCCTTTAGGCTTCTGTGTTAGAGAGTGACACCAGCAGCTGCATTTTTCTCATTATCTACACTACTCCAAGACAAAGCCAAAAGGACCTTTAAGCTCATGTAGCTGTATATCTGCCATTTTCCAAACTATTTATTGTAATCTCTACAGACCCAAAAAGCAAAAAAAAAAAACGTTCATCAAAATGTAATTTTTAATGGCATAATGTTTTATAGCCAAACAGTTTCCTTAGTTGCAAAAACTACAATACGGGCAGAGGAGATACTGACTTATTTGTGTTATTTGGAGGTGAGGGCGAAGGCAACTAACATCTGTGCATTTTGTCCTCCTGTCTTAGGTGTGGTTTCAGAACCGCAGAGCCAAGTGGAGGAAGAGGGAGAAATGCTGGGGTCGTAGCACTGTGATGGCTGAATATGGGCTTTATGGAGCCATGGTGAGGCATTCAATACCCCTGCCAGAGTCCATCCTCAAGTCTGCCAAGGATGGCATCATGGAGTCCTGTGCCCCCTGGCTGCTTGGTGAGGATTGGTGTCCATCTGTGTCAGGACATTGTCTCATATCATCACATGATTCAGTTGTAGCTGTGCCATATTTTCTATGTGACCATTCTTCAAGGTTTTTTTTATGCATAATCAGTGCTTCACTATAGTGGTAATGGACTGAGTGCAGGTGCCAGTGTGTTTATTTGCACAACTGGTAGATGCTGATTTGCTAAGCATGATCCGTTAAAGCAAGAAACATACTGAATAAAAAACATTTTGTATTTCCATCCTCTACGCTGGTCATGCATTAACATTGTTCCATTCAAACATTAAATTCTAAACCGGAACTATTTTTGCTTGCTGTTTTCAGTCCAAGATGGCTTACCAATCAACAGACGCTATTCTAAATCTGAATACCCGCAACTCTTTGCAGGGATGCACAAAAAGTCCACGGAGGCAGCAGCCCCACCGTCAACAGGAAAGTGTGATACATCCCGGCAGCCAGGCTCTCAGAGGGCAGAAGAGGCTGAAGCGGAGGAGAAGAGGTCTGAAGGCAAGTCCACCATTTCTAAAGAGGAACTGAGGGAGAACAGCATTGCTGCACTCAGGGCCAAAGCACAGGAGCACAGTGCCAAAGTGCTGGGGACGGTTTCTCACGACAGACCGCTGGAGGCCAAACAGGAGAGACAGGCAGCCGAGGAGAAAACCAGCGATCCCCTGAGCCCGGCAGAGGAGGAGAAAAGTCCGTAGAGACCGTCCCATACCTGAGGACTGTTGCTCGTGTGAGTAAATGCAGTGGCCTGGCTGCTTTCAGCATGTGTAGGGACTTACCCAACATAACTCACTGTCCGGCAGGTCTTCATCCCCCTACATTGACTTGTATAAACTGGCCTGCTTCTGGACTTCTTTGAGAAGAAACTCATCTGGCCGTCACTGGCTCTGCACAGAAGATGCCAATGCACTTTTTCTGATTTACTTCCAAATGTACAGCTGTTGTTGCTCATGCACAGTAGATGAGATTCCACTCAGTGGGAGAAAACATGTTAATATTGCTGTATATAGATCCCACAACTATAGACAGAGCCAGATGAGTACAATTTTGTTTTCCATTCAGTGTAACAGTTATAACGCATTAATTAGGACAACCATTGACCGATGAGCAGTCAGTGTCTGAAGGTCTACATTTCATTGTTGGCATTCATTTCAGTGTTTATTGTACTAAATGGTGACATCTGAAAGAAGAACCATCCCACTGACACTACTGTTTTGAGAGAAAGAAAGTAATTGTTGTCCTATACCCCGCTGTACATAACTGATATATTAACCTCTCTCACTGCGGCACAATTTGAAACATGTTTTCTTGTAGTCTTAAAAAAAAATGTTTGTGATTTCATTTGGAAATATGTATAACTCAAAATACAAACCATAAAATAGAAATCACCTTTTATTAAATGTGCATTTTTGGTGTCTATTTATTCTGCTTTCCTTTCAAAAAAAAAAAAAAAGCTGGCTAAATCTGTAAAAAAAAAAAAAAAAAAAAAGAAGAAAAGATTTCATTGTCAAGGCATTACTGTAACTCTTAAATGGCATGAAGTTGCCCTGGTTGTTGGAGGCGCTGTACTTGTTGTCACTTGATGCTCTGCTGGCTGGGCTCATTAGGACAGAGTCCACAGCTACATGCTTGGGTTAGTCCCTCTAATCCGTCGCAGCTGAGAGCCTTCAATTTCAGATTAAACTAGGGGGGCCACTGCTTTGGGGATAGAAGAAAGAGTGAAAGCACTCCCCAAGTAGGGTGACCTCAGCTTGATTTCAAATCACTTTAATAGATGCTATTACTAGCCAACTCTCAAGCTGTTTCATCCTCTTATCTAAATACTTAAGTGTAACAGCTTTATTTGTCTGCAGTTTTCATTTTCCACTGACTTCACGTAAACTGTTGCATCAGACCACTTGAACTCAGCTTTCCAACACATCTATGTGTCTGCATTAGACGTAATCCATATCACATTTTACACTTCATCCTCAGTTAGCGAATGGGGCTTCCTAATGAGTTGAACAATTGAATTGTGGTCCAATTAAACAGAGAGCAATTTCAAAGGGCAAGGGACGACTATTATCAGTATGTTACTGCATGTCTCCGCACTGAATGGCTCTCAGATTGGAACCATAATGTCACCAGATGGGGAAAAGGTTGCTAATTACATTGTTGACAGAGATAAGTATACACACAATAATTAATGCTGGCTGTGAAATGGACTGGAGTGTGTCAGAGTAATAAGAAATGATGATCCTGGGAATGACACTGATTGGTGTGCTTCTAAGAGATCATGTAAATAGTGTTAGGAGGAGTAAGTGGTATACCTGAGGTTTGAACCTGAGAAGACTGGAGCAGCATTCTTTAAAACAATAAACTTTTGTTGTTTTATTTTCAGATTAGAGCACAAGAAACAGTTGCGAAACAGTCTCCCTGGGCTGACAAAGATTCAGCATCTTGTTGAGCAACACTTCAGCAGAGAAAGCGTTTGTGCGAAGTTGAACCACTGGTCAAAGGCTAATCTCACTGCTGTCCTGTTTTGAGCCACGCTAGTGCTGTGGCTTTAGGGGTGGCACAGTCTGTCTGTTGGTCAGTCTCTCAGTTGGGTCAAGCACTGAAATATCTCAACAATTACTGAATGGATTGCCATGAAATTTAGTACAGACGTCCATGGTCCATTCAGAATACATTATAATTTTGGTGATTTCATCTAACAGCATCAACTGGTCAAAACTTCAGTGTGTCTAATACTTTGGCTTATGACCACCTGCAAAACTAATCACATTCCCATTATCCTCTGTTGTGTTCAGTGCTGATTAGCAGTGTGCTATCTCACTAAACTAAAATGGTGAACGTGGCAGCGTTGTCACTGTAGGCACGCTAGCATTAAGCCCAAAGAACAGCCTCAGAGAGCAGCTACTATGACTGCGGATTCTTGCGTTGTGTAGCGTTTTTTTTTTTGTTGTTGTTGTTGTTGTTTATTGTGTCAGACTAGCGTGACGCCCTCAACTGCACCAAAACCTTATGGAAACAAACTGAAAATATATTCAGGATTTTCTGGCAGCAGTATTTCCAAAGGGGTTTTTCAAGTCACACAGGTTGAAGAACATTTTGGGTTCCTCTTTAATTTCTAGAGACCTAGAATCACATTAAGCTACTAACACATGAGGAAACATGATTTTGCTCATTCTCATGCAGTCCAATAAACATTTGAGGCTCCGTTGCACATCACTGAAATGATGTGCAACAGACAGAACCTTCACCTCCACAGACCCTCAACCCAATTCAGTTATTGAGGCCAAGACATTTACAGAGTGAGGATTATTCCTCTAAAGTGCAAAGCTATTTAATCCTCTGAGAGTGGAAAAGATGGATATGATAGATCAGATTTGCTGAAGATCAAGCTGTTTACATTGGATATGAAGAAGTAATTCACAGTATCCCTTATGATGGACAATCTGCTTGTTGAAGACCATCAGAAGATCATCTCAATCCGTGCAAAGTGAGATCAGAGGGGGGTTTATGGAAACATTTTGACTAATGCAATATTAACATTCAATTTCTTTTTGATTGAGGTAAGAGCGGTGTGATTTCATTGGTGAGATTAAGCCCATGCGCATCATTTTGGCGTGGATCCTGGTGGCATGCTAAGTCGGGATGAAAGATAAGATGTAGCGGGACTGAAGAGAATTGAAATGTGGTGTTGTTCTGCCCTCTGCTGCATTGATTTATCAGTACAGTTAAAGCCTTGGCATTTCTCAGTGCACTCCGGTCTTGGCTGTTAGTACAGTGAATATTACATGCTCAGTAAAAAATATTTTTAAAAAAGAAAGAGAAATGAAAAGAACCTAGTGGTAATGATTTTTAGAAACTGCTGCAAAATATAATAATATACATAAAGTAAACCCAGGAGTGGATGAACTGAACATCAATGCATAAATGCTTTAAATCTGACAGTACTTAAATAAATAAATAAATAGAACACCACAAGATAGAACTGATGATACTGGATTACTCAATCTCCTGAATTCACTTGGCATTTCTCAACGTTCATCAGTTCAGGCATCATTTTTTCCTTGCCATGTGTTTCTGTGACAATTCTTTTGTGATCAGTTTCTCTCTTTTACTCATAGGGATTATGGCCGCGTGGATGCGTTCAGGGAGATAACTGAGCTAGTTCATCAAAGAGTCTCACAGAAATGTCTGCTAATAGTCGCTGTGGTGCTTGTCATGGCGTCACATGAGTTTCCAGATGGAGTTTTGCCCAGTTGTCATGCAGTTGCAGACCGATCCACTTCTCATCAACCATATGGAGCACCATATCAAATCATACACCTGAGCTCTCTAGTAGTGGTAAATCAAATGCTCTTTACTCTTAAAAAGCCAATTATTAATATCAAATTTCAAGTATTTTACATTTAATAAATATACATACATATATAATATTGAACACAGCAGAAGAAGAATTGTGATGTGGCTGAAATCTCACTGTCACAAAGTTAATAAATAAAACTCTCACTATTTTGTTTACTAAACTTTTCAATTCAAGTTGCTTTAACATGTTGGGTCTAAGTTTTTTCTCCCACTTAAAATTTGTCTTTAACAATAAACTTTTCTTGAGCATACATGGGAATTAAACATTTGCACATGAATGCATATAAATGCATAAATAGCACAGTGCATACAAAATATCCACATGCATTATATATATACGTGTATGCATAAAAAAACTGTATGTGGGTTCTTTTTTCTCTCACAGTATTTATGTACATTACATCCGGAAAATATTCGCGCCGCTTTGTTTTTTCCACATTTTGTTATGTTACAGTCTCATTCTAAAATGGATTCAATTAAATTTCTCCCTCAAAATTCTACACAAAATATCTCATAATGACAAAGTGAAATAAGTTTGCTTGAATTTTTTGCAAATGTATTAAAAATGAAAAACAAAAAATATAACTTGTACATAAGTATTCACAACCTTTGCCATTGAATTGAACTCAGGTGCATCCTGTTTCCACTGATCATCCTTCAGAGGTTTCTACAGCTTGAGCTGAGTCCACCTGTGGTAAATTCAGTTGATTGGGCATGAGTTGGAAAGGCACACACTAGTTTATATAAGCCCTCACAGTTGACAGCGCATGTCAGAGCACAAACCAAGCCATGAAATTAAAGGAATTGTTTGTAGACCTCAGAGACAGGATTGTGTTGAGACATAGATCTGGGGAAGGGTTCATAAAGATTTATACTGCATTAAAGGTCCCAAAGAGCACAGTGGCCTCCATAATCCATAAGTGGAAGAAGTTTGGAACCACCAGGACTCTTCCTAGAGCTTTCGTAGAAGGGTCTTAGTCAGGGAGGTGACCAAGAACCCAATGGTCACTCTGACAGAGCTCCAACATTGCTCTGTGGATGGGGGGGAGAACCTTCAAAAAGGACAATAATTTCTGCAGCACTCAACCAGTCAGGCCTGTATGGTAGAGTGGCATATGAAAGCCTGTCTGGAGTTTGCCAAAAGGCACCTGAAGGCCTCTCAGACCACGAGAAACAAAATTCTCTGGTCTGATGAAACAAAGATTGAAAATGGCTTTGCACTGATGCTCCTCAGCCAATCAGATGGAGCTTGAGAGGTTCTGCATTGAAGAGTGGGAGAAACTACCCAAAAATAAGTGTGCCAAGCTTATAGGATCATTTTTTGGATCAAATTTGTTTCACTTTGTCATTATGGGGTATTGAATTGAGGGAAAAATAAATTTAATCCATTTTGGATTGAGACTGTAACAAAATAAAATGTGCAAAAAGAAGCGGTGTGATGCACTGTATGAGTGTGACTATGTATATACATTTGACTGACACATCCAAATAGTTCATTCTTTAAAATAAAGCATGTTTATACACTCAGACAAAATAATACACACTCACACACATATAATATACATGTATGCTTACATCATCTCGATGCAGAAATGAAGTTACCAAAAATAAGAGCAAAATTGAGTGTAGTGTGGGATTTTATCCACATGGTGGCGGTCTTGAGCTTCCTTCAAAATCAGAACACTTTGTAAATTGATGTTCCTGAGAATTTCATTACATGTTCACAGTCACATCTTTTCTATGACACAGTCAATATATGAAAATCCTGGTGCTGAAACATCATGCACATCTTCATATTGATTTATATCTGTCAGGCAGGGGGAAAAGGGGTTATTACAAGCTTTTGAGCAGACTTGATCTGATACCTTGATCAATATTTGTCATTTTGTCACCCCTCTGGTTCTCTCACAGATGAGGCTGTCTGCTGTGGGTTAATGGAGACTGGATTGATACTGTGGCTAAATGATGTGTCCTGCCTGGGGGCTGATTTCATCTCCAAGGTTCATTTTTTTTATTCCTACTCTGTCCTTGGTTGATCACACAGAGCTAACCAGCTCTCTTTCGACCTTCACTGGATAGGGATTGCCATCTCAGTACTTCAAACTCACTGAAATAATCAGTATTCTGAGTTTGTGCAGAAAATTAGTGCTTTATTTGTGAAATAATAATGCTAATTTGGCCCCACAAGCCTTTTGATTAAGCAGCTGATTGAAGTCTGCTGCTGATGTCTGTGGCCTATTGAATACTACTCAGTGCTTGCTTTCATTATGATAGATTAAAGTCTGACTACAGCAGGAGAAGAGACAAGGGAGTCAGAAAATGGAAAGAAAACAGCATTTCATAGGCTGACCTGTTGGCATCCCCTTTAGCAATACAGCTGTAAAATCAAACAGTGAAAGTCATGCATTTGTCTTTATAATGGATGCCTGAAATGTTCAGTCCCTGAAAAAACATATGCACATTTTCTTTAAAAAAAATAAATAAAATAAAACAGGCATTGAATCTGAAAGCTCTTTAAATATTATGCACCAGGATTATGGGGTTAGACCGATTACAGTAGGACGATGGGAGTTTTGTGTCCCTGCATAACCTTTTACTGTCTCGGCTCAGCTTTATACACAAAGACTCCTCTCTGTCACTCGCTGCCTTGTCTAGTAACAGACATCGCTGTTTTCTGGAAGTTGGACTTGAACTGCTTGTCCCAGAAAGATTTATGATGTGTGGCACAACACCAGCAGCCATCCACTGCAGCCACCCTCCAGCCCTCACTGCTCGATATTTTCAGCAGGCCATCTGTGGGCAGTTTCACATGCCAGCACGCGTCATATGGGCACACATAAACTGTGTCAATCTGCCTTTACTTCAATATTATCTTACCAGCCTTTATTTCTTCCTGCTACATATTTCATGTTGACGTCATCTCTCCTTGTCAGGTACTCAGGCTGAAATTAAAAACCATCACATCTTTGTTTGATGCCTCTGCTGGCACAAGACAGCATTTTGAGCTTAGAGCAAAAAAAAAAAAAAAGAGGAAAAAATTGCCCAGTCTATACTTATCAAGAGAAGAGAAACATGAACAGATAAACACAGCACTGCCTTGTTGTTTAAGGGTGATAAGTGAAGCCAGAAGATGAGGCTCCCAGGCCCTTATCGGTCCAGAGTGTGTCCTGGCACAGCAAGAGGCATGTTGCTGTGCGACAAAGGTGTGAGGGCAGATAAGCATGTGTGTGAGAAATGCTTCAAAGATGAGCTTAACTCTGATATTAAAGTGGGGTTTGAAAGGAAGGGAGAGAAAGAGAGGGACAGAGACGGCTTCACAGAAATGGATGCTGACATCTGCCGTGCTGTAGGGATATCTTCATTTCCTCACGCACGCTGAAAAGTGCTCTGGAAAATCATGCAGAGAATACAGATTTGTCCTGCAAGTAGTATTGTGAACTAAATGCACTGAAACTATATGAACAAAAAGTACTCATTCTGCATTAAAAGCCTCCCCTGTGACTTGCAGATTGTTGGAAATTACGTTATTAGTTTCGTATTATAGATTGAAGTCTGAGGGATCATCAGATAATGTTCTGCTTCTCTTCATGTTTTATATTTTAATATTTTTTGTTAAATATGACCTCAAACAGATATTTAAATGTAACCACCTGCAAAGAGGGAAATCAGGTATTAGTGACATTGCAAACTACTAACTCACAGACATAAGGTGTAAGGGGTCAAGTGCTTAAAAGGTTGGTAAATGTCAAAATTGGAGTGGAGTAAAAAGTACTTTATATACCACCGAAATTAAGTGAAGAATAAAGTAGCATGAAATGAAAGTACTCCAGATAAATTACAAGTAGTTAAATAAGTTATTAGACTGAACTCGAGGTTACAGTCAGAGGGATGTAAAGTATACTTTCATTAGTATATGAGATGAGCAGGATCATTATGGGATTCCTAGTGAGACTTGTGCTCCTTATTAGATCTGCATTTGACCATTCATCCCCTTGTTAACATTTAGAAAGAGTTAGCAAGGTGTACCTCAAATATAAAGAGACCCTGACAGTAGTGTGATGGAAATCTAAAAAAAATAATGTGTGAAACTCCTGGTGTGTTGAAACGCCCAGTTAGTATGATTGTGCTCATTACTATTCAGTGTAAACTACTGAAATCTCAGAAGGTGTCAGACATGATTCCAGTTCGATCCATTGAGATATCAGTGGGGCTGCTGTTGACCTAGAAAGTGTCCCAGGAATAATCAAATATACATTAAATATATCTGCCTGCATGGGAAATGATCTCTGGGTAAACTTCAAACAGCATGCAAGTTTCTGTAATCTACCAAATGAACTATGTGGTTCTGATTTAAGATATGTCAAACAACATGGAGCCAAGAGGTTTTCCACTTTTAGAAGACAACCACTATTTCCCCAATAGCTTCAAATTTCAGGACATAGTTTCCACACTCCTCCATCACATCCTCTCATAGTGGTTTTGAGTTGAAAATGTGTCAGCTTAATGCTGTTGTAGAGCTTTACACTTGATTTGTTTTATCCTTTTTGCCAGAGAAATTTCTTGATAGTTTTCCAGGATATTACAGAATATCAGTAAATTGAAAGAATGTATTCTACAATGCCTACATTCACAGCATTTTTTGTAAGTGTAACACTTGCAGCTTCTTCAAATAAGCTTTTTTTTTTTTGCAGAGGCACGGCACAAACTGAAGATATCATTGATGCATCTGTTGTCCATGAGCAGACAGTGGTGACAGGTATTTCATCAAAGCAACGACAAGAATCTAAGAATCCCTTTCGGTTGCATGAACAGTCAAGAGCATCTTGGTCCTTATTAATGCAGCACTCAACTCTAATGTCTTTTTGTCTTTCCATTCCCCTTCAGCTTCTTCTTCATTTTGTTTTGTCCCATTCATCATTGTTTTCCTCTCCAAACATGTTTCTCACTGTAGTTTTTTGTGCAAAGACTCATACATTTTCTTTTCTTGCCATTTCCAAGACATGACAGGAGTATGAGTTTTTTAAACTGTTTTTTTTTTTTTTTTTTAACTTTTGGTTAATTTTAAGATAGAATGATTACATTTAGAAACACTGCACTAACTAATAAGCCTTTTAAAACAGAGACCAAAAATAACCTACTGTACTAACATATGTGATGAAATATCTACAGAAGTTTAGATTCAACGTGCTGCTTCCTCTTGGAAAGTTTTTATTCACGTGGGGGTGGATGACTAATAAAATCAGTTTGCGTCTGGTGGTCTGAGCCAGATATGGATGCTGTGAGTGAGCTAGCGAGCAGGCGTGGGTGAACCTTCCTATTGAGAGAGAAAACACATGCAGCGCTGCACTCGCCTGCAGAATGAGTCCACTTCAGCGCCCCATAAAGCTCCCATTGATGAGAGCAGCACTTTTCGCCTCCCTCTCCCCCATCGAGCCACATGCATTAGAGACTTGCTTGAAGAGAAGCCGCAAAAACGAAAACTGACAAATTTGGGAGAGGTCAGACCGTGCAAGGTTTCCTTTAAGTATTGCTATCTGCTCTGTTTATCCAGGCTAAGTGAGTGATAGTGTATAGGCGTAGTGAATCTTTTCTCCTCCACTTCTTGAGCTCAGTATGTGATCAGTGCTGTTTGCAAGTTGACCCTGCAGGGCACTGAGTGGTTTTAGGACACCACGGCTCTGGAGGCCAATGTTTTGATTGGATGGCAGGTGGGGCAAGAGAATGGGATGTGCATGATGGCCTTTCCAAGTCCTGGAGGGGAATAAAGTGTTGCTTTCATTTGGTTCTGACATCCTGACTTTAGAAAACAGCCATTGTTTCTGACGCTGCGTGGCACTCTGGCAGCTAAAGTCACCTCGAGACTAGACAGTGAGTGATGCCAAAAGACGGAGAAGAGTCACGCCAGTTACAGCAGAGGCTGTAGTCAATATAAGGAGCTGTGATCGACAATAGGCTCTGACAGGTTTCTCTAACCACACAATCCATGTCTTGTTCAGCTGTTTGCCAACCTTTGTTTCCTGATGTACTCCGACAGCCCCATCAGTTGAGCTCAATTATCCCTTCATCGACCCAGCCGTCATAAGTTCCAGATATTTCTGGGCTACTGTATGGATCATCAACTGGATGCTGTCTAACAATATTCTTACTTTTTTTGCCTTGCGGGGTGTGGACTTTTTGCCTGTTTTATTGGACAGAGCTGAAGAGAGACAGGAAAGGTGGGGCGAGAGAGAGAGATGACACGGGCTTGAATCAAACTCGGGCTGCTGCAGTTTGTGCTAATTAGAGAAGTTTTATCCATTTATCGAAAACACTAGCAGTAACTGTTTCAACTGTTTATTCCTTACTTTTAGCTAATTAACAACCCTTTCCCATTATCTTTAGCTAACCATTTTAACCATTTATCCATTATGCCTAGTTTTAACTTCACCTGTTTAGGTTCTTCCAGCTCTTTTTAATCTAACCTTTAACTTTGTTTCTGTGATCGCTTACTGACGAGTGATTACGGACACGTAGCTGCAACACATGGCGTTTTGTTTGTTACACTTGACTCAAGCTGGTGGGCACTGGAAAATCAGCACCAAATCAATATTTATTTTCCTCCTCAAGTCACTATGTGCATGTTTAGCTGATTGAGTTGAGTTGATTCATTGATATTTCCACTTACCTCATGGCAACTGCAGAAGTAGCAGTTGGGCTAAAAGTAGGATGCAGACATTGCTCTCAAAGAGATGATGAATAAGAGAATGAAAGACATGGCAGAGGACGTTTCATTATTCATGCCAAATGTAGTTATTTATTGACTAATGTTACAGTACACAATAAACACAAATAACTTTTTTGACTGCTGTTCAGCAACTTTGTGTACACTGTGACAATCACTGTTGTTTATTTTCATCTCTCTGTTTACTGACTGAATCAATTTCTTGTATATTTCTTGAATAAACAATCACACAAAAACCCACTGGCTGACTGTTTTTCCAAGAAATCAGAAGGTGGGCAATACACGATCTGCGATAGTGCTGACAGAGGATATGCATCTACTATAAAGGTTAAACAAAATTGCTGTAAATGACTAATGCAGTAAAAGTTAGGTAGTTCTTTAATATGAGCTCAGTTTATAATCTAACATACAAGTACATCACAGCCTTAATGGAAAAGTAGTTTCTCAGCTCTGTTTCTCTTCATTGCGTGGTGGAATACCTTGGGAGTGTTGCATCCCAGAAGTAAAGATTCACTCTGGATCAATATGCAGTCCAAGAAAACCTCCATCCACACATCTTGTTGTGTCTTGTTTTCTCTCTCTTTCCAGTTGAGTCTTTTCTTGTCATACAGCTTCTTCTTTTCACCGGCAACCAAGTAGCAGCACAGGCACGCGCCTTCAGGAGAGGTGAAGAGATCTGTACAACCTAGTCTTTTCCCTTCATCACGTCTTGCCTCTTCTTTCTATTTACTCCCCCCAAGCAAACAGGTCCCAGTGCTATACGTGTCCAGGTTTGGACAGGTAGGCTATGAGGGCCACAACCACCCCCACATACATCCCTGTTCCAATGGTGATGGAAAGGGCAGCCAGGAATAGAGCTCTTCTGGAGCTCATTCCTGCTCTGGAGAAGTCTCCCTTAGCGATGGCCTTGCCAGTCTGACAAAACAAAGCAGAGAGTGAAATGAACCGGTGTGTTACTCATCAGCACCGAGTGTATGAGTAGGTGTTAAGCCATAGTTAAAAGAGAGAAAACAAGAAATGCTCTCAGGGAGCCATTAGTTACCATGGCAATTAGGTCATTATCCCTCTGACAGTGACAAATGTGTTGTTTGGGTGTTTTGGTTTCCTATCAAAAAAATTAGGTTGGCCTTTATTTATTCTTCTGACACACTATTTTCCGCTCTGGTATAATAGCCTCTGCAATTACTGGGGAAGATGTTGCAAAACCACTAAGATGTGCTGTGCTTTCTTTGAGGTTGCAGGGCGTGAGCCTAATCTTTTCAGACCAGAGAGATGCTGACATTAGATGAACACACGGTGTTGCTATAATTACGAATGTGGTGTCAGCTATGGATGCAACACTGCTCACACAGAACATACTGTGGAGCAAAAACTCAATGTTAATGGTTTCCGAAAGTGGATACGAAGGACTAACAAGTGGGCTGAACCTGCTGAATTTACGTAGTCAGTCATCTGAAACAACTGCAAGGAGGGTCACACGGTGGAAAATAGGCTGTGGTAGCACTGAGTCTGAGTGCTTGTGCTCGCTGACCTTAAATAGAATGCAGTGTAATCAGAGTTAATGACAGGCTTGAGGTCTCTGGGCATTTACCTTGTGAGAGTAGTAAAAGGCAACGATGCCCAAGGGCCAGAAGCAGCAGAGCATGGAGAAGATGGCTAGGCCCAGGTAGTCCCGAGGGGGCAGCACGATGAAGTTGTCCTCACTCTCGCTGTCACTGGAGCTGTCACTCTGGAAGACAGCACGTTCATAAAGAATAATTAGCTAACTGTCAAAAAAGGAAAGGATAATAGACTTTTTACATGACAACTTTACAACTGCACGCAACTTGTGAGACTACAGTCGCAACAACAGCTTATCAGCCAAATAATAATAGAGTAAGTCTGCCAGACTTGCTCTATTATTGTCAGATGGTCAGGTGTGCTTTGGACATCTTCTCAATGGGTGTAGCTTCAGGCCAGTGTATCTGCCCTTGTGCCACCACTACCCAGGACAGGATGTGCTCATCCGACCAGAAAGGATTTGGTGCTTCTGTCAACACCCGTGAGCGGCCTGACAGATAACACAGGATTAATGGATTGTTCCATCATTGCCCAACGACAGGGGAAACAGCAAGAAGACATCATCATTTATGTACTAAATTGCTTCTACAGCAAGAGAGACCTCCACCATCTCTCCTCAATACACCAGGCATCCTACGGGGCAGTAAGTGTTCAACGAGCTCTCAAAACTGTGCCTTAATACTCAAACTCAGGGCCACAAGGGCTGAGTGGGCTAATGAGTGATATATTTGAATGCCACTCAGACTACATTGGTACATCGTGCCTGCAGCAAGGATGGCAATGTGACTGCATGGTTGACCTTTAAGAGGATGTTGCCTTATACTTCTCTGAGCTGTCCCAGAGATGGAGTGGATATTTGTCTAAATAAATAGCCTCCATGAAGAGCAGGTTTCATTTGTTAGTCTTGCTGCCTTCAGGGATCAATCAAAGGGGTGGAAAAGGAAGGAGCAAAATAGAAATCGATATGTAAGGCAGGAAGTGAACCAACCATTTTCGAGGTAATTAAAGAATGCTCTGGGAGGCGGGCAAAAGAAAAAGGGGAACCATACTTGGACCAGATGTCCAGATTTTTAAGCATGTTGTGTACCTTTTTCTCTTTTAGCTTAGAATCTGATCTTTATTTACCAAACCACAGGAACTAATGTAATTGTCTTGTGCTATTTTGGGGGTCTTTCAGTGTAGAAACCCTATTTATGTGTAGGGGGTAATGGAGGACTGCAGCACTATAGTATCCAGTTTCCAATCACCACCATGGCCAAGAAAGATTATAAAGCTCTCTTATCTGCTTTATGAACACGGTCCACCTGGACAGCCGGGTGTGATCCATCAAAACAGCAGCTGGTCATCACCGCATAATCTGACATCACATGAATAAACCGCTGGGAACAAACAGCAGTAATCTCCTTTATCTTTTTAGCAAGACCTGATAGCAGTTCTGAGTGACTGGTGCATTCAGTCCTGCCGACAGTCTGAATGACACAGACTCCCAGTCTGCCACTGTATGCCACTATACCTGGTGGACTTCTACTGAGCCACAGTGCCTTTAACAACACTGTCACAGCTCTCTCTGAGGCCTCGTTAGAGTCTGTATTGGACAGACAACTGAACAGCAAGTCACACAGACCCCTTCACCTCCTACTCACAGAAGACACAGTGGCATAGTCCACATGCTATTGTTGCTTTGTTACCTGCAATTTATTTTTTCCCTGTCACGCTGATGCCAAACATCTGCTGACATAAACAGGCTGTGGACAATGAATGGGCCACCATAGAAGTGTAGCGTGAAGATATGGGTTGTAGTAAGAAGTGTACAAACACATCTACTGACAAAAAATCTTCTGTATTATGGTAGAAACTGCATCAGACTACAGCCTGGAAATTTAAGATATGAATACAGCCTTCACAGCTCTACTTTCTCCTTCTTATATTTAATCTTCATTGCTGTCAAAGTCCTCTAAACATCTATGCATTAACACAAATCTGACACTGTTAGTGTGATCTTCTGAACACATGATTCTTAGCACTGACACACACACACAGACACGCAGGATAGGAAAATTCAAGATGTGCTGAGTGAAGACTCACATTCCAGCTGGAAAAGCAACTTTCATATGAGCACTGTTCATCTGATTCATTTGCTCTTTTCAATTGACATGGAATAGCTTTAGCTTCAGGCTCACCTGCTCCGACAGCCATGCATCAGCAGAGTCCTGCTTAATACCCTCAGAGCACAGTATTACTTATGGCATTAATGCCAGTCGCTTCCACGTCTCTATCTATCTGCCAGGCCTTCGAGTGACAAGCGCTGGCGCCATCATCAGCCCAGTTAGGTTGCAATATGTCTTCCTCTGCCAGCTCAGAGCCCTGGGTATTTCACAAACATCCCTGGATGAAATTAGATTTTTACCAGTTCTGAAAGGACTTTTGTTCTTTTTCTGTCACGGTTTTCTTTGGAGAGTGAAGTTATATTCCTAAAAGAACGATGGCCTGGATAGATGAACTCAGATGTGTCGTTTTCTTAGAATGTAATTATAAAACAAAAGCGTACAATTACCCTGCATTGGATTTGAAAGACTCCATTAAATTGACCATTTAGAGAACAGAGTGAGAAATGAGTGTGAATCACATTGGCAGTCTGTTAAAATGATATAATGAAATAATAAGCATCACTATAAATGCCATGACTCACTTTCTGCTGAGAGATGGCCCTGACAGCTAAGAGTAAGTGTTGCAATGCCTTTAATTGCATATAGCAACTCAGTATTCTAATTACTTTGTCAAACACTGCCAAATGTCTCTTACTTGCATCAATTTGCTTTTTAACGTGTGTAGTTACAGTAATTATCCCCATATAGGTTGTAGCACGAGTGAGGACCCTGAAGTATACTTGTTTCTGCATGTGCACACAGAGTATAACCATGTCTCATTCTGCAACTGATATGTGTACTGCTTGTAGAGAGCCAATATATTAGACACCTACATCTCTTCCAAATAAAATAATACTAAAGCACTAAAAAACATATCCATATTTTTCATCGGTGTGTCCTCTGACCTCATACTCAGGGCCCTGCTCCTCCTCCACTTCGTACGACACCGTCTGGATCTTCTCATCCTTCTCTCCTTCCCTCTCTGAGTTGTCCTGAGGGTTGTCTGTGGAAACTCCATCCAACATGGTGTCCTTACTCTCTGTGAAAGTAGTCTCAAAGCTCTCGCTCTTGGAGTCCTTGCTGTGAAGACTCACGTCATCCTTGTACAGGATAAAGTTAGGCCTGTAGAAGGCCTCTACAGCTAGATGCAGGGATGTGGCATCCAGGAACTGTTGAGCCTTATGCTTCCCATTAGTGTCAGTGTAGTAGTAGCCAATGAGGCTGTCTTGGTAAGGCTGGCTTGGGTAGTCACACTGGTAACCCTGGTAATCGTTGTGCACCACGTGTCTGCTCGTTTTGTCTAGCAGGGGGTTCTGAAGCTCACTCAGGCTCTCCATGATGGCTGCGTCAAATGTCTGGTGGATCAGTCCAAAAGCTTTGGCAGTCTGGTAGCTGGAAATACATGTTAATTATTAATTTGAAATACAAAACAAAACTTTAAAAGAGCAGTTAAGCATTTCAGTTAAATCATGGCACATTCTGGGGAAAATACAGTTGATCCAGGAGCAGCACAGCAAACAGCTATCCAGTCAGACCCAACATTTAGCAATGGCATAATGTGGGATGTTAAATTAGTGCAGGAAATAATTCATCTTGTTTGGCAATCAGCATTCCTCTCGCAAGCCCTCACCAGTCTGAGCCATAAAATCACCATCTGCTGCATGTTCAACTGTTGCATCTTACACCTCCAGATTCATATAAACATGTAGGGAAAAAGTATATTCCACATATCACGGCTGCCTATATTAAAAACCAGGAAAAGTGTGGCAGGAGGTGCTGTACTTTGCACTGCATATTGATTACTTTAACTGTCTGTCCTCCCTGACACCTCCTCTGTGTTTTCGAATGCAACTGAAGAGTGGGACAAATAAGTTGAAGATAATAAAAAAAGTGATAAAAACACAAGATACAATATCAGGAAAGTCTGCAATAAGTCTGCCAATGACAAACTGTGTGATCTGAGGATGCCAGTTAGCAAATACACAGTTATGTTTTGTAAATCCATCACCAGTGCTTAGTTCCTTCAGGCCAACAAAGACCTCGGGCAAATAAAATCATAGTCAGTGAGCTTCAGCTGTATCATCATATTTTGATATTAGTAGAAAGTAACAAAAAATTTCATGCTTTTTGTTGAAAGTGCTTGTGTGAGAAATGAGCCACGGGGTGGAAATACACAGGAAGAATTAAAGATTTTCCTCACATTAGAAAAAAGAGGTATGTCAGAGTTTGATTTATGATGCTCTGAGATGCACAAAAATGGGGAAAAAATTATATATATATATCATGCTTCCTTGTGCCACAGCATTGCAAATTACAGCTTGGGTCAATGCCTCAACACAAACTGCAAAACAGAAATCCTCACAAAGCTGATGTTTTTGCAGTGTCGTGTTTGTTTGCATTATATCACCTACACAAAGAGTTCCAGACCCAAAGAGAGGACATGTAGATCTACAACAGAGCCTTGGCCTCTGTGACCCCTCAAGAACAATAGCTCATGCATTGCAGTAGGTTTCAGAGGTGTTTGACGTGCAGAAACATGAATTATGTGGGCCAGTGACTGAATATGAGCCCACACACCCAAGACTCAGTATCTCCATCACCGTGTCCCTCGGTTTCCATTCTCACATGCTCCCGAGGCTGAGCCACTCTCCAGATAACAGGGAATTCCATTACACACTACATTAGACAACAAAGACCACATCCCACGTCCACAAATAATTCATCTGACACGAGAAGATGTGCACTTAGCACATGTGAGTGTGCTTATAGGTTCCACAATTATTAATGATCATGGGCACATTCTTTCTCTGCATACTCTTTCTGTTTTAGTCTTCTATCTGCAATTTATTCAGACATTATGTCAATTTCTAACTTCCAAGTCCTACACACACAAAAACACAATTGTCATTATTTTGATTATCCGAACCCTTTTTTAAACCTCAGATACAATTACAAGTGCTTCATTTATACATTTTATGGATCGGTTTTTGATATATGTATAAAAAAATATCTCATATCCACCCTGGAATGCATATTACTAGCTAAACATCTCCGAAAATCATCTTACCTGTAGTGGAAAATCCTCCGGCAGCTTGGTTCAGCATCATTCCTCGGCGCAACTGAGTCGATGGAGACGGACGCAGCCACCTTTATACATCACATTATCATTCGATTATTTCTGGGTAAACTGTCTTCGCAGCACAACATATGGCATCCGTTAAAAAGGAAGTTATTCCGCCTGTGAGCGAACGGACTTTGCTCGCTGAGCTCTGCCCGCCATGGCACCGCTGTTGCGTCTGACAGGTAGATTTTACGCACAGTATCACACTGGGCTCAGGCTCCAAAACAACTCCGGCAGAGGCTGAGCTGACTGCAGCCAAATGATTGGCTATGTGGAGCGCGCTGTAAACTCCAACACCGACCACGGATTTGACATTTCCAAACTCTTACTGCCTTGCCTGCGTGTCTTCCTCCGTCCCCGTGTCTCATGTGCTGGCTTAGGCTTGTACAGTACGCCCACCCAGAGGTGCTTTTTTGCAGAGAGTCCTTCGGAAACAGTTTGAGTTCCTCCTCAGAAAGTCAGAAGTTTTAGATCACATGAGCATGTACTCCCACTTTGCAGACTCGTTTGTGTCTTGAAATAATTGTATTGCTTGTATTGCTTGCACAGCTGAATTTTGTGCTGTTGAAGAGTTTTCCCTCCCCGCTGAGAACGCCCACTAGATGTAGAAAACACACAAATCAAAACCTTAATTTTTTATAAATATATGAAGTTCTCCTGCTGCACGAGTTTTAGGATTCCCTTCCTTCACATAATTTCAACTTTTATTTTGGTTCAGAAAATATGACAGTATACCTTAATTTCCTCATCTCTTATCTCTGCAATACGCATGGCTCCGAATTGGTTCCAAATATAGCTCAGGAATGAGCCACTATTAAATTCATTGCGCATTTATATTTGATTAATATTTCAGACAAATCCCATGCATTTATCATGAGCCTGCCAATTTGGTTGTGCCTTTAACCTCACACTGCTAAGCTGCTTATGATTCCACGCCACAATTTATCACTGTAAACGCTGTTTACATAACATTAATATAGATGTTTTTCCCATGCAAGCCAATGACTGACATAATAGATTGCACACAGCACAACTAAGCCTAATTTATTTTCATCCCACTAGAGAATAATAATGACATAACTGCAGGGACACCTTCAGTGTTTTGGACACATGTGAAAACACACTAAAATCTGTGCCTATCAGAGGCAGTAATGTTATGCCAAGAACTAAAAGACCGATATACAGCCACTGAACCCTGGACACATATCTTATTCAGAAGGAGCACTCTGTTCCACACGCTCATAAAAATGTCTGAAGTTAATAATGTGCAAGCCCAGGCTCTGTCACTTTCACTGGGAGATGCATTAAGGTGCTGATGGACACTTTATGAGGGAAACATGGGGCTGCATTTATAAGACTGGGCACATATGAGCTTCATCCCTCCCAGAGTCACCTTGTGTTCACATGCACGAGGCGACGTGGCATAACAGCCCCGCCGCCTCCATGATGGATACCACTCCCTCAGGAGGCAAGTATATTAGAAGAGGGGATAAGGATGGACCCCAAACCTGCAACCATTTCTCCATTATTCCTCTTTCTTTCTGTTTTTCTTTCTTTCTCTTCATTGGCCTTCACAGCAGGATTCAGAGTCATATTTTCAAATGAAGACCTGCATCAAAATGGCACAGGAACGTCCACAGTCACAACACATCCAAATCGAAAATGCCGCAACAGCATAGCTCAGTGGTGCCACATTAAGCATAGTTTATGAGAGGAGAAGATTTCTCCTTGGACCAGGCTTTTGCCAGCTTCTTCTGTAGATGGACTGTGAATATTTATGGTCCTCGCTGTGCCCCCTTCTACTGCTCCATTTTCCACTCTATATTTAGGCACTGTGTCACTACAGAGCAGATGCACTATTTGTCAAGCATTTTCTCCTAGGAGTCTTGTAATTTCGAGGAACAAAAAAATTATCAGAGCTGAATATGCAAGTATTTATTTGCTGTTGATGGACAAATAGCAATGCTAAAGCAGAAAATATTCTCACAGTTATCACTTATTGACTCTCCTCAGCCCCCTGTTTGAAATTGCAGCCAACTCTTGACACCGTGAACTTTCTTAGGGCCCATTAACCAGCTTTAATCATTTAAACACTTTTGGGAATTAATCAGCCTAATCCGATTGGCAGAGAAAGTATCAAACCACTTAATTTGATCTGGCCTAGCTGGCTTTTGCAAAGAAAGGGGGATTTAAGCAGCTTTTCCCACATGGCCGTGCTGTGCGTTATTTCCTGTTTGATTAAACACTTACACACCAACAAAGCGTATGCCAATAGAGCACCGCTGAAACAGCTCATGCAATTGATGAAAAAAGGCATAAATGCACTATTAAATCTGTCTGGATAATTTGAAGATATTTGTGTATTTACAGCACCTGTTTGATCTAGCATTGTATCCGTCTCGCTCTTTTCATGTCAAAAAGAGGACATCATCCATTTGGCCAAAGAGGTCAGCTGGTATAAAACAGTGGGACTTAAATCCTTACAGAGCCAGGCTCAGGTGCAAGAGCAGGGGGAGGTTTGGCATATAGGAAGGTTTTGGCAGGAACAGAAGCTGGAGTTCCTTTCAGACCTGGAGGCATGCTGCAAGCTTCCAACTGAAAACTCACAGCAGAAGAGCAAGCCACAGCTAAATACTGCCTCATATTCACCACCCGACTCAGGGGTACAATGAACTGGCCGGAGAGGGAGGGGATGACAGCGTCACAGTCTGTTATGAGCAGAGAGAGTATGTAAATCAGAGAGCTGGCGATGAATAAGATAGCTGGTAGGTGGGAAAATAAATAACAGATCCAGCTGAACACTGTCAGGCAGTGGGTATTTCTTCCAAAGCTTAACAGCCAACAAGCACAACAAAAGCTCTTTCATGTAGCTCAGTTTGTTTACCATAAAAAGGCTTCTATCAAGCTCCCATGGAATTAATTTCAGAGAGCTGTGTTACAGTACTTCACTTTAGTTATTTGTGAAGTTCTGATTGTAAAGCCAAGTGGTTTGCAGGGCATTAAAGGAAATGGATTTATTGGCCTCTTACATCCAGACAAAATGAAAACGAGTTTGACTTCTACAGTAGGCTGTCGTAATGAAAAACATAATAGTCAGTGAATGCCAACATTATAAGAAGCAATTTCATTAAAGTGTTAGAAAGTTGCACAGTATGTGACTTTTCAAGGTCCTTTCACAAATGTCCAATCAGAATATTAACAGTATGTGTCTGGAAGTTGGCCCACGTCTGTGTGCTGCTGAAAGGGGAATGGATGTGCGGGGAGTCCTTAGGGACGAGCAAAGGCTTCTGGCTTTGCAATTTTCCCACACACAAATGCAATATGTGTCGAATTAGCTGAAAGCGCTCCATCAGGAGGGGAGAGGTCGGAGTTTGTCATCCACAGTTTCAAACAGAAGCACCACTTTGTAGCTCTATCCTTCACCTATAAGCACATATAAGCACATATCCCTTTTGCAGTGCAGAAAAAATGCAGAGTGTTTAGCTTGGGAGAGATCCGGTCTGGAGCCGCAGCAGTTAACGTCAATCATAATTGGACTTCCTCCCACAGAAGGAAAGTGAACGAGGACAGTGGGGAGCTTCTCATCTTCACAGATCACCGGCAGTGGTACAGTAGCCGACCGTTCCACCCTAGGGAGACGCTGTGTGCAGCTTAATGGCATCCTCCGTGGTGAGATTTGAAAACTTCCATTAACGGAACACCAATGATAATTTATTTGGACAGCCGAGCTGCTTCTCTGTGAATAATGAAGTGGCCTTGGGATCATTAATATGATGGATTCCCTCTGATGTGCTGAGGCTGTGCCAAGAAAAAAAAATGCTAAAAATAATTGCTGTGTACATTGTTTTCATTATTGATTTGCAGGCTGAAACAGTTATGATCTGACACTGACACTGCTTGCTTCTTTGGGGGGTTAACAGATTTTATTTAAACAAAATAATACTTTAAAGAATTACCATTTGGAACATAAGCAGTACTAATGAACAGCGCGTTAATCCTCTGGAGGGCGTTTGCAGGTATACCAGGTGATGAGTCAGCCAGGCATGACAGCCTGCTGCATGACTTGCAGGGATATGGTTTTATTCACAGTCTAACTCATCAGTCCAACAAGAGGAACAATTAAATGTGTCACAGAGACAGCCTGCATATATTAGAGCTCTCTGCTTTAGGATTTTCCATTAAAGCTATTAAACGGCACAGAAGTTGTGTCTTATGGTTTAGTGCAAAAGCAGAGCTCAGACGAAGGCAGATTTCCCAGTCTGTCAGTTTGCGGGACTGTTGTGGAGGGGCTATAAATAGTCGATCGCACGGGAGCTGCTGCAGGTTAAGCAGAGAGCTCGCTGAGGGCCGGGGTGACTCATCGCCCTGTCTTGTTGCATCAAGTCAGTTACCTGGTGTCTGCACATGTCACTGCACCCCCTGCCACTACTTCAACACCACTGACTCGCACAGACAAACAAGAGCCTGCTGAAGGGTGCATCACTGCACTCTGCTACACAAATATTTTCCCTAATGTATTAAAACGGCTATAATCAATATTTTTTTATAATAACAATAAATTAAATTACTAAGTGTGATTTTAAAGGAGACAAACTCAAAGGCAGATCCCCTCAGCTCTAAATAACCTTTCAGTATCTTTCAACTAATTGCTTTGGTTTTGTGGCCTACAACAAAAGTTAGTGAATAGCTGAGGAACGTAGTGGAACATTTAGCAGATTTTTCCTTAGGGAGTTAGTGGAGACCAGAAGAGGGCTAAAAAGTGAATATTGCACATAGATTCATCAAATGGATACCAGCTTGTTGCTCTGTGCTACCTGTGAGAATAGGCAGGTGAACATCCATCCATCCATTTTCTATACCGCTTGTCCGTCAGGGTCGCGGGGCAGGTGAACATATCAACAACAATTAATAACACTAACTTAACGTCAGGGTTGTACTCACAGTTTGTAGTGAAGTATAAAAAAAATCAGTTATTTCAGGTTTGATGAGACCATGACCTCACCAAAGCTGTTAGAAAAGTTTAAACCCAGCAGAAAGGCTTTGTTGCTGGAGTTGTGACTGTGTTGCCTTAAATGTAACTGTTGGCAGCTTCTCTCCCCAAGCCGATTGCAGTGCTGGCACTGCTGAGCCCTGATAAAGATTGTGATTTATTTACAAACGTCTAATACATTCAGCTGCTGGTCCAGTAACTGTAATAGATCACATAATGTTTTTTAGTGTAATATGTTTGAAAACCATAATCTTCCAAAACAAAAACTGTAAGCATTTCATGTGTATTGTAAAACTCTTCTGCTACACGTTCTCTAATGTTCTTTAATGTTCTTCTCTGAGCTGTAATTTCGGGTGAGTTTATTACAGGAGCCTTGGCTGGCTGCCATTTGTGCCCTTATTCAGAAGTTATTTTCAGTGCACACAGTCACTGTGGCTGGTATTGTGACTAATAAACAATGCAAGAGACAATGGGATTCTTGTGGGTGTCAAAAGGACAGGGTGGACTAACTGTTTATATGTGCCATCCTGCCTCTCATTTTCAAAAGCCTCTAATGGGCCCACAGGAGATATGAGCCTTTTGCAGTGAAGGAAAGACCAATTCAGACATAATTACACTCTGCCAGAAAGTATGATGCTCTGCCACTCGATCGTTATCTGTGTCAACGGCAACTCTCACTTGCTCTACAGGATATGTGTTGACTTGGACAGCCTTTAAAGAGAATCAATGCTCGCATGTGTAGCCCCTTGGCGAGGAGTAATTATCAGGATCTAAGATGAAGAAAGATGAATTTCTGTTACCGCTCACTCTTTCTGAGCACTCTGGTTTAAGGGTCTTTGAATGACCATTCTGATCTGCCATAGCAGTTTGGTCATTTATCCCACACCCACACTTAGAGTGACTCTCTGAAAAGCAATGCAGCAGGTAGTATTCTCCATGCCTCTAGAGTTCAGGAGAATAACAATTCACTTCATGTAAAGCCGTCAAACACGCAGCAGAATGAACATGACATTGACACAGTCAAAATGACACCATATGAGACGTGCGTGATTGATAATGAACGCTTCTGCTTTGAGCTGATCTTACTATGGATGATACTTGGCAGCATGCACTATAACTGACACTGCTTTCCCTTGTTAGGCTGAATAGTAGATGCCTCACTGTGCATAATTCATCTGAAAGCAGTTATTTGTGGATTTTTTTTTTTTTTTTTTCCAAGGCTGAAGTTGTCACACTCAGTGTCACTGCGTCAGCTGTTTACTTGCAACATCTTGAAAGAAACTGAAACTATCTGAAGGATGTATTAAGAAGATCACAGCTACAACTAGGGCAATCAGAGCAGGCTAGACCACAAAGTTGTTGCTTTTGGGTTTTTTTCCCCTCACTGTCTGATTTATAAGCTGAACATTAATGCATGTGAATAAGTACAGGTCGGCAATACTGGCCTATGCGCTCATTAACCAGATTTGTAAGGTATATGACAAACTAATTGTGACTCCAGAGATGCTGGACACTGAAATTGAGTCAGTTTAACACTGGGGACTGCTGAAAGTATACATATTTTATTGGCATATCCATATTTTATTGAAGCGCTCATTATGTTGAGTGATGGCTCAGATGGAGATTTAATCAGATCCTTTTTAATCTCTCATTCATTTCATAATGACCTGTTTCTCACTTGACATTGAGTCAGAGGTGGACATGCTGTTTGACTGTGGCACTGAGAGCTTTCAATCAGAAAGTTTCATTGAGATTTGCAAGTAAGAACTAAAAAACTGATGTGAGATACTGATGTTTTTTATTGATAGCTGGACAAACCAAGGACTCCAACCTTCATTTCAAGGACTGAAACTGAATAAACACGAGACTGCGGGGGTTTGGAGCAGCAAACAGTAATCGGATAGTGCATCAGTGATGTGTTGCTTGGGTAAGCTTGCCATATTATTTAGTAGCAGTTATAGCACGTCTATGAATTCTAAAGCGTAAACTAACATCAGCATGCTAACATGCTGCTTTTGAGTATGTTTATTGCTTGCAGCGTTCAGGAGATTAGTGTGCTAGCATGTTGACATTTCTTAAGTAACAAGTTGCACTAAACACAAAGTAGACCTGAGGCTGATAGGAATGTCTATAGTATGTTTAGTTGTAACTCAGGTAATACAAAATTAAATTTTTCACAACCAGTGGTGGTGCTGGATGAAAAGTTAGGGGATAAGCAACGTTATTGCACTCCATTTTGAAGGAGACATTAATGTCTGCGCCACAATTCATGGCAGTCCATCCAATGGTAGTTGTTAAAACAACTTGTGTAAACTCCACATTGGTGCTAGAGGGAAAGTGATCTCCAATGTAATTTCACGTCATCCTCTGGAAACCATGAATTTTGACAAAATTTTGTGTCAATCCATTGCCATAGATGTTGAGATATTTCACTGGAAGAAAACTCTGACCTGTTAGTAGCGCTAGAGGAAAACTTAGGGGATCACTAAAGTCATTAGGTTCCATCCTCTGGGAGCCATGAATATCTGTGCCAAATTCCATGGAAATCAATTTAATAGACATTAAGACATTTCAATCTGGACAAAAGTGGTGGAGTGACTGATGGACCAACATTGCCATCCACAGAACCAAAACATATTCTGGGTGGGTAAAATTAATTTATGTGTAAACCCCCACTTGCTCTCTACACAAAATGTCTATCTTAACGAGTGACATGTACAGCATATCCTGGTGCTTTATTTACACTGCGTGTGCTATAAAGAGATTAGTGTGAGTTAAACATTACATAACCAAAAATATCAGCAAGACAAATACCGTAGCTTCCTCCTACAAGGTGTGTGCAGTTCTCTGTATAAGGGATGATAGTTTCCTAAAATAGACTGATAATGTGACACCTAAGGCAACCATGGTTACCAAGTTAGTAGAGGAAGGGGGTGTATGGGTTATCTGACTGACTACGGCTTTAAAATATTTTCTCAGGACAGAATCTGTCGTACATAAGGTATAAGGTTTATGTGTGTGTGTGTATGTACATACATCCAGGTTTGAAGCAATAAACCTGTGCAGATTGCTACAGCAGAGAGTACAATATTAACTCTCTCTCTCTCTCTCCCTATGCTGATTGTAAGTTCAAAGTGCTACAGAATTCTCCAAATGATACTCTAAACTGTGTCGGTTGCATGCTGACCTTGTTATTACTCATTATTTCTGTTGTTTCTTCTCTCTCAGTCCAGTTCCCACTTCCCACTCTTGCATGTAATTGCAACACTTAATATGGATTTTGGTAGGATGCTGGTAAAATTTCATCAAGCAACAATGCACTGTACTGCAGATGGGAATGTACAATTTGGGAGAAGTGTGTTCTTAGCATCTTGTAGACACATTTTTTTACTTAAATGCCCACCACTTCAAGAGTGGAAAGGGTCTGTCCTTCAGTTTATGCTGCATATTGCACCATTCTCTGATTCCACTGGGAAGTGACAGTTTGAGGCTTTCTGACACGCCAGGAGAGAAGTTCCCACAGGCTATGTGATGTATAAGTGAAGAGCTGTGGCTGAGTAGGTCTGAGCTGTCTGCTCACATTATCTACAGGCATCTTCCTTTCATGCAGCTGGCGAGGCTTGGGGAAGGTCAGGAGACAGTACTGACTCTGGACCTTGGGCATTGATTCAAAGATTGGACCTTGTGAGAAGCTACCTGACTCACGTAGTCGTTACCTCGCCAACAGTTTTTTTTAGAAACGACTGACGAGCAGTATAGGTTTGCCTCAGCTGATCCAACCCACTCTGATTTGAACCATCATAAAACAAAAGACCCCCATCTTTCACTTCCCACTACCCTATTCTGAAGGAAGTAGCTACAGTGCTAATGGTCACTCTCCAGGGAACCCTGCGGAGAGGAAAGCATCAAATCACGTTAATGGGAACAGTTGGCCGCTCCCTGTGGGCTGGCAGATCACAGATGGTGGAGGGCTGTGTGTGATGTGTTTAACTTCTGTCAAGTTGACCGAAATTAACTTATGCCCATCACCATAGTGACTTCAGAAAGCAGCAAGGTGATTCTTGTTACAGAGAAAAAATAATGGCTGGTAAGTCTACAAGCACAACAGGAGTCATGCAGTGTTGCTGATTTAATGCATTCATTATAGTATGAGAATGATCAGCATCTATTAGAAATTTGTCAAAAGTGAGATGAGATCGACACCGCTCTCATGTCTCTATGAACTGCAGCCAGGAGATGGTTAGTTTCACATAAAGACCAGAAATAAGGGGAGCCAGCTCCTCCTTCACTTTTACACTTTTGTAAGGTTTAAACAAGATATAACATGTTAATTTATGAATCTTCGCTCTCTGCAGAAAGGCAGATTTTTCATTACCTAGGCTATCTAGTTTCTCCTTTCCAGGGGTAAATTAAATATCTTCTGTGGTATTGTAGTTGCCATTACTATGTTATAAAAGCGGTATCCCTTTTCTCATCTAAGTCTTATCAAAAAAAGAAAACAAATTAGCACAATTCCCAAAAGGTTAAACTATTACTTTAACAGTTTTGTACAAGATACAAATTCCCTGTGATCTCCCCAATAATAAGTAGTTCAGCATGGTGAGTTTGACAGCAACTCAGAGGAACATTTCCTTCTTGCACCTCAATAGGACAGTTTAATACACTGTCAGTACAAAAGAGCAGCACCCACTAAATACAACACACATCATAATTCTTCAGACAAGTCTTCCAGTGCCATGCAAAAAAAGGCAGCTGGATTTTGAACAGAAATGTGGCAAATCATGATCCACTTTTTCATCATGGATTGACTGTACAGCTTGTCCTTTCCATTTTTTTTTCTCCTGGAGATCTGACCTTCACAGAGCATATAGAGTAGATATGGGGAAGGAATGATAAAACGGTCTCTACTTCTGACCTTTAAGTGATGTATTGCAGCTGAGCAGTAAGTGATATCAATGGTTTCATGTCATTATGATGTGCCAAGTACATATTTCACTGTATCCTTTGGGCATTTTAGGTAGACTCTGCTGAACACATATCTTCATGTCTAGGGTCATTGAAGAAATCAACAAAGGGTGGTGAACCAGCAGCAACTAGCAGACTCTTAAACAGCCTGCTGGCCTTCATTAAAGTCCTGTGGCTATTTCAGCCAGCCGTGGTGGAGAAGTGTGGGACTGATGGTGTGAATAAATGGACAGTCTCACACTCTCTTTGTGTTAATGCTGCAACAATAAACCTATCATTATACAGAGATGCACTGCTGAGGCAAACTGAAGCTCCATTTAACAAATTATCACAGCTCTAGCACAGTGATTGTGTTTCAAAAGACTTGAAATTTGAGCACAATTTAGTTTGATGGTGGCATTAATGCACCATGTGTTGAAGTGGATATCACAAGCACAGCGAGGTTTCTTGGTCAAAATGTTAAATCAAAAGCTTGGAAATATTGGCCCACTCCAAATAGGGCCTAATTATCGACTTAATCCATCAGGGAGACATAACAGAATATGATATATATCCCGCTGCCAGTGTGTATTTCTCTAATGGTATAATGTTACATCTAATTTGTATTTTCACTTTTTATGGGGTCACATTCAGTGGACAGGCAGCAGTTATTGCAGATGATACATTTTATATGCTGTCTGTGCGCAGTATATTAATGTAAAAAACATTACTCCGGTTATTTAATTTGTCCTTACAGTTTTTATTTTCTGTCTACGTCTATGGTATTTACAAAGAAACTGCCCCTGCTGGAATGCACATACTGGAGAAAATTATGATTGTTTGGAGATGCACGTCTGTGCAAATATACCGTCGACAGGCTGGTGTAGGCAAATGGCAAATGAGTTGCAGCAGCTGTAGAGTTCTTGCCTCAAGGAAAACAATAAACTCCTGCCAGAACAAGAAGGATAGGAGAAGAGAAATTAATTTAACGTTCTCTGTTTAATGTACTTTGTATGACTAGGCAGTAAATGGAAATCTACTAAATGCATCACATTTCCAGATCTACTTTGTGTTTAGCGTTCATAGCAATTGCATGCTAACATAGAATGCTAAAGTTAGATGCCCAACAGAGGAGCCTACATGCCAGCTAAATGAGAGCATGTTCATGTTGTCATTTTGAGTGCATTAGCAGGCTGACGTTAGCATTTAGCTCACCTAATCACAACTTCCCAAAGCTGTTAGTGTGGTTGGACATCTTGTTTAAAAAAGCAGAAACAATCTTGAGCACCGCTTGTATTTTTATATTAATATGATAAAACATTTAAAATTAGTGTTTTCAATGTTATATCAAGTCTTGATTGAGGATACTGTAAAACAGGCACACACACATGTTAAAACCACAAGCTATCCACCATAACATCATGGCACTTTCTGATTTCAGCTATCTGTACTGCACATTCTATTTTTGTACTAGTGTAACCTGCAGACTGTGTTTTCTATTATGCGAGTGGGTGTCCAACTGTGTCCCACTGCTGGTGGAAACAGAAGGAGATGTTGAGTTTAGAGGATTCTGATAAAGAACCGCTCAGAAGAGTGCTGGGTTTTCTCTGTGTTGCTCGCCTTCATAAGGGATTCTAACTCGGGGAAATTCAATTCCTCCTGCTACTTCCTCCCCTCCTGGTTCTATATCTGTCCCTTTGCTGCAATGCTTTCCCTCGCTTTCCTTGATCTTGGCAATGTGTTGTTTCAGATGATTCTACTGATTGTTGAAGTGGCTCTGGTTGCTCCAGTGCTGCAGCATCTGCTCCTCGCTTAGCTTTTGTTTTCCCCATTTTTTTGCTTCCTTTTCTCACCCACCTGCTTTCTTTTGTCATCAGTAAATCTTCCTCCTCTACAGATTGTCTTTGCAGCATGTGTTCTGTTTTATACCATGCACCCTTCAATTCTTGGCATGAGTGTGTACCTTATATCACATGCCGTGATGCAATGTGGCACCTTCTCAATGTTCAGCTTCTTGGATTACACCACATAAAACAAGTCTTAGATATAACAATCTGCTCTTTAGTTCACCTCAAATGTGGTCCAGTACGATGCAATTATTTCATTTCACCTGCAACCATTAAAACTTGTTTTCTGTTTATTTCACCAGCAGTTTCCATCAAAGTACACCTTGAGGAGGAATAACAGAGAATGAAAATCAATTGTAAGTCATTCTGACAGCTGCACTGGTGAATGGTGCATTAACATGAATCTCACATTACCTAAACAACATATAACTCCAAGCTGCATCCTGTTTCCTTTCTCAGCATGTGTATTATTTATACTCTTTTTTGGCTTTTTAAATGCATCTTCCTGTGAGTGTTGTTAAGTATGCTTCATTGTCTTAAGCCAAAATACATGCCTCTGCCAAACCCGGTGGGGAGCCATTACTACAGGATGGGAAGTTGCATTGGCTGGTATGCCAGCAAGAGAAATTCTGTGAAGCCACTTCATTGGATATAGAAGTTTGGACACACAGATTTCGCTATGTCTGTGCACAACATTATTCAGAGCCAGAAATGCACTGGGTACTTTCATAGTCAACAATGTTGCCCTCAAATTTATTAGCCTTGTATCAGCCCCAGGCTTTGCCTCCTCTCTCTATTCTGCATTTACCAGGACCTGATAAGTGGATTTAGTCTACATTATGAAGCTCAAACTACATGATTGTTAAAGGCCAAAAAGGGACACAGCTGAGCGATGATGTTTCTCTTGGCAAACTCCCTTCTCTTGTTACACTCCTCTGCTATCATCAAGGTTAATTAAAAATTTCACCATGGCTTCACACAATTTTCAAACCACCTCCAGAAAATTTCCACACAATGTCTCTTTTTCCTCCACCTCCACTATAGTTTCTCTCTCAGTTCCTCAACAAGGGTCCTTTGGCCATCATTAGAACTTAATGAACTAAGTTTAATAATCAAGGGAGTTAGTGGAGTTGAGTTTGGCAGTGGCGTTGCTGTATCCTACGGGCATCGTGGTGATGGCTCTTCCTCGTATTTGAAATGAGTTTCACCCGTGTGTAAAATGTGTTGTGTTCTCTGTTCTCTGTCTGCTATCAGGGGGACATAATGGGATGTTTCACATCTTTCCCTAATTAGTTTTGGAGTGTGTTCATTAGACTTAACAGATTTAGTTAACTTATGGGTATCTCACAAAGACCCAATTCCCCCAAGTACACTGATGTCTGGGTGATAAATCATCTCTGTCTGCCTGCTGTAATTACGCCGACTGTTGAAGTGTCATATTTTGCTCTGAATGTATGGAGAACTGAGGTATACAGTTAGCCTAGATATGTCTCGCTGTCTCCTTCAGGCTGAAATGCACCAGTTAATGTTTACATTCTCTGTTGGGTTTGTAAATGAATTTTGGACTGATATATATATATATATATATATATATATATATATATATATCTTTATGACGACTACTTTAACATGTCAGTGTATGCATTTCACTTCTTAAGCTTGTTTTACAGCCTTGATGGGAAAAAACATCCTTCACTGGGGCACCGTTCTTTGAGTTTAACACATGTTCTCTCTATTACGTTCTCTCAGCCAGCCATGATATTGGAAATTATTCAGCATTAGTGTGAATTGAGCCTGGTAGACCTGGGGTGTTACTCCCCTGCAGCTGGATGTCACATTCAAATAGGAGTAAATTAGCTGTCACCAAGGGCTGGGCTTGGGAGCTGCTGCTATGCCTCAGAGACTCTCCTTATTCACTGGGTCTTTGCTCACTGCCATGTCAAAGCAAGGCAACAAGTCATTATGGCTGCAAGAAATGAACAAGCAGAGCAGCACAGCCCAATGGCCATCTTTATCTGAGGATGAAATCCCACTATAGAAATGTACGCACTGACTCACAGTATAGAGAATATAACAGTGTAAAATTACCTAATGTTGCTTCAAGAAAGCTGAAGGCTTAGGCACTTGGTTTGAACATCTGCTTCCACACCAGTTGCCCTCTCATTATCTACAGTCCAACATTAACTGTGGAGCTGGACTCATTATCAGCAGCAAAGCCCATAGGACAGGGCCAATTGGCACAGTTTCCAGACAACAGGGTGGCACAGTCTGCCTTTAAAGGTTTATGTGTCAGAAATCCTTCATTTTATAGATACACAGATGATGATGCTTAGCTGCTTTAATTAAACATTTAACTGCCGGTTCATCTTTCTGCTTTTCTCAATTTTAAACTTGCAAGATATTTTTAAAATTTTAATGTATTTATATTAGAAGTAAATTAACTGATTTACTGTAAATTGATCTGACATAAACGGTCTGACTTAAACAAAATAGCTAATTAATAGTTCAACGTTCACAATATAACTCCCTGAGATTCTGAAAAGTGAAAGTCAATAATCATTAGTGAGAAGCTGAAGAAATATTATGAGGCTTTAGGGACCCCCAGTGGTCAAACGGAGTAACACAAGCAAATGTTTTTTTGTGGAATTTACAGTATTTATTATAGCAATAAGCAAACAATACTGAGAGAAAGGATCAACCTTGACTTAACTGAGATGGCCTTGTGTATACTTTGTATTTACAATACATGACACACATTACAAACACATGTATCTTGACTTCCATTCACAGTATGACACTGCTACAATGGACCCCACAATAATAAACATTATATGGATGCACAATGAAAACAAAAAGTATCAATATGGTGCCAACACACACAAGCATAAATAACTCACTGAAAGTACCAGTATACTGTACAAAATGTTAATTTAAGTCACTCTCTATATGAGCTCTGTAGTGTTAGAGACAATGGCACTGAAAACATTGTGCGCATTGATATAAGCAGGGACAATGATAATCTCTACATCTGAGGCCTCCAGCCTTCGTTCTGCTGCTATAATCAGTGGGCCCTCGTCATTAATAATGATGATAATGCACCTGTCATATACACAATAAACATATTGTTTTGCGGCATACATTTTACTGCAGCCTCTGATTTCTGTTTTATGTTTAACATAAATATCTCGCCTTGTTAGTGATCAAAAATTGATCAAACACATGCTGCTCTATTTTCACTCTAAAACACTGCACTCTGTCATTTAATAGTTTTTATGTTTATATACCTCCATTCCAGCTTCAACTAATCTTCATGGTTCAAAACATAAAGTAAGTAATGCTCATTGCCTTTCATTGATTTTCATTCTTCTGTGAACATTACATTAGAGTAAAAAGGCCCTCTCTGCTCACTTGAAACATCTTTAAATAGACAGATACTTTATTGATCCCGAGGGAAATTCAATAGATCAAATAGATCACTATCGTTTTTTTAGCCTTTTTACTGTATGTTCTGTACAATGTGCTGGAGCTGCTTTCAAAAAAACCAAAACAAAAACAAGAACACCTTATTACTGGTGACATACTGATTGGCTTTTTTTGGATTCACTGTCTTAAACAATGGATCCAGATCTATACATGCGGCCATAAGGGGGCAGCACCAGTCTCCTTGAAGGAGGTCCAGTGTGTTTGTGTGTTCAGGAGGAGGAGTCCTCCTCCACAGGGTGGAGAGCGTGCCTCTTCAGCAGTGTCTTAAGTATTTCCACCTCACGCTCTGCATCCTTCAACTTCCTACGTAGTGTCTCATTGACTTGGTGTAGCCTCTGGTTGTCCTGGAAAAGATAAAAGATTTGTATGATCTACAGTAACAGTGGAAATTTAAGTACTAAGTATTTGTTAGGAGGAAAAAGTAGTCTTGGCACTTACTAATTCCAGAGATTCATAGGTGGGTTTGCTCTCCTCTTCTGGCACCTTAGGGACAACAGACGCTCTGTTTTCCCACTTGGCACAGTGTCGCTGTTTTCTCTGGGGCACAGGACTGGGACACGAGCTGAAGGTGGGTGCTGCTGGGACCAGCAAACAAGGCTGAAAGCGACTGGCCTCAGGAGACGCTGAGAAAAGCTGGGGTCCCTCTGTCTGGGTGCCACTGTGGACCCTCTGGGGCCTCAAGTGGGAGGTGATCGGGGACTCTGGGCTACAGTCTTTGCTGTCATCTGGCGGATAGGGGAAAGGACATTCTTCTGAACCTGGAGAGTGTAGCGCTGTTAGGAATTATTTCAAATGAGACACATGGAAAATGCAGATAGTTAACTGTTATGGACTTTACTTTCTACTTGTCAGCCTTTTATCATGCCTTAAAGGACAACAAGTTCACCACATCTAAGTCAGTGACCACAAAACAAAATGACTCAATTCAGTGGGTCTAATAAGCCATGTGATAAAGGAGCACGTCATAAAGACTCATTTGAAGAAGGACTGTGTTAATATAGCTCCTGTGTTTTTCAGATGTGCCCTGGTGTGTCAATCCATATTAAGTAAAATCAAAAGGTACTTCTGTTCTGAATATAGTTTCTCTCTCACAGCAGGTGGGTAGCTTTAGTATTACTGTAAGTGAAACAGTCCCTAATGACAGCTGGAGGGAAATCACCCTGACAGCAGACCCTGTGCTGCTGACTTTCTTTTAAGTTGCAGCAAAGCAAAGTGAAAATCATATTAACATTGACTTTTGTTTTCTGTGCAGTGTGACAGGCAGTGATTACAGTAAAAAAACACTGCTTAGTTGATGAAAAAATGTGTGAGAAAAGTCTCTGACACCAGATGTCATGGGGACTTACTGATTACTGGTGTAACACAAATGTCATTGTTTTCAAAACGGAGGTGAGAATTTGACTGTGAGGAATAATACTGTGTGTTTTTATGCTTGCCATGTCTACCATCACTCATCATGAAACCCACCCTCCGAGGTGCCCGTGGTGACAGGTGTGGAGCTTGGTGTCGGACTGTCGACGGCATTGGTCACTTTGGTGTTCTTCTTGCACTCAAATGCCACCTGGTCCTTGCACAGTTTGTGGCAGTTCATCCCGCAGTCTGAGCAAGACAAAAGAATGCACAACATGTCAGAACAGGAACTAGCGTCAAACATATACAAGCTCACTTCTACTACCTTTTTTTGAACATTATCAGCTCTGCAAATGCAGTTCTCAGAGGTTTGCGTACTAACTGTAAAGCAAAAGAATTGCTCTCAGATCTGTTGCGGGATGGGGGAGGGGGAAAACTGTGGTTCTGCAGGCTGATTTTTTTTTTCAAGCGTTGCAAGGTTCAGCTAGCTGTGTGTGCAACACAGAAAACCACACCACAACTTCGTAAGACAGCTTCACTTTACCTGTTCCCCACAGGACGCTGTGCATACCTCTCCTCATTTTTAAGCATGAAGCAGACTAACATGTGACCACAGAAAGACATGTGAAAGTTGTACAAGATAAGTTGCAATGATTACCTTTGCATCTGTAGCCTTGCTTGATGACACCCCATAACTGTCACGAAGAATATTGGGGGGGGAGCAATGAATATCAACAAGAAAAAGAAAAACTAACAACAACAAAACACACTGTTGGAGAATTTGCAGACTGTGACGTAACAGAAAAACACTACATTTCATCATACACCTCCATCCTGGTGTTTGTGTTGTGACTTACAAATCCTGAGCAGTTGTCACAGAATGTAGGTTTCATGTAAGTGGTTTCCTGGAAGTTATGGACAAAGCCAAGACCCAGTTTGGAGCAGATGACGCTGGCCCGCATGAAATAGGCTGTGATCTCCTCTCTGCTGATGAGGCCCTCCCTGGACAACCACAACGCATATACAGCATAGTTTAACAGAGGAAACAGATCTTTACAGTATATATAGGATAACTTCATATTTTCATTTTTGGTAATATCTGGCCTGACTTATTTAAGACTGCACTAACTCTCCCATGCATTAAACACTATACTGTTATCACTGTATAACAGTAACATCAACGTTGGTGGTTTTCATGTTGAGGTCAGAAATCACATGATGCTTTGAGGTTTGTGAGCATCATGTACAACTGGACGTGCATGAGAAATAAAACAGTGAAACTACAGCAGTGGATGTTATGGTTAGTTCTGCAGCTATTTTTTATGCTTCCTGTTGCTACACTCATCTCTACAAATAACACTTTTTCTTCCCCTCCTCTGAAGTAACAAATGAGCTGAGTGCATGACCTGTCAAACACTCACTTCTCTTTGTCCATGACACAGAAGGAAAACGGAAAGCTAGCAGCAATTTTCTCAAATTCCCCTTGAGAAATGAAGCCGTTCTGTTCGTGATCGTAGTTCTTAAACACGGACTGTGGAAGACAAGAGGAAAACACCATTGTTATTCAACTATTAGTGAACAATAGCTGCAAGAGCCAGCTGTCTAAATGATGGCAACCAAAAGAATTGTTAAAATAAATGATTATAGTTATGTAACAGCATTAGTAAGTCGCTATGCGGAGGCCTACACTTGAAAAAGGACACACTTACATCCACCATTCTCTGTACATGTTTGCTGATGGTTCGGGGGTCAGGTTTAGGAGCCACTCCTGATGCCCAGTCCACAACCACTGGAGGTCTAGAGGGGGTGGCTGGCTGATAGAAAATGAAATAGTCATTAGAGCAGACAGATAAACCCGTAAAATTCATGTAGTACTACACTTTAATTTGTGAGCTTTAGTTGGCAAGCGTTTGTCCAAAGTTAAGCTAACTGACTACTGGCTGTAACTTTATATTTGGCTTATGAGAGTGGTATCAATTCTCTTACCTAATTCTCAACAAGTAAGAGGACAATTGTCTTTCCCAAAACTATTGCTTTACACTTGACTCACCTTTTGTTTTACTAATTTTATGTGACAGCGAGCCAGTTAACAGGTTAGCTGCTTCCTTTTGTTTTCAGTCCATAGGCTGAGCTAACTGGCTGCTGGCTGTAGCATCATATTTAGCATACAGACTTGATGGCGGTATCAATCTTCCCATCTACTTCAGCAAGAAAATGAATCAGCCTATTTCCCAAAATGGCAAACTATTGCTTTAAAGCCAGCTGACAAACAGATGTTAACCCACAGTGTCTCAGCTGCTATCACTCACAGGTGCTTTACAGTTCTTTGGTTCCCTGGTGTAAGACAGTTCATAGATCTCATCCTCAGTGTAGTAAAGGTCCAAGGACAGCTTCAGGCGAGGTGAGAACACATATCAGCACATGTGAGGTAAACAGGAAGAGAAAGAGCGTTCTCCTTGAAACATGTTTGCATGAGGGCAAAATTAAGTCACTATTATCATTATCATGGGCATTCTGTCGTTCAAGTACGATTAGAGCACCACACACAGATAACACAACAATACACCAATCTGAACTCTATCTCATTCACACTCAGTTCATCACCCACACACTCACAGATCATAGACTCTCATCACACCCACACAAGCACAGACAATCCACATGCTGTAACACACTCATTTGCATCTGTGCTTGCATTCAACACAGTGTAGTGAGTCACAAGAAGAAACATGACAAATTAAAAAGAGTCTAAATGCAAAGTTCCACTGAAAGGTGCACTACCGTCAACAAATGGACCAGGTCCTTGTTAGCTTCCAGCCTGGGGGGGATCTGTTGCAGCTGGATCAGCTCATTAATGTGGCTGTAGAGTGCTTGGAGCTTCTGAACATTAACCTTGTTGTCCTCCACATAGTCTGACATAGCCTCATTGACTGAAATCAGGTCTTTGAGGTGGACACCCAGGATAGGGATTTTAAAACCTGTACATTTATTGTAAGCTTGTCTATAGTTGTCATAGTTTCTACAGGAGGACAGTAGGTCTGTCATTTCATTCAGTACCTGGAGAATAAATAAAATGTTTATAATATTAATATGAGGATGTTTTTAGCATTATTATCAGGTGAATTTTACGGATGTTGGAGTGATTTACCTTGGTGACCTCACCGGGTACATGTGAGGTGGTGTCCTTCAGTCTGGAGATCGAGCTGTGACACAGCCCTCCGACCACTGCCATTAGTGTGTTGTAATTGTGCATAAGATGTAGACACTGGGGGACACACACAAAAAAACACATATATCAGTCCATCCACGCACACACTTATAAACACGCACAATTAAACTTGTTCCAGGTAGCCCTGGTTATATAATCCACAACACTGCAGTTACATAAGCCACTTATATTGTTGGCTTTTTCTTCCTGCGCTCTGATATCTCACTCTTTTTTGGAAGTGCTTTTCCCTCTCTTTTCAATTCTCTATTTCGTGCTGTTACTGGAGCATTATGGTGTGAAATTCGTTTCCACACCCGTGGGTTTTGAGGTTGACAGCATTGAGCAGTAGCAGACTGGTGCATTAGTGTTACAGTGCAAGAGGTGCTCCAGAGTACAAGCCTGCCTAACGGCTCCCTGAAGACAGCACCTCACTTCTCAGTAGGCTGCGCACAGCTTCACACAGGAGTGGTTTGAACAAGCAAGGTCTGATCAGCGACTATGCTCACAAGTCATTTCTCTCTTTTCCACTACCACCAACTCCTCAGAGTCGAAGTGTGTTCCACTTCATGGCTCCATTAATTTGCATTCAGTTAATATTGTTCTATTGGAGAGCAGAGTTCCTGAGAATCATTTCTAGTTCTCAGTGAATATGCATTATGCAACCCAATAACATAGCATCTATACTGTTACTCAATGTGGCAATAGTCAGTCATCTGTGAGATAGATTTGGCGTGTGAACAAGAGCATTTAGATACAAGCAAAGAGGAAATGTTTCAAATAGATTCCTTTTTTTTTTTTTTTTTTTTTTTGCTAAACCAGGAACAGAAACTATAAGAGTGAAGGTTTGCTTGATGGAATCACTACCTGGGCCACATGGATAAATTTGGTGAAAACCTCAGCTCTCAGCTGAGCAGTTGGCCTGCTCAGCACCATCAGCTGAACCCACTGGGAGATACCATTACACAGTGCTATGGAACGCTCCATCGCGGGGATGTCCTTCATGCAGCAGCTGCGAATGTAATTCTGATAGTCTACAAACTGACACAGAGAGCAGAGAGACAAGCGTGAAGCGCTGTATGGAAAATGCGAGGCATTTCCTGTGGGCAGGAAACACCTAATGGTTTTTTAGTTCAAAGAGATGCATGTCAAATAAAACAAATCAACATGTGCAAAAGATTAGCTATACACTTCAGTCGTCTTTTAGTGTGTATACTCACTGATATCCTGCAGAAGGATTTGAATTCCAGGTAGGTAAGGTGCTCAGCCAGCTCAATGGGCTCCAGATGATCAAAAAGAAGAGAGACCTTCCTCTTTTTACTGCAGTTAGCTTTGATCTTCTGACTGGCTTTCCAAGACCAGTCTCGTTCATTTCTAGAACACCCCATGGAACATAGCAAAACCACATTTACAATCAGCGAGAGTTAAGAGACAGCATAAATTCTAGTAATTTGAGATGGAAACTCTTACAAACACACCAGTATGCTAAATGTCAAGTCAGTTTTACGATTACGTTAAATTTTCCATTTGACACAATGGTGCAGATATGTATTAAAATTATTGATGATGAAACGATCTATCAACTGATAGAAAATGAACTGTCAACAACTTTGATGATCATTTTGTTTTCCAAAGTCAGTTAAGTTCCATTAATCTAATTTTCAAACCAAAATTTAATTCTCGTGGTTCCAACTTCTCAACTGTGATTAGCTTCTGTGTTTCAGAAATTGTCAGAAATTAAATACTCCTGCGTTAGGGGTTGTTGGTCAGAAAAAACAAGGCATTTTAAGACACCACCTTAGGTTCTTGAAAACTGTGATGAACATTTTCTGACTTTATGAAGAACAAATGATCAATTGATTGAGCAAATAATGGGTAGATTAATCAACTGCACATCTAATTTAACAACAATATTAAAGTAATCAAGTGTGACATATAGAAACCTAAATGATACACTGGACCAAGGAGACACAAATGCACAGTATGTGCAATGTCAGACAGAGTGAAATCTGCCTTTGAAGCTACAAAGTTACGTTGTTCACAGTTCAAAGTCTGCATTCTTGATCGTGACTGATTTCAGTATTTTCCATGACTGAACAAACAACTGAGAGTCGAGTAGGCCTAATGTCAGTTGCCAGCTGGTCAGAGATTAACACTTACATCCATTTGGTCTCGAGGAGAGAGCAAAGATGCTCCTGTCCGTGCTCTCTGATCAGCTCCCGGAACTGTTCCAGGCTGTCTGATAAGCTGCGGTCCGACCTGAACACCACCCAGAATTCCTGGATCCAGTGCCTGGGGATGATACTATGTGACTGATACAGAACATGCAATTAAAGTTATACTCTTAAAATGTGTCAGTGTGTTAAACTGACCTGATGAAGTAGCATATCCTCTGGCAATCTCTTGGCTGCTCGTTGTCCAGCGCTACTTTAAATGTAAGAGCTTTGGTTAAGGAGCTGATGGTGACTGATTGTGATGATTACCCTGCATAAAGTGTGGTTTCATTTTCCAAGAGTTAAAGCTGAGATTCACATCAGGGGTGTGCAGCAGCTCAGGCTTAGCAGCACTTTGGCTTAGGCAACAACAGCTTGTCAGCAAATCTGCTGGTCTTTGACACTGTTTAAGACAGGTATGTGTTGAGTAAACACTGAACATATGGTTGATTTGACTGCAGGGTTTCATACAAACAACTCATTAATAAAAACTACAGCAACTCAACAAAAAGGCGAACAGAAGTGGCATTTGGTAATGTGGGAGGAGGCGGCTGCATGAAGCAAAACTCTGATGAGCATCACTGAATCATTCTGGCATACATTAGTAAGTGGATAACAAAATGTACAAAGAAAATAACTGCTGATTAATGTGCATTGTTTACCAGCAGGATTTTAAAGAATGCTTAATCCATGTTGAATAAATATTCATGACTTCAGTCACTCTGCTCTCCATTTTGTGCAGTGACCACAAAATCATTGCCCCATCAATTTATATACAGGACTCACAAAAGCTTTTACTTATTATACGACGCAGCATCTATAAACAGACTGACACTATAGCTCTCAATTGGCAGAAATCAGCGTGAAGTGATGCACATAAAAAGGCTAATTGCGTCATGGGAGCAGACGAACTGCCCACGCAATCCCAAGGCCAGACTGCGATGAAGGCTGTTAATGGCCCCTGTGTCTCTTCCCTGATCCTAACCCACACATTGAATTTATTTGATGTATCCTTTTGGGTCTTGAGCTCAGAACGAGAGGGTTAAAAATAGCAGAGGGGCATTCGGTGTTGCACGCTCTGACGTGGGTCGGTGCAAGCAGAGGTCTCTTTAAGCAAAAGAGGGTCTGTGTTTATATATAGTTGAAGAGGACTTGTATCTCAAAGAGACAGAAGTAATTAACACCTGAAACCCCAAGGCTGCTCGCCAGACCAGTAGGTTCCTCTGAGAGGCTTTGTGACGCCACTGCTGTTTCCTGAATGGAAGCCTAGATTACAGGCTCTCCACTCAAGTCACAAGGTACAACAAAAAACATGCTTTTTCCCAGGTATGAAGTGGAGAAAATGAAAGAGACAGAATAAAACATTTTGAAAGAGGCCAGATTCACATTGGTTGTAGACTCCTTCCTATTGAATCCATGGAATACTGGGCCAAAAGAGTGAACAAAATTTAAATGGGCATAGATTTTAAAGGTCTACAGCAACTGACAGCAGGAGCGAACGCAAACTGCCACTTACCAATCACATACAGACAGCTACAGGCTGCATTGTAAGCCAAGTACAAGCTTGACAGCCTGTTGCTGTTGACAACCACAGGAAAGCAGCACACAGCACGGCCAGTCATTTGATCCTATCTTACATTTGGTGCTCAAAATTGGTCAGTGTACTGTTCCAATCAACGGCCTGTGTTGTGATCGAGGTTATTGCTTTGTGTCAGGCTGCTGAAGGATATAAAGTGATGAGCTTGTCCAGCAGCTCACTGGAGGAGATGAGGAGACGGTGCATGGTCAGGCTGATGTTCAACAGGTGGCTGCTCCCACAAACACAACCATTTGAGTCTGCAAGACAGCATGCATGCACCTGAGTTTACCTTCACTGCTTTAAAGTGGAGACAACAACAAGAATTTTTTAACTGGTTATGAAAAGTCTCAGTCTCTTACTGATACTTCTTTATGACCTTCATAAAAAAACAAGACCATCGGTAAGAAGACTGGCTATTTCTACATAGTTATTCTTAATGCCTGTTACCAGGTCTGAGACCCTGAAAATCAGATGAAACGATTTACATCATACAGATTGGAAGAACCTCCATTTTTGAACCAGTTTACATTTTTAATAGGCAAAGTTTCGGAGTTAGTAGTACGTTATCCAACAAAAAGAAGCAGGAAGAGATTTTTATTTTGAGATACTAGGACAGGATTGGCAATGCGAAAAAGAACAACAAACAAAAAAGCTAAAACAGGAGAAAACGTGAGTCAACTGTGGTTGCTCCTTCAAAACTGATTCTGAATTGACCTTCTTCCTCATAGACAGGTATGAAATTTGATAATCTGTCAGTTGTAGGCTTATATATAACAAACACTATATAGACAAAAGTATTAGGATATGGCTGTTTTTCCTGGTTTGCGCTGGGCCCTTTACTTGGAGTGAAAGGAAATCCTAATGCTTCAGCATACCAAGACATTTTGGACAATGCTATGCTTCCAACTTTGTGGCTGCAGTTTGGGGAAGGTCCTTTTCTATTCCAACATGACTGTGCCCCAATGTACAAAGCAAGGTCCATAAAGACATGGCTGGATGAATTTGGTGTGGAAGAACTTGACCTCAACCCCATCGAATACTTTTCGGATGAACTGGAATGGAGATTTCAAGCCAGGTCTATTCATCCACCATCACAAATGCTTTACTGTATGACTGGGCAAAAATTCCTACAGAAACACTCTAAAATCCTGTACAAAGCTTTCCCAGCAGAGTGGAAGCTGTTACAGCTGAAAAGCAGTCTGCGTATTTAAAAAGTAATGTTATTAAATTTTCTACTGGTGGGGGTCCAAGTACTTTTGTCCATATAGTATAGCTGTACGAATGGCATTAAAACCAAGTTTGCTTCACCATTGTCATATTACAGTTACTAATCGCACACAATAGATACATTACCTCACCACTATGCATCCCACAAACCGTTATTTTTAAATAAAGAGAGATAGTAAAAAAAAAAAAAATAGTTGTGTCTTTTATTGCTTCCAAAACAAATGCATCCACTAGACAGATAACATGAGGCAGTGGAAACATATTTGATGAGGTTTAGGTGGTTTTACTAAACCAGTATCAGTAGTGTCTGTCTCATCACTTCTGTTAACCTTACTTTGGCCTCTTCACAAGGCTTTCACAAACTAAGCTAGTAAAAAAGGAATTCAAGAGCTTCTGCATATGAACTAAAAGCAGTGTGAATCTTAAGTAGGCTTAAGTTGGATCAAAACAGATTAAACAATCAACCTTTTGAAGGATGAGGCCAGTGACATTCTATATATTTCTTTCTATATGTATGGTCAACAAATTCCATAGGAAAAACAACAACAACAACAACAACAACGTGATAGTCAATTTGTACTACTAATACTTTCTGACTGCAGTTTTTAGTAAACATATATTCAAACACTAGTAAACTATGTTTTTGTTTGGAACTATTTTCAGCAGTAAATTAATACCTTCCAAGTGACAAAGAGAGAGCGTGTGTGTTGTGGCTCACTGGTGTGTTTTTGGGACAACACATCTGGATTTATAGAGAGGATATTTGTTAGAAGGGTCAGTTCTTTGAGGGTTTCGGTGCCTTGTCCCTAAATTATTGTTTTTGTGGTGAACTGTGATGATGGACGGACCACATTTTACAAATAAATCAATGTCCATGAGCGCTTCACAGATTATTCTAGATTGTTCCTTTGATTACAACAGTACAAAACAGATCATATTTGATTAAATTCTGCACTAACACAGTATTTCCATCAATAGACAACAGAGGGTTAGGTTAACCAGGTAAAAAGGTGACACGTAGACTGTAACATTTCATTACACTATTCACAGACCCAGCTTTCTGAAGATTTGCCTTTTCCTCTTATTGTGAGAACCACTGAGGCTTACTCGCTAACTTTTTCGCTTCCGTTTTCCTTGCATGTATGTCACTTCCTCTCTTTGTGACCGGACCACCTTTCCTTATCTTGATTGTCTTACTCTACACTACAGCTAACATCTTGAGACCCACAGAGTCTAAAATTTTCCTGTGATACACTTGGAAAAAATGAAACTACATTTACTATTTCGTAAGGTGACAATGCCAGATCTGACCTATAATTGCAGGAAACACATTTTCCTTCCTACTTATGCAAAGCAACACACACTATTCTTCTGTGAAACTTAAAAACCACTGCTACATAGAGTGAATTAGTGGTCAGCATTCAGAGGAAGAGCATCTTTGAACATATTATTTAGATTTTAGGCTGTTCACATCTTCCTCCACAATCTGTAGAGACTGAACAGATTGTGCTGAAAATTTGAGGAGCAACACAGCGAATTCTCAAGCTCAATACTGTCTCCCTTTTAAGCTTTACCAGTATCTTGACAACATCAAGGACATCAGGCGTCTGTGGGCCCACTTTCAAACCATATCACCTTGGAAATACCTCGGACGCCATGGCAACATGTTTTCTAATCTTTGTTATCTGTAAGCAACTCACCACTCCAGCCACAGCTGACTAATCCAGCTCTCATATCCTGCATGGGGTGTGTTTCTGTTTGTAACACACAGCCACTACCAGCTAAACCCAGTGAATGTTAATGACATCACCAGTAAAGGCAACAGGAGAGTAAAAGAGACTAGTGGAACAAGGTGTAGTGTTCAAAATGACATGGTTGTTAAAGTAGCACTGCTTTGATATAGTTCAGACATAGTATCTATTTAAAGCAATGTCCACATGTCCGCCTTGGCCTGATCTGTGGTAAAATCAGCTATAAATGATCAGTTGTACTAATGTTTTAGTTCACAGTCTGCTAACAATCAAATGTGAATCAGCCAAAGTCAGTCCAAAGGCAAATCCACAACAGGAAGTCATGACTCTCCATAAGGTAAACAATTGCTCCATCCTTTTTTTCACAACTTAGCAACCACAAACCCTCCCTGTGCAGGGTTAATTGCAAGAGGAAATCCTCTTTGGCTGTCTCCTCCTGACTGGAAAATTTGGAAAGTTGAACACTGAAACTGCGTGACACCGTATGGTGATAAATACTAGCAAAGGCACACAGCACACTGACCCACTTTTAAGGTTATCTTATATATTCATCAGCCGCTCCAAACCTGCATGTCACTTTTCCTTGTTTTGACAGAGCACAGCAGACTGCACAGTCTCTTTGGTTTAGAGGAATCCCAGTCATATGCATGGTGATGTTTATTTCTCTGTACGCTGAACAACCTTCATGAACCCTTTTGCAGTTACCAGGAGGTACACTGATATAGTGTGGAGTAGCATGTCTAATTTTGGAGGTTGAATAAAATAATATAAATCCACCTACTGAGTCAGCTGTAACACTTGACTTGACACTTGACACATGACTAAGAGTAACCAGTTAGCTCAAAGTAATGATAAACAGTTGAAAAGGAGTGAAGGATATGGGACTAAAATATCAAAAAGGGATAGACAAACACCTCAAATGGTTCACTAAAACTAATGGATAAATAAAATAGCTAGAAGTAATTGATACCAAAAATATTAAGCCTTGAGTAATGGATCGATGGTTCAGATTGCTAAAGGTAATCAATTAACAGCTGAGAAAGTTAGCTAAAAGATGGCTAATGGATACATAAATAATAATATAGTGACATGGCAAACAGTTAGTTTACCAAAAGTAATGGATAATATGGTTAAAATATGCCTGCTACAAGTGGTAGGATTATGAATGCAAAAACTGACAGTTCAGTTGTATAGAAAATAGTGACAAATCCAATATTATATACTCTTTAACATCATTAATGGTTAAATAATATCCACTTCAAAACAGAGAGTGAGGGCTTCCTATCAGGCCGGTAGAAAATGTCATCAAATTTTATAGATGATATCTAATGAAAATGAGAACCTGTGTAAATGTAAATATGTATATAATATGAATTAGGTCAATGCTGGGCATGTTCAGAGCATCCAGTGCAACTCAGCGGTGTGTGGACTGAAGACAGCAATGATGTCAACAGCTATTGATCCACACCTCATAGTGCTCTGCATTTCAAAGGCCAGCCAGCATCTGAGGACCACCGTTAGGGGAGTTGACCTTTCGGCTCAGCCAGGCTTGAAGCTGCCATCAGGTAACCCTTCAAATAGCTCTTACGGGCACTCTCACATTTGAAAAGGTGGCAGGACTCATGGACCTTAGGGGTTCGCCTGTGATGTGAGGAACAGGACTGTGCTCAATTTTATCAGGAGAAGCTGTTCAAGGAAAACCCCAGTTATAACACAGTGTACTCACTGAGATACCATCTTGAGCATGTGCGGACAGCTGTCACATTTTGCATAGTGACGCTGAAATGACTTTTTTAAGCCCATGTTCAGAGCGCTGTATGATCCCGTACTAAAAGGTTCCTTTACTCTGTTCCTTAATTCTGATTAATTCTTTCTCCTTTGTGAATCTGAAATGAGCAGTAACCTGTCATTACTGGCCGACTCTACCTCTCCACAGATAAATGTAGTTATGGGATGTCATTTTATGTGAGGCTCATTGTAACACCTCTCCACTGCTCTTGCTCCATTTGTGTAACCAGGCAACGGCAATTTGAAAGCTTGTCTCTTCAGAGACGCAATCAACATAACTCTGAGAGCACTCCAGACAACTTGATGAAGCCAATGATCTTTGCCTGATTGATCCAGCTACAGCCTGCTCAATCACTGCTGTTCATTTTTCATTTAGAAAACCCTCTCCTGCAGATAGTAAAATATTATAATGGATACATTAATTAATAAATACAGTGCAGCCTAAGATTGCAGAAACATAGAAAAGTGTAATACAAAATCATCACATACTATTTCAGCATTTTCTAATCACAAAAAGCAAAATGCAAAATAAAATAAGACTGGTATGCATCAGTAAGAAAGATTTCATCTTCAACACATAAAATCCTGCATTAAAGAAAAATAATATATGCAGCTGGGTCAAGACAACCCATTTCATTTTTTACATGCAAAGCTTCCCATCCCTTTTGTTCAGAGGCCAGTCCAAACTTGTTGGAGTTTTGCATCAAAATACCAGGAAAAGTGATTTCCCGAAGTGAAGCAGAGACTTCTGAGAAACTACAACAGTGTGTGATCACACAGGCTTCATTAAGGGTGTGTTTTTCCTGCCTTTTGGGGCTTTTTATCTTATTGTTTCTCCACGACAGAGACAAGTAGCGAAAATTCGAGTGTTACACAAGTGTGGACCGGGGACACCTGCTGCACACTTCACTGCAGTATCCACTTTCTCAGATGTAACACCAGTGCCAACGGAGTTCAGCGTGGACTTACCAAAGGACTGCAAACAGGCCTGGATGAGCTCCTCCCAGCTTCCCCCCTTAGTGAGGTGTCCCAGGGACATCGTGGACTTAGTCGGGGCGGTTTGGGCCGGGCTGGGTTTGTGGAACCTGTGAGGACGGCCTGGGGGAGAAACTCTAGACCTGGAGCTGCATCCAGGAGTCGCTCTCCTATGGGAACACCGACACAAGAAGAGTGAGGGGGAGGAAGGCTTGTTGTAATGAAAATGTTCTTTCTTTATTTGCATATGAGGATGTCGGCCTACCTGTGCATGTACGTGTGTTTCACACCAGAATCTTTTGAAACCTCCACAGATTATTACGCACGAAACGCTTTGTGCAATTGTTACAAAAACTGGAGCCATTGTTTGAACTTCAGAAACCCCCCTGAGATTATTTTGCTATTCATTGTTCTCATTTCCTTCCTTTAATTAGGGGAAATACCGACTGATTGCGGACATCCACTTTAAACTGTTGAGTGACCAGTAAACAAGAAGGAATTTATTCGAACCACACAGTTTAAGTGCAGCAGGTCAGAAAGTAACAACAAATTCAGATGACAGAACACGTAAACCGATTGGGCGTCTGTGCGCAAAATAGTTGGGTGGCATCAGTTCATTTTTACGCACCTTCAAAACACAAAGTAAGTCACAATAGTTTATTTACCGCTAAGAACCATCAGTAACACAACCTTGACAAAAGAAATGAATTAATCAACTGTTGAAGTACGCACATTTTCGCCCAAACCACACTTGACACATTTCTTTAAAACCATGAAATGATTATCTGACTTACGCATCGTCCTTTCCCTTTTCGTCCGACGTTACACTTTCGTTTTGGTTTTCTTTTGACTGACATCCCATAGCGAGGTACTGGGCGACGAGCGGCTGAACGAGGCTGTCCATCTGCGTTCTCCTCGATGGGAGCATTTCATCGCTGTGCTCGGCTAAGTGCGCCTCCGCGGTCTCAGCAGCATTGTGCTGACTCGTCAATGAACATTACACAATTAAAGAGTCACCCAGCTTGTCTGTGAGTGGGCGGCCGTGGAGCCGGGCTTGTCACTCACACAGAGTGGGCTCCACTCTTTACCAGTCGTTACGTCTTGCGTCAAGAGACGAGTTCTTACAGGTTTATGTTATAATAAAAATAATAATGATAAAAAAATTGTTTGGTCCCTGAAGTCTTTATTAAAGAGAAACGAGAAGCTGCTATGCTGCCACCTCACTCTTTTTAAACTGCAGTATCGCTACTCGGATCACAGATTTCAGTCTCCACACCTTCGTGTTGCTTCTGTCTCATATCAACTCATTTTCACAAACAAATCTCATTAGATTCACACAAACCGGCCTTCTTCCGGGGGGCCCTTGACATGAATATTTAGGAAAGTCTTTGAGATTCCTTGCATTTTGTAGTTTATTAAAACCTTTTGTTTATTCAGTCTGCAGAACAGGAAAGCGGTGGCCTTTGTTCGTTTTTTTACAGATAACAGCGGTTTTAGGTTTCATTATAGTTTATGCGAGGCATAAAGTTGTTGCAGCATACTGTAGGTGGTCCAGAGTGGATGTTTCCTGAAGCTTATTGAGTCTTTATCACATGTGGGTGGAGCGCAGAGCTCAATGATAAGAGATTCTTGTAGACATTATGTCACTAAATAACAAGACAGCGGGTCAGTTAACATTTGATTGTTAACATGGCAGGCAGGGGTTGTAAAGGGTTTCATTTAAGGGGTTTCAACATGTGATTGTGGATTGTTATTTGTTGTAAAGCTTAGAAACTATAAGGCATTTTTCCTCGAGGAAGGAATGACCCTCCTCAGTTCTCACCTGGACATACAGTACGATGCAACAGATAGTGTGAAAAGTCTTACATATGATACAAATGGAAATACGATTAATCACAGCTTTTTCTTTGACCATGAAATATCAAATTTAAGCAAAATGGAATTGTTATATTAGCTCTGAAGCATTGCATTTGCCCCTTTTTTTTGACTTTGACCAAGTGTATAAGTTGAATAAAGTCTGTGAATAAATCTGTGACAGCTCTGCACCTAATGTGGGCTGTCCTCAGATGAACATTTGTTTGAGTTCACGAGTTTCCACAGGCAGAATGAAGTCATGAGAACCTGTGTGTGTATTAGCAGCTGCCTACTTCTGATAAGATAGCTTGTCTGTACCCTTTTCTGTTTCACGGCTGTTATCAGACCACTGATGCCTTAAGCCTGCCCCTGTGTGGCTAAGGGCTAAATCTAATCTGATTTCATTTGTGACATGCAGCCCAGTACTGCTGACAGAAATCCCCTGCTTAAATAAAGAGAAATGAAAAATTGCCCGTTTTTTTATGACTTTTGGGGGAATGAGTGAAGCAGCATATCAACATTTAGAGAACTTGTGACCACCGGCAACTAGTGAGTCTCCATCCAACCTCAGTCCTAAAGAAAAAAACAAACAAACAAAAATTGAACACTTACTGATACGAAAAACCGAAAGGCAGATTTTTAGACAAGCGCACCTGCCACAGGAGTGACTTGATTCATCATATTTCAATCCATTTTAATCATCTCACTGTAGCACTGCTTATATGATACTTTTGGGTGGGTCACATTTCTACATCTGCATGATTATGATTATGCACTGAATGACTCATGAGAAGTTAGTTCCCCTGAGAAACTAATATCTCTGACTAAGTGACAGATGGCAAACAAGTGTTAAATGTTTAAAAGAAAGAATACTTTTGGGTTTCATTTCAGAAATCATCTATGTTTTTATGTATGTCACTATTGATGTTTATTTGCATTTTATATTGTAAAAATAGAATATCAGACATGTTTGTTCTGCATATCTGGACAAAGATCAGTTAAAGGTGATCAGGTAGCAGTTCAGGCATCAGCCCTGTGGTCCAAAGCAAAATGAGCCGCATGGCCAATGAGTAGACAGCCAGTCACGGCTACTGTCAGCAGCATGGTGATAAAAGCCTTTAGGGTGTATGAATGAATGATCGAAAGACCAAGATCTAATTAAAGTATATTTAGATTTTCTGGCCAAGATTTTCTAAAGTGTATCTGTATCACTCTAAGGATGTAGCTACTGTAGGCCAGCACAGGGCGCTGACGCACTCTACTCAGACAAATGAAACATGTTCACATTCACACATGTTGTAATGTGGATGAAAAGGTACAGTTGCTTTGTTTTAAAGTGCCATTATTAGACTGATAAGTCAGATTTCAGGTTTCAGATTTGAAACACATGCAAATCAAAAGAATGAAAGGCCTGACTGGGACTAGCGGGTCAATACTTGGGCTGTGACCACCCCCTGGTGGATAGTTTAAGTCATCTACTGGCCACCTGGGAGCATATTGGCCTTTTGTAGCAACGGAAAGTTAGCTGCTGAAGCATGTATAAGAATGGATGAATAGATCGCTCAGGTGTTAAAGTGATTCTTCAAAAGCAGGAAAAGTAGGATTTGGAGAAGATATGAGCAGTAATCTCATTTAAACTAACATGTTAGAATCAGTCTATATACTTTGTTTTGTGTTTGTCTAGCTTACCCAATGACAGTTGAGGATAGTGGCATCTTAACATACAGTAAGTAGTTGTAGATTACCACTGCATTAAATTTTGCCGGCTGCAACGTTTTTTTTCCTTCCACTGGCTTGCACCAAAATTAGAAATTTTCAAAGGTTTCACTGAGCAGCTATACAAACCAGACAGGTGTATTGCTGCTGGCTTTCAGTTGGTGTGGCGGTGAGTATATAATAATACACATTAGGTTCTGTTGTAATAACCTTTACGGTGTTTTTGGCTAGTTTCGACACTGTTAGCCAGGGACGAGGGTGTAGAAGCTGAAATTAACGAGGAGCTTTCGAATGTAACGTTCACGTCGTCTGTTTGCGTGTCTCAGTCGGTACGTTAAATGACAGGTCGGAGAAGTAGACTTAGCTAGTCATTGCTGTGGCTAACTGAAAAGCTTTGACAGCCTGATATTTGAGCTAGCAGCTTTACTGTTTTTAATTGCACGAAACAAATCATACATCAAACTTCACACACTTCATACTTCAAAATGGTTGTAGAAGACGTCCAGTTCCTGAATCTCTTTAAGGGAAAACGCATCAAACTAACCCTCAAGACTTCATCTTATCTCGGCGTCGTCCAACGTATCAATCCGAACAAAACGTTGGTTTTGGCAGACGGTTAGAAAAATGTTCATCGTCTTTTTTGTGTCTTTTTACGTGGCATTGCTGATGACTTAAGTGATAATGGGTGCAATTTGCTACCTGTTGACCAAAAATTAACGTTTCACCGTCCGTAGCTGAAACAACCCAGTGTTTACATTTGTGTTTTGTTTCAGTCGTTAGTGGTAATAATGGCTGTAAATATCCTGGCTCAAAACTCTTCTTTGGGCACGAGATTCTGAATGGTGCGTACACACATCAAGTGAAGTTTGGGCAGAATATTTGCAATACTCTTTTAATTAACAGTATTTAATATCTTGCATTATATTTTTGTGCGATTAACAGTGGAATTCACCGATGAAACAGACCCTGACCGTGGGTAAGCAATCACTAAACAAAGTATCACTACTGGTGACTGACTTGGCAATAAAATGTAAACGTGAAATGTGCTGCACAGTAATATTCATGAATACAAGCTTGAAGACCACTTGAATGTGGACAAGTTTCAGCCATACAGGAAGACAATCACATTAGGTAAGCATTATAAAGGTGTGGTATTCTTATTCTTTTATTATACAAGATATATTTATGCTGAAATTTCAGCATACAGCCTCAAATTTAAATCATCAGTCACTACTGAAAGGATCCTTTTTCGCAGGTGATGATGACGCTGATGAGGAGTATGTCAACTTTGTAGTCATTGATGAGTTTCATGAGAAGTTTGGACCTGCTGTAAGATGATTTTAAGTTCCTGTTCTGTTGCATAAATCAACGAGATGCTCTTCTAATATATTTTTCAGTATACAAATTTATGTGGACAGTATAATTGTGGAGACATGTCTTTACTGTGACTACTTGTTGTCACCTATCCTTAAGGTGATGCACATCAAGAAGCAGCATGTGATTGGTCTGGGGGCCGAGGGAATCGGGGTATTTAAACATGGGAGACTGTGTTGGCTGCCGGTGAGAAACTTGAGAAAATCTGAGAGAGAGTTTTGCTCCTTCATCACAAGAATGAGAAGAAAAAAATAAGAGAATAACTTAAACTGGTCTTCTTTTGTATAGATAGCCACTAAAAACAAGGTATACATATTTGATATCCTGTTACTCGGAGCCCGGGCCTTTAAGAATGGGCTCTCCATGATCCTGGAGAATAAGCAAATACTGAAGGTGGGCAGTGTAAACAGGCTAGAAATATTGTTCAGACATAGTGACGATTATTACATCTCTGCTGACTGTACATTTGGTGCAGGTCATTCATGACTGCAGAGCCATTGCTGGATGCCTGATTGCTCAGTTTGGAGTAAAGCTAACCAACGTTTTTGACACACAGGTACTTGCAGAGTATTTTGCTACTTTAGTACATCACTCAATAATATGTGCCCCTTGTAGCTTTTGTGTTTCTCTCTAGGTTTTGTTGAGCGTTTGTGCTTTTATCTCTCTGCATCTGTTAAGGTGGCAGATGTCATGTGCTTCTACTCTGAGACGGGAGGTTTCCTTCCCAACAGGGTCAGTACTCTGCAGGAGGTGGTGAGTCTCCATTTGAAGGTGCCCTCCTCTCAGCTCGTATCCCTTCAGATGAAGTCACAGCTCACCGAGGTACAGCACACATTCCCAATCAAGATGGTTTTGTTCGCATTTGTATTTTTTATAATACCTGGTGTGTGTTCTTACAGGAAGAGAGGGAGATGTGGCAGAAGCGACCCTGTCCCGTACCCTTGCTTAAAGTGATGGCTCTGTCAGTGATCCACCTTTTGCCCCTCAGGCTGGTGCTGATGGATACTCTCATGTTAGACTACATGGCCCTGGTGGATTCATACCTGAGCAGCAGCCACTATGAACCTGATGAATTAGAGCATGTCAGTATGGTGAGTAGTTCACAAAAGAGCAGTTTTTTTTATTTAATTCCTGATAGCTGAAATGAGTACCAGAACCATCTGTTTTATTACACATAGTAGTTTAGAAACATACATATGAACAAATAGTCTATCTGTTGGTATCTTCAGGAATGTACGCTGCAGTTGCCAAGAGAGCTCAGGAAGCTGGAGAAAATGCGTTGTGAGCGGCAGGAGTGGGCTGCCGATCACTACCCTGTCACAGAGCAAGGTCTGTTGGCTCGCTTCAACCCCACAACTCATTCCCCACCCCAGACCTCACCTGAGGCTCAGGAGCTTTGCCAGACACAGGCAGATTCCACTGAAACCACAACTGTGGAATCACCTCCCTCAATACAAGTGGACCTTCCCCTTCACAACCCAATCACAAGCCCTCCGACAGTCACCAATGTTTCATCTGTGGATGTCCATGCCTCCCCTGACACAGCACCCCAAGCTCCAGTCCCATCTGATATGCCAGGCCTCATGGAAAAAATGTGTGTTTTCAGTTCCCTTGGAACTCTAGGTGTAGGCAGAGGCCGCACAGAGGCACCGATGGACACAATGGGTAGAGGAAAGCCTTTTGGGAAAGAGCAGTCGTCCGTCCCGGCCTTACCCACCATAGGAAGAGGTTTCCTTTTCCGTATATCACAAGTTCACATCTCTGGAGAGAGCACTGGGGACTTGGGAACTTCTGGTAGAATGGGGACGGCTCCTTCATACCCCAATCATACACTGACCCAAGATGTGATGCCCCTCCCTGGCCCCAGTGCTAGTGGCCTGCCAAAGGACACTTCTTGAGAGGAGACAATTTTACATTGGCACCCCAGACCCTGTCATCTTTCTTTACCCAGTCAGTCAGTTCATTCATACATTAAAAGTGTTACAGAGTGTTTAAAAGCCATGTAAGGCCATGTCTCAAAAATGTTTTCTGTTCTGTAGTTTGTGATTTCCTAGTGTGACCAGTAGATGGCAGTAAATATTCTATTTATTTTTTTTCCAAAGATTTGTTTGATACCAGGTCTTTTATGTTTGGAAAACAGAAAAGAGGTTATGTTGGTTGGAAGTTGCATTAAAAATATTTCAATTGTTTGTGACAAAATGTTTGTCCAGGCCTTTATTTGTATTGTGCTTGATATGCCTCTGGATCTCTTTCATTTGTTATTATTGAATGGTAATTGAATACATTAAGTTCTAGATAATCTGTATGATATCTAATATCCAATGCTATTGCAGTGTGCATAACTGACTATTTTTATTAGAATTTTGCACAACAAGTTCTGATTATATCTAACAATGAATCAAAGCGTCAAGAAATACAAGTCTTGGTTGCTGGAGCACAAAAATATAACCAAAAACAGCTCCATGTGCTCATTCGACCATAATGTGCTAAGCTTAGTGTGATTGATTGCCTGTACAACTTGGCTTCAGTGTTGCAGTTAATTGATTGTGAAAAGCAGAGACAGGCAATGATGGATCTGCTGTTAATGGAGCAAAAATCTTGCTAACTGACATTTCCTTTGATCACTGATGACCAAAAAAAAGGCTTGGCACAGGGTGAACACTAATACTGACTCTGTGCAGTTTTAGTCATTGTGATTGTATGTGGTCACACGTGGCCAGCACCTGCGCATTTTTGCTTGGCTCATCAGAGGTTGATGCATGGGATCAAAACAAGGCAACTACACAACAGCAGGCCAATGCTGCAGCCTGTAGTGCAAATGGGCCCACCTGTGTTAATCACATCTTATTGCTATGGTTATCTATGTGCAGAGGCTTGGGCCCCTTCCAGAGCTTTCTAATTGAAAGCATGAAACAGATAAAGTAGGATTTTAATTAACTGGGAGGCTGCTCGGCACAAAGCCTTGCATCTCTCTTAGCAACCAGCTCCTCCTCGTCTTCTGCTAAACGCAAGTGGGGTGGATCCTACCCATATGCCTCCTTTAACCCTTTTGCTCAGTCTCTATGGGTTGGTTCAGTAGAGCACAAAGGTTTAACACTTCTTAAAGCTTATTCACTTGATTTTATCTCTGAGCTGCTGCACTCAAATCTTTCAAAGGTTAATTTCCTGTATAAGCAGACTTAACTGCATTGACTTGCTTTATTTGTATTTATTCTTGGGGTTTGTTGCACATTGTTGTCCCACAGAATGGGAGTTGGTTTTATATATGTTCATGTCATTCAACAGTGAAGTTTTGGAAGGGGGGTTGACATGTCTTGAGGGGGATACAGGTCTCTGTGGGGCTGTGGAGGGCAGGCTCCTGTCATTGACAACCAGATTGGGGCTCTTATTTTAGAGGACCTTGCATTTCCTCTCAGTCACAATAATGCCTTATGTGCAGCACTTCCTGTTTCTCAGGCTTGGGAGGAAGGAACAGGGCGCTTGTCACACGGTAGTCACCACTTCCTCCCTCCCGCCCCCCACTCCCCCTGCTCCCAAACTTCAGACAGTGTTGTGTCCTTCAGAGGGGAAAGATGTCTGCACCTTCAGCATCACAGCAGGATGCTGCTGAGCTATTTTTAGACGTAAGTCGGAAAGGTAGCGTACAGACATAAACACAAACTTTAGGATGTCCAGCTGTGTTGATTTAGCATCCGAAAATGGAGGTTCAAACTGTGTAAGGCCAATTATTGTTTTGACTGAGCAGTGGGACTCAGGAGACCTGCTGTTTGCTCAAGGTGTAATTTAAATAGGTCGCCCATAAACAATGATTATCACTTTAAAAAACAACACACATTTTCTTATGGACTGTTTTGAATTGCACAAACAACTATAGATATTTTTGCATAATCAAAGGGTGTAATTTCTGCACCATTATTCAACCACACAGTATAGGCAACAAAGCCACAAAGACACGTGCCAGACTGCATTATTTATCACCTAAGCTTGTGACACCCTTCTGACAGCAACCAAACAAAGGTATTTTGTCCCCCCACCACCACACTACCTTATTTACTTCCCGCCATATTGCTGTCATACTGCAGGGGCTCCAGTTACCAGCAAAACCAAAGCGAGAAGATATTCAGAACAGGCCAGTGCTCCCAGGCAACCACCCCTCTTGATGAGTGTTAGGCTACAGATTTGTTCATAATTAATAGGCTTTGTTAATTATTAAGAACGTAGGGATAATTTACCAAAACCACTCCCTTTGAATGTGGCCATGTTAGAATTGTCATGCTGTTAGCTGGTTTACACTCTTAAGCACATCATTAAAATTCATCGTTGAGTTTGCTGACTAAGTGCACATTCAGATCACGCCGTGTTTCTCTCTTAATGAAGGAAAGCTGAACACACAGTTTGGACCACTGGACTGTCAATGATCAGATTGTTTGTGAGCTTTTTAAATTTGCACTCATGATTGAATCTTGCCACATAGCCATGTCTCAGCCACTTACAGGCCTCATTTCAGCTGAGGGAGTTGATTCAGCCTTAGGTGGCAGACTTGGCCAGAAGCGACTTATTTGACTGCTTTGTTGAGAGAACTTGATCTGTTGGTTTTACCTGAGTAATGTGGTACAAAGAGGAAGATTGATAGGCAGTATTCATCAGTTCACAACTGTGCCACAACAAATTAGACACATGTCAACAAAATAATCTCAATTTCATTATTCATGTAACCACATGTAATCCCTTTGTATTCATGGGCTCTGGGGAATAATAATCAGATATCAGGTTCCACTACAACACTGAAACATATCCCTGCAGCCAATCTTCCATCTGTTAGGAAAAACCTATTGTTTAATCCTACTCAACACCACCACCACCTCTCCCTCTTTCTTTCTCTCACATTACAAAATGATCCTCTTTTGCTCTCCCCTGGTCATATTCAACGAGAGAATGAATATTTAACGTGAGAAAAGCTGAACTATCCAGATGGCCTCTCAAGTACAGCAAAAATGAGAACAAAACAGCATCAATGTTTTAGCCAGCCAACTAATGGTATGTATCCCACAGTCAGGAAACCCAACTAAGAAACACCCCTCAGTATGTACACACTGATTTAAACACCCGCATGCACAGATGCAGGCGCACAATATGCACCTTTATGAACTGCTGCGCCATGTTTACTCAGGCAGCATGGAGCACCAGGACCTTAAGAGCCTCTCCAAAGGAATCAGCCATATTGTGACCTTCAGCTGGGACAGACGAGCTCAGATAGAGGATGAGTGACAGATGAGGGTGCAGATGAGAATGTGTTTGATGCAGAAAGAACTGGCCTTAGGAATGTTAGTCCTCAGCTGGTCCGGCTGTGCATGCATAAGCACACTAATGAACACGACGCTAGCAGCTTCGCTCTCAGGAAATATTTTAACAACCATTCGATGGATCGCTATGAATTTTTGTGCAAAATCCAGCGTAGTGGAATCTTAATGACTTTGGTGATCCCCTGATTTTTCTTTTTGTATTTTCATTTGCACAGTGTTTTGGTTTTTGATCAGATATCCATGAAACTGCATGACTACAGGACATTCCCTTCCTTTGCCACACTTTGTGTTTCTAATTACCAAATATTAGCTTGCTCCATGCTAAACTAATATGCTGAACCTGGAACATACTGTCTGCTAAGCATTAGCGTATTAGCATGCCATTAACTTTAAGCTCAAAGCCCTTCAAGTATAGCGTCACTGAGCTGCTAGCATGGACTCAACCATTAGACTTGGTAATAAGTATGTTTCAGAGAAGGTGTAAAAAATGAGGCGAAGTGTAGTGTTTTTACAACAATAAAAACAGACAGAGTAACTGTCCTTCCAACCTGTTCTGAACACTGACCGTAAATAAATATATAGTATACAGTCTATAGTTCTGAAACTCTCTGGAAACTTTGTGGTCCATTGCCTGCCCTGTTTTGGGTAGAATGTGTACAGTATGATTAGACAAGACTTGTGAGGAGGGAGAGAGAAATTTGGATAATATGCAACAAAGATCCAATGCTGTATTTGAAGCCAATCTTATTTCTTTAGCTCAGTGGGAGAGGCCCGAGACACAGCAGGATTTAACAACAGAAAGTCTTCATCACATCAGAAGAGCAGCTGAATGCTCTTGAGCATTTTGGCTATCACTTAACCAACCATAGAGTAACTAGCCTGGCCAGTCCCCAGGGCTCAATGACTGCACTCTCATCCACGGGAGATAATGACAAAATGAGTTGGATGTGGATATGTGTCAATGGAAGGCATGCAAATTAAGCTTCTATCGAGCTTGTTATGTTCAAATAATGGTATTATTTTTGTTAATATTAGGATATTAATTAAATTAATTTATGTACAATATCTTTGGACACATCTGAAAATTGCCCCATGTGGCTGTTATTAATCTTCTACAGCATCAAGCAAAAACTGTCCTCTAGATTTTCTTGCATCATTAACTTTGAGAGATTTTCAGGCTTTTTGCTTGATTGGGAAAGGCCACTGTTGGTCAAAGGAAAAGGTGTTTATCCACCAGAAATTCTGGTAATTAGTTATTACAATATTGGCAACCCCCTCAGCTACAAATGTCTTTGATTAAAAAGATGGGAGATTAGCTTTTGGCAAGTTTGTCATAATTAAAGCCTGTATTGTATAAGGTGTGTGTGTGTGCATGCACAGATGAGGGAGTAGTTGTAGCCACAGGGAGGGCCTGGAAGAAGAAGGAGTGGAGGGGGCTCCCTGTGGCTGGCTGAATTAGTGCCCGCTGGTTTGGCCTGGCAGCTGCTCTCTGAGCCTGGCACGCTGACAGCCTGGCACTGTGGGGCTGTGTTGTCAGGGCCAACCAGCAGACTGTTAGAGAGGCTCTAACACCAGGCCCACCAAACACAAACTCTTTCACCATCAGAGGCTTTGTCTTCCAACCAGCTTGCCATACTTGTGTTACTTGTTATGGCAATATCATTGGATTAGTATGAGATTAAGTTTGGTAATTAAAAAGGGTAAATTACATTCATGTCATCGGGGAAAATATAAATGCCATCATGAGTTGGTTATGACATTTAGCCATAATGAAAAATGTGACCATAGGTTTTTTTTTGTTTTTTTTTCAATCAGTTGTCACATTCAGTGTGCTGTGCCTTGTCCCATGATGGGCTGAAGTAAAGACCATGACGTATAATTCACTTTAACTGAATTTAATTTAAACTGCTTTGTCAGGAGTGCTCAACAAAAGTCCTAAAGCAATGCCATCTGTTTCAACGCCTACATGTTACTGCAGTTATATAAAAACCACCTCGACAACAATATGCTGTTCATGAATTTACAAAACTAAGCCTGATAAGATAAGGGAGAAAGTTTCTGATGCCTTTTACTCTGACAATTTTTTTCATGTTAAGAGTGTTTTTTGTTAAACATAATTTATCATGAATACCAGGATTCCAACTAAGGTGGCCTGCTTGTGAAAACAGAGATAATTAAATTAATATCCATTTCACAGTGTAAATTTTTGTGCCATATATCCAACTATTTCATCATCATTGAAGTGACATACTGAAAGTGTCATTGTTGATCTCCCGCAGGCTGCTAAAAGTGTTCATTGAGTCTTTGACCATCCTTGTGTAGAGGGTGTCACTGGTGGGATTTGGGGAGATCCTGGGGCCTGCCAGGGCCGGCTGGGCTTGTCTTGGCCCAGATGCAGCAGCTTCTGTCCAGGCATGGCACTGGGATATCTGTGGGGCCCAAGCACACCAGCTGCTATCTCCATGTCACAGACAGCTGTATCTGAATATTCATTCAAAGGGCAGATTAATGTGTGCTTGTTTGGCCCCACATGGTGTGCCATCAAACAAGCCAAAGTGTGAAACTGCCCAAAGAAATCATATGAGTAGAAGCACTATGTCTCCTGCAGCATGAACGCAAAACTCCCACAATCTGTGAATCAAACCTCTGAGCAATGTGGAGTGGGTCCTGTAAAAACATGGACCGGGGATGAACTTGACAATGAGCTGTTTAGCTCCTATACAATTCAAAACTTTAGCTGCTGTGGCATGATGGTGTGTTAACTGTGTTTATATATTGGTCCATCCACGTTTGGTTGTAAGCAAACCGGAAAGCAGCTGTCCACCTTTTTTGCCAGTGTCTACTCCTGTAGCCGTAATGCCTCAGCTCATGCTCAGTCCAACTTCTGCTTTGCTTGATGCCATTCATCTCACGCCAGCGGGAGATGAGGAGCAAAGACTCATACATTCACATTCAAAGCAATGGCCACCTTCCACAGCGGTGGCTTGATCAAACTTGGCCTTCTTTGAAACATGTTTTGGTGGTTGTTTGGTCAAATAATCTGCTGGCGGACGGCAATAGAATCTGTGAATGTGTATTAGTGAGTGGTTTTGAAAGTGGAGTTCTATAAAATGAGCAGATGGTCTTTACTTCCCTGCCTGAATAAGTGGAGTGAACCAGTGGGCACACAGAGGGTGATTTGTGGGTAAACTGTTTTACCTCCCCTTTCTTTGTGTTGTAATGGGGAAGGCAAAATGGTTGCTAACTGCTGACAGACAATGGCTTGGCCCTAATAAGAGCAAAGTGTTTTGGTGCTGCTGGTATAATGAGGATGAAGTGGAGCAGCTAATTATTGCAACCATCAGAGCCAGACCAGGCCTCTATTTTATTTCCACCATCATACAATACAGTTGATGTTATCGTCCACTATTTTCTAATTTTACGAAAGACGTGCAATATAATGTTGAAATGTGAATCGGCACATCAAATGTAAGATATTTGAGCCACCTGTGTAGGAGCAGATATGCTTGGTAAGCAAATTGAAACAGAAAGGTGTATCTTATTGCTGTCATAGTGAACAGTGTGCAGCATGTTAATCCATCACAGGGTAGTAAAACCATAAGGCAACTGGGTGTATAGTTTATTTGCTCAGCCTTTATCTGCTGTATGGCCCCTTGCTGACCCTGAGAGCCTGTTAGACTGACATACTACCAGCAACATAAGCTATAAACCCACAGGTTGTAAAAGGTTTGATTCTTACTGGTGAGGATAATCTCAGTAGCCATCTTTGTCTGGTGATTGTCTTGGTAATTTATGGAGGAAGTGGTGCTCGGGTGTTCCTTTCCAGTTTTGCTCAGTGTCTTTCACTCATCAGAGAAGACGACAGAAATTAGTTCAGAAGTACGCTCAACTAACAGCCATGGAATAACCCAGCATTTTACTGTGCCAAAGACCTGATCTTCTCGTCATCAAGTATTTGAATGTGTTGTTCAAAAATCGTAATAATAACTTTATTTTGTTTTTAATTGTGATGTATTGCATCATGCCACCGTAATCACTCAATGATCTCTGATAATGAGCTTAATTTGCTTCAGCACATGATTGACTATCAGTTGATTACAGAGTGGGTTCTATCGTGACGATAAGCAGCATACACTCTCCTCATCAACAACAAGCTTGCAGTGATTGCTGTACCAGTGCCCTGGCAGAAGCCAACTGGAAGGTTGTGATTGCCCTTGCAGAGTGGGTGCAACACATAAACAGCTCATTTATGAACAAAAGGGACAATTCAAGTGGGAGACACTGACTTCATATGACAACAAAGCCAAACAACATTTTATACATTTATTTTAATTTAATTTGTATTGACTACAAATACTTAGAGTTTGTCTACACAGATGAATCTGCAAAAATCAGGACATCTCTATTAAAATATACCAGTAGTATAGGCTATAAAACATGTATTTATCACTGTGAAAACAGTCATCTTTTATGTAAGTGGTGTGTCCATGGAACAACATTTAACTGTGAAACTTTGTTCTTTTTTTTTAAATGAAATCAACTAGTTCCAGTTGACTTCCTCTGTGAGAAATTAGGGCTTTCTAGACTCTAGAGGTCTCTTTTTCATTCTCCCTTATGTAGAAAAAAACCTTTATATTGTGTAAATAAAGATAAGAGCCACATGCTATTTCATCTTTTGAAATTTATGGTGGAGTGTGGGTGTAACAGAGCTCACAGAGCCCTAAAAGGAGACATTTTGACCATGACTTTACAGTTTCCCATCAAGCCTGTGCCTTTGCTCTCCATGGTAGCAGTGCCAGAGCACTTTCCCGTCATTATGAGCGCTTCAGAGAAAAAAAGAGATGCAAAATGGTTTCCAGGTTTTACTTAAATCTGAAGAGGGAGGGCAGGGTGGGAGGAGATAGAGGCTTGATTGCAGGTAACTCTGTTGACTGTGAAGAGGCTGTGGGAAACCAGCACACAGTAGCAGTTGGTTCCAGTGACGTGTTATGATACTTCCTTGGCTTGTCCTGCACATACACATATGAGTACACGTTTACTGTATTTTGGACTAAGTGAACATATCTCACTACTAAGATTACCAGCCTTTCATGTATTCAGAGGTTGTCAACCAGAGGCAAGCAAGAGAACAATGAGCATTGTGATGGCTGACAGTGACAAACCCCTGTAATTCTACGTGTTACACCGGGGGATGACACCCATATGGGGGGAAATGGGTGTAGGGTAGCAAGGGAAATGACACAATTTCCAATTTTAATTGTGTAACATACAAAACAAGAGCAAGAGTCCTGAGTTTCAGTAACTTTCTTGTCAGCAGGCAACATGGCATCACTTATTTTATTTGTTGTTTCCAGTGTGCTGTTTACTTTTAGGTTTTCATCCTGAACATTCACTATAAATGCATGTCAAAGATCAAATAAATTGAACACATCTAGGCTTGAATTTACTCTATATACAATTAGATTCAGCATATTCAGTAGGCAAGGTGGGTCTTCTGTCAGGATTCCCACATTGTCCCCTTTCCAGAGGAGAGCCTTATTGTCTGAGGAGGAGTCACGTTGTCTACAGAGGGTCCCATTCTCCTTTGTGCCCTGATAGGTTTACCAGCAGCAGCATGGAATAAGGAGTCACTCTCTCCCATAGGACAAACAGGAACCAGCCTGAATGTGGCCCAGATGCTTATCTGTTTCTCCCACGACTACAGTCTGTGCTTTGGAAATTAAATGCCATTAAAGCTATTTTGATGGTCCTTCAAGTCAGACTGTTTAAACTCTGTACAGCAAGAAGAAAAAAAAGTTTATCATCCAACTTTCTTGCATTGGGTTAGATTAGAAGATTTATGCCACTATCATTTCTGTAAGGTAAATATGAGGCAACAGCCAGGAGATGGTTTAGCTTAGCACAAAGACTGGAAACAGGATTACACAGCTACCCTGGCCCTTTCCAAATCCACCTAATGGCATGCCCCAATCATTCTAACTAACTTGTTATATCTTGCTCAATTAAACTTTCTAAAGATTAAAGAGTACAGAGCCAGGCTAGCTGTTTCTACCTGTACCTACCAGTATTTTTGTTTAGTTAAGCTAATTAGTTTAACTTAGCAACAGGACTGGTTCTGTACTCTAACCCTAACCCTAACCCTTTAATGGATCAGTCAAACAACATATAACACTAGTTAGAACATTACAGGTACTGGTATACAAACTTTGTTACCTGTGGACAAAGCCAAGCTAGCTTTTTGCCCTGTTTACAGTCTTTGTTAAGCTGACAATCTGCTGGCTGTAGGCATAATGTTAGCTTCATACTTGCTTTACAGTATTTCTTAATCTATAAACAATGTAGTAACATAGAAAACACAAACTCACACTGATAAACATGTTTGTTGATATCATTTATTAATATAGGCTACTTGCATTATGTTCTCTTTTTAAATTTTGTATCTGCAATACTTCTGACATCTGCTGACAAAACATCCAACTAACACTCTTGTGATGTCCAACTTTAGTATTTTCAGTTAAACTAGCAGAGGAAAGAGACCGAAAAAATCATTTTTAGGCTTCCAGGATCACGCAAAACATAACCGGCTTTAATGTTGTCATCCTGCTCTGCATCTTTCTCTGCAGAATACTGGGTACCATGGTAACATTTTTAAGGAGATTAATGATGGGACAAAATAAGCCTGGCAGGAGAGAGGATGACCATCTTTTGCCATCAAGACCAACATGGGATATTCCAACTTTAATAGAAAGTACTGGGTTTATTTCAGCTATCCCCATACAGTATTTTTATGTTTTTTGCTTTTACTTGACAGCAGAGACAGACTTGCACTGCAACACTGGGGGCTAAATGGTTTTGTATTGTAGACCACTAGCCAAAAAGGACAACCTTCTCCAAGATGAAAATACTGCCAAGAAAAATGACTGCGAAAGCTAAAATGAATTAGAAAAGAGCCAAAGAGTACTGTCAAAAATACAGTATGTCAATTGTTCTGGTGATGAGCTTCGGTTTGTGTTGTTTTTCAAGTCCCTAAGGTTTAATTTTTGCTGATAAGGAAATCAAGAGATGCAGAGCTAAACAAATGCACAGTCATTCCAAATGAGGCATGCAATATTTGTTCCTGTATTAAACTGGAAGCACTCCTATGATACATTGTGACATAATTTAAAGCAAACATGCTTAGCTTTGCATAAACAATCAAAGCTGGAGAACAATCCACTCTCCTCTATAAGGGAGGGACTTCCTTCTGATTTCCCCTACACTTGCAGGAATATTGTTATTTTACAGTGGGGGAAGTTGTTTTCTTACTGAATCGCAGTCATTTTTCATGCTCCTGATGATTGCCAGGGTCCCTTTTCCCTCGTCTTGCAACATTTCCTTATCAAAGCAGTTTTGTAAAATGGTTACTTATTTGGCTTTATATCAAAAGCCGTGTTAAGTTCTGTGTGTATCAAGGGCTAATCTCAATGTTGTGTGCTTAACTTGGTTGTTTCCCAGGATAGCTCAGCCTGGCATGAGGTACTGTAGCAGAGAGTAAACCCAGCTGCAAACAGGGCCTCATGTGTGATCTGCCCCAACTGTCCAGGGGGGAATGACTACAGGCATAGTTTGGGGTGGGGGTTCTCATGTCACAATTAAAGCCATGCTGATGTTGTAGGCATACTTTACAGCATGTTTATATTTTTTCTCCTCTGACAACCCTCTTGACTCTTCAGAGACCTTTAATTCCTGGTCCCACTATGGTCACTGTCAATCTCTGCATCCCCGGGGGTCATTTCCATCCATGGGAACATTGGTTGTGGCAGTAGAATTCCCGGAGGAGATGGTACATGGTAGATCTTGACAGAAAATCACATCAAGGCCAGAAAGCCATAGTGTTGTAGTTCAAGAATTTTCTGCTGCCGTCAAACGGAGGCAGTTTGAGGTTACGGGGGGTGGGGGCATTTCTTAACGGGTCAACACTCTGCCAGCCGGCGGCTCCCTGTATGGACAAGCCATGTGCTCCTTCCGGGAGTAGAAGGATGTGTCATCTCTCCCTAGAATAGGTCACTGCTGTGGGACCTTGATGATATAGGTGAGAGCATGAGCTGATTAAGGGCCAGGATGTGTGTGAGACATCCTCTGATGTTCAGGACTTCCCTCATTAAAGAGGGTCATGTTGATGGTCAATAGGAATCAGCCTGCGGAATAAACAGGGGTGGTGCCACCAGCAATTTCAAATAAACACACTTTTCATTTAGTCAACATGGAAGTGGTTGTCGCAAATGTGTACATTTCTCAAATGTACCATTTCCTTTTAGTAAGGCCAGGAATATGCACAATTCCTTTCATATTACAGAGCAAAATACCATTTTGTCCATTAGCTTGAAGTAAATCTATAATTTAGACCCTATACTCTAGTCCACACACATACGTTAGAACCTCTCATAGTAGATCAGCTTCACATAAATGATAAATATAAAAATTTAATAGAACTGTCTGAGTAAAGCGTAAAATTAGAAAATTTCATCCAGTTAGCCGATAACCATTTGGGATAACATATTTTTCAATAGCCTGAATTGCATCAATTAGAGAGACATTACAACATATCTGAACATATCTGTTCAGTGTATGGTTCAGTGCTGGGGCTCACATCATGGCCCAGATTTTGCAGTTGTTTTTCTCCCTTTCCTGGTTCTCCCCCTTCTCATGTCTGACAAAATCGTTTCCAGCTAATTTACGATGGTCAAACTGTGGGAGAACAATACCCCGTGGACATAACACGGCACAAGCTCTACCACATGTCCCAGAGAAGAGCGAGGTGCTCGCAGGAAACACTTACTGAGATAACAAGATAGTAAGGAAAGCAGGGCCACTGAGAGGCCATGCAGAGGAAAATGTCCCATAAGAAGAGTTTGCTTTAGGCTGACCACTATTGTACACGTCTTCAGTCTGTTCTGCATGCATCTTTTGTCCCTAAGCGTGTCCTGTAAAAGGATGTCACAACCTATTAGTTGTTGGTAGAACAAGCTGTTTTACTGGGTCATAACTCAGTTGATTGAGATATGAAATTATGGATGTTGTCCTGGCTTCAATGATTCACTTGGCCCACAATCAGAGTCTGTGACGTAAGACAAGCTAAAGCCTTGCCAGGACAAACAGATCTCCACCAACATGATGGGGTAGCTAGGGTACGACCCCGGCAACCAAGCAAGGAACCACGGCCATACGGGAGAATGCATGCAGACCATTTTCATTGCCTCCGTCTCCCAAGCATACACACAACCCTCAGCCCTACCTCCTGGTGAGAATAAACATTTGATAAAACAGTTTAGATGTGCATCTGCAGAGGTTGATTATATGTATTTAGTCCAGATAATCATTTCTGGATCTCATGTGCACTATAATTACAGACAGCACCTGTGCCTGGCCCACCTGCAGTCATTACCACGAATGCCAAGCAGCAATTTAACCATAATTATATCAACAGGGGAAAAGGAAATATTCAGCAGCAGTACAACTCAATAACTTTACTATTAAAATGCTGCCATGTTCTCATCATGAGGGGAAAATCATTGTCTCAGTAGGATTCCTGGAATAATGAACTACCAGAAACCGCTGCATGAACATATTTTAAAACCCTGACCCCCCAGGCAGATCAGTGCTTAAATCTTGCCAGCTGGGTTAGGGTTGAGCAATACAGGTGACACGGAGGACAGCAGGATCAAGGTTATCAGTCAAGCTAATTGATGAGCCAACTTGTTTTCACTGAGCCCAAGTATAGGCATGAGGAGGAAAAGGAAAGCAGTCGTCAAGGCTGCCTTGTTTGTGTTGTGCGGACAGAGGTGAGAGGTCGAGCAGAGCTTTGAGGTGTTAGCTTATCAAACCGATCCCTCTGTTTGCAAGTGAGTTCCAAGGTGGTGAAGGGTAAGTTTCTCCTCTATACAGTGATTCTGGTGGGAACGGAGAAACGGCAGAGTGATAAGCCCTCTTAAGATCAATGAATGTGGTGGAAAAAGGAGTGGCCCAGGGCAGCCAATAGTGGCTGGGCCACAGGGAGCTGCGGGGAGATAACGTAAACAAGGAAACCACCTGATGTGAGCAGGGTCAGATAAATGCTCAGCCCTCAGCACAGGCAGGTGCTTCCTGAGTCCTGCTCCCTCAATCAGTTAAGCCTTGCTGCCCTCCTCACATACTCTCTTCATTCTTTTTCTGTTTTCTCAGTGTGCTGCAGAAGGTTTTCCGAAAAGTATCATTCACAGCATGATAACAAGGTTTAAGATCAACCCACAATCAATGTCTTTTTTCCCTGGAAAATGCTGGAGCCCAAAGCAAACATTCAGGGACAGTAAAAAAACAGAGTGCATTGAGATTCACTGAAGTGATGATGATCATACAGGCAGTAAAGATAAGACCAGCTTGATGTTTGTCGATAGGATAGCAGACAGTACATAATGGTTAGCATGTTTTGCAGACGTCTGCGTGTGTGCAGATAAGGGACCTTTACCTTTGAAAAGAACAGTCAGGTGAATACTCGAAACAGTCTGTGTATGTTACAGATACACAACCTGCATGGAATGAGAATACCTCTTCAAATCCAAGCTCACCTCTCCCACTGCTCTTCTTCCTTCTCTTTCTTTCTTTTTCACTTTGCTGGTTGGTCTGGGATTGCTTTGTGCTGTCCAATGAGGAAGGAAGTCGGTGTGAGAAAGTGCCTGTTTTTTTGAGACCAACAGGAATTGGCCTCATCACAAGCGGTTCCTTTTTTGCCGCTGGAACAATGCACTGGCGTCACACCCCTCGAATGGACCTCGGCATTTCACATGGAAAAATGTTCCCAGAATTCCGCTCCCAGGCTCAGAGTAAGGCCGAGGATGGGGTGAGGGTGAGAGGGCGGGAGGTGGAGGGCGGAGGGTAAAAGCTGTTAGCAGAGGGGGTGACACACAGTGACCAGTAGACACTTGTCACTACCACATCCAGGGAAAGTAACGTACCACTTTCAAGTTATGGCGTGCCAACAAAGGCAATAAACATGTTTTAGTTTCAATACAAATCTTGAATGTAGCAAAGTCATTACTGATCATAAAATTTAAAATAAAATTATGATCAATTCTGTAATATCACAAATATTTCCTGGACTTCCTCCATAAATGACACCGTGTGTTTTCCCCTCAGGGCAGCTGAATATGCTTACACTTTGTGACCTGGATGGTAATGGTAATGGTAATACTCAAAAACTCAAAACACTGGATACACTCAGACCTTAGCAACTGATAAAGTGTTATGTTATTCTGATTTTGTTTGTTTACTGTGGTGGATTATTGCCTTATTCTGACCACTGGCTGTAAGTCATGCATTTTACGTACAACAACACTGATCCTTAGAGTAGCATCAGCGTGGAAGCCAATACTGGAACTGATTTTTAAACAGGCACTAATAATGTCCAATTATGACCCAATTATTAACAGTTTTTCTCTGCAAGTGGAAACAATATGAATCATTTTCTTTATTACAAAACTTTACATTACAATACGTTTGTCCTTTCATGTGTAGGCTTGAAAACACACTCAATTCTATCAGTGTAGTGCAATATGCACTAATTTTTCTCTCTGGTCCTTCAACACTGGGCTTCAAGATTAACAAATTACCCCTGCTAAAATGTGCAAGGTCGGCACTTATGATATCAGTGTCATTCATCACCCTGGCTAATAAATCACTGTGGAGTGTATGAGAACATAAACTTGGAACAAAATGATTAATTTGCAAGGTACGGTTAACTATTCATCTGAAGTCATTAGCAGTACTCCAGTTTTGAGAGAAAACATCAGAAATCCATATGAGTGCATCAAAATGGGCATCGTTATGTCAGTATGTTATGACACTGTGATGAGGAATCACTGCTCTTACACATATGTTTCTTTCCACATAAGGAAGAAACTGGTTGTTCAAAAAGTTAGCATTGCACAGCCTGAAGCATTTTTAAAATGAGAGAATATCAAAAGTATGACATCTATCCTTTGAGAATGGTCTGGAGAGCACAGAGTTCTTGAGAGATGTCAGATATTGGACAGAGACATGAAAATTGCCTATGAGAGTAAGTCAGAAGGGTAAGATCTGGGGCAGCTTGGAACTCACAGGGTCAAGTTGGAACAACACTCCACGGCCATTAGGCCTGGCAGCGAGGGAGCTCCTCCTGGGCTACAGGGCAGAAATTAGGCTGAATGCTTCGCCTCTGCAGAACATATTCATCACCATAGGCATGAAACCTTTCTACATAATCTCATCAGTGAGGATCCAACCTCAATGAGCCTTTACTAAACAAACAGACTCCTCAACACCAGGCTCCCACTGAGAGAATTAATCAAACAGGATCCAGTCAGCCCCTGTTGTCTCAATGCAAGGCTGGGTAAGCATGAACAGAGGACTAAATGATGTCAAACATGGCGTGAAGCCCACTCGCTTGTTGTCCACAGGAACACAACAGGCCGTGGAAACATATACATCTTCCATCTGTGCAGTACACTGCTGTTAATATCATGGCCAGGCCTTAAGTTGACTTGGATAACAATCACTCAACACAAAAGGATTTGCATCTGTTGTTTGTCTTGCAGAGTGGAGATGGGTTTGTGTGTATGTACACAGTGAGCAGTTATGAGGTCAGTTGCAGTTCAGCTAGCTAAATGGAATCCAAACAAAAGGTCACATTTCACTCTCATGGCTGTGGAAAGCTCCTAAAGACTTGGTAGGCCAAAGAAAAGGCCTCGTACAGGCCCAGAAACATAGCTTTCTTGTGAGCATTGCAGCACGCACTCTCTGAGCCTTTCACCTTCAAAGACACACATACCCTAAAGCACTCCCACACTCCCACCCCAGCACAACAGATTCCCAGGAATATCTGTTTGTGAAATCGGAAGCAAAGGTAGGAAACTCCTTGTGCATAGACCAAATGGGAAAAAGACAAAAAGGAATTCCAAATCGTCAAAGGAAAAAACAACCGACCCTCCTAAAATACCTCTAGATCCATCTATATAAATAAACAATGATATAGTGTAGTGTACTGTGGACGTCATGGGGCCCTGGTCAGGAAGTGGATGATGAAAAGCAAATTAGGAATCATTAAGTCCCTGGATAATTAAACCAGAATCACATGATCTTATCACACCAAATCACAGCATCTAACAGTGTGGCATGCCAAGGTGAAATTACTGGACGCTAATCACTCTGATGGTGTTCAGTGATTATGTTGAACTTCCTCTATGGTGACACTGAGGCCAAAATCCTTGCAACTTTGAGGATTAATGTTGGCCACTGCTTTGATGTAAAATTCCCCTGATTCACAAAGCCAGACAACTTCAATAAAAGAAAATTAATAGGAGCTTTTTCAAACTCTTCCTGTGGTGCATCTGTGCCTCCAAACCCACTTGAGGACACAGAGACCCCCCTGTGCAGCACATAAAGGAAATGCACCTGTTCACACCTCATACTAACAGGTACATCTGTGTGTGAATTGCGGGTCTGCGAGGCCTGAGGGCTCTTCGTTTTAAGCTGGTCTTCCTGATAGACTAGTGGGAGCGATTTTAACAGCCCTCTTCACACCAGCACGCTCTTCCTTCTCCTCCATTTATCTCTTTCCTTTTCCTGCTGTGAGGTTTTGTCTTGCGTAAAGCAATGATGCTTTGACTCTGGCAAAGGAGGATTTCCTCAAGGCTACAGTAGCTTCTTCCACTCATACACAATTAGCCTTGCGCTGGTAATCACTCAAAAAGTGTTTGGGCAGAAAAACATGTTTGGCTTTCGTGGGAGTGTCCTTCACATGTTATTTTTCTGTCCATGTGCAACACAAACAGGAGCAACAGGGGGGAAATAACAAACAGACACTATAAAACAGAAATGCATCTGATTAAATGTAGCAGGATGTGACATTGTTCAGCTTGAGTGACAGATGTGATAATGCCTGTCCCTACTGACTCTCCATGTGTCAAAGGTGGAGATGGTCTGTTTGGATCAATATCAAGCACTAAATGGGCGGTCCCTGTCCAGTGAAGTATGTGCTGCTGTCTGTTGGCACACTGGCACACAGACAGCTGTTACACACATGGCCTCAGATCACCCTGACCTGATTTACGCGCTTCAACCCGAGCCGAAGCCTTTTAAAAAAAAAATGTGTACTGTTGATCTGTAAATTATGCCGAGAGCATAAATGAAGTCATGATGCTGCCATCCGCCAGATATCTTTAAATAGCTCCAGTCGGGTGTAGTGACACCTACATGCATCACTGCATCGTGTCACTGCCCAAAGTGTGTTGTTGGTTGCGTTGTAAGGGTATAGAAGTAATGACATGGCCATGTTTTGTCAACAGTAAAGCAAGAGGGTAGCTGGAAAGTTCCACAACAGACCAGGGCTCTTATAAGGCAGCCGACCATAATGTCAGGGTCTCTAAATTCAGCCTAATGTCAGCTGAAGGTTTGAAGGTTTAAACTGAGTGGAAACAGACACCCATAACAGTTTTTACACTGGGTAATTGGTGACATATGGAAATCAGTTTTAGGTCCAAAAGTGACACATTTAATAAGGCCAATTTAACATTATATGCAACATGCTGCATAACTCGGAGCACATAGAATTCCCTGTGCTTTTAATCAGCTGGTCATGTCAAAGCAATTTGCTGCAGCCGACAGCATACATACAGTCATGTTTTCTTCTTCTACAGCAGGAAATTCGACATTTAGTCCTTGGCTTAAGCACACAAAGTTTTAATACAAATTCTCTTTAGACTCTGAACCTTCACATATAGTTCAACAGTTCTGTTAAAACAAATATTACCTAACAACATTAGAGACAGTATATGTGTATCTAACTGCAGCGTTAGGTTAATACGGGGCAGCACGGTGCTGTGAGAGAAGGAAAGCGCCCCTTGCTTTTCTAATTACGGCAGCAGGTGATTTCTCCTCCGAGGGCGACATGCGTAGATGCCTCAGATCCATTGGCAGTGCACATCAAAAGCCCCATTGATTGGCTGGACAGACTGGGGTGTAGAGATCAAATGCGCTCTAAAGAAGTGTTAAACTGCTGTGCATTAAACAGGGCGGATTTTGGGACTAAAAGGGAGCCATCTGTTAGCACTGTAGCTAATTTCCTTTTGCAATTGCCCAGATTGTTGATGCTATTGGAACAGTGGCCAGAACAGGTCCAAATCAGGCTGTGCAGCCCAGTGAAGCTTGAGGGGGATTGGGGGGGCTGAGGTGCATCTAAGGTCTAGGTCTGAGTGTATCTAAGGAGACACACTATATAAGAAAATATGATTGCAAAAGTAAATGCTTACATATAATGACACAGCATGATATTTTCAGACATGACAGTAAGCCTCTGCCGGGGGGGATAGAGAGAGGAAAGAGGTCGGATGTGAATTAACAGTAAACACATATTGGCATTTAGCAGACAGCCATCTAATTTAAGAACGTCTTTGATCCCTGCTATATTGATGGAGGGCACAGTATTCTTCATGTGTTTTGGAAATAGTTAAGTATGAACAGTATGTTGGTGTGACTGTTGGCCAACATTTTTGAGTGAATGTATTTTGAATCGCTTACATTTCAAAAGCCCCAAAGTCCAGGCCTGAAGAGAGACTGAACATCCCTGATTGGATTAAATTTATTAGTATTTTGAGTAATGAGATTTCAAACATCTTGTGCACTTTAAGGGAAAGCGGAAATCTCGTTGTACCTGTACAATGACAATAAAAGCTTTCTATTCTATTCTATTCTATTGTTAAAATCTATACCTGATGAGCATTGCAGAGAAGGCAAGCTTTCCTGGGAAACAAACTTTAGTCTACCAAAGAACCAAACAATTCTGTATCTGGCAGGCAGTTTCTCATAAATAGAAACTCGCCTAATAAGTCCGAGTGCAGAGGCACTTTCATACCTCTTCTTTTCCCAATCAAAATGTTATTTTTAGGGTTTGGATGCCAGCTGAAAAGCCATAGAACAATCAGACGTCAGCTTTACAAAACACTGTCACCATGAAAAATGATGTCCTATACAAGGCTGAGATGGTGCTGTGGTGGGCCGCTGTCTGTTTCCAGGGCTTTGTTTATTCTAGTGCAACACAGCAAAAAAGAGCCTGTTAGAGTATTGTTTGTTTTGGCCAAGAGTAAATAACCCATACAATTAGCCCCCCCCACCTGCTATTTCAGGCCAGGCTTTATACTCACAAAAATAAAATTAGATAAAAGCAGGAGATTAATGGGTAAATATTAAGAAAGCCTGATGAGTGCATCATCAGAAAGGCACTTCTCCATGTCTAATCAAACTTTTCCTTCATGCTGCAGAAACAAGTCCAAGCATGGCTGCTTGTTTAGCACAGTCCAAAGCTTTGCAAGGAATTGTAACCTGAGGCACAGTTGGGAAACCTTAACCACCGTCCATCAAATATTAAAGTGTATGGATGTTTTGACATGTATGAAGGGAGGACAGGAGCACCATTACACTGCACACTTTTCTCTACAAAGGAGATTCGTTGGACTCTAGACTCCCCGGCAGCCGTATAAATGTGCACGACACCTGATCGATGACTGAATTAACATTTTTACGCACAGAACAGGAGTACAGGATTTACCCGCTGTGCCAGGCTGCATTGATCCTCCACAGGATCTGTATGATTCAGTCAATGGTGGGAACAGCCAAAAGCTTCAATATAGCAGAGCTGTGAGAGGTCCGGGCCTCTTAGTCACATTGCTCCAGACTCAATAGTCCATTGTCTCTGCACTAAAGTGGAACCTCAAACCTATAAGTCAGATATGGGGACTTAGAGATGAAGTCATCTTGGCAGGAGAGCCGTTCAGCCAGGCAGCATCACGGCCAGGGAACCTTTCCTGAGTCTTGTTCCCTCACTGTAAATCCTCCCAGACAAGTTGGCCTGCTGCAGGGGTGATAAAGGTAACAATGCCTGTGCCCAGCATGAGTTTACATGTGATAAAAATGTATATGGCATTTCAATTTATTTGCTTAGCAACCTTTATATACACATTTGAGTTCATTTTTCTTTTCCGTCTTGGAACAATTAATGCATGTACTTGAAGGGAGAAGAAAGTTTATTCAACTGGCTCTCGTGGATGTTAGTTCAACAAACACTGTTACACTACATGTAGGATACAATCTAGACTCCAATTTATACAAGTAATTTGCTTTCAATTGAGGGTACTATGAGTTATGATGATAAATAAAGTGCCTGAACAGCTGGGTACCTGCGCTTGTTATGGCCTTTTTTATTAAGCACAATAAACAATAACTTAAAGTAAATTAGATGGTCTCTCTTCCTCTGCTTCTGTATGCAACAGAACAAAGACGTGTGTGTTCACCTGCATGCTTCTGTGTCTCTCTTCAAATAAGTTTAACATATGACATATTAACTATCCAATTATATATTTTAAAAAGTTTGCTGAAGGCGCGTGGAAACACGATTACATTAATATTCATTTCAGACCTGTACAGTGAGCCTCTTACGGCTCAGTTATACTCATTTACGCGCCAGGTTTTTTTTATTTGTGAAACGCGGATTCCTTTGCTGATTTATGAGTGAGACAGTGTGTTTGCATTAAGTATCCATTATCATACAGCTGTGGGGTTATCTCCCGCTCCGTCATCTCTATCTTAAACAAACACAAGAAACAAGAGAGAAGGCTGAGGTCACACGCGTTAAGAGGCGCTCGGGGCGCGTAAAGACGCACGGTCAGTGATCCATGGAGAAAAATGACTTATTTTCCTTTAGCTTACTGAGTCTCTGGTAGCCAGCAGTGAATTCACTGATCCTGTCGACGTTAATGTTTTACAATATCACTACCTGAATTTGTTTCAGCAACATCCTGTGTTTTGGTGAAAGAGGTAAACAATCTGCATGCAAATCGCTGAAAAGGGCGTTTTTTTTTCTGCGCCAACCTCCAAAATTATAATGACTGATGGTGATATTCCAAGCAAAAAAAAAAAAAAGAAGGTGGAGAGGAGAGTGGGCGGTGTCTATACTGACTGGTAGTGTCTGCAATGGCACTACACTGTGGTATATAAACTGGGAGGGACGTCAAACATCCTTCACTGGGAGTCACTATGCGCTGATGCTCCGCCACATGCCCGCATCACTGTTGGCAACACGAGCCTCGCATCAGCTCAGCAAACACAAACAACATCTGACCGGCACGATGGATGGGCAACAGAAAGACCGCAGACAGACTCATTTGTGGATATTGACGTTACTGATATTAGTCTAACCTCTAGCACTGGATAACTCGGTCTTTTCCAACTTCTTCAGGATACGGATTGTGGAGCTGGATCTTGCCCTACAGGATTTGGAAGAAGGATTATATTTATTCTGATCACTTTATTTGTCTTCACTCCGCTTTCGCCATCACCACTTGGAATAGAAGCATTTTGTTGGAGGACAAACTGATTTTTTAAGGATACGCACATCAAACTCTAAAGGATGGCCGTTTGGTTCACCTCTATCCTCGCAATAGTTATGACAATATTCACTCAGGTAGCACGTTTTTTTTTTTAATTTATATATTTACAAACACACAATTATTGTAGGGAAATCGTTGCATTATTTCTGTTGTGCTCACTTTTTGTATCCTTTTAGGTTCTGGGATCAGGTGTATTCGAGATAGAGCTCCATCACTTTCAGAACACTAAAGGTTTGCTGGCAAATGGGCGAAGCTGCAGCATGACTGGCTGCAGGACTTATTTCAGGGTTTGTTTGAAGAACTTCCAGGCGGTGGTGTCTCCTGGAGACTGTATATTTGGCAAAGCCACCACACCTGTTCTGGGCACCGACTCGTTCAGCATCCCGCAGGACGCCAGGCTGCGTCTACCGCTCAACTTCACCTGGCCGGTAAGATCACCTGTTCTGCCGTGCGGACTCGTGGTTCCACACTCACTTGTTTGCTGAAATCGAGCAAGAAATGTTCTTATCACATTCGCTGTGATTTTCATATGATTTTCTAATGAATTAAAGGGATATTTTTTAAAAACGCTTCTCTCAGTGACAAAATTTGCCTTTGAGAATATAGTCTTGGGAAAATTATTAAAAACTTAATCATTGTATAGTCTGCTTTCATGGTTATTAATTAATTATCGATACCATGCGTATTTTAAATTCCAAGTATGTTTTTACTGTCATAGGCATGCCAAACATTGTAGATCAGATTGTGAAATGGTTCGTTGAGTCCCTATGTGATCCACGCCGTACGTAAAGAAAGAACAGAGCGCGAGAGCGTTCGTTCTCATTCATTTTCAGCTTGCGATCATTTCTAGCGAATTAAAGTGGAATCTAGAAGCCCCTTTTAGTGAAATAAAACTAAAGACAGCTCAGTAAATGTGCCATTTGGAAATTTCCGTCTTTACGATGACGTTCATTTCCACATTTGTCTCCACAGGGCGCTTTCTCCTTGGTTATCGAAGCCTGGTATTCTCCCTCGGCGGATCTACCTGGAGGTGAGGAGACCTGTGCTGCTTGTCCGCCACTAGGGGGAGACATCCAATGTGTAGCACACCTGATTTAGTACCTGTCAAACTGTTCATCAGTAACTCTCACTCAGAGTGCTGGCAGATGCATGTAGGCATTTTCAGCGTCACGGGTCCGTGTTTGTTAGGATGCCTTATGAGTCACACGACAATTCCTTAGAATCAAATCTCTCCAAGACAATTGCACTTCCTTTGTTTTATTTTTGGCATGCATGGGAAAGTGTACAGGCTTAAGTGAGAACACGGAGCCTTGCCAAAAATCCCATGACAGCCCCTTCCTGGATTTTACACCTTTTTTGTTAGGTCCTTCATAAGAGAGGAATAATGGTCACATGTGAAGGGAAGAGGAAATTTATACGGATTGTGTTTTGTCACACAAATCACTAAAGGAGTAATTGTTGCATTTATCATCCGTGCCATAAAGTTGTGAACTGATGCTTACAAAATATTCCCACTTTAAACTAATCTGATCTTTTGTTCTTCACAGACACCACCAACCCTGATTTCTTGATTAGCTCTTTTACCATCCAAAGACAGTTGGGAATAGGGCATGAGTGGTCCCAAAATGTGCCGAGCGGGACGCAGACGGAGCTAAGGTACTCATACCGGTTCATCTGCAATGACAATTACTACGGGGACACTTGTTCCAAAAAATGCACTCCGAGAGACGACCATTTTGGACACTACACCTGCAAGCCTGACGGGCAAATAGCCTGTCTACCGGGATGGAAGGGAGAATACTGCCAAGAACGTAAGCAAGAGTAAAGACACAATCTGGGCACTTTTCTTTGTTTGTGGTTAAAGGTCACCAGGCAGGTTTTCTGACGAGATGGACAAACAACAGGCCGTGACCTAATTTACAGAACATAAAAAATTAGTTAAACATTGTGTATCTTAAAGACACATGTATAAAGGAACAAAGGCTTTTTGAACCATTTCTGGTCTAACAGTTACCATTTGTTGTATTCTTCCGCGAAGTAGATCTAATTTGTAACTATTTTTTTTTTTTACCTTGAGTTTAACACCCTGTAAAGTGACATAAATCGTTCGTTTTAGATTAAACAATGACTTTTATTTTGGAGCTTTAACGTCTACGTGTTCTATTATTCGTCACACAAATGTGTTTTCGGATGTGACGAAGCCAAACACAATCTGTAAGATGAGCTATTGAGGTGAAATCTGACGACGCAGAGCCCACTTAGTGCACTTTCTCTCTGGGCGCGTGCGGCTTTAATCCAGGGCGGTGGTCGCCCGGCAGCGCGCGCCGGGGTTAATCGCGGCATTATCGCCCGCCACGCGCCACTAAATTGCGGGCTCTATTGTTGAAGCGGTGTAGGGCAGCAGCTGCAAACGGGGCTCGAACTGCCCACCGACAACAATGGGGCAGCTGTCCTGCTTTTCTGAGAACAAGCATCTGCTCCGCACTTACCAGCCGTTTAACACTAAAACCATGCAAAATCAGCGTCAAACAATGACGTTTTCCATTGAAAGAATCAAGTTAGTTTTATTGTGGGAAGAAAATAATTTAAAGGCGATAAAAGCCGCATTAACAACTTGCTTTAAATGCAGAATTAGAAAACTCGAGTTTTAAATATCCCCTTTCTTTTATTTGTTTTTCTTTTACAGCAATCTGTCTAGAGGGGTGTAATGAAAGGAATGGAAACTGCACATTACCTGGAGAGTGCACGTGAGTTTTCATTTACTTTTGTCTTTATTGTCTGTTCACGATTGTCTAATTAAATGTTCATTTCTGTTCACTGACACCAGGAGAGCCACTGACTGCCAAAACACATTGATTTAGAATTACCACAGAAATAATACCTTCAACAAGAGCAGATAAACCATTAAATAAACGAGCACCTAATTATGCAACAGAAAGGGAACACTGTATTTGACTTAAAGATGTATTTCTTTCGTGACATGGTGGACAAGAAGTTTACAGTGTGAGCTAACAGCCTTGTTTTACTGTATTACGTGTGAACAGATGCAGAAAGGGCTGGAAGGGACTCTTTTGTGATGTGTGTGAACTCCATCCATCCTGTAAACATGGTACCTGTGAAGAGCAGTGGCAGTGCATCTGCAAGGAAGGCTGGGGAGGCATCTTTTGTGACCAAGGTGTGTAACTGTTTCTGTCTCTACACTGCAAGCAAGCTGAATGTAATGTTAGCACTTTAGATAAAGTGACATTTCTACCCATTTGTTTACAGATCTGAACTACTGCACCCACAACAAACCCTGCGCCAACGGGGCCACATGTTTGAACACAGGGCAGGGCAGCTACACCTGCACCTGTCTGCCAGGCTTCACCGGGGTTAACTGTGACTTGGAGGTCAGGGAGTGTGACAGCCAGCCCTGTCGCAATGGAGGCCACTGCCTGGTGAGTCCGGAAGTCTCTCTCTCTCCTTTCCCACAACACAGGCTTTCCTGTTTTTGTTTTTGCCTCAGTCTATCTGCTAGTCCAGGAGGATGCTATCGATTGTCAAGTCAGTAGATGACCCAGTTCACAGAGTGTGGACTGTAAATAGGATTCAAACTGAGGATAATGGGGTTCGCTGGGGCAGTCGTGAACAGGATATGATAAAACAAAACATCTGACAGGGAGCTTTTTGATAAGCTTTATATCTTTTCCCCCGCAGGACTCTGAGAATGGCTATAGGTGTGTGTGCCCACAGGGGTTTGAAGGGACCCACTGTGAACACAGGATGCTGACCTGCGCAGATACACCCTGCTTTCACGGAGGCAAGTGCAGAGAGAGGGACAACGGGCGTAGTTACGTGTGCGAGTGTCCAGCAGGCTATACTGGACTCAACTGTGAGAAGAAAGTGGATAAATGTACCTCACTGCAGTGCACCAATGGTAACACATCATTATCTCTATATTGAAAATAATCCTTCCCTTTCTGGAAAACAAAGAAGGCTTCTAAAATGCTCTTCTCTTTTGCATAGGTGGACACTGTGTGATCCACGGTAACCTCAGACTGTGCAGCTGTCGCTCCGGCTTCATGGGCCTGCGCTGTGAGATCAACATCAACGAGTGTGCCAGGAACCCCTGTGCAAATGGCTCCACCTGCATAGACCGCATCAACGACTACACCTGCACATGCCCCCCAGGGTACACAGGCCGCCACTGTGACAAGCCAACAGACCGCTGTGCCTCTCGTCCCTGTCTGAACGGCGGGACCTGCACCACTGGAGCAAAAGGCCAGCCTACCTGCATTTGCCCTGAATATTACAGTGGCCCCCAGTGCCAGTCCATTGATGTGCCTTCACCCAACACCCCCAGCCCCAACATAGGCTGGGAGTCCAATGACAAGTTGAGCTTGGCAGCCATCAGCTTGGGAGTAGGCCTGGTGGCTGTTCTGGTGCTTTTCTGCATGGTAGTGGTAGTAATACGTCATGTCAGGAAGCAGAGAAGCGAGGCGCAGGACTCAGAGACCATGAATAACCTCTCCAAGGGTGACTTTCAGAAGGAGAACCTCATCTCTACTTTAGAACTCAAGAACAACAATAAAAAGATCGATTTGGAGGTGGACTCTCCCAGGGAAAAGACTAATCACAAACACATCAACCACTACCACCTGGACTATAAAACCTCCACGGGGTACAAGGATGAACTTTTTCTTTTGGACAAAGATGAAAACTGTGAAAAGACAATAGAAGAAAAAAAGCATCTAACTAGAATGTACAGGTAAGTGCACCTGAAAAAAGGTTAAATGAGCAGTTTTGTTACTGTTTTTGCCTCTGTGTAGTGTGGCAGGTGAGAACAGCAACACAAAAGTCCGGTCATTGACAATTTTGGTGCTCAGTAACTGACCCGATGTTTCTTCGCTCTACAGAGAAAGGCCGGAGTGTAGAATATCAACAATATGTTCTTCCAGAGATTCAGTGTACCAGTCTGTCTTTGTAATAGCAGAAGAGAAAAATGAATGCATCATTGCAACTGAGGTAAGCCTTTTCATAATGAGATTATTTGCCTGTGACCTTTTATTATTAACCAGAAATAACATTTTCATTTCTGGTATTTCAGATTGATTCTTTACTGCTGCAGTAGTGATTGAGATTTTCTATTTTCCTTTTCAGGTATAACAAACAGAAGATGTTATTCACTGTCAACATTGGGTTTCTTGTGGACTGTTTACAAGTGTGGAGAGACTGGGATTTATTTAAATGCAAGATGCTGCTCTTGAAAACTTGATAACTGGATGGAGCTGGTGTGCTCTTCGAATTCAACAGAACTAAAGCTACTAATCTTTGTTAGAATGTAAAGACTGAAAAGACTGCTGGAAATAATGAGCAAATCTGATTCATCGATGCACCATGGATGGATGTTTTTCGACACAAATCCTTGTCCGCTTCGTTCAAGTTCATCCAAGGGCTTCAGGCCAAGGTGTTTGTGCCTGCGTGCTGATTAGAAGAAGAGGACAATCTCGATGCACTCCTCTCCACCTTATCGCAGTAATCAGCAATCAGCAATCAGCAAATCAACTTACTGCCAGCAAGTCTGTGGAAGGAGCCAGCCTTTTCCATTTTTTGTGGCCTGCAGTGCGCTATGCAAAGAAAAAAATCAGCATTGTGCTAAATCAAAAGTGGACAAAAACTACTGAAAACGGTTCATTTTTGAAGGATATTTAGGGATATCAGTTTTGTAAATCCTTTTTTATGAAGAATGTATGCAGCCTAGATCACAAAGCCTTATATATGTGTTTAAGAAAAACATTGTGCCCCGCCTTATCTTGATTCCTTTGCACAGCAAAATGGAGGTTAGCATGAAAGATCAAAAGATGCAATATGGTGTAGCTCCATGCAGGGAAACTTATGACAAGGCCTTGTTTTACCTTATGCAAGATCACCCTTAAATAAAGACAAAGAAATACATGAAGTGACTATCATACCAAGGACGCCTTCAAAGGAAATTACTGAACCAATAATGTTATTTTGTAAGATTAGTATTTCATTAGTAATTTAAGAATATGAAGCACTGATCCTTCTCTTTCTATGTTTTATAAGATTATTTTGTATATACTGTATATTTATATGTTGAGATTAGAAGTATGAACTGTTTTTAAGTTGACGCCCAGAAAAGGTGAATTTATTTTTAAAGTGTCATTGGTGTTTTATTATTTTTGTTATAAAAAGAAAGAATGAATACATATCGGGTACACTGTTTGTTTGTTGCTCTTCAGTGGTTGAGTGTACATGTGGTCAAATAGAGAACCTAATTTAAATTGTGGAATCATCTAGAGACTTTATTTGTGTCAGCTGGTGTGGAAGTGGCTTCATTGTCTATAGATAGAGTCATATATTCAACCTGGTAGCATTTCTATTGATTCCATGTTTATGTCTATGACATCTGTGTCAGTGTGATGTGAAATCAGTGTGCTAGCAATCATTCAGTGGACAGTATTGTAATTGGCAGCGATGTAAGGAATTACTCAAGTAAAAAGATATATATTTAAAAAAAACATCTGTATGTGAAAATAAAGAATTCTTGTGGTTTCCCTCTACAGTATTTAACTGCTTACGTGACTTACCAGAAAACCTATAGAAACAAACAGACTGGATGTGTTCTCTGATGATAAGTTTTCTCCAGCAGATCTGACTGTGAACTGAAAGGGGAGGGAGGCAGATGAGAGGGACTCAACAGAACTTGGCATATGTTTGCACATAAAAATCTGCATACGCCCTTTGACTACGGCAGTGTGGGCACAGATAACAGGGACCCCACAACCAATGAGGTGGAGGACCATAACAAACCAACAGACAACAACAAATAGCACTTGGGTGAGGGAGTGATTGCATGGTGGTGCTCTTTTATTTTTTTTGCCCCCTGCCCTTCAGTCAGTTTAATCCGCCACTGCACTGACACTTTAAACATCGGGAGTTTTGTATTTTCTTCACCAGAACTCAAATCTCATGAATGGAGCAATGTATTCTACTACCACTTGGGGGCAGTAAGCTTGATGTGAAGTTGGAGGAAAAGAGTTTGTTCCACGTATCTCATCCACTCAGCTTATCAAATAAAATGCACAGTAAGTGACAGGCAGAGGACAAATGATCTCATATAGTCATTCATAAGTCATCATTCTGTGTGAGCACAGCAATGTGCTCGACAGATTTGAGCAGAGTGCAGACACTTTAATGAGCTTAAGGGAGCACGGATATAACAGTCCCGGCTATTTATAGGTAACGTGATTACCTGCTGGGCTGTCACTGACTGTTTGAATCTTAAGCATCGCAAGAGATATTCCCACATTTTCAAAAGAGGAATTAATTGCTGGTAACAATGTAGTGAAAAATCAAAAATGTTTTGGAAAGAAATATTCAAAACATTTCCATGTCAGATGTGTATATAAACGGAGAGTTCTGTGAAAGAAAGAAAGAAGGAGATGACAGATATCTTTTTTCTCCAGACTTTCAGTTCAGTCAAGCCACATTCACTGAATGCTTTGTATAGTCTATCGGTTCTGACCGGAACATACTGTTTGTCTCCGTTGTCCCGAGAATCTTGTGTTTTCCCTAAGTTCCCTGGTCAAAGCTGCTGTAAAGAGTTACCACTAAAATTATCCTGATTGGTTTATCCTTTAGTTAGTCCCGCCCATCTCTGATATAATTGGTCGATGCTGCCTGGCTCTGACGTGCTCTGAACAACAAATACACGTGTTTGTACAGAGAAACGGACAGTATCCACACATCCAAACAGTATCTTTGATAGCGTTAGTCATACTATTAGTCATTATAGGACTTTATTAAGACTTGAAAAATGATTTCTTCCTTCAGCACTTTATTACAATGACAGTAGGTGTAGCCTGTTGGAATGAACAGAGCAACAAGTCACAGGAGAGGAGCTACTTGTTGACATAAACGATCTGGTATCGAATTTATTTATCGAGTGATTACAATGAAGCCTCAGGAAATAATCAAGGACAAGGGCAGCCTGTGGATATTTGGATATGGCTCTTTGGTGTGGAAACCCGATTTTAGTTACAAGAGGAGCAAAATCGGCCACATAACGGGATACAAAAGACGCTTCTGGCATGGAGATGATTTTTATCGAGGGGACAAGGAAAAGGTGAGATTTGTAGCAACATTTGCCTCTACCACATTCACTTTATATCATATAGTGTTGCTCTCCAAGTGGTTCAAATATGCCCTGATGGATTTAGGATTTTAGTTGTTCATTTTTTTGTTTGTTTGTTTGTTTGTTATTTACGCCTGTGAAACGTAAAACTGCTCGTTGCTGTCATGTGAGATGCTGAGATGTTCTCTCTGTGTGTCTTTGCTCCCCACAGCCAGGCAGAGTGGTCACACTAGTGGAGGATCAGGAGGTAAGAGTCCACCCAGTGATGATTCACCAGTTGGACACAACATGTATACTACTACTGCAGTGATTTATTTATTTATTTATTTTTATATAAAATTAACTCATGAAACATTTATATAAAGTTAAAAAAACAAGATACTGGGACACAGTCAGGTCAATAAGGTCAAGCCACTCCTCTTTCCAGCTGTGATGTTGAAACATACATTGCATTACTTGAAATGAAAATTTGGCATGCGGGAAGCACAGTGTCGTATACTTGACATGTTTTTATGTGTGCTTGACATTTATAACCATTACATGCTGTACCAGTTCTAGGATTAACATTCAATCAAACTATGCTGACTGTGTCCCCCCTCTGCTTGTTTTCTCTGCAGGCATGCACATGGGGAGTGGCCTATGAGGTGACCGACTCCCAGATTGAAGAGTCCCTCCAGTACCTGCACATGAGAGAGGTTGTGTTGGGGGGTTACGTAACAGAGATGGTGGAGTTCTTCCCCCAGGAGAAAGGTCAGGCTCCTCTGTCAGCCCTTGTATACATTGCCACTTCTGACAACCCCATCTACCTCGGCCCAGCCTCAGACAAGGAGATTGCCGCCCAGATTGCCGCCTGCCGGGGCAGCACAGGACATAATATTGAATACCTGGTGCGCCTTGCGGAGTTCATGAGGCTCTACTGTCCTGAGGCAGAGGATGAGCACCTCTTCTCTATTGAGGCGGCTGTTCTGGACACTTTCCATGACTCTGGAGAGATCAAAACCACAAACTAAAAATCCCTACTGCTGGGAGCTTCATGAAAGTCTACATAATGCAGTCCACATCCTGAAATTTATGTTATTATGCTGGGTGAAAGGGAAGTGTTTAAGGGTATTTGGTGCTAGATGAAATACCTGATTTGAGTTTAAGGAAACTGTCACTGGTGGCATTTTTGGTGGCTAACTATTTTTAGGTTGTAACATAACCTCACAGACGGAGAATGTAAAATATGTAGGTTAAACATGCTTTACACTGTATGTGTACAAATTCCACAAGCATGTAATGCCTTGAGAATTAACTTTAAGAGATGACTTTTCTTTGGAAATACATAATGTCTTACACCTTTGTTGTAAAGGGTCTCATAAGCTGTTGTATACTGTGTTCATTTTAAAATGTATTTTAATAAAAAAAAAAAAAAAGCTGAAAATCTGTATGAAGTAAATGTTGTTCATGATTGGATGTTTTCCTTGTCTCACATGCCTGAGACTGAACAGGCCTCCTGTATACATTTATGTTTGCCTCATGCTTCCACATCACGTGGCCGAGGAATGTAAAGCTGTCGTCTCTGGCTGACAGGAAATGCTGACTTTTCCTCAGGGGAGCTGTTTACTGCACAGGCCCAGCAGCTCTTAGACATCTTTCGTGCATTAACAGTGTATTGCAAATTGAATGGGCAAATGAATGCATACAGTGAGATGTTTTGTGGACCTCAAAACTGTTCTTTGCAGTTCTTTACACACATTACAACCAGCGGGCTATGAAAACATTTTCTTTCCTCATGCCAGTGTTTTGAACCCATTAAACTCTGCCAGGCATAGTGGTAGGGCCATCTTTTAAAATTCCTGTTGTTCAGCCAAGCATTCCTGGAATCAAAAGACTTGACTTCTATTTTAGATCCCAAAGTTCCCAAACAAAACAAGTATATCACGGTGAAATCCATAGAAATGCAAACAAACTGATGGAAACCTCTCACCATACATGACTGCCTGTACTTACAGTATAGTCAGAGTATTTAGGGCCTTACCTGGAAAGAGGGGGCACAGATCCTCCCCTGTCTGAGCTTTTCCATAACGTTCCATAACATACACACGTGCTACACTTCATAAAAAAAAGTAGTTCTATTCATGGACTGATGAGCTCACATTTCAAGCTGCACATTTCTGTGGAACACAAACCTACTTTCCCAGAATTCATCTCAAAACTAGGTCAAAGGTTTGTGAGACTGATCACAGAAGCACACAGTTGACCAAAAGCTCACATGTATAGAACACATAATGTAGAAAGAGCTGGACAGAATGTCCCCTGATACGAGCAAATCACAAGAAGACAACAGTATAAGTTGATTCAGTTTTATTTCTATAGTGCCAAACCACAACATAAAGTTACTTTTGGTCACTTTTCATGCAAAGCAGGTCTAGACCATATTTGTTTTTCTAATATTACAGCACCCTGAGAGACAGACAGGCAGACAGAAAGCATCAGGAAAAGAGGACATGCAGTTCTAAAACACAGATGATAAACCTTCTATGACCTCACTAAAGCACTGTTGCTTCTGTCACACGAAAGACCTGTTTGGCTTGCTGACAATTAAACTAATGACATGCACACAGAAAACAATGAGTCAACAACAGAAACGTCTGAGGCTTCTTGCTTTACGACATGGTAAGTTGTTGCACGCAAAACGAGCAAGTGCTCAACAAAAGCATCTGATGACTCAGGGAGCTTGGTGTACTCCCTGCCACCAAGAATACACCCTGCGTTCTATTTTGTAGTTGTTCCTTTTTACAGAATAACAAACATTTTGCAATTTCATAGTAACAATACCAAAGCTCATCTCCATCCATAACAATACCACGTAAAAAATACAGGTGTCAAAATACATTTGCCGCTCCTTTATAATGTGTGTAATGTGAAGGCTGAAATAAGAATTTAGTTAGCTGTTTGAAATAATGGTGCATTAGAGCTTTATGATTTATAATTCACTCTGGCACTTCTCATTAGAGACAGAACTATAAAGAGAAGTAAATCAATAAACGCTCCTTACCACACTGTTAAGGCTCCTTGGAGACATGCAGAGGGAATCTGAAATCACCACATGAGAGGATGCTTGCCCACAAAGAGATGCAAAATGTGTCCATATGTCTACCTTTTACTATTGTTCGTATATCTGCAGTAACTATATTATGAAGCCACAAAAAATTTCATATTTAGCCTATTATGTAAACATAAAATTCAAATTTACCATACACATATGTGAATGCGCAGCGCTCACCATGCACTTTGGGATCCTAATCAATATTGTTACCCTTCCTGAGGTCACATGCTGTCCAGGAACAGATCTTCTGATTATCTTCTGAAGAGAACACACCCTGACGATGAGGAATACACACAAAATGGAGACTGACGTCATGTCCCAAAGATGTGAGTTTGTCCCCAAAAACATTATTCCTACTGATCCAATCTTGGAGCTTCCACTTGCATGTTAATGTGCACCCAGTCCGAACCTTGACCCTTGACCTTTGCTCGGTCAGTACAGCGCTGAAGGTTGCCCTGGACGTGTGTTAAAGAGAAAGTGATTGGGCCACTAATGGAGTCCTTTGGCTTTAGAGCCCTAACCCTCTCATACTGGGAGGTCAGTTCACCCCTCGCTCGGCTCCTGCCAGTGGACTTGAGTGCTGTGTGGTCACAGAGGACACTTCACCACAAGAGGAAGACCATCCATTAAAGAGGCACAATGGCTAATGATTTGGCAGTAAACCACAGGCCATATTTCAACTCATTATCAATCAGCAAAAAGTAAATGAATCTTTTGTTCCATATGTTGTATATTCTAAATATAGAATTTCGCTCTAAATTCGCAGATCAAAGAACTGAATCAGGTTTGTGCTTGTGCTTGTGAACTGCTGCTCATCTTCATGACGCAGGAGAGACAGAACACAGCTCAGACTCATCCATCACTGAGCAATGATAAACACCATTCTTTAATCCATTCATCATCGCCAGTGGTTGATGTAAAGATTGTTTCTTCTCATCCAAACAGAACATGACTCACACCCACGGGATCTTTTAATCCAATCTGTTTGGTGCAGGACTGAGGACTGAAACAGGCTTGACAAAATTAAAGCTACAGCCAGAGAGCTGCCTCCTGCTTCATTAGCCTGCGCTCTCCCTGAGGAATGGCACTTTTGCTGCTCTTAATTTGATTTTGATAATCTCTTTTACACTCAAACACATCACAGCTGCCAGCGTCTGGACAAGGGGTGTAAGGCCCTGAGGGAAAATGGTGCTGTGAGATCATCTGTGGCCAAACTTTTAAACTGTTGTGAGTTAAACACTGCAAGTATTTTGAAATTCTACACATTGTTGTTGTTGTTGTACTGTGTGGTTACATTAGCAGGCTAACATGCTCATTGCTACATTGCTGATGTTTTGCTGGAATAATGTTGACCGTGTTTGCCGTCTTAGTCAGCATGCTAATATTTGCTGATTACCACTAAACAACCCATCTGCAGAAAGTTTGCAAATAAGTGTATTTCCTAAAATGTCAAACCGTTCCTTTATTAGCTTTCTGGGATCCTGACGTGTCAGTGAAATAATAACATACAGGTTTTGCCACAACAAAGCCACAGAGCTGGAAATTCTCTGAGGGGTTTATATTTCTGTTTCAGTTTTACTGTGTTTGAGGCATGAGACCAGAGTAAACATTTTATGAAAAGCATATCTGAGCTAACAATGGTATGGGAAGAGAGGTAGCCGGGTGTGCACATGCTTCCTGGTCTGCTTGGCAGGAATGGCAGGAAACATCTGAGTCCAACTCAGTTAAGCAATGCAAACCTCTTTCACTTCTGCAGATGGCTCAGCACGAGCATGTGCAGGTGCAAAGGTCTGAGCGTGTTGTTCACTGTAGACCCGCTTCACTTTAGCAGCATGCATATCGGCAGCTGCATTCTGAAGCCAAATAAACCTCTTGTGCGTCCAACCTTGCGAAGGCAGAACAATCGAGTGGGACTGTTGGGTCTTTTTTCACAGACATTCACTGCCAAGTGCGGTGCCACAGTGACATTTGGCAAACCAGCACTTACAGCTGAGGATGGCGCCTGTTTTTTTTCCATCTACTAACATTTTGACGTCCTTTATCTCTTCCATGAGTCAGTTTACATTTCTTCCTTGACAAAACAGTAAAACATATCCCAGAACAGTCACATTTGGAGGAGGGAATAATGTTTAGAGACACTGAGGGTGTCAGTGCAGTGTGTAGTAATCACACTGTGCAGAGAAGGTGTCTGTTTTGGTACAAACAACACCCAGTGTTTGCATAGCAGTCTGTGCCACAGACTGATTGGGCAACTTAGCCGAGGTTTCTGTTACATGTGCTTTTATCACTTGAACGATGCCACCTTTCTTTATAGATGTCGCATGCCAAAAATAAATGAGACAACATTCCCCACCAAAGGGCCACACCAGAGCTGATCTGAGACTTAGACAGCTGCCAAATGTAGTCAGTGACAGCAAGGGAAGAAGCAGGGCGTCAAGAGGTGTGGTGGGGTGGTGTAAATCCTTCTTTATTTAACTCTGATTATTTAATTGAAAATGCATTTAAAGGTATAAATTCCATGTATGCCTCAAAAGCTGTTAGCTACAATTGGCAGATTATCCAAGAAAACTAAGTTTCCTTGACGATTGACATAATCTTTGGGGGGAAAAATAGGGGAAATTGGATGTGCTTCTTGGTAAGTTAAGGACTGTGTGACTGTGTTGGTGTAAGACAAATGAGGGATGAGGCTCCAGCGCCCCCTGTTGGCAGATACAAGCCGTACTTGAACTGAAAACACAGCTTTGAGGTTAAACTCTGATATGTTTAGAGAAATTTGCACTCTGTAATAAAACTACCTCCGGAGGCAACATATGACTGGCATCATGCTTTATGATAGACTACACGCTATATCAATGTTCTTTTTACTTCTACTATCCATCTTGGTGTATTGTATCAGAATCAGAATTCCTTTATTTAATTAATTAGTTATTTAATTATAAAATTATCCAACTCTGCAGGGATTTTAATAACATAACATGTTGCACTTTTCTTACCAAAGCCTGCTGGACTTTCAGATTTGCCTTTAAGGACGGCCCTGACATTATGAGGTCTCTACATTCTCAGGTACTCTGACTCAGTTTCTTAGCCTGAATCAAAAGGCCCTGGAGATTTCCTGCCATTTTTCTTTGGAGTGTTTTCTCTCAAAGAACAGGAAAGGCAGCTCTGTTTCCCACACACTTGCAGAGGTTCAATATCAATGCCATTTTACAGTGTGACCACACAATCGAGCAGCTGCAGAGTCATTGTGAGACTCTCAGAGGCCTTGTGCTGCAACATGACATTAAACAAGCGAGTTTATGTTGTTCTCACTTCATTTGTTCTTTAGTTTGAGTCTTGAGTCCTGAAACCACTAACATCTTTGGCCCTCTGCGACTTCCTTTCTTGGGGAAATTTCGGAGAAATCTAAATACTGAAGCATCTGCAATGAAAAGGCACTTATCTTGCACATTTAGACAAAAGTCAGTTTTGTTACCAATAAATTAACAGTCTTGTGACACTAAACGTGAGGATGTGCTGACCAGCATAAACAAGCTGCACACACAAAAAAAAATTTTTTTCAAGTGTTTAATTTTCAGTCTGAGTCAAATGTTTTCAAAGTGTGTAATGGCAAATAATGATGCTTTGTGTTTGCTTGGAAATTTTTATCCCTTTGAAAAGATCATGTTCTCATGTTAATCAGCCAATTGCTGCAGAGTTTCCTGTTTAAATAGATTCTAATCGAGCTCATGCAAGAACACATGCTGTTGTGTGGATTGATGTAGAGCCAATTAAAACTAAAATAAGAAGAAAACACAGATGCTTCAAAGGCCAAAGGGTGAGACCCCTTATGATATTGTTATCAGTTCCCTGTGATGCACCAGATCAAACATTGAGAAGTTGAGGCATTGATGTGAATCTGTATTTGTATGTGAAATCATGACTTGGCATAGCTTCTAAAGTACTTCTCATAACTTCTTGTATTTTTCCTGCAGCAGTTTCCCATTTAAATCATGACGCTTCTCTTCATTGTTTCAGACAGCGAAATGTGTCATCATGAATCAGAAGAAGACAACAAATTTTCCTTTGACGCAAATTTAACAGTATAATAATAGCACTCAATCAACATTCCACACTTGTACAGACTTGTCATCGGGGACATGTGAAGAGACAGCCCTTTATATTGACGTTATGTCTGCTACTCAGATACTTATGAAGAGTTTGTTGACGTGAAACTAGAATTCTTGTTCAAGGTGAGCTTTGATGTTTAGAGAAATATTTTTCTGGCTGAAAAGATTGACACCAATCTCATATGTCTGTAGGGGAAATATGAAGCAACTGCAAGCAGCCAGTTAATAATCTCACTGCATATAGTGAGAAGCTGATTAAGAATATAAATTTTCATGGCCTTTAAATATATGTTAAATCATTCGGTTTATTCATTTACAGGTACATTCCTGTGATTACAGTCATTAAGCAGATCAGCTGAAGGATACTTGTGTTTCTGTTTTGTAGCAGGACTACTGTATATTCCACGAGGCACAGAGGACAGACACCCTGTGATGCTCTCTGGAGGGTAGAGTGGGATTAGTCCGCTGTTCCTGAATCCCTGCCAGGGTTTAATGGAGCAGGAGTAACTAAATTGACAGGGATGCTAGCTGGTCAACAAAAGCCTCAAAACACTTAGGCTTTACTTAAAAATGGGGACATACTGACTTACCCTAAGCTGGTTCAGAACCAAATGATATAATGCTGGTTATAATATTAATTCAGATTAACTGAAAATGCACTCATCCACAAAAAAAAAAAAAAAAAAAAAGGCAAAGCGTGCATATCCTGATTTGCACAATGTATTCACAGACGTAGTTTATGCTTTCCTGCAATAACTGGCTACAAGTCAAGAATGTGAACAACGGGGGTCAGCTAGGAGGTAGGTCCACAGAGGTCTGAATTCCCATGAATCACTTGGTGCAGTGACCATAAGGTGCTAGAATTCGAGTTGACCTGGGAAGGGAGCTGTATCCTGTTCCTAATAAACTGGAGAGATACATGGTGTGAATGTCTAGTGGAGCAAAAACTGACAAATTTGCACAGTTTTAGCCCCAAACTAATTCAGTTAAAAAACAGCTGGATGGATTGCTATGATTTGATGGTCCTCAGAATGACTCATATGAGCCCCAGACTTTTCATGTAGCACCACAATTAATTTTGATTAAATTTAGTACACTTGTCCATGGTCCCCTCGGGATAAAATGTAATGAGTTATCTAGTGCCATCATCAGGTCAAACTTGTATAACTTATACTTAATACTTACTATATATGGTGAAATATTATCTTCATTTTTGACTAAATTCTTGAAAAACCAATGACACTGCCTTCAGCATCCACTGTTTCATCGTGCTAGTGAATTAATATTAGAGTGCTAATATGCTAAATCAAGATGGTAAATGTTATACCTGATAGATTGCCAGACAGTTTTATCTGTGAGCGTCTTAGCACAATGTTAGGCTTTACTACTATTACAACAGACTTGAAGTATGACTGTACTTTATCTGTTGTTTTTGTTCTGATAGCATGTTTTGTAATTGTCCTACTAGCGTTTAAAATTAATTTTATTTTAACATGGACTATTATATATTTAATGAATGAACAGGCAAAATGTGGTGCGTCAGAATAAGGTTATCAAAAAGTACAAGTTATCAATGAACCCAAAACAAATGAATCCGCCACCATCTGTGTTTTGTGTCAAATTCAAGCAAGCATGTCAGGACCTTTGACATCAGACTGCAAACAATGTCACAGAGATTATGGTAGATACATGTACAGAAAGTGACGAGTGTTCCATTCGTGACCCCAAAGTCACACCTAAGGACCAAAGGGTTTCCATTGTGTGAGGTCTCAGTGTGATGGAAGCAACCACCCAGCTCTAATCCTCACCACTTAAGAGCCTTGGCAGTATCTACTTAAAGAGACATTATGCAGGAAATGTTATGCAAATGGCTTGTTTATCACTTCATGTCTGTGTCAGCCACTTGTTTTGTAGCCTATCTACAGCATGACATGCTTATCTCTGGCTTAGGGGGTGGGGGGGAGAATAATCTTTTAACACCTATTTGCCAGATAGCTCTATTGTTGTCAGATCTGATATGTGACAGGAACTTGAGTCAGTTACTGTGTTTAGCTTTTAACAGCCAGAGAAATACAACATGGAGAAATGAGAGGTTTCTGAGTTATTTGAGTTCAATTTACAGTATACATTTGCTTAAATTCACTATCTCGCAGTCAACAAGATGAATTTTGAACTATGCCAGGCTTATAGTGGGGGGCTGTCCCTAAGCTGCACACACTGAGACCCTTACTAAGCAGATTACCTCTATAAATCTATGTCAGAATACATTTCTGCATGTCTAGTCATGCAAAAAGAGAGAGCGTGAGAATGCACGCACAAAGCATGTTTACAGCATCAGATATGCATCCCATTCGACTGTCTCTAGACACTGAGCGACTGCATAAGTCTTCAGTGTGCTGCTGACATCTGCTGCACAAATTAAGGTACATGCAAACCTTGCAAACAGTCGGATGCAGTCGCACAGTGCCTGTATTTGCATTTGTAGCACTGAAGAGCAGCTCACTGATTTGAGATGATAAAAGTGGCTGTCACAGGAAAAAGAATCTTTGGAAATGGAGATATTTAAAAAACGGTTTCCTGTGTTTGACATTTACCTTGGATTAAGGAACAGCATTGTGACTCACAGCTGCCAGAGGTGTAGCATGGGACCCGAGCTGGCAACATGACATGTGTCTGACGGTGGGGGGATGACCAGATGTTGCCCTCCTACCATGGGGAATAAACTCTATCACTCACACTGCAGGTGGTAGGAAAAAGGGGGAGAGAAAGAGAGAAGAGAACGAGTGAGTGAGAAACAACGGCAAACAGGAAGCAGAGACCTTACAACACAATGCTCACAGAGTTTCCTGCAGGCTCAAACAGATAAGGAACAACACTTTGTTTAAAGCTGAATTTTCACCCACAAACATTTCCCAATCTGTAAAACCACATCTTATGAAGTTTACTACTTTTCTGCACTACAGCTCTGAGCTCTCACAGGGTGTGAAATTATTATTATTGTAACATACATCTTACTGTTATGACCATGTTGGCCTGCTTCATAAAGTCAGAGGCCAGATACAAGAACAGTTGTGTGATCCTAAGCATCATCACCTGCACATCTAATCTAACCAATCGAACTATCTTCAGAAAGTCGTAAATGTTATAACTGTGGTATTTTCATCATTATTGGTATTTTGATGTCTTTTGCTGTTGTGTGGAGAATATAAGTCCATTGCAACCAGTCAGAACATCATTTGGTGATTCCATTTGCAAACACAAATAAAATGCATGTTGAAATTTTGGGCATAACAATATCAAACAGCTTCTTTTACACCGTATTTAAGTGTGAGTTATTAATTATTAATATAATCATTAGCAGCAGTTGTGGTTTTGCAGTGTTCATAATAGTGAAACTGTGAGGATTTATTTTCTGTAAATAAAGTATAGTATATTTTTGTGTATTTATGAACTCTGTCACCCTGAAAATGACAGGATGAAACATGGGACATGAAGTTTCGGCTATAAATTGCAGCTGGTGACAGTCTAACAATGCCCCCTCAGCTGTGCCCTTTGCCCTTTTACATGGGAGAATGAAGCTGCCTTTGAGTCCTTTCAGAAAACTGAATTTATAGATTGAACAATACGACAAGGTGGTGCACAAAGCTGGGAGAACTAAACATTTCTGTGATACCACAGCTGATCAATGAAATGTATCAAAAACACAGAAGCCACTGTACATCATCACCTAAATATAAAAGTTCTCTATGTGTCTGATTAACCGTGAATTACTCGTGAAGTTGTACCACATGCTGTCACAGCAACTTGGAAGACGAAACGCACAGGAAGAAACTGAAAAGCAGCGTCTGGATGGAGCACAAAAGTGGACGCCAGCATGTAAAAGCCTATTCTGGAGCAACACCTCCCTCTATGGGCCGATAGTGAAATTACATACAATTACTTGGAAAATTGAACGTCACGTTGTGAGGCGCAGGCGCTAGAAGATCACTGGGAATGACATTTTCTAATTATCTACGACGACATAGACATATTATATATATATATATATATTTCCTGAGTATGGATTTTATTGTTTAAATGTATCATGCCTGGTGTAGAGCTGCGTGCTGGGGTCTAGCTAACACTTTATAACTTGCATAAAGTTTATCACCATCATCAATCAGCTGATCTTTTCCAGTGGTCGGGCACGTCTTGGTGGGAGTGACTATGTTAATATGCATCAAACGGAAACAGACAGTGATGGGACATCTCTCATCTGATTGGCCGCCTTTGTTCTTTCAAACGGAGGTGTCCTCTCGCCTTTACTGACACCAACGACCCCGTGGGGTAGAAGACATCTTTTACAGTAATGCTGCACTCTTGCAATCTGCCTGGATAATGGAGTCATAATCTAAGAAAAGATGGCACAGGCCTGTCAGAGACATGACAAAGCAAACAGACTGAGGGAAGAGCTGAGCTGCATGCTGGTTGGTGATGGAGCTGTGGGAAAGACAAGCATGATTATCAGCTACATCTTCAATGGATACAACAGCGAGTACAGACAAACAGCTTTTGATGTTTTCACTGGTGAGTTAAGATTCTTCTTTAAAGGTTAATGGCTGTTTGACCCAGCAATAAAACTTATTTCTACTTGACTTCCAGGTTTGGTTCATGTGAATGGAATCCCAACTCGAATCAAGCTGATAGATACTGCAGGACAGGTAGATCTTACACACCACATGATGATGACTTTAGTTAGTCCTTTTATCCTCATCTGTCTTTATGTTTGCTCTGACAGGAGGAGTTTGGCCATCTTCGCTCTCTGTGCTATGCCCACGTGGACGTTTTCATCCTCTGCTTCAGTGTGGTCAACCCTGTCTCCTTTGACAACATCACCTCCAAATGGATCCCACAGATCCGTGCTGGCAACACGACCTCTCCCATCATTCTGGTTGGGACACAGTCAGACCTTCGGCACAATGTGGACATCCTCATTCACCTGGACCAGCGGAGCACCAAACCAGTGCCCTTCAGTGGGGCCAGAAGGTTGGCACACAGGATCAGAGCTCACGACTATGTGGAGTGTTCAGCTCTGACCCAGCACAACCTCAAAGATGTGTTTGACTGTGCTGTATTTGCTGCAATCAAGCACAAACACGCTGCCACAAACTCTAAAAAGCTCAGCCTGCTTAAACGTTTGAAGTTTCTTTGTGACTGTGGATGGAGGAAATTGTTCAGGTTCTGCTGATCGGGAGTCAGTGAGTGGATTGAATGTACTCAGATTTTGCACTGGCATCCATTGTGTAAGAAATGTGAATATCTTTAACCAAAAATCATTTCAGTGTGAATGCTACATTCTGCTCTTTTTAATATTCCCCTTCTCGTTGTTGTTCATATTTTTGTGTGTTTGTGTGTGTTGAAATTTTCTAATAAATGCACTACAGTTTTAACACATATTTATATGCTGGTTGTTGTGTTTTCTTTGAATCAGTGTTTTAATTAATAAATCTGGAAACATACAGTCTGAATGCAGTGGGACACACTGTCAGTGAAGAAATGGAGGGAAAACACAAAGTGCCCTTTGAGACAAATGGTCACCTGCTGATGCTTTGAAGTGCTCCTTTACAAGACAAAAGCCATTCAAAACCACCCTGTGTTTGAAGGCTTACAGGATACTGAGGCATGTTTCCAACACTCAGTTTTTAAACAACCACCATCATGGACTGTTTTTTTTTTTGGCAAAATCATCATCAAAGATGTACTTTTCAAATTACTTTCAGACCTTGTTAAGGTTTGCCCAAAATTAGTGTGATGTGAAAAGAAAATATTACATAGGAAGATGTTTTTTTGTATGTGTAAGCATACATGGCAGTAAAACTGATGCTGTTTCAAATGTATTTGCTTTTCCAAATCAGACCACATAATGTTACATTACATTGTGTTTTCCTTCTCATAGCCAGTGGCATTTTACTTTGCTTTTGGGTAGCAAAGGTCAGAGAAGTTAAGCTGCTTTGAGTTAAACCTGCCCGCGGGAAAAAGTGTAAAGATTTTACTAGCCTACTTCCGACCGATTACATGCAAAACACCCTCAGCTATGCACCTACGCAACAGTTTTATTTTATTTTTTAAATTTTGGTTTGAGCTTTTTTAGCAGTAATTGTTTGAAAGTTAGATGATTAAGTGGGGAAAAGGGTCCGGCTGTGAGGACTGATTGTGGATTGCAAACGCAAGAAAACGTTTTCGGAAGCTGCACTGAAATTGCTTTTGTGTCTCACAGCTGATCCTTCTTGTAGAACTACGTTTCCCATCATGCAACCGCTCTGTATTTGCTCCTGTGACCCTGTGACTGAAAATAATCTGATCAGCTGATCTGACCTGGCAACAAAATAACGTAGCTTGAGAAATCTGCTAGGGAGGGGGCTGAAGAACAAAACAATGACACTGCTCCGAAGGATTCAAATAGAGTAACACTTTAAAAAGACTTTTGCAAACGGAATCGCGCGGATTTCCCTTCCGTTTCAAAGTAAAAGAGTCCGCGGATAGCCGAGCTTTTGACAGCGACTGGCTGTTGTTTTTGTTGATATGTTGTTACAGCTCAGTTGACAGACTGGAGGCTAGCTGCTTGTTAGGACGGCTATGCACTGTTAGGGCTCCCTGGCTCGCTCATTTTAGTTTTTCTATGGAAAAGTTGAAATCGTCCGTCGAAACCAAGTAGCCGTAAACTACGTTTTGCTGATTTGTTACCAAATTATTCACCGAGTTTGCCTGTGAGGTTCTGAGGGTCAGTTTGCTAGCTAGCCTGTTGTTAGCATCAACATTTGCACATTCATCTTTTCAGGGAGAGTTCATTGTCTCGATTGCTACGAGCTAACTGCATGTGTTTCTGTGTCGTTTTTGTTTTATTCGCTAGCATTAGATGTATGTTATGTGTTGCTGCAGCTAGTTGCTAACTTTAAGTCACGAACAAGCAAACTGCTGGTTAAAAAAAAAAAAAAGATATCAGGTGTTACTCAAGGAGACGGCTGTTTCTGCTTCAATGCCTCACTGTTTACTGCACTAAGTGATGCTATAAAAATCGTTTGAAAAGTGTTTGAAATTCATACTACGAAAATAAATTTGATATATTGTATTATTGTTTAGTTTGTTAGTGGGTGGTTGTTGGCTAGTCGTCTTACACCCATGCAGATGTTTTAAGCTCATTTAATACTTGGTCATTTCAGTTGTCAGTATTCCCACATACATTTGTCATTAAGTGCTGTTGGAAGGTGCTTGTGCTATAGTTAAAGGTGTTCCAATAAGCTCTGCTCAGTATTTATCTTGTAAGAAACGATGAGTGGGCATGGCTCATCTTCAGAAAAGGGAGTCAATACTACTCTAATATGTCAAGAAAGTTACGCCTGCGGTGGCTCTGAAGAGGCTGCCTTTGAGTGTGATGAATGCAAGAGCTTGCAGTGTGTTCGCTGTGAGCTCGAGCTTCACAATCAAGAACGTCTGAAAAACCATGAGCGGGTTCAGATTGGTCCGGGACACGTCCCTTACTGTGACAACTGTAAAGGAGGTAATGGAGACAATGGCAAACGCCACAGGTCTGTGGTCCGCTGCCAGAATTGCAAAGTTAACTTGTGCCAAGACTGTCAGAAACGCACCCACAGTGGAGGCAACAAGAAGAAACACCAGCTCACATCTTACCCTACACCACCCAAACCTGCTGTGGTCACCTCTGTCCAGACACCTGTCCCGCCTGCTGTCCAAGTAGCCGATGAGATCAGATCTCAAAGAGCAAAACTTCTGGAGAAGATCTGCAGTTTTCTCTTGGTTGATGAGAATGAGGAAATGCAGGTGAGTTGTGCAAAACTGACTCTTTTCATTGAATGAGATCAGAACCACAATAGCTAAAAGTCTAAGTTGTTGTTTAAATAGCTGATTTTCATTTGTAAATTCTTGTTCTCCTGAAGATAAAAGATGAAACCTCGTTTGTAAAGCGACTGGGCTGCGACCCCGAGCAGCTGCTGAAGGTGGTGTCCATCTTTGGAAACACAGGAGAGGGCAAATCTCACACCCTGAACCACACATTCTTCATGGGCAGAGAAGTGTTCAAGACTTCTCCCACGCAGGATTCCTGCACTGTGGGTGTGTGGGCAGCGTTTGACCCCATCCATAAAGTAGTGGTCATTGATACAGAGGGGCTGCTCGGAAACAGTTCCAAACAGGGCCAGAGAACTCGTCTCTTGCTCAAGGTGCTTGCCATCTCCGACCTCATTATTTACCGCACCCATGCCGACCGTCTCCATGACGACCTCTTCAAGTTCCTCGGGGATGCCTCGGATGCTTACCTGAGGCATTTCACGAAGGAACTGAAGGCCACAACAGCCCGCTGTGGCCTGGATGTCCCGCTGTCCACCCTTGGCCCTGCGGTGGTCATCTTCCATGAAACAGTACACACAAAGTTGCTTGGTTCAGGTAAAATATATCAACACTTGTGTCACGGAGTGTAATTACTTCAAAGCTTTAAGTAGAACTTCATTTAGAACAATACATGCTGAGTGAATGTAGGTCTGCATCACCTTAAGAGATTAAAGGTGGTGCCTTTAAAGTAAACAGCAGGTATCGCATCTGCAGGTAATTACAGGTTTGGCAAATATTAGTCTGCAGTGTTTCTGTCCGTCTTCTACGTCACCAGAGTTAGCAATTGGCATTCCAACTGTTTGTGAAATGTTTAAACACTGCTTTTTGGGACCAAAAAGAAAAACATAAATACTTTGTAAAATCACTGGTATTTATGGCTGTAGTCACAATACCAGTTTGTGCATGTTGTAGTTCAGTTGCTACAACTTGTACTCTACATTACTCTGTTCCAGTGCGTGCAGTTCACTTCAGTTTCGGTGTGTTTTTCGAAACTTCCACACAGCTACTGGTTTCTATTCTTCTTCCATCAACTTGCAGTTCTCTTTATTTAAGTAACTGAGCTACATAGCTGCTTTTACTGTTGTCAGATTTCTGTTACTGTAAAAAAGCAGGTTTGAAGTCTGTGCTCCATTGCCACTCTGCAATAAATAACTGAAGGAAATGACACACCTGATACTAACTGCATTACATCACAAGGTTCTGCAAGTTGTTTTTCACAGTATAAAGAAATTTATGGAAAGTAATCACTGCTTATGAAGGAGTATGACAGGATGTGATGAGAACTTGAAGGAACACTGGTATCAGTCTTCAGGGCTTACAAATAAAAATGAAATGTAAATGATTGAATGAGTTTGCTCTTAACTTTATGAAGAGTGGTATTTAGATGGCTGATGGTGCAACATTTTTGGCATGTTGGTATTTTATGATGCACTGATAGACAAATGTCAGCATAATTTCAGCACGATGTTCTCTTTACACTCTTTGGTAACCTCTGTGTCTGTGTCTTGTTTTAGACAAATCTTCTGAGTCAGTAGATCGACTGCTATTGGAGCGCTTCAAGAAGCTTTCCCGCTTCCCAGAGGCCTTCAGCTCTGTCCAGTACTGGGGCACGCAGACTCTCAACCCCCCTACGGACTTCTGCGGCCTGCAGAATAAGCTGGAGCAGCTCCTGGATAACAACGCTACCCGTTCCCCACGCACCCCCATTGTCATCTTTAAAGCCCTGCAGGTATGGCTGTATAAAGTCAGACAGTTTCTGACCTGTTTCAGACCAGCATGTTTGTTGTAGTAAAGCCAGCACTGAACTATGTCTGTGTCACTGTAGACACTGAAGAGGAGGTGCAGCACTTTGCTTTGTCTGGCTCAAGCTAATTTATATTTCTCCTTGATTTTCCTACAGGCGCTGAGTGAGCGCTTTAATGGGGAAATTGCAGGTGAGCTTGTAGCCCACAGCTGCTTCTTTCCTGATGAGTACTTCACATGCTCCAGTCTATGCCTCAGTTGTGGGTAAGTACTTTCCTGCCTTTTAAAACAAACTGTAACCTTGAAAATCTCCTTTTCAATCACTGTTGTTAAGCATTCTTATGTATTACTTTTATCTCAGATCTGGCTGCAAGAACAGCATGAACCATTTAGGAGAAGGACTGTGCCATGAAGCAAAGCATCGTTGTCGTTATTCTGTCCAGTATGATAATCGTGTATACACCTGTAAGGTAAGCACAGTTATAGCTCACTTGAATCGCTTAGTTAGAACTGAGCTTTTTCTTGATGACTGGTGAGTGTAAAGTTAAAGTCATTGTGTGGTGCATCACTTTAGGCTTGCTATGAAGGGGGTAAGGAAGTCATAGTTGTCCCCAAGACCTCAGCTTCCTCAGACTCTCCATGGATGGGCCTCGCCAAATACGCCTGGTCCGGGTGAGTTGCAGCTGAATGACCTACAGGGTCATGTGTAACTAGACTTGAGTTATGTCACCTTTACAGACCCTAAATTTAGCTCTGGTGTTTCAGTCTGACCTAAAATTCAATTTTTCTCTTTACATTAACCAAATAATACCTTATATTACAAGTGTATTTACAGTTATGTTTTCACAGAGACTATGTTGTACATTTATATGTCTACTGTATGTTCAGGTACGTTATTGAATGTCCCAACTGCGGAGTGATTTATCGTAGCCGTCAGTACTGGTACGGGAACCAGGACCCTGTGGATACAGTTGTCCGCACTGAGATCCAGCATGTATGGCCAGGGGTAAGACGAACAATCTGTCTAATAGATTATAGTGTATAGCTATAATTATCTACAATCATACAGACCTATAATTATGCCTAGAGGTAATCATTTTTCTATTTATGTAATAAAAACCTGCCTATTTTTTGCAGTCGGATGGCTTTTTGAAGGACAATAGCAATGCAGCGCAGCGTCTTCTGGATGGAGTCAACCTAGTGGCCCAGTCTGTGTCAGAGCTCAGTGTCAAGCCTGCCAAGGCCGTCACCTCTTGGCTGACAGATCAGATCGCCCCAGCCTACTGGAAACCCAACTCCCTCATCTTAGTGAGTGACACACACAGCCCCACCCTCTGCCACCAACAGCCAAGTCAACACTTTCGTGTCCAGAGGGATGTTTACTGGCTGGTGTAACTGCAGCTATTACACAACCTCATGTTTGCAGGTCACAAGATAAAACTTGGATACACACAGATTGCATTCTCTTCCCTCTAGCTCTTGGTCAGTAATGGCTTATTTTGTAATTGTTTTCTCTTGTACAAGGTGTGCCATAAGTGTCACACAGTCTTCCAGGATAATGACACCAAACATCACTGTCGTGCCTGCGGGGAGGGCTTCTGTGACGGCTGCTCTTCCAAAGCTGCTCCAGTCCCTGAGAGAGGCTGGGGTCTTGCCCCTGTCAGAGTCTGTGACGTCTGCTTTGAGCAGAGAGCCTCATACACAGGTACACACACTCTCAGTAATGTCAAATGTATCTTTCTGTGTTAATCAGCCATTTCACATTTGTCTGAGCTCGGCTGTAGCAAAGATATTTCCTTTGTGCAGAGCTGCTTGAGGCAGAGCTCGAGGAGGAAGAAGGTGGAAACCTCGCCAGGAAAGTTGGAGAAGCAGTGACCAACACCATAGGAGTTGTGGTCACTGCTATTGACATCCCACTAGGTGAGTGTTGCCCTAAACAAAATCTAAGGAGGGTCATTTCATAATTTGAGCAAATGACCCAGTAAATGTGAGTCAAATGGATACAATGCCATCTGGTGGCAGAGGTGTAATGTGCTTATTTACAGTAAGAAAGCAAAGTAGTGAGGTCTTGTTTCTAGTTTGAACTCTAAAAGATGTCCTGTCTGACTGCCAAAGCCTTCCTTATAAGGAATATGTAATGCCCTTATGGCCTAGTTGTAACAGAGCCTGTACAGTTATCAAAAGCTCTCAGGTTTCTGTAAGGCAGTAGGGCAGTCTATACACAAAAAATGTGTATTTACTGCCCTACAGACAGTGGCAACAGAAACCAAAAATGCCTTTGACAATGTCAATGCTTCCATGTAAAGAGGCCCTAGTACCTAATGTTTAACACAGACAAGTGCAAAGGTGAAACAGATTTAATTTTTATGAGACTTCCTGTTATAAACTCACCTTTATTTTTGAAGTGATACAAATGTTTTGAGGTTGCTTGAGTCTTCTTTATCAGTCACTTCCACACTAAATGTACCATCGTATAGAATGCGCTTTAGCTCAGTTTATGTGACAGCCATTATGACACATTTGTGTCGAGATAATACAGAATGTGTTTTAGATTGAGAAAACTGTCTATCTAGATAGATAGATAGTGAATGAAAAATATTTAGGTACTGATGCATACAATAGTTTTGACTCAATATTGTACTTCTAAATGAAAGAAATAGCTTGATATTTGGGAGGATGCACATTTGAGGAGAGGATTATTAACAAACAAGATATAACGTGCTAACTAGTTAGTTTTATTGATTGCTAGCAAATACAATACCAGATCAGTTTTCGTCTGTTTCCAGTTTCCAGAGTTGATCTTCTTGGTATGAAAGCAAATAAACATATTTCCTGAAATGACGACCTGCTCCTTTAAATACCTGCACTATCATGTTTAGTGACTACCACGTCTGTAGTAAATGTACAAGATCTGTTACCTCCTAACGTAGGCTTGTGTATGCGTATTTCCGTGTCCCCTGTAGGTCTAGTGAAAGATGCAGCCCGTCCTGCCTACTGGGTGCCTGACCAGGACATCATGTCCTGCCACAACTGCCAACGCGAGTTCACTGCCAAGCTATCCAAGCACCACTGCCGCGCCTGTGGCCAAGGAGTGTGTGACGACTGTTCCCCGGAGCGTCGGGCGGTCCCGTCGCGAGGCTGGGACCACCCTGTACGCGTGTGCTCCAGCTGCAACCAGAAACCTGGAGAACTTTAACAGGGACGGCTTTCCTTCCTTGGAGCACCAGAGAGAACCAGTCACTCACTGAGCTCACAGTCTGTCAATGCTTTTACCTCTGTTACTCTAATGGTTCTGTCTTGTATCTGTGAACATTTAGCAGATTTGGGATTTCAGAGTTCCTGTGGCCTTCGTAGAACAGCCAAAACATGTGAGTTACTTGACTGAGTGTAAAACCTGCATTTACACTCTGGTTATTCACAGAGTGAATATTTTGATTCTTATTGACACAAATCCCCGATTTTATGTTAAATAAGGCCGTTGAGCTATTTTTCTACTATCAGAAAATATATTAAAAAAATGTATCATTTAAAGAATATTAGTTAGTTGAGAACCCTGCGGGGTTGGTGTGATTAGTTTCCAGCAGTTCTTATTAATAAGCATTGTTTTTCTGATGTCGGACGTGTAATGGCAAGGAGATACTTTATATCTGTGCAGGTATAACTGCGGGTTCCATTGCATGCTGTATTGCAACATTTTAGTTTTTGCACTAAGCCTTTTTCAGCTGTTATAGGCTGTTGCTTACCATGGCCAAAATCCAGATATCCCAATGATCAAGTAGTCTGTCCCAAACTGAGCTGAAATCTACTACAGTGGGTCTAGGTTGTGGATATCTGGTGTGCCAAAAATCATTCAGGTCACTCTGTCTGTGCTGGTATAATGTTTATATTTTATCATGTAATTTGTGGTTGTATGAAGACATAGAACTATGTTAGAGGAGTGTACATTTGAAATGTTGAAAATTATTTATGTACTGAAGATAAAAAAAAAATACCTATTAGTACTCTGGCATGCATGACAGTCTGATAAATCCATGGCCTTTTACTTGTTCAGAGGACGGTCTCTGAATACACCTCACTGTCTCTTTTACCAAGTGGCATTTTAGCACACACAAACACTTGTATTTCATGTTCAAATTTGTTCTCCTGGCACCGTTATTTTAATTGTCTTTTTTTTTTTTTTCTTCAAATATTTGCAATTGCTGCCTACTTTGTTGTCTGGGTATTATTTAGCAGAAATGAAGAATACTGAAACTTGTCCTTAAACCAGTTTTCACAAATTACATTCAGCCCTCCAGGTCCCCATAGGCACAGTCTGACAGGATAAAACCTCAAATGGTCCATGCATTTTTCTTCTGTTTTAGCCCGTCACAGCTTGGTGTTCTGTTATTTTACATATGTTATTGAAACACATTGTATATGTTCTTATTGTAGTTGTTGTTTGACATTATTTACTGTATGGATATTTATATACTTTGTAGTGCCTCTATGTGAACCACAGTTTCTCCCGGATTTTTTTTTTTTTTGTCTTTATTTTCTTTTGTCTTTATGAATTACATATAAGAATTTGATCCTCAAATGTGGCAGTGAGGATATTTTACCATATTTAGTGACGGAGAGCTTTAACTTGTCTTGCATCATTACTATTTATGAGTTGTTGAGTGATGAGACTGTCACATCTGGATGTCACATAAAGCACAAGGTGATGCCTTTAACACATATGCGTGTATGTAGTTGTTTTAAAAATGAGAAAAAAAGGGTCTTTGTCGATTGTAAGCTATGTAGATAAAGATAATATCCTTTGCCCCTAACGTGGAACTTTTTGGTTCTGATGTCTGATGAGAAGATGTTGTGTCTGCTTTGTCTCAAAATAGATTTATCTGTCTGAATGTTGCATCACACACACACTGTCCTCAGAGATGCTGGTATTGCACAGTATAGAACAGAAAACACATCATGTCGGATTACTTGTACTGGACTTCATGCCCATGCAAATTAATGCCGTCTGTTGCTACAGATATCATTTGTGGTGTCCAGGTTTTTGGGTGCTATCATCAACACTTCTCACCTACACACTACAAATCAACCTGGAATGGTTGATGCATTTAAAACTGTTGAAAATGAATCAACGATATGTGGATACTTGGTAAACTGATGGAAGATTTGCATAAGATTAAAGTTGAATCAGCTCCCGTTTGTCAACAACATTCTCTGAAATTGCCTCCATGACTTTAGTGTGTGCGTGTTTGTGTGTTCAAATGTCCCTGTGTCAAACCATTTACTTGTACTGTATGTGGGAGGAATACATCATGTGCACGCCCGTGTATTATGAGCCTTGCTTCCATTCCTCTCCAGCACTGCAGCTTCAGATAAAGTGAGGGAAAATTATTTGCTTGGTGCTTATTGATGATGATAAATGATTTATAATTATTTTAATAAATAATTAAACCCAAGCTTCCATGTTGATATTCTGTGCCACTTGCACTGCATGGTTTCAGTACGCCAGGAGGGAATTGCACTTGATACATATCCAAGCTCCAGTAAGGGTCTCTTTAAAAGTGCTGTTATTCTGTTAGTGTACAATATAAATACAAGGGAAAACCCTTTAAAATAATTTTGACAGTTTACCCCATAAAGCCACGCCCCATCCGCGTATGCTGCAGACGTATTGGTCCACGAATTCAGACCGAGCTCTGATTGGTCAATTCCTGTAGGTTTCCCTCAGAACTGCAAGACGCCGATATTGCGTTACATTGTAGCAAAATGGCGGCTGTCATTCAGAATCCACTAAAAGCGTAAGTATTTTAGACATTTAGGAAATTTGCGAACAGTTACTTTGTTGCCAACTTGTATGTTAAAACTGTCTGTTCGTGCATGTGATTTCCAGCCGTGTGCATATGACAGATTAAGCTGTCCAAATTCATTTTGTATACTTCTTGCATGGCAAAGTAGCCTCGTATAGTTCTTTTATTCCACAAGATTTTAACATTTAGTCTTAAACATGTGCGTAAGGCTGCCTGACATCTTGACTGCACAAGAGGAGCTTTTCCTCCACACGATTACACATTGAACACAAGAGAGTGTCGCCTTTCCTGGGCTCTAAATTTATTTGAAAACTGTCGACAACGTGCCTTTGCGCCGCTCCGAATAATTAAAAGCCGATTTTGTTCGTGCTCGGCTGGGCACAGCAGTAGAATATCATCTGACATACCGAAAGTCGTTTACAGTTGGTTTGAATTGTCGACATGTCAACTTTGGCTCCTCCGAGCGCAGACGTGGTCAGGACCCGGTACAGCAAAGAGAGGAGGCATTTTGTATTTGCATGCTGGCAGGCGAATTCGACAAAAGTGACAGCAATTTTAGTTCGCCGTTGGAAATAGACAGTCACTGTGTGTTTAAACAGCCCGTGCATTAGTCATTTTTGTCGTTTAACTTCAAAGAAATGCTCCACCTTTTTCTCCATTTTTCCTTTGTTCTTCTGTGTTGTTTCACCAATTCCTCTGGTTAACATGTTATCTGGCTAAGTTAGACACTATTAGACTCCTGTTTCTTGTCATTTTATCCTTCACACCGGATAATAATCTGGCATTTCTTGCCACGCACATTCATCTGGACGTGACAGAAACGCTCAGCCTGTGCTGATGTGCGTTATCACCATCATGGCTCGTTTGGGACTGTGGAGGTAAAGCAGCCGCTCCACTGTGCCTTTAAGTGGAGGAGTGCTGGAGATTAGCTTGGTCCAGGATCCTGGGCCCATCTGTCAGAGAGATGCTCCGACAGAGAGGCAGTGTTGGGCACAAGCCGTAGAACCATCTGCTCCTCCACAGAGGTACCCTGGCACCTCCGTTTACTGTAAAGCACAGGGAGTGGACCACACAGCACCTTGCACATCACCCACATTGTTGCCATTGTTACTGTGACATTGTTACTACACCTAGGAGAGGATACAGGATGATGCTTTTGATACCTGATTATCCACTTCAAACTATATTAGTTAGCTGTGATAATTTATCAGTGTAACGAGGCAGAATACAGAGGATGGATCCTGTCAAAGTGGCCTTTAGCAGAGCAACTCCAGACCTGCATAGTCATTGCATGATGCTCTAGATGGTGGCTAAATGCAAATTTTCTGTTGACTCTGTATGTATACCGTACATTTAGTCAATTGAACGTGCTTGCACTTTCCATGCATTGCCTTCACAGTCTCACTGAGTCCTGCAGGAATTGCTGAATACAATCACAGCCACCTGAACGGCTCACGTGAAGCACTTGATGTTAATGTGCTCAGTTTAAATATTTAATAACTGATCAACTTCCTTGTCGTTCCTTCCATTCGCTCATCATATATCTGTGGGGTTTATTAAAATAAGAGCAGCATTATTATTGGAAAGTACATTTCATTATTACTTTTGTCAGATTATTTCCTTCTTGCACCCCAACAAGCTTTAGTGTGCGTCTGCTGTCAAGTTGCTGTTTCATTTTAGCAATGTTTTAGCATTCAGATGTGGAATGTCTCCTTGCCATAAACTGTGCTTAATGAAGTGTTTCAGTGTGCTATAATTAGCCTCTGTCTTGGGTTTCTGACTTCATTTCACACGTTTGTCAGATTATAATTAGTCACACTTGACACTAATTGGATGTCGCTCCTGTGGACCAGTTTGACCCTTTTTTTTGTTTTATTAAGATGATTCACTTTAGGGAAATGAAATGCTGGTTTGACTTTGTTGTAGAGATGTGGAGGATGAAGCTGCAACATGCAAGCCTGTGCACGTCTGTGCGTGAGGTCTGTCCCTCCTATGAGCAGGGGAGGACAGTAATCTCCAGAATCTGCTGATTAAAATGGAGTCTGGAATATTTGATTAATAAAGACGCTCATGAAGCTTCTCATTAAAATTTTAGCCACAGCTGGAGCTTTCTGTGGGTAGGACACATCTTCCAGCCACAGCTCTCCTGACATTGCATCGGTGGGATCCTTCCCTGTTCGTCAGCTACCTTGTCACTGGTGTTGGGTAGACCTCGAATGAGTCAGGCCTGCTGTTTATTGGCACTGCAGTGTGGAGGTGTATGGCCTGGTTTTGCTCGTGCCCTCACCCAGACTGTGTTGTTCTGATTGGTGTAGTCAGAGGTTGTTGTCAGGATGCAGTCACTCTGTAGGCCCAGCTCCTCCTCCTCCTCCTCCTCCTCTTCCTCCTCCCCCTCCTCCCCCTCACTTGTTATGTGGTAGTTCGAGCTTCCTGTGAAGGAGTAGTGCACCTGCAAATTTGAGAAACCTACTGTACTGAACTGAAGAGGCTGAAGTTAGCTTTTTAGATCAGATTGTTCATTAATTCTTCACCAAAGTCAGACCTCTTGAGTGCTGGGCCATTTTGAAGTAGACTCTGGAGTTTTGTCATGACTGCAGTTCACTTTCTCTCTCCAAAGCTGCTCTCCTGCAAACTTACACTTTGTCGTCAGATATGCGAAATGAGTGTTGACACATGCTCACATTACCGACGCAGCCATGTGACACAGCGAACCGTTGACAGGAACACGTTGTAGCAGAGGCCTCACTGGCCACAAAATTTGCTTTTGTTCCTTGCCCTCATGCACACACACACACACTCACCTTCTCTACTCAACTGGAAGATATTGAGGATGTGTAGCACATACCTCTGAGGCAACCTTTTAAGCCCTGCAACACACACAAGTGTTTCTAGTTTAGTTAAATTCAACATTTTTGGCATTTTAGGCAGAGCTCAACTTTAAAGGATCATTTTGGTTTTGTACTGGTTGGGTAGTACATTTTTAATCAGTGAACACAGAGAAATCACTAAAACAAAAGGTTGAATGGTTTCCCAGCCTGAGGTTTTGGACCCTCCAAGGGGGGATGCAGTATAAATTTGAAGACAATTAGCATTAGAGGAAAGCACTTTATATATATCTTTATTAATCAAATTTCTGCCACACAGTGTTCTACTAAAAAACTTTTTGTCACACATTGTTCAAAAATTAGCTTTTCTCTTGAACTGCTGGCTAACTTGGTTCTACTTGGAACCAAGATTATACATTTGCAAGCAGTGATCACTCTTCAGTGTACAACCAGTTTCAGCCAGTGATGACAAGTAGACATTGTTTAGCTTTAAGGTCACAAGCTAAAAGTGTTGACCACTGATCTAACCTGTGGGGGTAAAACTGAAGTCAGAGTACTTATAATGTTGGTAATAATCATTCAATGTAAAGGATAATGTGTAGAACATTTATGCACACATTTATGGTAAGTACGGTAGGTCAGAGTTGAACCAGGAAACTGATCTGTAAACTGTGACGGATGTTTACAACTTCCTGTTTGAGTAATAATGTAACTGTATGCTTTTTTTTTTTTTTTTTTTTGGTTTAAAATCTTTATGATCATCACATGCTTTTTCCCTCCCCCTCCATCTCACTTCGTTTTAGTGATGTTGTTGAGTTCCCAAATCTAAGCAATTACCGTAGTTAGTTGTACAAAGTCAACCTAATTTATAGGATAAACAAATTGTAATGATCTGGAATTATTTTTAAACATTTTTACTGTGTTCCATGTCAAAGGATGGTGGAAAAACAGATACGTGTCTCCAAACACACAAACAGAGGGGGAAAGTGTGCTGATGTAGGGGTGGTGTGGATGTGTCATTGTGACTCTCTCTTTCCTCCTGTGGTGGCGTCGGTGGTGTGGGTCTTGTCACTCATTACAAGTGTCAGAAAGATCTCTCACCTAAGCCAGTGCACCTGCTGCTCGGGGTAGCGGGGGCCACTGATTGAGAGCTCGCTGCTGCACAGACAGCCAGCACCCACCAGAAGACTTTCACCACTTAAATGTTGTCCCTCACTCCTCTCCAACCCCGACTGATCGACATCCTCTCTTGGTTTGTTCACCCCCAAGTAATCTCGGGAGTTTCTTGACATTCCACGCTGTTGAGCATAGACTGGTAGCTGACTTTGGGGACGGTTTACAGCTGCTGTGCTTTTTAGTAAACTGATATGTCACACTGCGTCCCATCGGAGCTGCGTGTTGTTATAGAGGAAAGGAAGGGCAAAAGATTAGTTTCACAGGGATTTACTCTACATTCCAGCCCACATATGTATGTCCTAGGTCTGAGAAATGCAAGTTACACATATTACTACACAGCTGTGTGTCATTATTTTTTATAGCCAAATATTTATCTTTAGAAGAAAACCTTGATTATGCTACTGATGAAGATGTCTACCCTCTGAACGTGCAGCTTTATGGCCAATCTGTTTTGAGTTTCGTATCCCTGTGTGACACCTCTTGTAAAAATTCCTGATCCCTAAAGGGTGAGAAAGTCCCGGTACATGTCGGAAGTTCTCCTGGCTTTGTATGCACTAAGAACGACTTTAAGAAACCTTTGCAAGGCAGAGTAGTAGTGATAGGATTTTTAAATACGATAAAGTCATTATTTTGCTGTGATTGTCACACCAGGAAGGAAAAACAAAATCCCATAATCACCAGTCCTGATCTGGTTGTTAACCTTAAACCTTCTTTGTCACCATCGTGTGGTTTTGAACATCCTGTCTTGTTTTTATTTGTCTTTGTCTTTATAACACCTTTCCATCCCTGCACTCGCTCTGTACCTGTGACTGTTTACTCTTCTCAGTCGCACACCGACACGAAGCCTCCCTTTCCCAGACGCCTCACACACACTGTGGCTTTGTCTGAACCGCAGAGCAGCAGGCTTTGTGCGGGGCGGCATTCCTAACACGGCTGTTCATCTGCTGGATGTTGTCTCAGTGAGGGGGTACAGGGGTAAAGATGAAAGAGAAGGAGTGCAGAGCAATATCTGGCTCCTCCGCCCCTAGTTTAAGATTCCAGGCTCGACTCACAGCCCTGCAGCTCATTAGTTTCACTTCAAAATGGCCGTCTTTCTAATGTTGTAATTGAGAACACGTGGAGGAACTTCATTACACGGATGTGGAGATGTTCATACTAGAAGAATCAGTAGCTATTACCTGCCCTGTTAAACCTGTGATATAACAGCAGACTGTGCAAATCACAAAGTACCTTGCCATGGTTTCTGAGTTGCAGCATTTACCCCCATCTTTGATATAGTCAAATTAGAACCTGCCCTTGTGCTAGGCACTCTGCTGAGATTAATTAAGTAGGCTAATTACCATACCAGGCGTGTGGCAGCGATTGAGGACTTGAATGTGAAATATCCTCCCCCATTTCACTCTGAATATTAACAGTGAAACCCTGAGGGACTGCCAAAATCTCACTGGTGCTAAGAAAAGTGGAACTAAAGTGTAAGATTCTTAGCTGCTTGCTAATCGGAGGACCAACTTCAGATCAGACACCAAGTTTTATTCTGTTGTGATAAACTCAACCCGGTCAACGGCATTGTAGCTCACAGCCTATGAAGAATCAGATCACACAAAGAACCCACAGAGGTAATAACATGTTTAACTTGTGGAGTGGAAGCAGAGTCAGTGCAATGTTGTAATTGGGTTGCATTGTTTTTTTTTCCCCCTTTCTATAAATTCTTCCCAATGGCAAGCAGCAGGAGGAGAGAGAAGCTCAGCTGTCAGTTTGAGCCTTGCATTGAACAGCACTGATAAGTTTGAGGAGACGTTAACAGCATTATGTGGGTTGAGGAGAGTTTCTAAGAGACTTGCACGCAAATCTTGTAGCTGCTTCAGCTAACTGATTTTATTTTCTGTAGCCAGCAAAGCAGCAGGCCATTATCGAGGTGCTCGTACACGAGAGAAAAGGCTCATCTCCATATCAGAGATTCTGCAAATACGATCACCAGCTGCCACATCAATGACTCGGCTTTGTCGACCACATCACCCAGTGTCACTGACCTGATGTTACCCCCACTCCCCACACACAGGTTGGGTGACCAGTTCTATAAGGAGGCCATTGAGCAGTGCCGCAGCTACAATGCCCGTCTCTGTGCTGAACGCAGCGTTCGCCTGCCATTCCTGGACTCACAAACCGGCGTGGCCCAGAACAACTGCTACATCTGGATGGAACGACACCACCGCAGCCCTGGTGGGCAAACATAAACACACACACTCGGATACAAAGAATGTTTTGTGTATAGAGTTAAGAGTGTTTTTGTCCATTAAGCATATAAAAAATGATGTCTGTGTCTACTTCATCTAAAGCTATTAACGAGGGTTGTAAATAATGATTATTTTCATTATTCATTCATCAGTTGATTGCTTTTTTTGTTTAATTTATTACCATAATCACTAAGTTAATGAAATGTCAAAAATTAGTGAAAATGGCTTCACAGCCCAAGGTGACATCTTCATTCAGCTTACTTTGTTCAAACAGTTGAAACCCAAAAAATATGCAGTTTAAAATGATCTCAAAGAAAGAAAAGGAGAAAGAAGCTGGGACCAGCAAATATCAGCAGGCTAGAGTTTTCAGTTGGAAATACCTCAACATCTATCATGTTTTGACTAAAATGTCTGGATTACCATGGAAGTTTGTTAAAGACCTTCATGTCACACTCAAAATACATTTCAACAGCTTGTACCATCATCAGGTCAAATTTTTATTTGTCTAATACTGATTTATGACCAAATAGCTAGCAAAGCTAATGTCATTCACATCACTGTCCGCTGTACATTGTGTTTAGTGCTAATTACCCAGTATTAGCATGCTAGCACGCTAAACTGATGAACACAGATAGCATTGTGTCTGCTAAACATCAGCAGTGTCATTGTGAGCATTGTTAGCTTGGTGACATTAGCATTTAGCTTCAAGCCCCTTTGTTCCTGAATACATCCTTACAGAGCTGTTAGCATGGCTGTAGACATAGTTAGTCTGTTAATAACTTCAATTCAATAGCAATTCATCACTCATGAGAATCGTGAATTTAATTTCCAGCTACTCATTATCATGTTAATTTCCAGCTACTCATTAATGTTTCGAATGCACAACCGTTAATGTGTAGGGGTCGCAGCCGGGCAGATGTACACGTACCCCGCCCGCTGCTGGAGGAAGAAGAGACGGCTGCACAACACCACAGATCCACGCCTGGGCATCTACGGCCTCCATCTTGGTGAGATATGCAACCTCTTCTGCTCAAACCACCTACTATCTACCCACTTCCACCACACCCGCCTCCCACCCACCTCCACCACCTCCTTCAGCTCATGTGATTACTGGTGATGATCTGGAATAATCTGGCTAAAAGCATATCGCTCTGTCTCAGCACACTGAGCAGAACAGGCTGCCAGTCATTTTTCAGAGGATGAAATGTGGCTGTGTTCACCCCGGCTGGTAAACTTGTTTCGCAAGAAGTAGAACATGTAATTAGATTTACCACTGCTGGGAGCAACGAGACAGAGTTCGGCCACTGAAGACAGTATTTAATAAATGTTATGGAATAGAGTTTGTCCGTCCCTGGCTCACTCAACACATTTACCTCCTCCTCCATCTTATTTTGTCACTACCACCTCCCTTGCTGGTTTTGCCTTTTTCTCTCTGGCAACACTTTCATCTCTGCATCTCTCCCCATTGTCTGCCATGTAGTCTGTGTGTGTGTGTGTGTTTTGTAGCAAGTCTTCGTGAGCCCAAGTAACTGGTCCATTCTATGCCCAAGGCTTGCATACCCAACAAGATGTTCATGAACTTGACAAAAGAGAGAATCTCACACAAACATTACATGTTACATCGTTCATTTTTTAGCAGTTTCTTTAACAGACTGTGAGAAAATCCATTGTGTTAGAAAGAAATAGAAATCTCCATGATCATACTGTCTTTAGTTTAAATAAAATTTCTGCAGTGCATGGTGGAGAACAAATGTTTGGGAAATTGTGACTGTAACAAAGAGAGAGGGATGGAGTCTGGAAAGAGAAAGTAAAATGGAGGGATAGCATATGAACTGAGCCTTTGTTTCCCAAACACATCCCATTGTCGTCTATTGTTTTCCACTGAGCTCGCGCTCACTAAGACCTGCCACCACCCTCATGCTGTCCCTTCCCTTCTCCAGCAGCAGTGGGTTGTATGTGCTGTCTGCGAGTGCCCAGTGGAGGGGGGAGGGAAACGTACCCTGATTTAACCTGGCGTCTCCTGTACGCAGCACGTTGTGCAGCTGGCCAGAGGTGGCTGACACAGGGCAGCAGAGTCTGTCTCGCTGCCTGGGCTGGCTGTCTAACTGATGGTGTGCTAGAGACTGGGGCTGCATGCAGAATCAGCTCCCTGCTGCAGGCTGCTGCCGGCTCTATTTTTAGCCCCCCAGCTCCCATGGGTTGGGAGGGAGGAGGGGAGTGGTGGTGGTGGTGTGGGGGGGGGTCTGTCTCGTCGCGGAGAGTTGAAAGTCAACGTGTGCAGACACAATGGTGAGGGGCTGCCGCCGCCGCATGGTGGAGGGGCCATTTTATAGGAGCTTCTCAAGCCTACCCTCTATTTCTACCTCGTACCTATGCAGTCCTCCATTGTCTCAGCACTCAGGTTCAGTTTTCTGCAAATGGCTGTCTAGTATGCACAATGATAAGGTCTCATAGAAAGCTGAGTCAGGCAGTGATGAAGTTTGTCCTCTTTTCAAACATCCTCAAAGCACTTGGATGACCATGTAGTTGCCTGTGGAGAAGAACTTGTGTCTGCAGATCTGCAAATCTGACCACTGTCAAAAATTTTCTTTGTTCTGCTTTGTCTGCTTGCCTCCCACACTGTTAGTTTAGACCTTCAACTCGCTGTAGGAGGAGATATCTGCATGATGTGTTCAGGTTAATGTGATAACTACATTGCACCACTGAGATTCCTGTGGACCAAGTCAGCCCTGTGTCTGCATAGCGCAGCATAGCCTGCCAATGTATTCTCTTTAAGAATGAAAATATTTTTTTCAATAATGTGGTGCAGTGAAAATAGTTGTGATGACATATTCTGTTGCAGGCAAAGACTAAAAAGATGACAGCCGCTAAAATAAACATATGCTCCAACAATTTGACACACACTTTTATTAGGACTAGTGTGCGTGGGGGAGAGGAGACATAATGGAAATGTGCTGATGGAAAGCTGCTCATAGAGGTCAGTGATTGTAGCACTGATGGTTCTTGTCACAACTACAGCTCTTGACGGTGATGCAGGGGACTGTAACATACTGAAGCTCATTTATCATCAACAGTACATGGGTTCCTTTGCTTTCTTTATACACATGTTGAACTTGTTGAGCAATAGACTTGACATGTACTTTAAAGTATAAACACTGAGTTGGTATTTTGATGATTTATCACATATTGATGGCTTTTGTCTGTGTCCAGACGGCGGCCTCATGTCCAAGGACACCTTGCCCACCCAGAGCACTACACTGGAGGCTCTGCTACGAGGAGAGGGTCTAGACAAGAGAAACAACTCTAAGAATGACGAGGAGAGCCTGCTGGAGATCCAGGTTAGTTCAGTCAGTAGGGTCTGAAACACTTGCTGTAGGGTGTGTGTGTGTGACCTGCAGGTCACTGCTGGCTCACTGAGTGTAAGACTGTGACAATATGCAGTTAGAAAAACTACACACCCAACAGCTGGATTAGTGATGTCTGGTTTAAGACTTAAACCCGTGACCAAAATCTTGTAAAGCCGGTCCTGCATGCTAGCTAGCTTATGGAATGGGCTAACCTTCCTTCACATAGCTGCAGCTGTCAACATGGCTTGACTTGAAGTTTGACCTTTCTCTCTTCTGTGTCAAGGTAATGGCCATATTGATGTTGGGGATGTATACTGTGATAGACAAGAGTCTAAAGGGCTCTTTACTTGCTTTCTTCATTTGCAAAACATCAGATGTGTAAAAAAATAATTATGTCTGTCATCATTAACTACCATTAACTACTACTTTTTTCTTAAATAAGGTCCTATGGGTGATACTGGAAGTGGCCTCTGTATGATCTGTATGAAGTTCCACATGAAATAAACATTTACAAAGAAACAGAACATACACTAGATCTGTCAAAAACACCCAGACTGTGTTGAGTCAAAAATTGATTTTTCTTCCCCCTCTGTCACTGGTGCTCGCTGTTTTTTTATTGTTTGTTTTTTTTTTCAGCAAGTTGCTACTTTAATGAGAAATTAAATGTTTTTTTTTTTTCCTCTCCGTGTGTCTCAGAGGGTTCTGGAGGCAGATGCAGCAGAAGATGCTTTCAATGACGATGATGACTACGAGGTGGACACTCCCAAAAGGAGACATCGGGGCAAAGGAAGAGTAAGTGACCACATCGGCTCCAGTTATCTTGTGCTCTTTAGCCAATTTCTCAAACAGTTGAGTTTTTTTTTTAAAACAGAGTAAACATTAACTTGATCACATGAAACTCAGTTGTGATGCAAAAGTCATGCAGCATGTGCATGTTGTTAGGCAGATTTTGCCGCAGATAGTTCCAGTATCTGGATGTTTCTCCTCAGGGTCGGGGTTCAGGCCGCAGGAGGGCAGATGTGGATGATGATAAGCCATACTTCTGTGACAGTAAGTAGAGATTAAACATGAGGTTTGTTTTAGTGTTTACAGTGTGGTAGTTTGTGTATTTGTGCATAATCTGCTGATTTCTTTGACTTTTAAGAGGCTGGTTTCAATATATACTCTCAGTTGCACAGTTTGCACTTTCTAAATTATCACATTCTATATTTTGTTTTATTCATAAATTGTAATATATACAGTATTCAAAGTACACTGGGTTAAATGCACGCTACCACACCTCTTTCTCACCTTCTCTTATCATTTGAGTGGGGCAGACTTCTTGTGTACTTAATACATAGAAACCATGTTATTGTGCATGCATTATGTATATTTAATTTCCTTTATGTATCTCAGACCCAATTTATCTTTTCTTTCCTCCACTACTCAAATTCAGCTCCTCCAATTGGAGATATAACATGAGGATCTCTTGTACTTATACTAAAACACTAAAGCACATTTGCTATAGGACTTGATGTAAATGAGGCTCATTGTAGGACTTGTCCTCATCTTCTTAACTTATGTGTTCAGAAGTCAGTCCAACAATAGCGTCAGAGCTTCCATTGTCAGAAAGTCAACCGTCTCTTCAAAGCAGTTTGTTTGAGATGGAACCACAGGTTGAAACAAGGTGAACTAGTGTCAGTGTAGCCTTCAGTATTCCTGTCCATGTCCAAGTTACATGTGGAAAACCCTGGAAGGGTCTTGGATTTTCTTCTGCTGGGACACGTAGTCATTCTGTGTTCCTGTGTCTTCTTTTGTTTTAGACAGATACAAACAAAAGCAGAACTCAAAATCTTCAACTTCAGGTAAGCTTGATTTGTTGACTCTCTTTGTCAGTAGTTTTTTAAGGATATGTACTTTGATAGATTGTTGAGTGGTTGTGTTGCAAGTGCTGTGATTATTGATGTAGCCCCTGTATTATCTTACTTTTCACAAGCTGAAAAGTGCCCTTGGTGCTGTGAAATAGAGACATGCTTATTATGTTGTCTGTGCTGGTGTTTTATTTGACTGACTATTGTAATCAGACCTTAAAGTGAATACTTTTGGGTATTTTCAACTCAGAAGTAGAATAGTTGCCTCCATTAAACACCACGAGCCTTCTTTATTTTTCTGTGGTTGATTGATTCATTTTCAGTTTTTTTTTCTGCAAATTCCTAATCTATCTGTAGATATTCTGTAGTTTTGTTGCTTTATACCTGCTCAGCAGACACTGTGGGTGTTTGACACTTTGCTTTGCGAAGGTCTCATTACAATCAAAGCATATTGAGGTCTTCATGATGAACAATTAGCCAGAATATTTCAAAATCCTGTGTTCTTAAAATGGCGTGTTTCCAAAACAAATTTTACTCAACCAGTCATAGAAGTCGGACTGAACATCTGCCCTCTACTGCAGTGTGTGCAAAGCGCTACAGGAACCGTACAGGACTAAGCTACCACTACACCCACCTGGCAGAGGAGGACAGAGCCGGAGAGAGAAGCTCAACGGTGTCCAAATCGCCTTCTGCACAACAGACTGACAGACACAAACGTAAGTCAGAGGCTCTGCACCTCTTGGTTTCATCAAACAAACCATCACTTACATTACAGTACACATGTGTCTCTGTGCCATTAGATAAAGTTGGCACTTATTGTTTTTGTGTTTTTTATGAGGTCTGGCTTATTCTTTGATTGGATTTTGATGTTATTTTGCTTTTGGAGAGCATTTTGCTTTTATAGACAGATCACAGTAGAGTTACTTCGCTGTATTTGTACTTAAAAAGATGCACATTGTTTGACAAACTGGGACAGGTGTTTTAACGAAACATGTCTGCATGATAAAGAGGTCAACAAACACGAACCAGAGAAAAACAAGACTAAATTCAAACCAGAAAACGTCTTGGATTCAAAGCGTATCTACATGAATAATGCTTCAGTTCAACTTTAAAAGACAATTTAAAGAAACAATTTTAATTCTATAGTATATTAAGTTCCTGTGTAAACAATACATGTATGGTGTGCATTAGGGCTGTGTCCTAAAAAGTCCTACGGTACATATGTAAGCAAGGCGATGTGTTGTTTCATAGGCCTTTCTTCTTCTTCTTCATTGTGTTTATACTTGTTAATGTGCTAACTTCTTCCTGTCTCGGATCGTTGTTACATCATTATTTTCTATATCCATATTTAATGCTTAAATACAGGAATTGGGACTGCAGTTCTTGAAAACTTCTGTTTGCAGAAAGCACAAAGTTTCAGTTGAGCAAAGTAAAATTCAAGATGTGAAATACTTAAGTACTGCTTTTGTTTTATTACCAGAATACAAGTATTGTCTTTAACAAGTGTGACCTGCCCAGCTTTACTCAGGGGAAAATCAGCTGTCCCTAAAACTCTTTCCTTATAGGTCCAAAGGCTCCAGGTGGGACCAGCATTCCCAACAATTACTGTAATAAATGCCAGGGCTCAAACAAGAAAATGGGTAAATCGGGGAGTCCCTACTCGGCCTGCAGATGCACAAGTGAGTTCATATCCGCCAAAGTATAATTACATACAATGCAGAGCTTTGCTGTCCAAAGTACACAGACATGTAGATCTGGTTTGTAATGTCTGATGGGAAGAAATGGATGCTTTGTCTCATGATTTCACTACTTCTAACTTGATGCTGCTAATGTCACCTGTCCAGCTGACTGTGGGGAAGAGAAGGAAGACGGGACTTTTGCTGGAGCAGAGGAGCTGTTCGGCACCACCTCGGAGAGCGACACATCCACCTTTCACGGCTTTGAGGATGACGAGCTGGAGGAGCCTGCCACAAACAGCAACGGAATATCCAGTCGACACAGATAGAGAAAACCCTTTTTAGATGTAAAGAGACGACCTTTTTTTTATATGGATTAACCTCTGGCAAAAATCTGCTGCTTCTTTTTCAATGTTTTTTTTTGTTTGCAGAAAGCACAAAGTGATTTCAGGACAGAAATGCAAGTGGTATTTTATCTACTGAACCTTGTTGAATAATTTATGAACACCTTTTTTATATATAAATATATATATATATATATATATTAACTTTTAAGACAAAGAACAACTGTCAGTGTTTCTTGACAAGTGACTTGGTCTCCATGCAAAACAGAAGATGTTTTTGGAGTGTTTTTTTCCCTTACTGGAGCAGAAGGAGCATAAACCTTATGAACAATAAACACTGGAGAAATTTGAACAATTGAAAATTTGAAAGGCATAAATGATGCAGTACGTTTGGGAGATGATTGAATGTCATTGCTGACCCATACTTGAGCTACTGGATGTTTTTGAGTCAGTAGTCGCTGTGACTATGAACATCTCTTCTTCTGCTCTAACTCTGGATTTAACCTGTATGAAAATGAAGGAACCAATGAAAGGACTGCCACAGGTGACTGGAAATGTTTGGAGATGAAGAAGCCAATGAACATAGAGTTTACAGATGGAGGGGACTTAGTGAATTCAAGGTAAGAACATTTTTGTGTGTTTTGGAAATAAAAATCACTCAAAGTCTCTTTAAACTGCACAAATCAGTTTGATAAATCACACTAACAAGATCAGGAGTTCCAGATTTTAGACTTGCTAGCTGCTGTAGCAAAGTCAATGTCTGTCTGTCTGTCAGTTGGTCCACCACTTTGGTCCAGACTAAATCACTACAGGATGAATAAAATTATGTGAAGATGAATGCTAATGCTAACTTGTCCCTCAGCCCCCAGTGTACTTTGTGTTTGTTGCCAGTTGCAAAACATTAATTTGCTAACATGCTAAATTAAGATGATGAACATTGTAAGCACTGTGACTGCTAAACTGTTAGCATGTTAGCATGCTGAGATTGGCGTTGTGCTCAGAGCACCTCTTTGCCTAAATGCAGTTTCAGGGATCTGCTAGTACAGCTGAATACTCTTGTTAAGACACATTATGTGTGAGTCTGACCCATGTTGTCTGTGGTGTACACTGTAGGAGCACTCTGCACATTGGCATGTGGCCCAGGTGTGGGGGTGACCAGTGAAGAAGAGGATTTAACTCAGAAAAACTAATGAGCCTTCATGTCTTCTTTTGGGCCTGAAATAACAGACTGAAATGGATGAACAGACATCCACCTCTTCTACAGGCCATGTGTCTTAATTGAGGCAACTGCTCCCTTGACGGTATGTATCGATCCCCTCTGAACATTTGAAATGTGAGTTGATCCAGCTTCATTTCGTCCTCTCTGCACTGTGCTGGAGCTCCACCGAACTATGGGAACACTAAAGGCCAGGCCTTTCGGACAGTTTGTGCCCCAATGGGTGCATTTGGGGGCCCCGTGGCCCAGCCTGCCCACTCCCTGCTCTGTGACTGTGTGTCTGCTGTGTGATCCGATGTGACACTAAGACGTCATTATCCTCATCACTGTGCCAGCCTGCCGCTCTGTACTCGAAACCAGCTCTGACAGCCATGACCCCCCCAACCTGATTGGACCAGTGACTCCCTGACCCTCCCAGCCATAGAGATGGTGCTCAAATCCACCACTATTACATGCAGACCTCTGGACTACTGTATTAATCCTCTGACATGGACGCAAAGGTTTTATCTTTCTGCTTCTGTCCCTCTGTTTTTGCTCTGGGCTTCTCTGACTCAAATGCATTGCAGTAATTTTTTATTTGCAGCTTTTCTCTGTTGTATAATATTTCTATGTTTTGAACTCCTTAATGTTTAATTAGTAAGACTTCTTGGGTTTGTTCAGACTGTATTGATACCTCTGTCCTGATCAGGTGCACAATAGCCACAAGTACTCAGGCATCTTTCATTTCCTCTGCTGTTGATTGTTCAGCCACGCAGCCCTGATTCATGTGATTGTACTCAGTTGGCACAGAGGGACAGTAACGCCACACAAGGATCCCATTATAATCAACTCCTAGGAGGGATTTGGGAATGCTGCAGTCTCATGCTATAGGAAAACATTGCAATAACAAGCTTGAACTTTTGTCTGGTCTCTGCTGATTTCACCACTCACCATGCAAAACCTCTCCACTTTTGGTCTGAAAGAGTGAGAATAATCTCAGATGCATTGGAAAGCAATGTTATTGCTAGAAAGACATAACTGCACAGATCCACATCCTTTGCGATAAGTGAAATCTGTATCTGTGACATTTCCGTTGAGTGCTTTAGAGGGCTTAATTGCTTTATGACATTTAGGAGGTGCTTGAAGTTCCGTATCAAAAAGCCTTTTAGGTCCATAGGTTCTGTGTCCTTCATGTGATTAGTGAGTATCGCTGCAAAGAAATAACAGCCGCTCAGTTTTTTGAAGCTAATCATTAATCTTGTGTCTGGAATGACTTACGTATGTGCTTGTGCGTTCACATATTTCTTCACTTCCCTCAGGGACCCTCCACACAGCAGTGTATCTCCTCTGGACAAAGAATGGATCTGAGACTTTAAAATGATCTTGTCTTCTTCTTCTTGTACTGTTTCCACAGTAAAATAGATCATTGTGTTTTTCATCTTTGAAAGTCATCCCAGAAAGTGAGAGCATGCATCACCAATCATAAACCTGCTTAATATTAACTGCCGTATACGAACAGGCTTAGAGCGGTGCAGTACTGAACAAAAAGGAGAAGCTCCTAAATGCAAGTCAGTGATGTCTGCTTGTGTCACCAATCATTGAATAGCCTGTATACCTCGTCAAAGACACAGCAATAGGCCCTGGTACTCTCTTGTCAAGCCTGCCGGGGGTGGAGAGGGAGGATCGGGGTGGAAACGGAGCCAAGAGGAGATGAAATGATTATGACTGGGCGTTTGTTTCATCTTCAGCTGTAAATACAAGTCAAAATGGAAAGAATGAAGAAGTCTTTGTTTGTTAAACTATTTTTATTGTTCTGAACAAAATAAAGAATGAATGGTAATGCTCGCTGGGGTTTTTTTTGTTGTTGTTTGTTTTTCTGAGAAAGACCACAGGTCATTTTTGAAAAAGGCAGAAGAATCCTAGACTGGATCGATGGGTTATAGTGACCATCAGACTCTGTGAGCAGACAGGCGGGGCGGGGGGGAGACACACCACCTCTAAATAGGAACAAGACAACAAAAAAAGGCTCCAGCACCGGCGGCTTTTATTGATTGGTAGATGCTGCTTGAAAAATCAAAAGTTAGTTGATACAACTTACATGAGCAGTAGAGTCTGCCTGCAGTGAAGGATATTCACTCTCAGCAGCAGTATAAGTTTAATAGCATTTAAGCAAGAAACTAGATTGCTTGACCGGATTCATCGACCTACTGGAATAGATCTGGAAAGGTCAAAGCAACAATTTAGTGAGATTAGTTGTGAGGCACTGTAATGTTCATTGTTAGAGGGAATCATAAAATACAATCTCAACCAAAATATTTTGGAAATTGGAAATTCATCATTTTGTTTCTCCAGAATTTAGAGGGGCACTCCAGCTATTTATTATTATACTGTAAACTCTAACAAGTTGAGTTTACTTAAAGAAATTTAGGAAACTGATTACCTACAAACTTAATTGTGTCAATTTGTGTTAACTTGTGTACAATAAAAAGTCAGAATATCTCTTTAGCACCACATATACTTAGTTTTTAATACCAATTACCAAATTTGTCCTCTATCAAAAAATATACATATATATATAATACACACAGTGTAATATATATAATAGTGTTTGGCCATATGGCGATTTTTGTTAATACTGAGATTAATTGTTCAGCCCTAGTCCAAACCCTTCTGTTAGCAGAGAATCAAGCCAGTCATTGACCAGAGGAGAGAAAATGGGGAATAAATGATGGTAACGCCAATTAGAGGCAAATCATTCCTTGCAGTTTGCCGATTGCTTCACTTTCCTGCTAAGTTATGCCTTTCTATAAACTATTTCCTCAATATTATGTGTTTGTGAGCGAGACTGAGTGTATAAGCGTGCACATGAGTGAGACTTAAAAGTGAGAATGAGCATGAGTGAGGTGTGCTGACTGGTCTGGGTATAAGCTAACAGAAGGCCCTTGATTCACAATGGACACTTTCCTGAATGTCTCACAGCAACAAACAGACTGAATAAAACCTGATAATTAAAACTGGATTATTACATAGAACTGTACTTGGACATGCACCTTCAAAGCAGCAAAATGTAAGTCTGCTCTTTAACAACTTTGACATATTCAACATTTGTTGCAGAAGCACACTACACTCCAATATTAAATATGTATTTATGATATTAAATACATATGTGTTCTTCATACCTTTGGGGTAATCCAGATGGGGTGCATACATCACGCCGAACAGAAGACAAAGTGCTTGAGAGGTTGTGGGAATCTCATCCATGACAAGGTTTCCTTCAAGGATGATTGCAATGCTGTTAATCAAGGGTGGCGCATCCTCAGTCATGATTCTAAGAACCCCAATAGGCACCTGGCTGAAGTCACATGCAGAGTCCGAATCCTGCATTAAAAATAAAAGAACACAAATAAATTAATGTAGTTATAGCGTGTTCACTCTTATGATGCACAACATCACATAAAAGAAACAAGCACTCTGGAAAACTGTCTTAAAGAGCTCTTTAGATTATGAGCAGCTAGAAATGGCTACATGGCTACATACATACACAGTCTTAACAAAAAGGATAAAAATAAAATAAAAAAGGCTATACAACTTCACCTGGGAAGTTCAGATTTGGCTCAAACTTTGAATGAATTGAAAATCATATAAAACATAGATGTGTTGTTGCAATTTAGTGATATAACCTTCTAAACGCAATTCTATATCGGGCAGAAATTGAAATGAAATATTTTCACCATAGACTAAGATGGAAAATTACTTCTTAATTTGTAACTCCCAACTGATTAAAAATATGTCACTTGTTTAATGTTGTGATATCCCCACTTAAATATATTTGGTTTGCAAAGTGTGAATACGGGCTATAGTAACTAACTTGACCTCAGCTTTCAGGAATTTTACTATTGGTTAAACCTGAGGTCTGATGAGGTCCTAAAATGTGCGATGGTCAATCATTATCATCATAAATGTACTTACTGAGCAGCTGAGGAAGAATTCGCTGGAATTATCTCCAAGATACAGGGGCAGACATTGCAGGACAGCAGTGCGTGCTGTGGTGATGTCATTGGTCTCATGGAAAAGGGAGGAGGTGCAGTGGGACGAAGAGCTGCGGCTGCTGCTGAGTTGGTCTGGCTGGGTAAGACAGTTATCTGGTACCCTGGTGGCCAATACAGTCTTGATGACTGAGGGTACCTCTTTTCCAACTGCCACCAACTTCACTGTCACAGACACCACCTAAAGTAGGCCATATGAAGAAAAAAATTTTAAAAAAATGTATTAAATCAGTACAATTTTAACAGTCATGTGTTGCCACATTCTCATGTACTTCATATCTAAGCAAGATTAAATGATTAACTGGTTAATATTGTTTCAATAATGTTTTCAGATTAGTGTATTAAAACAGACAGCAGTGTCTATGAACACCTCCTTATTCAGACAAAATGTATTACTTAAGGATAAGCATCACTAATTAATCTGACCTACATTTTTGAATGTCTAAATAAAAGCAGTATCCACCTTGTCTCCTTTCTTCTGTGTTGGTTTGTTGGTTTTAGTATTTAGGGTCTCATACCACCTGCACGAAATAAACCAAACTGGGTAAAGTCACTAGTCTGTGCCAGGAACCTACATTTATCAAAATACTGTAGTTATAAATAAGTTTAAAATATTGAGTGTAATGTACGATTGTGACGGCTATGATAACATGATATTTTAGAAAATACGACGGCAGCGCTCGACTTCCGCGCTCATCGCGGCTCCAGTTGCCGGCGACGGCCGTGGATCGGCCCACTGCTCCAGCGCTTCACTCGGCCTGCATTTCCCTTTCTCTACTGGGTCAGTTATGACCGCTGTCTGGAGCAGCGGACGTGTACTGAGCCTGAGAAGAACCGATCAGTTTGAATGTTGTGTCTAACCTTAACTGACGTTACACACACATCGTCAGGACTGATCTGAGCTTATGTTTACGTCCCAGCACGAGCATGGCTGCACCCTGACACACTGAAGCACGGAGCCGGAGCCGCCGACCATAGCCTGTTAAGCTAACTGTTTTTAACTCATACAGCTAAATTAGCAGCTCCCCCTAATTCCGCAGCTAACAGACAGGAATCGGTGGAGACATGTTAAATATTAACACTACACTGGGGTTCGCTCCAGACAGAGTCAAAGCACTTTTAATCGGATTCGCTCATGTTGAACTGCTGCTAACGTCAGCCCTGTGAACCCGAACAGACACACACAAGCTAACATGCCGACAGAAAGTCGGAAAGTCAGAGGTGTTGGCTTTCTTCGAACAACTCTCATTCCAAACATTAAATTATATTGAAGAGATTACAAACAAAAGTTTTAAACTTACTGAAATGAAGCCTGGAGTCAGCCTTCGATGAGAGCACAGGGGCCAGGTGCACGACTTTGACCTCTTGCGTTTGAATGAGTTTGGCGGTAGCGGTAGATGCGCGCTAACCGGAAATGGACATGCGCACTGGGGTATAACTTAAGTCTCATACCACAAACTATGCTACACACTCAGAAAAAACAAGTTCATGTAACTTAACAAGTATGCGAGTAAAAAGTGCAGAAAACTCGATGAGAGAAAGTAAACTTAAAAAACTAGTTTGAATTAAGTTAAATGCACTATTTCATCTAAAGTCAGAACATTGTTTGTATTTACAGTGTAACCTTTCATCATGTTAGGGCACTCACAAGAGACTTTGTTTTTTTGGTCAAACTTGAGGCAGCATATATCGTGATTTTCAGCCCCAGTATGACTCAGATCTCCCAAAAAACGCCAGATGTCACATTACCCATGATGCAACTCCAAGGCATCTTTTCTTTAGACATTTCATACCTTGTAAATACTCATGTCTTTGCAACCCCATGTTTCTAGTTTGTACCGCAATGCTTTCTGCTACAAACCTAGCTATTAAGCCTTTTAGACCAACAGAAGAATCTTCAGGTCAAAATTTGAAGTTCAAAATTAGCGAATATAGCTATTATCTATTATCTATAGGTAATCGGTTTCCTAGCTGTTATTATCACACTAAAACCAAGATGGTGACCACGGCAATCATTATGCTAGCTAAACCTCAGCATGTTAGCCTTTAGCTCATACATACAATCTTACAAAGCTGCCAGCATGGAACATCTTCTAAAGCTCAATATCTTGTTTCATGCTAGTAGATTAATACTGCTACTGAGAAGTACTACCTTACCAGTGTATACCAAATACAGAAATGATTGTATGTGACAGTGAATGAAATGTCTGAAAGTGTTTTGTGATTTACATTTGCACATGCTGTAGTGTGCCTGCGGCCAGTCTGCATTAACTGGACAGAGGAGATGCATCTGACTTCTTTTGTTTCATGACAGCAAACACCAAGCAAAGAGAGACACAGAGCAGACAGGTCCAGAGGTTTTATTATTTGGTACCCATGAATAGATAGCAGGTGCTTGAGTGTTTTGGAGTGCCAGTAGTTATCTTGCTGATTGAGAAACTATAAGCACAAAATGCCCTGAATATGTTACATGCATAGTAATGTGCCCATATCATAATAAAGTGTGCTTCTGGATAATGAAAATTAGCCAATTTACACTGACAATGAACCCTGTACATAGTGTCATTGTGTTTGTCTGAGAACAACATTTGGTACATTGTCTCAAGTTAAGCATCTCTCTCTACCTTACAATCAAGAGGTTATTGGTTTATGATGATAATATTGATGATTATAAATATGACCTGTACAGTGCATTGCAATGATTCTAATAGAAAATAATAGATGACTGACTCATTCAGCAGCTAAGTTTGTAACTGTAGTAGTCAATGGCCTCGAGGGGGAGCTGTGAGACTAAAATCTCCTCAGTCCAAGCACTTTCTGTATGCAGAAGAAGTTTGAGGCTACAGAGGAGCGCAGAAGGCTGAATGTTCTGTGTGTGGCGTCCATGACGGCTCAAATATTGTTCCCAGTTGAATTTCAGGGCTTTGATGTCCGTCCACTGAGGAATGTTGCTCCAGTTCAGGGCCTTTTCCTCCTATCCATGTGCTGCCTTTGAGGAGTCAACATACCTCTCCTGAAAGCTAACACTCCATTGTGGTCCAATAACATGCACCATTTTGCCCACAGTTATCAAAACACATGACAATTAATACATGGAGAGACATGGCGTACATTTTGTCAAACAAAAGTGGGCAGGTGTCTTTGAGAAAACAAAAGATGATCTATTCATGCAGTAAAAAAACAAAACAAAAAACAACACAACACAACATAAATGATCCCATATTGTGCTGCAAGCCTTGAAATGTCCCCATGACCAGAGAACAACCAGTTTTGACATCATGAACACAGCTTAACACAGCAGTCTTGTAACACTCTCTTGCTTGGTCCTGTAGTTTAACCACCACTAGATGGACCCATGGCACCAGAAACTTTGAAAATGACAACAGAGCAGGAACCCGAAAAGCATTTAGAAACTATATCATATGTGACTGTGCACACTAGCGCTATGACTGAAGTGAAGCCTCAGATCACTGATCCACACAACCATGTGACCCATTGTTTGAAGCTTCCCAGTTATTCTCTCAGATTTTAATTTGAGCATGCAGCCTGAACTTGAAGCCTTGGGAAGTTGTGAAAGCAGTGAACTCATTTTCCAACTGAATTAAATTCATCTATGTTCATTCCCTGTCTGAGCAACACAAAGAAACTGACACAGGCCAGACTATAAACACTCTCCTCTCTGATCTACCAAAGAGTACAGCAAATCAGCTACAATTAATTCAAAATTCTGCCGCAGTAAAGAGAGCACATATTACGCCTGTTTTAAAGTCTTTATACTGGTTATCTGTTAGTTTTCATATTGGTTTCAAAATTCTTTAATAAGTTTATAAGGCACCACATGACCTTTGGCCAGACTACATCTCAGAAATACTTAAGTAGGGTCCCTCAGATCCTTCAGTTCTACTAATTTAGTTGTTCCTCAAAGCAAAACAAAAACATCTGGTGATGTTGCTTTCAGCTTCTGTGCTCCAAACTGCAGGAACAGCCTTCCACAGGACCCGAGAGGAGCTCAGAATATTGTCATTTCAAAATGTAAATTAAAAACCCATTCATTTAGTCTGGCTTTTGTGTAGTGTTTTATGAGTTTAGGGTTTTATTATTTAAACTTATTTATTATCAGCATCATAATTTATTTTATTCTGTTTTGTTTTAGAAACATTGTACCTATTTGCTATAATACATTTAGTGCTGTTTTTTACAATTTTATTTTTACTTTTTATTGCTTGCATTATCTTTGATCATGTATGGTGTTTATTAGTCTCCAAATCCATTTGCACACGTTGTCAGTTGCTTGTAAAGCACTTTGAATTGCATTTGATTTGTTTGAAAGGTGCTATATAAATTAAGTTTGATTGATTCATTACAAAACACTGTTGTGGAAATCTTAACATAGACATTTGGATGACACATGCGATGGTGCAGTGTGAGTGCTACATTAAGCCCTTATGCCAGATTTTGGAATGTAATGAAGCATGGAAAAGCTATAAATCCATTTTGTCGATGTCATAAAATAAAACCTGTGGGGATTAAAACAACTTTTCCTGATTACTGCCAAAATTATGTTCACCAGTTGACCGACATGTGCTTTATAAGGAACGTATATAATTTTCAAGGATATAAAAAGAGATTACATATATTTCTAAAAACAAAAAGAAAGTGGTTTCAGGCTTTATTTATTGCTGGCTGCCTTGTGAGTACAGAGACATATGCAAAGTCTTGTAGATTTGTGTCTGTGATGTTTCACCTTGTATTTAATACATCTGAGATAGGACTGGTCCCAGCTGTTTTAGGACAGCTAAACCAAAAGTCATTCATTGTAAATATTGTGGCAAATGTAAGTGTTTTTTTTAACAAAAGAATATCGTTACAATACCAGATATGTGCTATTGACATCCATTAAACCTTTATATAAAACAAAATGAACACAATATAAGGTGATCAGCTTAGTCAACAAAGAGCAGTTTGCCGACTAAGTGATGAAGAGAGGGCAGCCCTAGTCTGGATGTGCTTATACTGTATGCTGCATGCCATGTGTTGTGTCAGCTGAGGTTCCCCTTGTCAGCATTGTCTTTTTCCTCAGTGGTTCTGGTTGGGGAGTTCACCTCAGCAGACCCAGTGCTGCACTACCAGTATGGCAGCAGCAGTCGTCGGAGCAGTGTCTGAGAGCCTCCACAGCAGCCCCGTCCAGCCCGGCTCCACTGCCTGTGCCCCGGACCCGTCCCCTGTGTGGCGGTCACCCCCCCAAAAGGGTCTGGCTGTGCCCCTCCAACACAGGCTGTGTCAGGATGACTGCATCAGGCCTGTCAGGCGCTTTCCCGTCAATGACTTGCCCTAAAAGGTCAATTAAAACGAAAACACTATACTGAGATGCTGACAGCACAAGTACTTTATCAATCACACAAAACAAGACGCTTTTTATTTAAATGCTTGCTTGCAACCATTCATGTGACTAGTGTGTTATCTATTTCACAAATACACCAATCCTATTACAGGTATAAAGAGCCACAATCGAGTGCAATATGGTTATAATTGCAAAAGCCACTGATAGTGAGCCAGCCAGTGTGGTTTGTGATATGAACAGCCCCAGCTCCAAATGACTTACCACACTGCGGGTGAACTTCTCCAAGGAGGTGCGGCGGCCCTGTTCAGTGTCTGCTGGCTGCTGTTTTGGGAGGGGGAAGCAGGGTGAGTGTTTGGGTCAGGTACGGGTGTTGACGGGGGTCGGGGGTGATGTAGTTAGTGAGGTAAAAAAAGGGGGCCAGGCATTGCAGAAATGAGGGCCAAGGACAATGTGGGAGTTGCATTTTTAGGAAATGGAGTGGGGTCAGTGACAGGCCAGCAGAAGGAGCAGTGACCAAACGAGAAAGGGCAGAAAGGCCAGCATGAACAGAGGCAGCTGTGATTTGCTGGAAAGCTCCATATTACACAACAACAGCTAGATGACTGCTTGTTTAGCCGTGCAAGTCTTAAAAATTACGCTTATAGCCTACTATCTTCTGCTCTGTTTTCTTTTCTGTCACATCTCTGTACTGTATGCCGGCGATTTCTATTCACACCGTGACTCCGTGTGTTTGGTATATGATGGTGTGTTTTTAACTGTTCTATTGGCATATCTTAGATAATTTAGCAGTTTGCTTGCACCTGTATCTTGAGCATGGCTGTTTTGCCTTTCTGGGGCTCTGTTAGTAGTCTCATGACAGTACTGAACCACTGATTAACAACTGCAGGTGTTGTTAAGAGCTACCAAAGGCTGCCAAATGACATTAAAATGACACACCTTAATAGCATGTACGTGTGCTTAGAGTTTTAAACGCTGAGTTGGTTGAATTATTTGGCTTTCTCTGTGTTTATTATCAAAATTATCACTAACTGGTGAAGGAAGTATCTTTGATGGAACGCTTAATCTTTGAGAATGCATCATGAATTATTATTTGATTTCATTTTGTATAACCAGTCCAAGTGTGCACAGCTGTCAAATAAATGTAGTGGAGTGAAAAGTGCAATATTTAATTTCAAAATTTAGTAGAAATAAAGTAATGCTACTTTATAAAAGTAAAGAACAAGTACCACAAAATTATACTTAAGAACAGTACTTTAATAAAGTCACTTAAATACATACCTCATTGTCAGTTACTATTTTGCAGCATATAATATTTATACAATGGACGGTAATGAACAGAATGCAATGCTGCAAACAGCACTGACATTTTGGTGAGTGACGAGATTATATCGCCTAATACCTGATATATGGTGGATAACACCTAATAGCAAAAGATATGACACTTGAATGTCTTTTAAATCATAAAAATGAATCAAACCAATCTGAGAAAGGCAAGAGTGACAAAATTTTGCAAAATGAAGAGGTGACATAGGAGTCAAGGAGTGCAGCTCACCTTCTTTCTGGCTAAGAGGAGGTCTTGGTAGATGTTGGATCGCAAAAAGCGTGCATAGCTGTCACTTTTCATTAGCTTGAAGATGTGCTCCTGCAACAGAAAGAGAAGCTGATGAGTGTGTGTTGGCCTGGAAGAAATGAAAAGGAGAAAGAAAAAGAAGTGCAGAGACTTAAAGGAGGTCTTCTTATTAATGCGGTGCATGCATGTGTGACTCAGAGAGGGTGATGTACACCGAGCGTGCTGTCACGAGTGGCAGAGTTCTGTGAGATGGAGCTGAGTAATGTCCTGCCAGTGGGAGGCGTTCCACATCACACACCACCAACCCACTTTAAACCAGCGGAAACCATGGTGAACCGGCTGAACAACCTATTCATGGCATTACTCGCCTCATTAGGCCCTGGCACAAACACACTCCGTCAGTCTTCTCCTTTCTCTTTCTTGTCACTTGTGTAACATGAGTGGGGTGGAAGGGTTCAGTGTTCCAGTGTTTGTTGTAGTCAGGGATGCAGTAGAGAGTAAACCCACCAAATATCAGTGAAAGGATCTTAGAAAGCTTAGAAAATGGAAACAGAGAAAGTACTGTTAAATTGCAATGAGGTGTGAGGGTAAGTCGTCTGCATCTTTTCTGTATCGTTAAATCCCTTTCCCTTTGGGGTAAATAAAGGAATTCTGATTCTTTATGGTATTAGAGAGAAGTATTGGTTGTATCTTGTGTAAAGGCGCGGGTACGTTAGCACAGTGCGTGTCTGGTGTTTATTCAAACTTGTGTGAGTGTGTAGTCATGCATGCGTGAACATGTGAATTCATCCACGAGAAAGAAACAACACAGCCCACCTGAGCGTCCTCATAGCTGTATCGTCCAGGGTCTTTGAGGTTCTGGCTGGTGCGCTCGTAGCTGTGAGAGTCCAGGTTGATGGAGCTTGGTGCTCCCTCAGCCAGAAACTCCTGCCAGATCTCCTGCGCCCTGGAGGCTACTTCCTGGAGTGGCCGTCGCTTCAAATCCTGCACTGCTAACCAGAACCTGCAACAGTAGGTTATAAAAATAACCTTAGTATTTGCAGAAAGATGCCCCTGCAGAGGGACAGAAAAAAAAAACATCAATATATTCTCACTTATTAAGTTGATATTGCATACTTGTTAGCTAACAGTTGCATATTTACACATTCAGCAGATCCGGAGCAACATTAGCATTCATTTAGAGTCGTGTTCACTTGATGAAGAGAAGTCCAGGATTCATCCTCCTTATAGCACTGTGTTGCTCTCCACTAACTCCTGAGGGAAATATCTGGCTCTTTAGCTGATAATTGCACCACTATGTTCATCAGATAGTTGTTAACTTTGTCAGCAGTTGCTGTGCAGATAACAAAAACAGCTGCTTGTGGATGTGAGCAAAGTTGTGAGCAAGAAGTCCAAAACAATGAGCTGAAAGACTTGTAAGAGCTGTATTGACGTGTATCAAATGTATTGAGATACAATGAGAGTCTCACCGCAGGTTTTCTGAGCTGAACTCTGACTCCAGGAACTTCAGGAATTGGTCTCGCCCTGCTGGATCTCTCAGCGCCTCCTCTAGAGAGAAGCCCCATTTCTTCACACGCTGCTGGCTGGGGTCACGACTGCTCAAAATGAAGTAGATTAAAAAAAAAGAATGAAACAAAACAGGATAGCATAGAAAAGAGTGGTTCACTGTTTAGCACTAAATCTTTGGGAACACCAGCATAGCTCTAGTTTGAAATGAGATACAAACAGACAGAACTCCTCCCAATCCAGAAAAACAAACATTCGCCATCATTGAGACCTCCACACTCCACCAGAACTCATTTTCAGATTAAAGCATTATCAGGCCCTGGTGAACTCTCAGTCCATATCCTAACATGGTCCCTCCAGCCTCACCTTGCCTCCAAGTCCCAGAAGGAAGTGTCATCACTGATCCAGGGGTTGGAGGGCTCTGTGGCTGACACGAAGGGGTCATATTCCATAAACTGCTCAGTATAGCTCATCAGACTGTCAGCCACTTTGGAAACCTTCATACAGTGCCTGTCTAGCTGGATGTTCAAGAAGGTAATCTGATGGAGTGGGAGAGAGAGAGTAATGAGGAAGCTAAATAAGGCAACAGCTCATCAGTCTGTGTCTCTGACTGTCGTTATGATGGATGGCTGACGCAGACTGGTGGTAATGACCTATGGAGAAGACTGTCACACCACGAGTTACCTCCTTCTGAACATCCTCTTTGGTGGGCTTCCTGGTTGGCTGGGAACTGATGTGGCTGGGACTCGGCTGGCTCTGGCCATCTTCTGGTACCCCATAGACTGACTGAAGGAGACAAAAGGAGAGACCTTGACAGACAAATATTGCAATTTGATAAATGACAGCTAGTAGCTCTGTTTATAGCTTCAGTTCCATGTCTGGGAATTTGGGGTTTTAATAACCAGTACTGGAGTTTGCATGTTACAAGTTTTTAGACTAAATATCTTTAGATGTCAGCCACAACATTAAAACCACTGAGTAAATAAAAATGATCATATGTTTACAATGCATTCTGGTTCTGGCAATCATGTGGATGTTTTATTGTGGAACAGCAGATTGTTGTCATATATAGATATATATATAATGAAAACAAATGTCCTTAAACTATATATATTTTTGACGATTACACTCTCCTCTCCTCACCTTTTTTACCCTGTGTGGGTTCTTCTCTCTTCGGCACTTGCGGATGTCCATCTCTGTGGTGTTGACACAGCCTGGCTGTGGGAGGCGGCAGGAGACAAAGTGTGTTTCTGGGTCAGATAACAGTGTTTCCTCAGCATGTACAATCTGTATTTGCATTCCTCATACAATGGGAGGCTGTTCTTCTATTCAGCAATGCCACGCTCACACAATGCTTGTATGCAAAGTGATGATATTTGATCCTGCTACTCTCAACATAGCAGATCTCTCAGCTGAACGGTGTGTGCTGCTGAATCTGCTGCTTTCAGGCTTTAAACGGAAAAATTAAACTACTCCTTTTTTGTTCAGTTCCATTTTTACACTGGTGCAACATCACACTCTTCTCTCAGTTTCTGTTTTCATGACGTTGGTCCTAACTCACCACTGGCCGATGGACATCCCAGAATGCTCTCTCCTGGCTGTCCAGGATCTTCCTCTCTGCTTTGTCCTTCTTTCTGTCGATCCTGTCAAAAGAGTTAAACAAGGTACTCATACAGAGGGCACACAACTCTGAAATATCAGGTCAAACACAATAAATCAGACCCCAGAGGTTACACACATACTTAAATACCACAGACAGGCCAATCCAGGGAGCAAAACGTCACCAGGTCATGTCTGGATTTGCCACTGCTGGGACCGAGTTCTTACATAACTGACATTTTCTGATCAGTCTTTGCTGAGGTATTGTTTACTCTTATAGCTTAAGACTTATTGCTTTCCAAATCACCTCACTCGTAATAAACAGCGATGGCATGACCGAAGATAAGATAGACGAGAGAGGAGAGTTTTTTTCCCTCCCTGAATAACATGAGACACAAGTGCTGTACTTACACTCACAAGCCACCAGATGGAAGTCTTACTACGGGATAAAAGTGAGGGAGAATCGCGAATGTTTAGTTCCATAGAGGAATACTTAATGTATTTAACGCATGTAACCCTCCGGTCAAAGCAGGACATTAAAACAGAGCATTGTTAATGAGAAGGCCCATCTGACTCTGCACACTGAAGCGTTTTCTCTTCCCTGGGGAAACAACCATCAAACCATGCATGAGGCCAAAGGAATAAACTGGATTTCATCAACAGCTCTCCTACTGAAAGGGTGTCATATTAGAGCAGCACTGACCTTAAGAGGTGACATGTTCTCACTCACATGTACACACGTGTACTCACTTGACTTGAGCCTCGGCTTGCATGAAGATAAATTCCCACTTCCTGGCAAATGCCCGCTGCAGCCGCGCGAGGTTCTCCTGGAGGAGCCAGTCAAGCCCGGCATTATGGGCAAAAGGTTAGTTCAAGGCCTTTAGATGGTTACATTATCCATTCACCATAATTGCTCGTCAAAACTTTGGATTACTGTTGCTGAGAGGAGATGACCTCTCACAAACATGTCCCTGACCAAGTTACTGAAATGCTGCAACTAAACATGCATATAAACTATTGTTGAATTAATCAGTTTGTAAAGTTAATCTGTTCACTATGTTCTTAGAGGAATAGTTCACCACTGTGAGCAAGATGTGTTTTTCTTTCTTGTTAGGTGAGAAGATTGATCTCTTTAATTTGAAGCCACTGCTCATTTGTTGAATATGTACAAAAAAATAAATTCAGGCCATACAATTTGTCGGGCCAGGCCCAGTAACTTCCTAAACTCTTGACCCTACCATTTTTCTATGTATTAAACAAACAATACGTTATATGTTAACATAATGACCAGCCGGTGATGATAACCAACAAATGTCATGACCACACAAATCCATGAGTACACACACCATGAGTCCTGAATAACACCATCCAAACAAGCATCTGTCAAAGATATAGCACATGACCTCATTACAAAAAGAGAAATAATTCTGAGTACAGGCTCGCAGGGATGTTAAAAGGGAAAGCAATGAGGCCTGCAGGCAAAAAGTGACCTGAATAGGAGAGAAAGGAAGTCTACTGGACAATAGCTGCAGAGTAATTTAGAATATTAAAGTGCAGCGTATTGTTATTGTATAACAGCCAGAGATCAGTAGTACTGCAGTAATGCCCCTTTTGAGACTGTATTGATTTGCTGATGCCAAGCAGACCCATAGATACTCTTATATACATTTTGTGGCCAGTAAAATGACTGGATTGTATTCTGTCAAATTGGTGCTCCTGAAAAATGACTTGTATAAAAGTTTGTAGTCTGATAATGGCTTTTTGCCGGGAAGGATGCATTTTGGCATTTCAAGGTCCCAGAGGACACTGTTTCAGCTCTTTTGTTTTTTTGGCAAAGTCATGGAAGACAGGAAATTCAGAGTGTCATCTCATTATGGTCTGTGCACATTGCATAATGACGGCATTGAACTGCGAGCTTCCTGGCAATCGCTAACACTGAAATGAGTGTATACTTACAGCCTCATAGTCAGCTAGCTCAAGCCTGGCCTTATTCTGCATGGTGCGCTTGCACAGGTAAATGGCTGTAGGGGAAAAAAAGAGACATGCAGCGGGCAATAGAGTGAGTCAGAAGGGCTGTCTGGTTTTGCAGCTAGAAAATAAAAAAAGGAATATCTCCAAAGGCTCATGCTCTTTTTCTGACTGAGGTCTCAGCTGTGTGAACCAACACTAATGAATGAAGCAGGCAGACGATGTGTTGTCTTCTGAAATAACACGCCTTGAGTAAATGCCACGCAGAGAGTCGAAGATGTGCTCATATCAGTGACTTGTCCCTTCATTTTGTTAGGCTAATCTTGTCCCACAGGACAAGATTCCTCAGGGCCAGAACCATTAACGGCCCTGAATGAAACGGTCCTGTGGATCAATACTCATCGAGTGTCAACAACAGATCTACAGTAAGAGTTGTGTTTCAGCTCTGAAGAAAGAGAGACAGCTGAAGGCGTTAGCAAGACCCTGCTGGTTTGGAGAAAGAGGCAAACATTGAGAGAGTGTGTGACTCACCATAGTCTGTGTTCTCGGGCTCCCAACAGTTTGAAGGCCAGAAATATGGAGACTGATGAAACCAGAAACAGATTTTGTTTATTTACTCATGTAACCAAGTCAAGTCAGCATAATATTCTTTTCAAAATGAACAATAATATTCTCCAATATTTCATTTCTCCCACCATGTATGCTTCCCCTGCACTTTCACGAAAAAGTCAAAAGGCCACTCTTGTTTGATGATGATCCTTGACGTCTGTACGCTGCACTTAACTATCCGGGGAACCATGGGAGCTATATTCTCTCTATCCATATTTAATTGTCTATTGCGAATGATATTACACATTCAAAGTTCATTCCCAAGTCCATTAATAATGGATCACTCACATCTATCATGCATTCTTAATAAAGGGGCAGAATTAGAAGTTGGTGGTACTCAACCACTTATTTCATTTCCACCATTACTCATAACAGTGTTTAGCCTGAGAGCAAAAGGCTGGCACTGCTTGTTTGAGTGTAATGAACAATAAGGTTAACGTGCTCTCATTCAGCATTAAGCTTGTAATTTCAGAGAGGATCAAGTTGAGTTTATAGGACTACACCACATGCACAAATCTGCAACAGAATAGTATCAATTTATAGACCAACAATCAAACATTCCCCTGTTACTAATCCTTACAGCACGGCTATGGAGAGCGGCCAAAACATTTCAAATGCATCGTGGATTCTTTATAGATGATCTCATGACGTGGGCCTGTTGCATCACAGCAACATCAGAGAGAATATTTTTAGCCCGTGCTGAATGAGCAAGTGTGACACACACTACCCTCCCTTCGCAGGCACAATAATGGCTTTTAATCTTGAGCAATAGAGGTGAAGATAAATGCATTCAGAGGTGGATTGAGGGGGAGGAGCAGAGGCAGGCCGGTGACAGTGAAAAGTGCAGAGCCAGCGTGCAACCAGCTCAGTGCTTCCCCAAAGGGGAGCCTGCCTGGCTGGTCGAATTAAGATGCTATAGGCTAAGTCACAGCAATAAGTCATTAAGGAGCCCATAGCCATCACAAGGACCTGTCAAAGTTCATGCTGGATCAGATGGAGCAAAGAATGAAAACCCCCCATTGACAAGCTGCACGGCTGGCCCGTGGGCCCTGTTCCATGGCCCACCTCCTGCTCTGACGCAGCATCCAGCAGGGATGTACAGTACTGACCTTGGTGGGATGAGTAATAGGCTTAGCATGGATTGCTCTCATTATCATCACACAATAAATGTATCCCTCTGATAAACTAGCATCATCTTATTGTTACATATTCAGAGGCCCTCCAACACAGATCAGTGCTCTCCCATGGCAGAGCTTTCTGTACCTGAAAGCGATAAAGGGTTCCATCATCTTTAAGTGTCAGGACGTGGTCAGAGATGGGAAAGATGTAGCCATGGGCAGCAATCAGACTCCCAAGGTGGATGGCTTCAGCTGTTGACATGAGAGACGGGAGGGAGGCGTGATTTGAAATCGCCCTCCTCTTCAGTTGAGCTCTATTGTGCTTACATGTAATGACAGATTGCTCAGCAGGAATACCTGGATCCTCAATGGAGAGGTTTTTCATCAGCCACTGAACAATGTCTGCCCCTGTTATTCAGAGAAGCACATCGGTTAGAAGTGGCATCACAGTTCCACATCTGCAGTAGTTTCGACAAAAGATGCAATCCATAAACACAAATGAGCTTCAAGGAAATCTTTGTGACTCTTCTATGTGCAAAGCTGTGGGTCAAAGCTGTCAAAGCTGAGTACGTGTCTAAATATAATATAAAGTTAACAGGTTTTCAGTCCTTTCTCTTTTGCTGCTCCTGGACAGCACAGTATTTGGCCTGGTCTCCGTGCTTGGCGGAGGCTGCTGAGAGAGATCGTGAGGCCATCAGGCCTGGGGGTACCACGTGAAGGATTGACTCAAAAAACAACCTCTGGGAGAACAGGAGCGAACCCCTCATCCAACACTGGTGACTCATTTCAAACACAAACACATGGAGGAGTACAGTGCACACACACACACACACACACACACACACAGAGGGACACAGACAGCAAAGAGAAGGAGAAAAGCAGATTTTCCACAGTGTGACAAGGGCAGCATCTCACCACAGGCAGTTTCCTCAGTGGCTGAGGCCTTATTGCCGTAGACATCATCTGCCTCCAACTGTAGTAGCAGCAATTTAAATGAATCCTAAAGGTCATATTTGCTTTGCTGATTCTGACCCATACATTTGCTAAGTCCTCTCACTTGATACAACAAAATGCACACACAAAGCATTATTATCACATCAAGTCAGGCAAGCCCTTACACACACAGAGATCTGCAGGATATGTGCAATCACACACTGTACAGTAAACAGGCATGTGCGCACACAAACACTAACCTGACACCACGCTGGGGATCTTGGAGAGGAAGCTTTTTACGGTCCGGATGGCTACACCTCCTGCTTTCTCATCTTGTATTCGTGTAACGATGGCTTCAATCTGCGGGAATGCCAGAGGCACAACGTGTTAAAGGTACAAATTTAAAAAGAAAGAAAAAAAAACCCAACAAAAAAACACATATTACATTTTAATTATACAACACAACACAACTGGGATTAATGTGCATATGTGCTGGACTTTCATCTCTTCTTTCCAATGGAAATTAAATTAATCGGAAGAGAAGAACATCCAAACTAAATGCATAGTATAAAGTTTCTGCTGCTCAGTTGTTCGGAGTTGTTGCTTACATGGTTAAACAACCACCATTGTGGATATAAAGCTCTCTGAAGTGATTCAGGCAGAAATGTTTATGGAAGAGGTATTGTTTTAAAGTTTTATTCATTTTATTTTTTAGTCACATTCATAGACTGGCTTCATCACTCTCTGACTCTCTGTAGTTACAAGTTAAAGCAACAGGCAACCAAATGAAATGCTTCATTACCTTAATTACAGGTCAAGTTGTTTTTAGACTTTTAATGTGGAAATGTTACATATTGTGCCTTTAAATCAATCCAACGATACACAAACTTGATGAGAGCGGTGTGAGTGAATCAAAACAGTAAAACTGCAGCCTGTTAAACCAAAACAATACGCTTAAAGATACTAAAATGCTCCACTGAGTTGAGGGGTTATGTAATTATTCTTTGTTGGTTTGTTAATACAAGAAAGCCCTGTCACATTCCATCTATTCGTCGGATTCAATTTTTTTACGCAAAAACATCGACTAATACAGCTTTAAATTCAAATCATTTTTTGTCTGTAAATAAATGAGACTACCCAAGAGAAAACTGATCTGCTGCTTTTAGCCAACTCATTTCATCTGCATCTTTTTCAATATTACCACCGGGGGGCACCAAAACCACAAATCCTACATGTAGCAGATTTAAGGGTTCGGAAGTAAGTCTAATACCCACTGGACATAAGAGTAGTGGCATTGGAAATTGACCTGAGACCGATCCAAACCCCAGTGGCGAACATCAGGGTGGAATCAAAATAGCTGAATTTAAACAAACCTGGTTTTGATAAAGATACAAGTTACTTACTGTGGTACATGGCTCTATGGGCTCAGGTTGAATTGTTTACTGAAATACTGTATATACACATATTTGCATACTAATGTAGCGGTATATTGTGGTAATTTATCTAGCTATAACAGAGGCTTCGGTCAGAATCTTTGACCAATTGAAAAAGGCTTTCACAGCTAATCCCCAGAGGCAGAGATAAACATCACACCTCCAACACAGCCAGAGCCCCGAACACATCACACATCAGCAGCCTAAAATTAGGCCCAGCGCAGCACAGCTCGCCACTCAGTACACTCACTACACAGGGGAGAGCACATACAGTAAACAAGAGAACATCCAGTCACTCAAGGACATGAACACACACGCACAAACACACACAAATATACACACACAGAAATCCATATACAAAGTCCAAAACAAACATACAGAAACATGATCTATTTTTATAAAACAGTGTTTGGTCAAGACCTTGAACAAGTTTTTTATGTGTATTTGTAGTCGGGCCGGGTCCTGTATCGATGCAAGCAGTCAGTACTCCGTTGCCCGATGAAGTCTCACCAGAAATCAATCTACATCTGAAAGATCCTGAATTTGCACACTTGCAGCATTATTAGCGGTCAGTTATATGCAGTACCGTGGCTGCTAAGGTCGATGTGATGGCTTTTAAATTCTTTATGGCTCCCTAAGAATCTGTCTGGTAAGTAAGTGCGCTCAGAGGCTCACACACACATACACACTCACATGCATATGCACAATAAGCACACACACTGCCACAGTATGACAAAAAAGTATGGCAAAGCCGATTATTTGAACTTTGAGGGTTCAACTTGTGATCTTTACACACTCCATATTTAAAGAAGTATTTTCTGTTTTCTTTAATCCAAAATAGTCTATAGTTTTCCTCCTTATCCCACCACATTCACAGTCGACACCATCACAAGCGCAGAGCGTCACACTGTGCTCTAAAAAAATGGGCTATACAAATAAAGTTGACTTGACTTGACTCTAGTGTGGGCCATTCCATCGTACCTCTGGACCCATTTTCCCTCATCTTGCTTTCCTCCTTCCTCCACTGTTCATTTATCATTTAACACAGCATATCTATGAGTGAACTCTTACCACTATGGTAGGCAGAAAGGCTCTAAAACATTGGATCTTGGCATGTTCCATATATGATTATGACACTTTAAGTTTACATATATGTTCTCTGTTTTTAACCATTCTATGAATGGCAATGTCAGTCTGATCAGTCAGTTCACCACTTTGATCCAGACTTAACAGCTATCTGATAGATTGTCTTTAAATTTGGTACAGCATTTAAAGTTGAAATGAATTATAAGAAACAAATGAATTGTAGCAACTCTTGGGATTCCTTTACTTCACATCTGGCATCGCCATCAGGTGGAATTTAAATTTGTCCCTTAAGGTTGATGACATTCCCATCAGCATCGACTGCGATTTGCATTTAGTGCTAATTAGCAAATGTCAGCATGCAAACACACTAAACTAAGATGGTAAACATGGAAAACATTATACATGCTAATCATCAGCCATTTCCATTGACACTGTGAGCACGTTATCATGCTGACATTAGACTTTAGCCCAAAGAGTCGCTGTGTATAAGTACAGTGTCACAGAGCTGCTGGCTATGGTTGTACTTTTGTTGGTGATTACACACATCTCTTTTCTAACAACATGCACATCTACTTATACTTAGTAAAACATAAACTATACAGACAAAAGTATTCGGACACACCTCTTTATGGGGCAGTTTTTCAGGGGTTGGGTTGTGAAGGGAAACCTTAATGCTTCAGCATGCCAAGACATTTTCAACAATGTTATGCTTCCAACTTTGTGGCTGCAGTCTGGGAAAGGTCCTTTTCTGTTCCAACATGACTGAGCCCCAGTGCACAAGACAAAGTCCATGAAGACATGGCTGGATGAGTATGGTGTGGAAGAACTTGAATGGACCACACAGAGCCCTGACCTCAACCCCATCAGACACCTTTGGGATGAACTTGAGCAGAGATTGCAAGCCAGGCCTTTTGGTCCAACATCAGTGTCTGAGCTTACAAATGCTCTACTGCATGAATGGACAAAAATTCCCTCAGAAACACAGAATCGTGTGCAAAGCCTTCCCAGAAGAGTGGAGGCTGTTATTGTTAACATGTTTACATGTTTAATGTTATTTAAGTCATACATCTAACCATTTGCATTTAGGCAGTTCTCATGGCTTAATGAACATATACAATATGTTGGACTTGACTGATGTTTTGGTTATCAAATGTGTTTCGAATGTGTGTTTTACCTGCATAGCATATCTATGTTCCAATGTTATCAGGATCCTTTGTTCCCATTGTCCTGTGATTCCCTGGTTCAATATTCTACGAGCACACATTAACCCTCCTATTGTATTCAAGTCAAAAACCTAACCCTCACCCTGGGAACACAGGACTCTGGGAAAGCGCATATGTATAAATGGGGAACATAAGACTTTGGGAACACAGGACCCTTCATGTTCCCAGTATGTTCCATATTTATCTGCGGAACAAAGGATATTCTAAACATAGGAAATACTCTGTAAAATATGTTCACAAATTATGCAAAAAGCCTTTTCTAGCAACTTTACATTCATGGATATATGTCCTCAACCCTTTGTACTTCTTCATATGCTTTCATTCTGCAACATTTTGCAACATGTTAAGTTATAGTCAACCAAATAGTGGATAGTTTGTGGTTTAGTAAAAAAAAACAATAATAATAAAGAAATAAATAAATGAATAAATACAAATTAAAAGAAAAAAAGAAGAGAATAACAGGCAAAGAACAGCATGCGTCAGCACATTTACTCAACCAAAATTACAATCAAAGGTAATCATCCACCCTGGCAAAACATTAAATGGATTATTCATACTTGCACCCCATATATCAAACAAAACACCAAGATGTATATAGATTTAATAACACAGATAATGCAGAGCAGAGAGGAGGGAGAAAAAGCACTGTGTGGCAAGACAATTACCAACATTTCACTATAAGGCTGAGAGAGTGTCTTGGCATGAATTATTGAACATCCACTATGGAGAATTACTGCCTCAACTGTTGTTGATAAATCTCTCAGTGAGAATAGGGGGAGAGTAAGCTGCATCTGCCCTCTCAGTTGTGAACAGAACCTTGGTATTTTAGGCCTGCTTTCGCTTACATGTGAGCAGAAAACAGTTTTACATGAACACAATCAGGGGCACAGCAGATTAGTACTGAAACATCGGCATCTCTCCTTTGAAGACAGCCCTTCCACGCAAAACAACAGGGAAAGAGCTTTGAAATCAGCTCTGTTCGATCCAACTCTGAAGGACTCTGAAAATCCCCCGAGACACAACAACATTGAAAGGATTAAGTCCTTTTGTTCTCATATAATAATGGACCCTGGACTGGGCACAGCAGTATAGAAAGAATAACTCATTATCTCCCTATAGGATGACAGCAGACAAGAAGTACTTGGCACAGCTACAGAAAGTGCACATCGTATCTCCTGGATGTACAAGCTAATGGTGTTTGCAGCTTGGTGTGGAGGGTTTTTGAGAGCTGAAAATTGCTGCTAGCATGCGATAACGGCACTTTGCCCCTCACCACCGAGCTCTATAAATGATTATCAGGTGAACACTTGTGTGTCTTGCTACTGGATGTTTGCATTTGCTGCACTTGTGTGTGCGTATACTGTACCAATACATGGCTGTGTGTTTGTGCGTAGGTGTGTTTGTGTTGTCACTTGTCCACCTTATCTTTTAAGGCTCTGAGGGCGGCACTAGCACTCAATGTGGCACATGTAAGAGGATAAAGGTGTAGGGAGAATGCGAGGGAGGGGCAAGAGGTGAAGTACAACAATAGCAACAACTCAGGCCACCAGCTGATGAAAAGCTTTTGCTCCACAACAATGATACTCTGCACAATGTGCACAATGTGTTTTAAACAAGATGTCACTACTTCCAGTAACATGGTTTTGTAACGGGAACTTAATGAAGTGAAATAAAACCATCAAAATGAGAGCACCAGAGACATAAATAACCGTCGAGAAAATGCGACATGCTGAACTCTGCGCTGGCTGTTACGTATGAAAAATCCACTTCTCCTACTAATTGAAAAACTGTGCCCTTTTTCCAAAAATGGCCAGAGATGAAGCTATTAAAAACTGGCCCAGTCTTCAGAAATGAGACAGCTGCTGCTAAAAGATGTATCAGGCGGTAATAGTGCCATTAATGATTCAGCAGTCATCAGCGGGCTCAGGCACACTTGTCAGTGTTGAAAGACATTTGGGTCTATGAGGAAAAAACAACGGATGTCCAGGTGACGGGGAAAAAAGATTCATTGCTGGCCTGGAGATAATTACTACGTGTTGGTGAGAGCTCAGTGAAGATGAAACAGGGCTGAGACTTCCAAAAGTTTTTTAGCCAAGTCATTCACCTAAAGCAGCCCTCGTGAATACTTGGTTTGAGGGTTTATTTGTGTTAAAAATGTTGTGAAAAGCCATATAAAACCTGCATTTACTATTTTTTTTCTAACTACTCCATAATCACAACACAGAATATAAAAATAACACGACCATATTTTAAATGTATTAGCCTTTAGTAGGATTGTACTTTATTATGAATAATGCTATTACAAATGAGAGCAGGCTGAGGTTTTAATGCTCAGTGAAAATGCAACAGCAGCATGACATCATTTTCCTAATATGACAAAAGAAGGCCCGTGCTCCCTTCTTCTTCTTTGGTTTGTTTTAATCTGAAGAGAAAATAATAGCCCAGAGTAAGAGGTCATTTTAAATATATCTCAAATACCATAGTGACATATAAAATATTTTCCACTTATTAAAATAATCAATACCATACTAAGACTCTCCACAGGTCCCTCACTGTAATCCTCTGGAGTCTGATAAAATATGAATAAATCTTAACTTAGTAGCCTTCAACATTACTGGAGAAATGGAGAAACTGTAACTGTAACTGATGGTTATTTAATATCTGACCTCAGTACAGTTACAGGAATTCATGCTTCATGCAGAATCCTTCAACCCTTTAAAGGGCACTCATTGAAATACTTGTAAATTCAAAATTTCAACCTCGGATTGTTGTTGGAAAAAATAGAATGACCATCCTACTTTTGTAAGATTTTGAAAAAAAAAAAAAAATTCATGCAGAAAATCAAGCTGAACAAAGTGACCATATATTGTTCCTTGCCCGTTAGAGGTAAAAAAATAAATGTATATCAAAACACAAACAGCAATAACATTAGGTCTTTCTTTCATGATAAACAACAATAACAATAACATTAGGCCTGTCCTTCATGCTACCCAATAACAATAATAATAACATTAGGCCTGTCCTTGATGGTACCAAATAACAGTAACAATAACATGAGGCCTTAACGCCTTTACTTTAAGAGCTCAGATACGGCCACTTGCCAGATAAAGGGTACTTCTCTCCACTGCAGCATCATAACTCTACACATTGACCACACGTTCATCCTCTGACTTTGAATACAAAGGATGCAAAAAATATGTCTTAAAATTTGCTTGAAGAATCATTTTGTGCCATAATGTGCAAACAACTGTGTGACGTGAAAGCAGACTACCATTATAGCCTTATCATAAACCGCTTCTTCTGTCAGACAGTCTCCATCTCCTCAAACAGCTGACTGTAAGTCTGCCTGCATGCAGCACTCAACACTCCAGATCCTGAATCAGATGTATTTGTGTTCATGTGTGGCTTACAGAATTTATTTCTTTTAGTAGACGTGAAGCTGCTGCTTACTCACAGCATGTCAGTATATATGTAATATGTGTGCAGTCTTCAGTCACAGTCATGTTTGCTGCTTCTCCTTGAATGTCAGTTTCTCCATAGAGCTGAGATGAACTGTTCTGCTTTGCCTCCATCATATGAACTGTGTCATAAACTTTTTCTTCCTTCCTTGCCTCAAAGTACTTCCACATTGCACACTTACTTTTTGTGTATAGTTTGGATGGCTGACTGCTGCAGGGTGCTGCAGAACTGTACTTTAACTCAGTTCCTTCACAGCGGGCGACTGTGGCTGCACTGATGTCCTGCTGGCTCAGAGAGCAGTAGCCCTCCCAGTGTGTGCTTTGACCTAAAGTGTGTTGTCATAAGCACTGTGTTTTGCTGTACTTATGTTTCTAGACACTTGTGGGCTAGTAGGATACCACTATAGTAAAGTCGACTGGCAGTTGGCCTCTAGAATTCCTTTTTGTTTAATGTGTACATTTTGACTTTAATACTTTGAAGTAGTTGTGTTTTTGCAAATGAACATTTTGATTTTTTTAAAATTCAAAATAAATTTACTAAACCTGCGCAATCCTAGAAAATACATTTGAATTTATTGTGGTTTGTCTCGTTTACATCATCTTTTATGTGGACTACAATCCAAACGTGGATGTTCCTGCAAAGGAGCAACAAACTCTAAAGCATAGATGCTTCACACACATCTTCACCCAGTCTTCAGAAGATCTTTTCAATCAGCACAGTTTCAAGGTGGACATCCAAGATAAGTGTCATCAATTCACTTCCACACCCTTTGGCAAAAGGACAAAGCTGCATTCTTCTAAATAACACTAATGTGCTGTACTTTCTATTCATATTTTGTTTGTATCTTCAAGCCACATCTTATTGTAAAATAAAATTCATAATGTACACAGTGTATTTTTAAACTGCAAAACACAAAATAATTCCAAATATATTCATTGCACGCGTTCTGTCCTCACTTGTTGGAAGATGTATTATGAAGTAACTTCTCCAAAGTACACAACCTGTCACACAATACTTTTTTGAGTGCCATTTTGACCTCCGCACCATACTGGGTGCATAATTAAGTGAGTTCCAGCTGGTGTGTGGTGCCCTGGGGAACGAGGTGAGAATGAATCCTGCTGGAGAGAGAAAATCCCCCTCCCACTGCCACCTTCTCTCCTTCCCACTGCTGCCACCATGCAGCTCTTTTAACATGCCGACTCATGACGAGGGAGCTGTGAGAGCTTCTCTTCTGGTTCTGACACACCGGGGTGAGACACTGACAGCGACACAAGGAGCAACACAGCAGACTGGAAAAGCCCTGCCAACTGAGTGTGATGGTTGGAAACTTATACTGCTTTGGAGACGTGTGAATGAATCACATTTGCGCTTACTGGATCACACAGTGACACATACCCATGCATAGACATGTGTGCAGCATGAACACATGCACAAAAAAACAGAAACATCTGTTTGAAAGCTTTTGGCAATTCTCATCATTACCCCCCACAAAAAAATCACCTGCTATGTCTTATATTGCATTGCAGTGAGGCATCAGCGATGTCCTAAAGGTTCTGAAAGAGACACATCCACTGATCCATTTCTTCTCCAAATTGCCATCTCCACAGGAATGCCCTGCAGAGAGAGTTTTTTCTTTGCAACAATAAACAACTGTTTCCCCATCAAATCCACAGCTGAAAAAAAACAAGCCTGTTACGCTCCAGTGAAGCCATTTTCCCTTTTGCCAATACCTTTCATATGTAATCCATGTCATCATTAGTGGCAATGGATGATGAGTGCACTAAAATTAATTGTTTGAACACAGAGAAAACAAATCCTGCTCACTGAAATCCAGACTCTCTGGGTTAGATCAGTTCGAGAAAAGCCTGCTGAAGGTTAAACGTATGATGAGCTCTGTGTACTGTTCTGCTCAGTAGCTTCTTCTAAAGGATGAGGCATTCCCTGCTTTCTGTCAGCAAACATGTAAACAATCCATTGTAGCGATGGAGACCTTTAATTAACATCCTTTCTTGTGAACCAGCCCCTGCAATTAAATCATTTTCAGTCACATTCTTTCCTCAAGTCAGGTGTTGCCCTACGGATTCAAATGTAATTTAATCACATACCAGACATTAGCTCTTTAGCCCAAGTGGCCACAACACAATAGAGACCTTGTCCAGACAAAGAGGCCCAGAGGTACACGCCAAACCAACAGTCTAATTAGACCCTGCTTGATTGCCCACCCAAGCTGGATGCTCCTCGGGGAAACGTGCACAGATCCAGAAATGTCCGACTGTTGCTGCTGCCCATGTGTTGGGACAGAGAGTGTTGATGAGGATGTTTGTCACTAGTTCGGGCCAGTTGAAGATCCCTTATGGTAATGGACGTGGGTGCAACATGTCGGAGATGGGATGGGTGTGCGTGTCTGTGTGTGTGTCAGCTTAGATTCTCGGTGGAAGTGGCAAGAGGAGCTAGGCAATTAAAAGTTTGTCGAGTTTGGCTCCAGTATGAGCAGAAAGCCAATTCGACTAAATTACAATTACAGATCGGGAGGGAGGGATGATCTTGTCTGTGCTTTCTGGCTCTCTCTTTTTCCTTCTTCTTCTTTTTAAAATAGGAATTAACAAGCTACTTCAAATCAAAAGTAGATACTTAAAATCAAAGCTTTGGAGCTGGTAAAAGATGGATGGATGGATGGAAACACTGCTAGGCTAGGTATTGGGAGAGTATGAGCCTACCCACAAACCACAGTGACTCATCAGGTCACCTTTCTGTTGATGAGACTCAAGGAGGACAGAAAAATACCATCTCCCCTCTTGTGCACATCTGTTGTTAGATACTCCAAGGGTTGCTAAGGGCTTGAGTGCAGGAAAAACAGGAGTGTGCTGCCCCTCTGAATAGATAGTCCACTCTAAAACAAAGTGCACAGTGCAGATACGGGGGCTACCTGTTAAAGAGTCGCCATCTGAAATGAAGGACATCAGCGGCCGCACATTCAACTGTTGGCTTTTACAGGCCTGTTTTGCTCTGCTGTTGGATTTATCATAAATGTGCCAGTTTTATTACGTGTCAAAAATGAACTGCAGCTACAACAAACCACAAAAGGTCATTTGCTCTGGAGGGAGAGAATCACATTACCTGCAGTTCGCCCCTCTGCAAGAGTTACCTTAGAGATCATTTACTAACAGCAATTTACATGCAGGGAGGCTTCTTTCACTGCAAACACCTCTCACACCGCCTGCATTTTGAGTGCCTGTGGGACGCTGTAGAGGTTTGTATCTTAATAAGGTCCAGTGTTCTCACAGTAACTAGTCTGTGGTTAGGGAAGAAAAGCAATGGGAGGGTCCTTGAACGTGGAATCATGAAAAAAAAAACAAGAGAAAGGGCGAAGCGGGATGCGACAGCTTGGTGTGGAGAAAGCTAACAGACTGCACCAGGCAAAAAGCATCTGCTGCTATCTGCCTGACTGTCAGTTTCAAACTTTTTCCCCAGAGAAGGTTTTTCTCTCATTTATCAGCTTTTCTCTCAGTCGCCTCTTAGTCGCAGCGTGTTCACCGTTACGTAAGACAGAGGTATGCAGCTTAAATCTAAAATCAACAAAGGTGTGACAGTGACGGGTGAGAGGCACTAGATAATGTGGAGCTATTTTGAGGATGCGGGTGAGGATGCACACCGTGTAGAGCCCCACCTCAGACTCTGCACCAGTCTCTCTGCTGCTGCCAGTGTTGAAGCTCAGTGGCTCGTGGAAGTTGTCTATTTGAAAGAGGTGATACTGAATTTAGTTTCCACTTTCTCGATCAATACATCTTCATTCTGGCTTCCTATCTGGGGCACTGCACCAGCTAATCGTGTAATAATATCTGCAGGAGACTGGTTTGAGGTGGTAAAACCTCAGGACCATCTGTCTATCTTTGATGTTGGCATCGTCCCATGACACGCTACTCCTGCTGGTCTCATTCCTTAAGGCTTGGTGGTAATTAGGTTACAGAGGAAGAGAGTGTAGAGAGGAGACGAGGCGTCATCAAGCCCAGGTCTGCCTTGTCCCTCACTGGGCCCACAAGCCTGTTCTTGATGCCTGACACACAGGAGACAAACTCTATCATCACAGAGAAAAGGAGAGGAGAGGCCTGTGGGCACCATGATGAAGGATTTGGGCTTCAGAAGTTGACAGCACAACTCGTTCCTTTCAGTATTTACACCAGATTATTTGATAGGCCAACCACAAAAGACAGCCAGCATCCAATACGATTATTTGATATGACAAGATGTGTTCTCTGATAACAATACAATACGACGGTTAGGCAGGTCCAGCCTCTGCCATCTGCGCTCAGCTCTATCCTTTATGACACATACAGATGGTTCTTAAGCCTGTCACTGGCAAACTGCTGAATGTGTGCAGTGTGTAGCATATAGAGAAACTTCACAGCCAAGTGATGCATCATATCCTAATCAGCTTAGCTTAGCTTTGATTTAAAGGAATATTCTCTCTTTTTTTTTTTTTGAATGTCATCATTTCATAATGCCATCTGCTCCTAATTCCTCATCTCTCTCTGGAGATGGGATGTTTCAGTCCTCTGCATATTTTCTACCTTAGCTCAAGAATGATACTATTTCCCAGCTCTGTTCCTCATGCGCTCCTATGCTTACATGCAATCAGTGAGTAAGAGAGGACCTTGACCTTTCAAGATGCATGGATTTCCTGTCATGGCTACCGGTATAAGAAAGATTTTTTATAGCTCTGCTGTGCATTATTAAGCTCCATCCCCTCCTCCCCCTCCTTCCCAACGTGGTACGAATGTCACTCACACACTGCTGTTACCGCAGCCCTGATGTGCCTATTACCTATGATCGTTCTCCCCGGCGAGTGTGAGAATGCTGACGTGCTTTTAGGGGCAAAGACCGTGACAACAGAAGGACTAAGTGAAAAGGGCTGTTATGAAAGAGACAGGAGGCGTAGCGGAGCACAGGGGGAGAAAGTGCCTCCTCCGGACCCTCAAAAATCTTTAGAAACTCACACAAACCTGCTGTCAGACAGCAAGCACCACATTCACCTGTAGTTCTGTGTTTATTACCGAGCAGCATCACGATATTTCTCTTGGAGTTTCATTTCATGTCTGCTGAGGTGCTATGACAACAACTCTGTGCTCTTGCTGGGTGACAGATTTCCAGTGCTGGCAATAAAGTCTTGTTACTTCCAACTTGCAGGTACAGGTAATGAAATTCGGGCGGCTGGGCTGACATGTGGAGGGAAAATCTCATCTCACAGTGCCATGGGGCAGCTGGCAGCGCCACACACCTGCAATGTGCTTTGCTGCCTTCAGTTCCTGTGGGGATGTCTCCTCTTCCTGATAGGGACCTGCAGAGGACAGCAGCAGCGCTGGCCTTTGTCACACTGTCATCCTCTGCCTCACATGCCACTTGACCAATTATCATCACCCAACCTTCTTTTAATGAAACCGAATGAGGTCTGAGATGGTCAGGGGAAGCTCCTTCAACTGCATCGCAGGCAGAAAATGGTCTTTCATAAAAGGTTTGTTATAGAACTGTATTACCTTACAGGCTGATTGGCTGACTTAAGGAAAGAATCAATGGATAGTAAAATGTGAGCAGTTACAGTATGTGTTTTATGGCATCAAACTCTTACTCACTGCTGATTGATTATCCATAATGTCAACAGAGAGAAACTTCAGTGCTAGCTAATGCATTGCAAGGTTACGACCAAATCTGTTCATAAATCTTGTATTCTTTCACGTCAAGGGAGCCAAAAATGAACCATCTATTATGCCTGCAAAGCTAGAAATTGGGAAGTAACCATCATATCCCCCTGAATTACTGAATAAACTTCTTCGAAAGGGACTAGCCAGGCTTTAGGATCTAATATACTCTCAACATAATTCAAAGTGAAGTAATGCGTCCTTTGGTTTTTATATCCCTGGCTGTGGGGTTCATAAAGGTGAACTACTCAGCCACGCATTAGAATTTTCTGGTTATTTCCTCCAAAACAGCAGGTGCTAAAAGCACTTCTCCGACCAGGGCTTAGGATGTTCCTACGATAACCAATGAATAAAATATTATACAGAAAGAGTAGCTAAAAGGATAACTAAAACAGAAAGAGAAGGGAAGAGTACTGAATTCTGAAAACCAAATATCACTTTCTCAACACAGCAGCGAATTTTGCAAATTGTCTGTATGTCTGACACTTATTATGCATCAGTCTTGTGAGTTTTGGTGTTGAACTGATGCTCTCACCAGAACATGAATTTTGGTGTTGGAGCACACACACACTCTCACATGTAAATCTGCTCTCAAAGTAGAAGTCTTGAGTGAATCAGTCTGACTTTTGACAATATGGGGGAGGAAACCAAGGAAGGCACTGACCCTCTTATTACTGGTCACTGAAGTCACACTGTGCAACACAACTCAAAGGGCACCGGCCCAGAATCGAACCCAGGCCACTGCAGTAAGGTCTCAGCCTTAGTGCACGGCGTGTGCGCTCTACCAGGTGGAACAGTTCTTTTTGATAGCTGTTTACTTTATACTTTCAGCTTAGTTGAGGTTTCAAGTGAGCTGGGCTGAAACTAAAAGATGGAGTAAAACACTGCAGACCACTGATTTGTCTGAGTCATACTGTAATCTGCACTCTGATGTAGGATTTCCCAAACTGTCCTCTTTTTTCAGCAGGCTTTTGTCTTGCTGCTTTAAGCTTTTTCTTACACAAAGTTTGTCTTCTTGCTGTGATGAAGAGCCACATAACAAAATCACGAATACCATCCTTTCGATATCCTCCGTTGTTTGTGTGTATTGAAGATAACTGTGACAATCAACTGAGAATCCTGCCAATATTGAGGGGTACTTATCTGCAGTGGGAAACAAAACTGAGTACAATACTAAAGGTGAGTTGATTCAAGCCATACCATGCAATAAAAACATGGCTAAAATGGCTATAAAAAAACCTCTAAAAATAACTGTGACGGGGGTAGAGAAGGGTAATGAAACGGAGGCCAATACGAAGTTGGACAGCGTGAGTCAGGGCATCACGACTCATGACTGTTAGCAGCTCAGAGGCTGAATGTTAGTGAAGTCGATTAAACTACTTTTGAATCAGACACTGTCAGCAGCAGCAGGAGAGGTGCTCTGTAAGCGCTGAACTATGACACGGTTGCATACTTCTAGCACTTAAAATGAGTAAACACTCACTCACATTCATAGGTAAGGTATATTGAATAAATACATCAGTAATAATGTTAAGTGATTATAAAGAAGTCTCTCAAGTCGTTACTGAAAATCCTGATTCGAGGACAGCGCTAGCATTATTCAAGCCCACAGTCCTTACAGTGGAAAAAAATATCACGTTATGAATGTGCATTCGCTCCGTGCTGGCCAGCTGTGCCTCCGAAGCGTGGGAATAATCACATTAGCCTCTTCTCCTGTTACCACCCTATTGCTGCATTGTCACTCCCTCTCTCTCCCTCTCTGGCCTGAACCCAATCGATCCTCATGATTATTAAGCTTAAAAGCTTCGGCACTCCCTTCCTACTGTCTTTTCTGTTAATGAAGACCAATTTCCATTTAAAGCAAATGCAGCAGTGTCAAATTCAAAGCTGGATGTATTGCGGTGTCTAAGCCAATTAGGCTCATGTTGCCTGACACATTTAAGTAGTTGAGAAGGAAGCAGGGATTATTAAAGGTTTCTCGCTCTGATTGAGGATATACAACAGTTGGTTTAGAGCCCTCACTCATGTGTTTGTGAAATCTCGACATACTGTATTAATGCAAAACAAACCCTGCGTAAATTGCTGTTAGAACTGATAGAAAGCCCTTAGCAGGTTAGACCTCCATCAAGCCGAACTAAAAAAAAAAAAAAAAAAAAAAACAATAAAAAAATCCACATTTTGCATTTTCCCTTGCTGACGTTTTTCTCTCACTCAGTTTGATGAAAGTAATCACGACTTTGTTATGGATTTGGCCTCTGCCACATGAGTTATTGACAGAACAATTGGAGTGGAAATGGGAGTCGGAACACAGCAAGGTCTCCTACAAGGACATTTCTATTATTTTCAAGCTGGGGATAAAAAAAGAAGGAAATCTGCCACTGATTATCTAACTCACTCACATAATGTCAGACAGTCTAGTCTCCCTAACGTCACAAATTCTGTTGGAAATCTCCCTGCGTACCAGAGGATAGCACTGTCATTTTTGACAAATGGGTTGTTTAGACCTTTATGACTACGGCTGTGACTAAACCAGACAAACACACAAGGACGTTTCAGTCATTTGTCCAATTAATTTCTAAAGGCTGGATGACAGCATACGATTTAACTGACACATCCAAAAGGGAAAAGCTGTAGCGTCACGGTGGTCTGACCTGAACTGAGTTTGGGGGATGCGGTTTGGGGGTTCAGGTCCCTGCTCTGGAGTTGGGCCAAATGGTCTGGTCTCTCCTCCGAGGGCTGTTTAGGCAGACAAGCTGGCCGCGGTGATTAACATTTGGGGCCTGGGTGACTCATCCCTGCTTCAGCTTCAACCCAGAGACAATTACAGAGAGTCACAGCACTCCAGCAACAGACACTCCATCATTACCTGTGGCTCAACGACGCACAGATGATACTCTGTCCCTCCCTGTCCATCTCATCTGAGTCAGACCTGCTATTTTCAGGGGAAATCATTTCTATCCATCAACCTATCAGATGTGTCTGTAAACAATACAAATGGATGCGTTGGCAGATGGTGCTCTAATTACCATACATTTGTAAGGTTGTTCAAAGTGTTGTTGATCATCATATTTCACTGTATTATGCTCTCTGTGTGTGTCACAAGTAATTAAAAGCCATTTCAGTGTCATGTGTGAATGACTGATGCCAGATTCTTTGGATATCTTTCATTCTCTGAGAACGTCTTTTGGTGTCTGAGCAGAGAAAGAGCACTCTAATGAGGCATTCAAAGATTAAAATGTGAAATATCTTGTAGCCAGGCGAGCGGCGTGCAGATTTTTTTTTTTTTGTTTGGTTGTTTTTTGTTTTGTTTTTTTTCCATCAGAGAACCATACTTCATCAGCTCTATTCAGCATATAGAGGACATTCTCATCACAGACTGGCCTGCCAACTCAAAGATAAAATGTACCACCAACAGAAAAAAACTGTCAGCGGTGACAAAATACTCCTTTTCTTTGATTAGCAGTGTAGTCAGAGGGAAAATGGGACAAGGAGAGGCGAGGAGCATTTCTAGACAAGATCCCCAAAGGTTTGAGCAAGTCTGTGCTAAAGTTACAGCCCAAACTGAAGCATGAAGGAGAGTTGTAAAAGATGAAGAGCCGGAGAGCAGTGAGATTCCAGAGACTGGGTCAGATCTTGAATATAAGATGACCCTGCAGTAAGATGCAAACATACATGTCAAATGTGTTTTCTAATACTCAACATTAAAAACACTTGCTGAGTCTACAGATTCTGTTTAGCTGAATTATATCCATCGAGTGCTGAATATCCATCGTGTGTCTGATTGAGTCAACAAGGCCAGTAACTTTGTTTTCACTCTTCACGCTGACAGTCCTCATTGTCCTTTAATGCTCCTGTAAGGTTGCTATTTTGCAGGACAAATTAACCATCTGCTCCTGCATCCTTAATACTCAATCAACTATTAAAATTTTATCTGTCGAGTTAAGTAAAAGCAGACTTATGGCTCGTTCTGTGCTTGCACAAATGATTTGGTTAGCCACTTTAATGATCTGTGTTCATCAGCCTTGGATGTTACTGCAACCTTGAAAACTAGATCAGTTCACAAAGTGAATCCATCTTTATGGGTTAATGATGAATCACCGGAATAAAACAAGTACAGAAAAGCTTAATGCAATTACCAACTAACCCATCATATTGTGAAAGGCGTGTCTTAGAAAGGAGATAGAGATGCATAAATAACATAAAGTACTTAACAAATCACAAATCCACATTAGTTGATATGATCAATAAACTCATTCATTATGTTCCCTGAGAAATTTGAAAACTTCCTGGTATACTTTATATGGAAGATGTAAAATATACTGTATATTGTTATTTTATTCTGTATTGTATTTATGTTTTTGGAAATATTTTTGTATTTACTGGTAAATCATCACCTAACATTGCCGTTACCCTCAGTTCTACTTCACTTTGTGTTGTCTTTTAACTCACTGATAACGTTTTACAAAAGTTTGTCCACAACATTCCTGTCTCTCTCTCTCGCTCATAGCTTTCATGGGTGCTTTCTCATAAAAACTTAGTGTACACATCTGCTCTCAAATGTATCAAATGTTAGACAGACTGTTGGAGTTAGAAACACTAATGTTCAGCAACAGAGTGAGTACTGGACTTGGATTCACAAGGTGACAAGAGAAGCAAAACCAAATGTAAGATACCTTTCCTCCATATTTGCTGAAATTAGGCAACTGCTGGCTAACATGTCACATCGAAATGTGATAAATTAGTGTTGTATTGACAGTTTGTTCACTGCCCTTATTCATTTACAACAACATTCAGCTCAGATGACAATTTGATTAATGGGACTTGTGTAGTGGCTTGGTTTTATATTTTGAGTAGGATCTACTCTGCTGACGTCATCTGTCAGTTCTATATCTTTGTCTACATGTCCGAGTGGTTGAATTGTTTCTCAGTCTGGTCAACTCAATATATTTTAGCTGCCTCTCTCTGTATATATAACCTGAGGTCCTCAGGTGGCTGGTTCGCAAGGTAGACTCATAAAGTCGTAAGGGCTCCTTGAATTATTTTGGTCTTCTCTCTTATTTTCTATATATATATTCTCTCTTGACTTTCGTTGAATGTTTCTTATTGTTTGCAATAGTTAATAACTTTGTACTGCTAATAATGTAAATAATTATACAGTACTGTAAATATTGTGTGTGTTTTTGTATTTTTAAAAATTTGTGTAAATATCCTCTTATGCGTACCTTCATTTGCTATACTTGTGCTGTTGTGACACTGAGAATTTCCCAGTAAAGGTTGATCTTATCTTATCTTATGTTGATTATGATTATGTTTTGATTATTATTGATTGTATACTCATAATAAGTGCAGTTTAGGAATTATTTTCTCTTTAACTGTGAATCAGTTTGTTTTCTTTTTTTATATAAAAAAAAGAAAGAACATGACAAAGCCATGTGGGACTGTAATCACATCAGATTTTTTACTAATCCAGTGTGTCAGCACCACTGCCGGACTGCAGTTTGCCCAACGAGTTACCGGTACTGCTGTCAAACTTGTCAAAGTGTCGCCCAAAGGCATCACAGACCAGCAGCTTTTAAAACACTAATGTCAGAACCAGTTCCAATAAGCCATTAGTATTTACTGTACATTATGACACAATAGTTTATTCTTTCACAGTATCATCAATAACAGCTTAACAGGGTAACAATTATCTCACTGATGCTATCGACACCAAGACAATTAAGGAAAATTTAATCCAATGTGGAAATCCTCTCCCAGTCAATTGCTGTAATTTTATACACATTTCTAGTATTTTCATATGATCCGCTCTGTGGGAGTGCAGTGAGCTCCCTCAGCGTCCTGCAGCAATGCTGAGGTTATTCCGAGTGCAGTAGGAGGTATTTAAGGCGTACTCCATCTCTAGTGCAATTCCAAGCATTCTGCGATAAGTGGGAGGCTCAGGGGGGTTTGGAGGGCATTTAGAAGTGGGACACAGTGGTGCCAGACGACTTCCCACCAAGCTCCCTATTAACATCATCGTGTACATACACATGCAGCTTTAAGCTTCAGTTCCAGTTTGAAGCACAGAAACACTGGCTGCATTATTAAATGTCCTCCTTTATGAGCACACTGTCAGCAAACAGAGTGGGAGACCAGGCGAGCCACTGGCACAGGAAGGACTTTCCTCACTGGAAGAAAGCCTTTTATTTCAGTCTCAGTGATTCTCACTGGATGAGGTAAATAATCCTGTCAACACAGTGCGCAGGCTGCCAAAATGCTGTGAATTATTATCCAATTAAGATTTGTTTTTCAGTGGACTTCCAGGATTTTCATGGGCTGGTCCTTCTGCTAACTGGAAAGAAGAGTCGGACCAACACAGAGGAGATGGTTATATAAGAGATAAAGCTTTACACTGTTACTGTTGTTTTATCTTATTGACCCAACTAGGAAAGCAACCCACACTGGCACTTAGCATAAAGGCACGCAGGCTTCACAGTGACCCTGATAGTTCAGCCCATACCAGTGCGTCAGATAAAGGCTCCCATGGTGCAAGTAGAGACGGTGTTAAAACGGTCATACATGATAAAGCACTGGCAGAACTCATCCCTTCAGCTGCAGAGGCGATATCCTGAGTGTCCGGCTGGACTGCGATATCTTAAGTGCACACGGGAACAGCGAGCAGTGGCCCATGGACACCTCAGATGGAGGTTAGTCTTAAAAAGAAGTTGAGATATACCCTCCATATTCCCCAGGGGCACTTCAGAGGGAGAAGAGAGTGTGATTCATGAGTGGCAGCAGAAAGACATGCAGGCAAGCTTCCTTCTGACCAGCAGAACTAAAGCAAAGTCAGTGGCCCTTAAAACCTACCAGCTGTCTGCCCCTGCTGTGGTTAGTGAATGGAACGATGTGGGAAGCTGCTATTTACAGTAATTCCATCTTCTTCTGCCACTCGAGGAAGCTTCGACATCTCTGCCTCAATTTTATAAGAAGCTCCAGTATCTCAGTATCATCTGCAGTGCAGGAGTGGAGTGAACTCCCTCTGTGTCCTGTCTCTAAATCATCTTAAACCCAGCTGACAGTCACCGATGTGGACGGTGTGGGAGGTTAAGGCTGACGCTGACAGTTATCTCTTCTTATCCCATCACTCAAGCTGTTGGATTAAACATCTTTCCAGTCTGAAGAAGTGAGAAATGGAGTAACTTGTGTTACTCACTCGGCTCCTGTTACTACGGCAAACTTCTACTATAATGTAGCACAACACTGTTATGTTCAAACCAATGCAAATTCAAAGGTCTGTCCAACTGACTACGAAATACTGTGTTTTGTTAAGGTGTTGAAAGGCATCTTTTCTTGATATCTTAAATTTTTTTCTCTCTTTTCACATTTAGAAGCATATGTGTGGATAAAAATACCAAGTGATGATAAAAAATGTGCTGGGTATGAATAAATGAATGGGGAGCTATGATGTCTCAGAGGACTAGATTTTTTCCATAGGCTGAACACTTGAAATGAGCTTCAATTATTAATTAGAAGAGGCAGAAGAAAAGATGCAAGAAGAAATAGAAAGGTAACTAAAAAAACCAAAAGAAAATCACATCACTTTAGCCACAGAGGCATTTTCATGGTCGCTGTAATTTATCGTGTCAGCAATGAAATACTCACAATACGCAGAGTTTAGTTTTGAAGACATTTGTTCATAATCCAGAATATTAGACAAATATTTTCAGTTGACAAACCAATACATTTCAAGCTCAGAATAGTTAGCCAGCTAGCTACAAATTAACAGTGTGGATGCAGGAGGGATGGCCTCTCAGAACTGGGTTGGTGGTTCGAGTCCTGGCTGCTTCTGTCCACATGTTAGGCCGTCCTTCAACAGAAGCTCATATTGGGTCTATAAAATGCATCGGTGTAATAATCAAATTTGAGAAAATAACTCAACTGTAGCTGTAAACCACTCTGTACTCTCTGCTAATAGAGTGTTAAAACTTACACACCCAAAGGCCACTGCTACCAAGTAGTGGTACCCCGGCATGGCTCATTACTAATATTTACCCACTAATGGCTCGTTAAACTCATCTGGATGAAAGTTTTGTGTGCTTGTACCACACACGCTATGACTATAACATTCGCCTTCAGGTACGAGTTGACTGCCTGGAATTATTCAGTCAAATATTTAATGACCTGAATAAAAGGAAGTGGGGATGCAGCACAAATCCTTAAGTCTCCGTGGGGAGGACAGGAGGGTCTCAGTCCTTTGGCAGCAATTAATTGTGTATGTCAAAAACCAAGCTGTCATCACAGGAACAGTCGGCCCTTAAGTCATGGAGGGTAAGAAGTGGAAGACACATACGTGTACTTAGGGACATTAGCTATTAGAAATATTAGCTGTTAATAGTTACTGAGCATCAGGGCAGTAAGCTGGCCTCTCTTCTCAGTTTAATTGCATTTCTCATCACAGTAGTGTTTCTTATACTTTTTCTGAGTGAGATACTGGTTCTGTTCATCTACCTGCTATACTCTGTCTGTTAAGCCTGCCAAACATAGCAAGGAAAAACACAGAGGCAGGAAAGGGTGGCTTGCATTAAAGCAGCAAGAAGCACATGCATGAGTGTTCCTGTGTGTACATTAACGCCATGTGTGCAACCTACTTCTGTTAGACTAAATCTTCTCCACAGGTTCTTGAAGCAATAAGACGTCCTGCAGTTATTGGATTGTTTTGCTTCACTTCCTCTTTCTCGTGGGAGGAGAGAGACAGAGCAAGATAGCACTGCAGCACCTCCACGGCACGAACAGACAAGGCCTCCCCCCCCCTCCTGAGCACTCAGCCTCTCTAATGGCTAAATAGATCACATTCACCTTTGTCTGACTGCCTACACAGTTTACTTAATAGTTTTGCAAAAGATATAGGAATGTAAGTTAAGGTATCTTAACCATTGCCTCCATATATATCACAAAGGTGCTGCCCACACTTTGACAAGGTCTACAATTGCCTTGGCTTGTGGCAGTAAGACACTGATGTCTTCCAGCTGACAGGGACTCAGGCCTTTGGGATGAAACTGCCAGTGTTTTCCCAGGCGGCTGAGCATATTGGTGGCCATCTGCCTCTCTGCAAGCAGCGCCTTCACACTGCGCCAGGCTGCCCACCGACCGAATCCAGAGACCTTGGGCGCTCTGCCCTCAAAGACCCGGCACCTTTACGCCTCTTGGCCTTTTGACATTTTCAACAAATGAATTGCACTGAGGTTAAATAAAAGAAAATAAGGAACTACATCATTTAAATTAAAGGTCAGATGTGATGTACTGTACTGTAGTATATGGTCTCAAAGTATTACTACTATTATTATTCAGTTTCTCAAAAGCTTCAAATCCATAATCACGTTTTCAAAGCAGGACATAAAAATCCTGTCACTGTCAGAATCATCTGTCTGCTGTCACTGCGCAAGACTAAAACATGAAATGATGAATATTCCCTCAGGCAGCATCCTGACAAGCAAAAACTAGCCTCTTAAATGCGTTGCCTCCAGGCATGTGTAGCGTTACATAATGAAGCTCTGCTGTGAAATCCATGAAGATAACCAGTGGTACATACAACTGCAGTGCGTTCTCTCTGTAGAGTGACGGCTTCTGGAGGATAATGACAACGCTGAATAAACAGTGAATGCATCACCATGTAGAAAAGGCACACAAAAACTGGCACACAAGCGCACACATATATTTGAAGGCTATGTGACACCTGCCGCAAGAAGAGAAGCCATTTGTCTCAGGATTGTCATGGTTCTGTTTCAATTATTGATTATCATTACTGGATTCCTGGCAGAAGCTTTAAGAGACTGGCAATGCCCACTACTACACTAACGGGTTGAGTATTTACAGTACACAAGTGAATTGTTGCTGGCAACGCACTTCCACTACCCCTTAAGCTGCCAACTGCTGACGTGTGATACTGCTCATAGCACACAATCCCAACAGCATCATTACCAGAAGCATTGGGAGAGATTTATCAAGCTTCTAAGTACAAAGCAGATCCTTGACAGTTTTTCCAGGTGAGCTGCAGACTGGAGGTGTTTATTACAAGATGGAGCTTTATAGGAAGCTCCTCAAGCTGTCAGCAGGCCTTAAACTCCAGAGTGACAGGGTTTACAACCTAATCTGTTTACCTTGGTTTAGAAACAGACAATCATAAGAGCAAGATGAAACAACTGATTTGGGATAGTGGAATAGGATCTGTCAGCTCCATTCTGCTTATAGCACAGTTTTCACCATAATCAAGACAGCAGGCTTGGTGGTAGAAGTGGTTTAACTCTGATAAAAACAAACAAACAAACAAAGAAATAAATAAATAAAGTGGCCTGTCACAGTACTGGCAGAGAGATAACAAGCTATTCACTGGATGGGGAGGAATCACCACCCTCCCCGTTGGCCGTTCCCAATGCCAGCCCTGGAGTATCAGCTACTTCCTCAGCCAAACATCCACATAATTAGCCACCAATACACCTCATGCTCTCCAGTCAAGCAGCTATTGAAAGTGAGGCACCATGGAGACAAGGTAATTACCCTTGACACTTAAAGGACCGCCCATAGCTCAAACACTCAATGATGGGTTTGAGAGATTATTAAGACAGCGTACGGCTGAAGTTTCCATATAGTGGAATAATGATGGCCCTGAAGGGAGGGAAGGATTGAGAGAGAAGAGTTGAGCTTGTTTCAAGATGGTTGAAAGAAAGGTTTTTTGACGCCTGAGTTTGACAGTGAAACCAGTTTGTGGTAGATATACACTGATACGGACCAGTGCACTGTCAGGTTCATGGTTCATTGCCTCTCAGCGACTGCTTCTGCCTTTATATTTCTGCCTTTATACCATACATATAGCACACAGAGTCAGTCTTACCTTTCGGTAGACAATCATATTGGGGGAGTCCTCCTCTGGATCAGTTGTACCCACGCCTCCCTGGTCTCTGGATCCCTCTGCCATTTTCACTCAGTCCTGTTGAAACAAAAAAAATAAATAAATAAATAAAAATTGATGAAGTACATGACCACTGCACTAAAATCCACTGGATGGTGGAAGAACAGAAAATCATGATTTGATAAACATCAGTCAGCATTTCTATTTTCCTGGGAACCAACATTCCTCCAGCCTTTATCGTCATGACATTAAGCTGCCAAAATGTATGGTGACGTCTCGAAGAGAAGACGTCCGTCACAGCAGGGACAGATAAGACAGCTCAGGTAGTCTGGCATAAGATGAATGCTAACCAAGCTACAAAGTCAAATCATGAGCATACCACACTGCAGTGATTCCCACATATAAGCAGACTTGTGGGTTACTTCAGCAGTTTAATGAAAGATCGTGGACTAATTAAAAAAAAAAAATAGAGATTATCAGTTCACTTTTGAAAAATATACAGATTCTAAGTTAGCTGTAACACCTGAATACTTGTATGGAGTGCAAATATGATTTAGCACGAGCTAAGAGATCTAAACAGTCAATAAACAGTTGAAATAGCTGAATAAACAGTTAAAAGGATTAGTTAAAAGTAGTGAATAAATATATTAAATAATGTGAGTAGTTAGCAAAAAAATGGATAATGCATGGTTGAAATATATGGTTAAAAGTAGTCTAATGAACACCTCAACTGGTTAGCTTAGAGTAATGGTTAAACCTATAGACATGTATACGTTTGCATATAAACATGTCTATATCCAGTCAGTAGAAAGTGAATATAAATAGATCAAAATAAAGTTTAAACAGATTGCATTAGTTAAATGTAGTGGGTAGTCTAACTGTTGAAATAAAAGTAATGGATAAATACATAGCTAGTTGGAATACATCAGTGTATGAACAGCTGAAATAATCAACTAAAGAAATGGAAAAATGGTTAAAACTTATGCCACTTAATGTAGTTGTTAAATTCAAACTTGATAGCAATGCAATTCAGTTCACGGAAAAATATGGTACAGTAATTAATATCAATGTTAATTATTATTATTATTCATCTTTATGTTATTAATAGTGTTAAATATAATCCAAACAAAAATCAAATCACCACATTTGAACATGTCGGGTGGTAGGGATTGGAGATGTGTGACAGACGTGTGTGTGGCTGTGAGGTTGATGAGTCATCTCTCTTAACAAGAAACTGGTGTCCATAATGAACGCTCCCTCAGTCAGTTGATACTGAAAGTTTGACTGTGGTCAGTGCCAGCAGCTATGTTTGATATTGTTGAGCGTTAGTGTGTTGTCTGCATTAGCAGCAATAATATCTACATTAATCCCCCAGGCCTCATTCCTTGAAGGCTGCTGTGAAGGGATTTATTTACAACCTCTACACAGTGCCCATCACTTTCTCCATGCTGTCCCCCACCCCCGTCACTCTCATGCTCTCAGGGGAATTAATTCTGCTTAACTAAGGATTTCCATAACCTATGCTGATGACTGGTCTTCAGCGAGCCTCCTTAGCCCCATCTACCCTTTGCCATTGAAGGCTCCCTTGTGTATTAAATAGATAAACCCCATTTGTTAGTTCTTTACTCGTGCAGAAGAAAGAGGGGTGATGTGGTGGATTAAGCACATTCGACACATTCATAAATTTTTGGAACTTACTGAACACAAAGTGCGAAAGGATAAAGGTGACAAGAGAAAATAATCACATGGCTGACTGGGTCTCACTGTTCACTGTAACAGCTATGTCGGTTCGAAAAGAAATATGATGAGCTACTGAGGAGGCAAAGCGCAGAGGATACAGACAGCATTTCATGTCAGGCATACATGAGCAGGCACAATATGAAACCTTCATACATTAACTGAACTAGTTACACTGCACCTCAGCGAGGGCCAGCCGCTGGCAGGGCATCTGGAGTAGCTGAATTATATAATTACAGCCCTGCGATGCCACAAGTTTGAAAAACTAATGGCCGTGGTCAATAAAATTGAAATAGTTAAAATTCAGTGTGCCACCATCTTGCACCACAGCAGACATGCAAGGTGGCTTTGTCACTGTAGTTGAACACTTTAATACATTATACCACTGAGCATGGTGATGCGCATGAATGAATAAGTAATCATCTGCTCTCTCCTCACTGTTTGTTATCACCACCATAAGTGTGGAGTGCAGCACTCCTCATTGGATGGCATGTCTGCGCTCTTTTTAGAGCCTGAGCACATTAGACAGCTAATCTTTGCATCCGCCTCAAGGGCTGTATAGAATAGCAAGGCTGTATAGATTGCACAGCACCTGCTTAAAGAAAACAATAGTGCGCCAATAGCTCCCTTGTGGACAGGAAGCTGTAATAGTAGAGAACAACCTCCTCCAAATTGAGCTGCTCAAGCATGCAAATCAAACTCCACTGAGGGCCCATCCAAGACATTAATTGAAAGCTTGTGTCAATGCGATGGCAACACTGACAGCGGCTGAAAGACAACCACAGAGCACCAACATGCCCTCCTGTGCAGTACCAAGCGTGTCTCTGCGCATACACAACCTCATATCCAAGCACACAGCAAACACAGAAAGACTTTGTACACACACACATATTCACAGGACAGAGCAACTGCCAAGCCTCAAATAAACACGCAAACAGGCGCTCAGTCAACTGAAATAAACAGAATAAACTAGAGTTCACACACAGAATAAGCCGTGCTCCAGATGCACTCGGAATCACATTGTGACTGTGACTCCCAAAGCCCTGTTCGGTCTCAGCAGGCAAGCAGCCAAGTGCAATGCAACATCTGTGACACCTGACAATTGCCATTACTGAAGCATTCATTACCTTAGAAACAAAATAATGCCAGGTCCACTCTGCTCCCCCAGTTGGCTCCCCCTTAGCAACAAGCAGCAGGCAGGTTCATGGTATAATTGGCAGAGGGGGAGAGAAGGGGATGAAGAAGACTGGGTGATGAAAGCAGTGAAGCAGCGAGAGAGAGAGAGAGAGAGAGAGAGAGAGAGAGAGAGAGAGAGAGAGAGAGAGAGAGAGAGTAAAGCTTGCTGGTCACTGCAGTATTCCTCTATTCCTTCTCCTCCTCCTCCTCTTCTTCTCTCTTCACCAGTCTTGCCTTGCCCCGGCAGTTCAGGAGATCCTCACATGTGTGCACCTCGTTCATCCCCCCTCTCCCTCTGTCCGCATGTGCTCGAGTCTGAGCGAGAGCGAAAGAGTGAGTGTGTGTGAGAGAGAACGAGAGAGAGAGAGAGAGATGGGGGGAGAGAGGGAGGCAGGGAGATGCTGTGCAACAGAGAGGAGCAGATCAAGTTGGAAAAGGGGGAGGGATGAAGGAATTAGAGAGACTATACAGAGGAAAACAGAGGGAGGAGGAAGAGGGTGCGTGTGTGTGTGTGTGTGTGCATGGGGAAAAGAGAGAGAGAGAGAGAGAAAGCAGTGGATGCAAAGTGAAAAGGAAAGGAGGACAGAGTGATGCACACTGCAGCAGCGCCCACCGATGCTGAAAATGAGAAACATTTCATTAGGAAGATATTGAAATGCTAATATAAAAACAAGTTACTGTTACTGAACACACACAGACACTAGGCTATAAATATATATTCAGGCAGTGCTTTTCATTTTCCATTTAAAGCTTAAGCAAGAGCCTGCTTGTTGCTTGTTTCCTTAAAGAGGGCTATGATCCAAAGTTAAACACATTTCCACAACTTATATTTGTGTATCTGACACTTTTATCTCCTCACATTAGATAAATCCCATTTTGCAGTTTGAGGATGGCAAACACGCACTCTGTTTCTATCTCCAGCTGCTCCACTCTTGCATGTCTATGTTCTCCTCTCCCCCCCCCCCCCCCCCCCCCCCCCCCCCCCCCCCCCCCCCCCTCTCTCTTCTAGGAAACTCTGAAATCATTCAAGCTTAAATGGCAACCCGAACGAATGGACCTTTTTTCCCTGCAATAAATGAGATCCCAAAAGCCCTCGAGCAAGATACTCCAGAAATACATGGCATGGCCAATTTGTGAATGCATGCATGGAGAGTGAACACACACAGACGCTGAGCCACATATGTCCAGATGTTTGTGTTGACAGAACCAGTTCACCAGTTATCAAAGAACTCTCCTGTTTGCTCGTCTTCAACGTGTGTTCGCTCTTCGCTCTTTCAGCAGCATGTTGATACTCAAGCAAAGGTCCTGATTCTGTGAAGTCCCCTCTTTATTGTCTTTGAAAACATTTGAAGCATTTCAAATATGCTTTGCACACAGAAAACACCTTGAACAAGCAGTTTAAAAAAGCAAAACAGATGAAAAGCCCAGTTCTCATTATTAGAAGTTCAGTGTGTTCAGGATGTTTCTTCAGGCGATAGCAAATTAAATAAAAAAATTTTTGAACCAACTCAGACCTGCTGCTCTTAGTAAATGTGGTAACCAAGGGAAACCAAGGTTACACATCTGCGTGAGCCAGGCACCTAATAGAGTGTGAAACCATTCGTCGGCCCACGGTGCTTACCCCACACATTTCTCTAATAGTTTACAGCAGGAAAAGAGCAGGACTGTATATTACATATCCCATCCCCCACAGTACAAAAGCTCTGCTATCAAAACTGCACATCCACTTTTCTGCACATTCAGCTATATGACATAACCAACCATCCCTCTGATTGCAACAAACCACACACATGACTGCTGTGACCTGCGATCAGTGTATCTTCCTGTCCCACGAGCTGCTCTGGCATTAAAGAATGCCATCATTAACAAGGTGACAGGCAGGCAGGCAGGCAGACAGGCCAACAGACAGGGACTTCTCTAATCTGCTTTAAGGGGGACAGCCCTGCTATAATCGGTATTAATGCTAAATTATTGAGCGGGCTGTTCACAGTCACACCACTGCCAGAGAGCAACACTACTGGCCACACACACGACACCATAGAGATCCTGCTCGCATGTTAAGTGACTGAAGGGGAGTATTGTGTATTCATTGGCTGAACAAATGCATGCAGTGAGGTTGATGTCACATGTAAACACGTGGATTTAAAAGTTCACAATTTTTCTAACCTGTCTTACAATACTGTCATGACCAGTGGTACCGTTGAAAGAGATCTCCCTAAATTTTCTTTCTCTCTGTGCATCCTCTTCCTGATGCATTTTCAGTGCAGGAGGTGGGAGACAGTCTGCAGTTCTCATTCTGTTCAGTCAAAGCTAATAGGAGGCTTCAGCAGGCTGAGTTAGATAAATCAAGTTGGTATCTTCCAAACATGGGATTCCTTCTTTTCTATCCATACTGGCAGCACTGCTGTAGGGATAGAAATGTCAGTGTGTCTATCCTTCAGTTTAATTGAACTAAATATTCAGTATTAACTATTGCAGTCTGGGTGTAGCTCTGACATTACATCCAGTCAATTCTTGGATCCATAATCATTCACGTCTTCACCCTGGCGTCTCTCTGGTTATCTTCATCCATCAATCTGTCTGATCTAGGCTCATCTCTGTCAGGGCAACTGCCTTGTGTAATCATACCTAACTGGAAAAACAGCATCTCTCTGTTAATCACCAAACAACAGCAGGCTGCCACCTCCTGCCAGGCTGCTGACGGGTATCCATTTACTCTTAAAGCCTCCTCATATGGACCCAGCAGTTAAATAACTTTTCCTGTTGTTTTGCTAAAAGGATGATTTTTAGGAAATCTTTGTCTTTCTATGTTGATGATATTAATGGTGTGTCAAAGTCCCATTATATCTGCAGCAAAACATCATGCCAAATAGCACTCTGTGAGACAAAGTGTAATTCAACAAAATATCTTTAATAGATATAAACATTTTTACACATCACAGCTCAATGGAAACGAAATCACATGCCGTCACACGTGTTAAGAATGAAGGTGCAGGGGCAGTTTGCTGTGCTAGGGACCTGGGACTCATTCGTCTGACTCAGGCTCACGGTCTTTGGCCTGCCTCACCCCCTGTTTATCTTCCACATCGGTCCTTTCACTCTCCACTATATCCTAGCCAATAAAGCAGAAATACATCAAAAAAATAATCTGAGAAAAAAAGAATGAAGGTGCAGATGCTGATGAATATCAAATTCTCCTTATATACAGTTGCACAGTATCTGAGTACAAAAGGAAACTGTTATGAGGCTTAAATAAGGGCTTTCAATTCAGGTCAAGCTTAGAAGCAGATTTACACGCTACAGAAAACTCTGTAACTGAAATTTCAGGATTTATACAGTATTACTTACTATGTAACCATACGTTAAACAGTACCGATTTCATCTATTGAGAGAATCAGGGACCGGGATGAAGCCTTTTAGCATGCTAATAGATGGGGAAAATTGTCAGTTCCATGTCACATTTTAAGTGTTGTCAACACTAGGTGGCACTGTCAATCAGTCCAGTGCAGCAGGAAAGGCTGGAAATGTACTGTAAGGACTTTCAAAAAAGCATATCAATTAGTACTTTTAATCAAAAGTTAGCTTTGTCCATCTGAAAACTGGATTTAAAAAAAATCTATTCTCTCATACAGTCCACGGATAAGTTCATAGGTGCAGGCAGATCTCTGACTGCATATGGCTGTTCTTCTTTTTTTGGGCCAATATCTTTATCATACTCTTAACATATCATATCCAGGGCAGAGGTGAGAAAATAAACAGCTTATATTTACAATAATCTCAATGACTGACACCAGGCTGTCAAAGTCTATCTTTGTGGCAGCCATACTGTTCCTTGTTTTTTACAATATATATTCTTGTCACCAGCTTATGACCAGTAGTCCCAGACAAGATTTACTTGCTTTTAACCCTCTAATACTTAATCATTAGATACACTTGTACAATCTTATTATATAGGCAGTACAGACAGGCACTTGACCTTACAGTGTTTACAGGTATGTGCTATGCAAACGGTCTATCTGTCTTTGTCTACCTACCAACAATGCTGCTGAAAAAGCATAATGTCTTATAGGGAGTGACGTCTCCCATCATCTCATATAGCTTCTTTTCTTTTGGTTAGTAATAACACAAATAATCTGTGTTGTTATCACTGAATTGGGAAAAAAAACGAAGAATGTGTAAACCAGCAACTACTTAACAACACACTGTCACTTAATTCTTAGAGAGTGTTGACTTCTGTCAGCCTCTGTCAGAGGGATACAGGGACTGTTATCACCAACTCTTGCATCGGATGAAAATTTTTGAATTGTGTTGGCGCATTTTAATTGGTAATCTTGTAATTAGGTTAGCTTAGGAGCTAAATGGGGACAGTAACTTTAAATCTCTTTAGGTTAGTTTCAACATCTTGCTGTCTCTGACATGCAGGAATACCAACAGACCATTCAAATGGACACAAAAAAAGTTTTTCAAATTCAAAGGGAGGGAGTGCATGCTGATCGAAACTGACACACTTTGACTGTAGCACCACTGCTCTTTTTCTGCTATTCCCCTGTTCTTTCCCAAAAGAAATGTAGTTTTTCATAGTGATTATACCACAGATTCACAAGGCTGAGGAAGAATGACATGTAAGTCCATGTTGGCACTATATTTTCTTCCACTTAATGTCGTGAGTTTTTATAAGTGATTCTGTTGCAAGTGCAGTACTGAACAACCAAGCTTCAGATCTGCTTGAGTAGTGGTCAAACTTCAAAAGTAGAGCAGCTGGCGACTGTGTGCATCAGTTCATGTCGATGGTGTTAAAGACCCACTCTGTGAACTTCTTGAGCTTGGCTGAGGCGCTGTAGGACTCCTCCAGGAGACGCTGGTTGTCCTCTCTCAGGCTCTGGATCTGAGCCTGCAGCGACACCTTGGCATCCTTCTCCTGGTGATGGCAAAACTTAGTCAGCAATCCGATATTAGATTTTTAAAACAGTTAACAAATTGCATATATTGCATATTGTCTGTCTAAATTTGTTATTTATAGTATGTTACACAGGCTTCAATCTTCCAAAGGGAAGCTCTCATCCATACTGAAACATAACACACCTTCTTCAAGTCATCCTGTAGCACCTTCACCATTGACTCTAACTGGCTGACTTTCCCCATCAGGCAGGCTGGAGTCTCTCTATAATGAAGACAATCAGGACATTAGCTGGGACAAACAAAGACAGTTCAGAGCAAAGCAGTGGTTAAAACTGCACCACCATTAAAAACTGCCTTTTTCAGGTCAGATACTCTTCCAATAAGACAAACACCATAGTCTTTGATTTTATGCAGTCAGCCAGAGTGCAGGCTTAATTGGTGACATCATCTGCGGTGGTGTTTTGATTGCAAGGTCTTCCATGGCACAGTGCTGGACATTAGTAGATTAAAGCAAACACTGGTCCCAGGCCATGACCTGAGGCCTCTTACCCAGGTGATGGCTGTCTCAGAGGGGCTGCCTGAGGCTCTGCCTGCTGGGGACTGGTGGCTGCAGCGCTCTCAGCCATGGAGCTCTCCTCTTGGGCTGCTAGGAAGACCAGTCTCTGCTCTGAATAAAGAAAACAGTAGATGTATCATTCAAACTGATCGGAAAAGAAACACAAGCTAACAGTGTCCTCTTCTGGTGAGAGTAAAGATAGCAGCTGGGTTATTCCTGTCACACCTTCTGCTGATAATATCAGTAATTATCTTTCAGTTCCAGGGATTTCGAAGAGGAAATTAAAACACGACGTGTGCCTACCCTCAAAGGCCTTGGCCGCATCTACCAGGTGGGCCCAGTCCAGTGGGCCATCTGCCCCGGTATCAGGCAGGGGCATGAGGACAGGGTCCTGCAGCTGCTGCCTCTTTCTCTCCTGCTCCAGCTCAGAGCTCTCCTGGGCTGACAGGTCTCCTGGGGAGGTGAGATAGCAAAGTAAAACACTGCACAGAATGTGTATCTGTTCTCCCAGGACAGAAAAACAGTCTGCAACCAAGAGGGATGCTACTTTTAAATGAAAATTTTAGATAATAATTCAAGCCTTTGGAAGTTTCTATTTTCTGTTTCTGAGATTAAGATTACACACCTCATAATCTGAAGATTTAGTATGTATTGCTATGCATTATATCATCCTCCTTCATCACTTTAGTTATAATCACATTCCCACCTCCTCTACTGTTAGCCATAAATACTGAAGATTCACCCAGGGATTTATGTGAGGCTCGCCGGCCTGCTCCATGGCGAGCGGTGGGTGAGCGTGGCATGGTGGAGCAGCTGAACAGAAGGTCTGTAGGCGTGTCACGCTGTCCACTGGAGGACGGCTCCCTCTGCCCGCCGTAAATACTCTCATCTGACAGGGTTCTCTGGAGGGAGCGCCGGGTTGGCAGCGGACCTGGAAACAATGGCTTCAGAGAGAGATGGAAACAGACAAGTGACAGGTCTTAGGTAAAACAAAGTGAGAAATAAAGCAAATGGTACTGAAGTAGACAAATCCTTTGCAATTTAACACAAAGTATATTGCTGGATTAATGGTTCCCCATATTTCTGTAAGACTTAACCGACACAGCAGAGCTTCATCAACCCTGCTGTCACATCCCAAATATGTTCTTATCAGTGGATTATTAATCAGATGTTATTTAACACTACTAGCTATAAAAAAGTTGATAATCTTTAGTCTAACAATATTTTTCACTCAGTTGAATTGTCAATGCATTGCTTTAGTCTGCATATGTGCTACTACTCATTGCAGTAGCAGAAGATGGTTGTTTAAACCATTTATTCATTACTTTTTGTTAATGATTGTATTTATTATTTACTTTATAATTTCAGTTGTTAATGATTTACTTTCAGCTAACTATTTGAATTGTTCATTATTATGAGCAAAATATTTCAAAACCTTATTCATTCCTCTTTGTTTTTTCCACTGTTTTTACTTTACCTTTTCGCAAACAATTTTACAACCGTTCGTCAAATGCTCTCTTGAGAATTAGTGTTTATGTGTTTGTTTGAGCTCAGGTTAGTTGCCTTAATTAACTGAGCTTTCTATGTAGGCACTGGAATAACTATACTACTATATTACTAGCATCGGTAAAGACATTGAGTACTAGATCTTTTTGAGTACCTTCTCTTCGCTAGTAGTAGGCGGGGGGCTGTCAAGTGTGATGAGCTTCTTCAGGTCTTCTTCCAGGCTGGACTTGGCAGTGTGCCGCTGGGGTGACTGGGAGCCCCGGAGATTAGCCCTGAGCTGTGGCTGACCACCCAGCAGACCATCACTCTGGTGCCGTCTGTAAGTAAAACCAGCATTCAGCTCAAAGGGATCAGGGAGCACAGGTGATGGAGGTGAAGAACATAACAAATAATACCTATAATTAAAAGGTCATGATTTCAAATTCTGAGACTGATTTCTGTGTGAATGATCTGCAATGACTCTCAACATGTGATACTGACACGCCCTCAACATTCCACTTCACCGCAAGAAGAACTGAGGTTTGTTGAGAAGCTGTACATTGTGTAAACAGCAGCCACAAATGATGCAATCACCCCTTTGGCCAAACAATGAGACATATGCTGCCTTGTTTAAATGAATGGTTCTCTGGGAACCAATAACAACAACAACAAAAAAAGATTTTAAATCAAGCTACACCACATGGTGGCAGTGTTGGCCAAGCACTGACATTAAGGAGTCTGCGGTTGCGGATATGAAAAAATATTCAATATTCATTTCCCCAGTCTCTCAAACATCAACACCACAGGACACATTTCTACACTGAAAGATCATTTTCCCAACATGCAGCGCTACAGGAGACACACTTTCAAACACAGATGTTTAATAAAAAAATACTTTTATCTTACTTGCGAGTGCTGCCAAAGTCCACAGAGTTGACTGTTCCCCCAGGTTTCCTCCAGCCAATCAGGTACTTCGAGGTCGCTCCTTGACGGGGGTAGAAACTCTTGCTCACCGGGGACTGGCAGTTCTGGGACGTGGGTGAGGAGGCTGCAGCAGCTGCCTCGTCCTGTGGAGATGTGGGGCTGCAGCCCTGGCCCATCGGACTCCCTGAGTGGCCAGAACTGAGTGGAGACAGGAGGGGGGAGGTGAGACACATGTAAGGGTAAAAGAAGGCATTAGAGAGTTTGATATTTGTGCAATATATAACATACAAACTAAGTGTCACCTTAAGTGTAAGGTAATATTCATTTGTAGGTTTTTTGTTGTGGAATTTTATTTTGTCTTTTCTTCAATTACAGTATTTACAACATTTAAGTACTTTCAGTAGACCAAACTGTCCAACTATTTTATTAGTTGCATTAAGACTGTATGCATATATAAACAGAACTTGTACCTATGAGTTAACCTGTTTCACCACTACATATCTTTCCATCTCTGCAGACAGGATCAAATGATGAATTTATAGACAAAAAATAGGACACTCCATTTCTTCAAATAACATTACTGCATAGTCTGACATAAAAGCTTGAATTTTCAAACAGCAAGTTTTGTGCCTGCGTGCGCGTGCACATGTAAAACATAACTGCCAACGTACAGGTTTGGTGGGGCTGAGTTATTTCTGGCTGAGTGAAGAAAAGAGGGAGGAAAGCCTTAGTTGATTCAAAGGAAGTGGGATTTAGAGAAGTAGAAACAGTGCTGAGCTCACACTCTGCATTTCGAGCAACTTCAAGCACTTCCTTTCTATCATGAGCACTGGGAGACAGAGATACATAGAAGTGCAACCCCCCCCCAAACACACACACACACACACACACACACACACACACACAGTTATTTCATTATTCCACTCTCGCTTTGTTAATGCCAAACCGCAGAGCTTTGGACTTTTCCATCTGGGATGGTACAGGATATATACAGACTACAATGAATCACTGTCTGTTTAATGAAATGACGCAGAGGCTCGAATTCCTCAGTTGCCAACAGCTGACTATAGAGAACAGCACACCTGGAGTGGGAGGCAGCATCAGTCAGGCTGTACGACCCACTATCAGGAAAGGCCAACGGACTCTTTGCCGGGATCTCACTGCCTCCAATGGCGACAAGAGAGTCTGGTGTCGGAGGTGGAGTATCTGTGGCCCTCTGGCTGCCTGGTGGGTCATCCTGCCACGGGATTTTGTCTTTGGCCCTGAAAGCACCAGTGGAGGAAGCTGTGCTGCTTTGTGTGGCAGTAAAAGAGGTGGTGTCGATGCCGCTGTCAGTGGAGGTGCCCTGAAGATAGCCATTGAGCTCCAGATCGCTCCGCACTCCTGAACGTGAGCACCCTTCATACCATTTCTCATCACTGTGGGCGGAGCTGGAGGCGTTGCTCGAGAGTGTGTTGCTGCTCGACTGGCTGGATGAATACAGAGCATCCGGCTATTCGGAGATGAGAAATCAAAACTAACATTTTAAAGTTTTTACAATACGTATTACACAAAAGCACATGATCATAACTTGCTATCAAACAGCAGAAAGCAAATTACCTACACTATGGTGCTGGTTGATTCTGACTCACCTTGGTGCTTTTGTTGGGAGACATGTGGCTGCTCTGCTCTGATGGCTGGAGTCGAGGAATCACTGCCTTGGTGACCACCATTTCTGTAAGAAGTAAAGAGATCTGTGAGATCTGTAGATAATTGATAGCACAGTTTTATTCAGTACTACTGCTAACAATGAAACCTAAGGTCAGATATTGTCCTACCCCCACTGGTTTTGTCCCCCAGTCTGTTCGGTGTCTCCCCCTCCCCAGTTCTGGACCATCCAACACCAGGGCCAGAACACGCTTTGATCCCATTGACTCCCTCGCCTGCCACCTGCCGCACAGATGACACAGTGGACTGGCAGTTGTTGTTATTAAACCTGGAGGGGAGATGAGGAAGGTCACCTATGTTGCCAGGTAGAGCAGCAGGCCAATATATTTATCATGTGCAACCCATAGTGAAGAGCAGAACTTACCCATCAGGCATGGACTTCTGCCTCCAGTGATTTGAGCTCATGGTGTCTGTGTAGGAGAGGCTGGAAGGGGTATTTGTGTTCTGCAGCGTGCGACCCATCACGATGGAGCAGGCGAGTGCGTAGTTATCGTTCCCTGGGGAATATCTGTGTAGACACAAAAATATGTCATTAAAGACAAATTGCATACTGCAGCCAGACAGCAGCGTGTTCAGTGTGTCTGCAAGTTTTATTATATTTATTTTGTCACCTCTTGGGGTTGAGGGGTCGCCCGTCGCTGGACACACTTCGGGGAATAGCAGCAGAGTTGCGGTCACTGAAGTCTGAAGGTGGTGCCTTGATCAGCGTCCCCCCTGTGCCAGCAGCACGGGTTTGGGGGCTGGATGAGGTGCGGGGCCACTTGGTGTTGTTGTTCGTGGGGCGAAAGGGGAACTTTAACTCGTAGGGCATGCCCTCCTTGTGGTTCTTGTAATCCACCAGTGGCATGTGGTAGATTTCTGAACAGCCTCTGTTGGCACATGAAATGTTCACAATTATAATATTTAAAGGCAGCCTCAACAAACAACTGTATAAAGTTTCTCATTCAGGTTTCATCGATATCCACTGTACCTGCGTGGTGTGGAGTCCTCATGAGGGGGAATGATGACCACCTTGACAGTGACAGAGGTTCTGAGAAGGTCGATCATCTGCTCGTGAGACAGCGAGGCCACCGCCACCTTGCAAATCTCCACCAATCGACTGCCCTGTCTGAGCCCAGCCTGCCAAGCATAACCATAGGGCTCCACCTCAGCAACAATGCCCTCAAAGTTGACATGAAATCCCAGCTGGCCCAGGGCGTTACGGCGCAGGGTCATCTCTGTGGTCTGACTGCCCTTGGTCAACAGCTGCGGAACAGAAAAGGTGAGGGAGCAGAGGTGGGAAAGGATGAATCAGAGAGAGTAGAAGAAATGCATAATGTGTTAATGTTTTACAAACAATTTCTTAAAGACTGTTCTGGTAAACTATAACTATAACTATACCATCTTTCACACAACTACACCTTTTACAATGCATCTGAAACAAACTCTAATCCCAGCCAAGTTAATGCACTATATCAATCACAGCTATGCACTTAATCAGTGCACTCCCATAATACCTGACCACCAAAACAACACATTCCCGCTTTACAAAGAAGGGCACATGCCAGTCGTGGTACCTGGTAACAGGAAATCTAAACTTCTTTACTGTTAACCACCAACAGAACTGCAATGTCACAAGAAAGATTTGAACAGCCAAACAAAAGGCACTGCCTCACCTCCACATACACACCACACTAAAACCCTCAGTAATGATGTCATATCACCAAATTACTATGTATCATGCTTAGCATGGCTTACAATTATAGGCAACACAACAGCTGTGGCTTTTGGAGAGTGTATAATTTGAGGCTACACAATTATGTTGCTATAATAACATCAACAATACTTCTTGTTCTCATTTTTTCGCAGTACTGTTGTCAAAGAAGTGGACAGCTGGAATATTGTGCTCTCATACATCATGGGACTGGAAGTCCCTGATGCCATCTTTTGTGTATATACAGTACCTGTTCACTGGCTACAGGGACAATCCAAATGGCCTGACCTTTGCATTCTTTCACCCTGGTTAGTTAAATAAAATATATATGTTTATTCTACTGTTTTAGTCACTGTTGTCTGTTGATAGTTATTTTTCCAGCTAATTAGCTAAAATATAATATACTGATAGAAGAAGTATGAGTTCAGATAGTCAGAGGTACAAGGACCGTTGTGTTCATTACAGGCTGTTTGTCAGAGATGGGGCGGCTCGGTGTAACCTCCGATAGCTACAGCAGATGGTGTGTGCTAATGAGAAGTACTGTTATAGACAGTAGTGGTGCCCTACTGACCTCCAGTCTCTTGACAACCTCTCCAAAGTCTTCTGTGTTGTTATTGATGGAGCGCAGTGATACACTCTCACCACGCTCATAGTAGATCTTCATGGAGGCGGGGCTCCCTGTTGACCAACCAATCACATCACGTGTGGCGCAGTTAAACACAACCGCTTTGGCCTCCTGATCCAACAAGATGATGAAGTCGTTTGAAATGGCCAACAAGCATTCGCGTTCAGCACCGGCTACCTGGTCTTCAGCATGAACCTGCCAGGTCACAGCTCCCAAGCTCCGGAGCTCTGCCCCGCTGTATGGGCGCACCTTCTCCCGTCGTTTGTGTGCCAGAGAGATGAAGGGGAATTTCCCAGTGGGCTCTACTGGAGTACTGGTCACATGACGCTCTGCCAAGTCCCGCAGATACTCCTGCCTTGTTCGTGTTGCCATGGCGCCAAATTTCTCAGATTTGTGGGCTGCGTTCTCAGCGTTGATGACTTTGCTCAACAGGAAGTCCCTGAAGACAGTGGACTTAGGGAAGGTCACGCCCTTGGGGATTGGTGGGCCAAAGGAGGGAACGTCCTGGGAACGGGTGACAGCCACACTGCAGAAAGAGAAAAAGACCGGTCACAAGAGTATGTTAGCAAACAATTACAATCTATACCTGTAAACCATCTTTTCTAGGCCTTTATAAGCAGGGTCTGGTTTCCATTGATTCTGTTATAAAACAATATACAAAAACAGCTGCAAAAATACACAGGAAAAAAAAAAATCAGTAAAGTACTGGATATGTGCATGTGAACACAAATACATCACACATACACATACAAAATAACACAAAACATAAATAACATGCAACACAACAAGCTGTTATTCATAAAAATGTAGCACAGGAAAAAAAAAACCACTAAAAGTTAATGTAACTTGGCTTCATTTTTTTTCAAGATGGTCCAATAACTGGGCAAAAAAAAGTTACACTGCAAGGACAAACAGCACATGGGCTTTTAAAAAAGGCAGAGTGGAGACATCTTTACATAGTTTCCCCTCAGGTATTGTTGCCTTTGACCTGTTTCACTTGTGAGTATAAAGGAGGGCGTTGGTATTCCTACAGGCAAGGCTCTCCTCTTGTTACCCTCTACTGCTTCTGCTCTATTTGAACACAATGGCTGTCCTTGGGTTACTATAAATTAGTGAACAGGTGACTATAATGCTATCTCATACCTGTTGTTCAAAAGAAAATGGACTCATTGTAGAACAAATTCAGCAAAGCGTGCTTTCTAACACATTGGGTTCATTTACAATTTGTGAATGACTGCTTTGTCAAAGCAGTTGAAGCAAGTTTATACCCACTCTGGTTGTGTTATTTCTACTCTAAAGTATGAAACTTATATAGAAGTACACACTGTATACACACACACAGTCAGCAGCATATATACTGAAAGCCCATGACAATGAGAAAACTGAGACATGGTCTTGGGTAAGCTGACGTGACAGTCCTGACAGGTTTCCATCCAGTCCATTTAACAGATAACACAGCCATTGCCTGTAGCAGAAATGTTGCAAGCCATGCCTGACTAAACCCGCTGTATAAATTCCATACATCCAATCACAGCTGACAAGCCAGCTCCCAGTGCTGACACCCTGCCAGTCTCTGCTACATCATGGTATGGGGAAGCAGTGCTGCAGTGAGAGCGAGCAAACACAAATGGGCTATGTTTCCTGAACAAAGGTCTAGTTATGCAATCTGCCTCGCTGGCCCCGTGTGACTTTGAGGCAGCGGTTGAAAGCAGCAGATTAGCACCCCGCTGGCCCCGGGCCACTTACTCCTCTAATACTCCAGTCTGGCTCAATATGACCTGAGCATTATCCAAATCTCAGCAGCAAGCAACAACAGGCTATTAATAACCGGATGACTCAACAAATCATAACATGCTCTCAATTAATAGAGATTAGAGAAGTAAAGATGTCCATTATTGACATAGTCTCTCGCAAGATCTCGAAAGACACAGACATATGAAATGATGACAAAGCTCAAAACAAATAATACTCTCTTTGTGAGAAATCAAATGTCAAGTTTCAAGATAGTATATGCGCATGTATAAATCTGAACTGTATTTATGATTGCAAATGTGTGACTAGCAAACAGCTGAAATCCAGAAAGTGACAAAGTCAAATCAATACATCAACCACTCTTCGTGGTTTTAACAGATCAGACACAAACTCTTGTAACTTACCTCCTGGTTTCATCAAAATGCAGCCATGTCCTTTAAAGCAATACTACACAATGCCTTGAATCTATGGTGAAATCAATGCAAAGCGACAAAAAGATGTCCTTGCAATCAATGATAACTGCTCTGTTCACTTAGAATGGGGCAGCAAATCCTTGTAGCCTGTGTTCTCTGGTCGGGAATAGATTTTTTTCAGTCCAACCATCAAGGATAAAGCATCCATAGAAAGACTTGTGACCAACACTCAAGAGTGAAGTGTTTATGGTGTCTCGATCCACAGAATATTAGTAGAAGCCAGGCTGGAAGAGTGCGAGTGTCTCTGGGTGGAGTAGTGAGACTGTCTTCAAGGATTCTGTGTCCTGCACTTCTCCATTTCATTCATAAGGTAAACCAGGAGAACCAGCATTTCACCCTTTCTCTTTCCCCAGAGAAAAAAAATGCTCCTTTTAGGCAAAAAGCAAGTTGAATAAAAGGTGTCCGCTAGACGATAGGGACAGGATGGCTGGTCAGAAAAAAGGGAACTTGCCAAAACGATTAAAAGAAGGGCTGGAAACAAATTAGCCCAAATTTGATGTGGGTGTGAGCTGAAAAACAGAAGGCTGGTCTGACCCGTCCGCTCTTGAGATGGACTCTCAGAGCTCTGAGGGACTCTGTGAGCTCTCAACAATCCTCCCTGCTCACATGCATGTCCGGGTGAAGAGAGCACTTCATGTGCATGGCGCTAACTCCTTCAGACCATTCCAGCTCACACTGCCCAAAGGCAAAGTGGCAGGCAGGGAGAGGAGGAGTAGGAGGAGAAAGGGGGACGCTTGTATTATACGAGTGTGAGACTTTGAGTGAATTAGTGTGCAATGGGAAAAAGTGCGTGCATGTGAGTGTAACTGGGTGCAAGTGAGCATGAGAAGGAGGTAAAAAGGAGAAATGAGAGTACAAGAGTGACAGGGAGCAACTATGTGTGTATAATATGTGTGTATGCAGAGCACGAAGATTTCAGTCTGATCATCACAAGGCCAAGAATCAGCCAGTGGAGGAGAGGAGGAGGAGGAGGAGGAGACCTCTCATCAGTTCGACAGTTACTGCAGGGCTAATCTATTATGTTTGAAATAATCAGACAAATTTATACTTATGCAGACATGCAGAAGACATGAACATACACAATCCAGAAAGGAGGGACGGTCACGCAACAGGCTTTTATGTTTGACCCATGCCTTCCAGTCAGTGCTTTTGTCTTAATACTACTGTAGCTACCTGCATCAAAACAACATTGCCGCTGGTAGCAGTGAAAGCAGCGCAGAGCTTTTAAGGATCCCATAAAAGGATCCAGCTCTGCCCATAGATGGGAAGCTAAAACCATATTTTTAATCCAACACTGCTACTGAGTTTGGTCAGTCTTGCCTACTTAAAATTGCAATGAGTCTCCTTAGTCTCTAGATACGATCACATACATTCATAGCTGAAGGACCAATCTTAACCTCACAGTCAGTTGCGGAATTGCTAATTCCTTTACTTTTAGTAGGTTGTTACATTTTTCAAAACCTGTACTTATCCAGGAAGAGGGTTTGCTCAGCACATATAGACTGTCACTGCTTTTTCTTATTCTGCAATATTATGTCCAGTGGTGAAATACAAAGACCCACCTGTAGCATGTGTTTTCAGAGCAGGGGTTGTGCACGCGTACAATGATGAAGACATGTTGGAAGTGAGAGCGAATAGCCTTGGGAGTGAAGGGGTGAGCACCGGGCTCCTGGAACACGATGGTCACAATGTCGTTGCCTATGTGGCGCTTCCTCAGCAACTAGTTACAGTAAAACAACAAAGTCTTATTTGGGGAAGTATGGCAATTGAAAGCAAAGTCATACCATGCATAGTGTACTTTCCATTTAATTACAAAACACTGCACTTGGAAACAGTAAAGGTTTCTTTAGAATCAAAGTTGAATAGGAATCCAAACTGATACCTGAAGTCTTATCATGAATTAATGATACACCCTTCCTTTCAGGTTTTCATTTGGTGCATATGTTTGCAAATTAATGAGGTTTCCATTTCCTGATACACAACTAACGGCATACCACAAAGGCTCTCTATCTTTACCTGTTGTTTGTTGTTGGGTGTGTAAGGGAGCAGAGTCGACACATGGAACATGATCTCATAGTCCTTGTAAGTTGTGTACAGGGAGTGAGTGCCTGTGGAATCCGCTGCAGGAAAAATAGCAAGATCCATTGTAAGATTACTGCCATCCATCGCTCTCACATGTGTATTCTGTGTTCTCAGTGTTTTCTGTGCAAGACAGGATGCAATTTCACCACAGCCCAAACAACTAGACAATAGTCAACTGTGGATCAATGTCATCCTGGATAAAAAGACTGTCAAAACCAATGCTCAGTCAACTGTTTTACTCAAGTGTCATCCTGTAAGTGGAGCCCAGTTTCAAGAACAATGGACAGGATCTAAATGTTTCAGCAACTCAATCTTTCTTTGTGGATAACAAAGCTATAAACTTGAAATGATTAGCTTTTTTTAATTCAGTCACCAAATCTGTTTTAGTTGAGCCAGATTCCCTAAAGACAATTACAGTACATATAAGCACTCCTCCTACAGAGTGGACACTCCCGAGGGAAAAGGATACTTGAGAGGAGAGATGAAAAGTAAAGATAAGCAGTGGTGTAAAGTACAATACTGATGTCCAAAAGTAAAATTGTCTTGACACAAACCATAACATAAAAATGCTCTTACATGTACTTGTTAGTGATAAAAACAAAATAATATTCTATAACACCCTGAAAGGAGCCATACTACACTTTGAGCATATTTTTTAACTTTCTGATACCATAATTACATTTTGCTGACAATACTTTAACCTAAGTAAAAGATGTGAGTATTTAATACCACTGAAGATAAGCAAAGTGAAAGCAGATAAGGACAAGGTTCAGTTAAAGTAAATAATGATCAAAAGCAAAATAAAGGAGCAAAGTACAAGCACTATAAAGTATTGTGTAATACGAAGGAGGGGAAACGCAAAATGCTCACCTGAACTTGCATTTAAGAGTCAAGCCCTTCTACTGTCTTTATGTGATCATGAAATCAACAGCAGTAACTGGTTGTTTTAAAGACCCACCACAAGCTAGTTCACTGATGAATTAAAGCACAAATCTGGCATGTGTATGCGTGTGTTTAAGATATTAGTGTGTTTAGGGGTTGTTACTTTTGGTGTCCAGCTGGGCTCTGTACTTGGTGAAGCCCTTGAGGCGAACCTTGTCCCCCAACAGCTGGAGGAACTCTTCAAGAGCGGGACCAGCAGTTTCGTTGTTGTACATCTCCTCCTCGGTGCTCTGGCCTGCTCGGCAGTACATCACCCCCACCTTCACCTGAAAACTCAGCTGGGAAACCGCAAAGAAGCATGCGCAATTCTTCTTTATCAGTTCATGTCAGGACAAAGTACTACACAGGAACTCATAAAACACAAATTCCTCTTTTGTGAAAAGTCAGGCAAGCAATTGCACAGAGCTGTAAAATCTTTTTGAAAAGCAAGCTTTGTCCTCCTACCCCTTGTTCATCCAGTTTCATCAGCTGCTCAGTCACTTTGGGTGTGTTGAGGGCCAGTCTGAGGCAGGACAGCTCCAGCTCAGGGAGAAGGTATTCCAGTACCTCTTTGATGGGCAGCCCTCGGGTGGTGCCGTGCTTAGAGGTGGAAGGAACCGCATCCTCCAGGACAGAACCACGTAGAGTTGTCAGCTGAATGGACGAAGATTACAAGTGTGAGAACAGAAAGAATGCATCTCAGGAATCCTTGCAGATGGGAAAAGATGCCAGACTAGACACCCTGAAAAAAGAAACAAGTCGCTGCAGGTTTTAAAGCAATACCATCCTCTTACTGTATCCTTAAAAAAAGCAGACGTAATCAACAAGACAATTATAACTTAAGCCCTTTGGTATATTGAAAGTGGAACCGAGGAAGAGGTGGGAGTGCTTGGCCGAGCATACTGTGAGCACAAAGTCTGCATTGTGCTGGACTCTGCAGCAAACTCTATCACTCAACTATCACAAGAAGTTGGAATGGAGTGAGATTTTCCCTATGACGAGCTTGAGGCTGTACTGGGACCGTTTACAATGGACCTGTGTTCGGGATGGGGTGGGGGTCCTGTGGTACTTCTGTGGGGGGGTTTAATTCCATACACCTGTGCTGCTTCAGTCCATAACAAACAGCCTCCGGCAAGTGCCTTACCATCTGTCTGGGAATGTACATTCACATAATAAATACCATAACCAAAAATTTAAAACCCAAAATCCTAAACCAAACACACAGGACTGGGGGCCAACATTGCAACTAAATATGAAAGTCTATTTTTTACTGAAACACAGCAGTAAAGCTCTCTAAACAGTGGTTTGAGATTGCTGGGCACTGACAAGCCTTGGAGGCTGGTAGATGAGTGCACTTCCTGAAGTTTCTTCAGATATTGCTGATATTGGGAGACGGCTAAATCGCCTAAGGCTTGGTTGCATAATAAGAAACAAGGACTGAGACTGGTTTTTACCTCAAGCTTGTCTTCCTTGTATGTAGCAGCAGTGATTGAACTGCACACACCTTTTATAGAGATTAACAGGATATAAGATCTAAGCATGGATGTCTAATACCATAAAAACGGCTACAAAATGAATGTCTTTTCTCACCAAAAGCATTTCCTTAACTGACCTAAATAATAACTGACTGAATTGTTAAACCCTGTGGAAAGATTTGATCCCCAAAGAAGGATTTATGTGATGTGGTGCAGAGGTTGAGGTTGGGGTGTAGGAAGGACAGGATACTTTGGCTGACCTCACTGGTTCTGAAGATGAGGCGGTAGTTATACTGATTGCCGTGCTCCTTGTCCTCCTCCAGCTTCTCTCTGCGTAAGCTCACTGCCACCGGACCCAGTGCCTCATCTATCCCAAAGTAGTTCCAGTGCTCTGAGGAAGCGTCAAAGAAACAGGATGTTTTTTTTAATCTTTTGATTTTGATGATGACAATCATTACTGATTTAAACAACACACGTATATGCTAATGAGTACATGTAATGACAGAAGTTAAATTAATCTTACCTTTAAGGTAGAAGAACTTCCTGTAGTAGTAGGCTCCCAAGTCCACATGCTCCACAATGTATTGTTTGCCCCTTTCACTGAGGGTAGTGGGGCCTTCCTTTGGTCCCTCGAGCACTGCGACTCCAGCATTTGTGCAGTGTGTGCTCAGAGATGTTTCATAAATGTTTACTTCCCCACTCAAGCTTCCTGAGCCACTGTTACCTGCTCCACCACTGACAAGCCCATGATACCCTGCTCCCAATCTGCGTCTCCCATTGCCATCAGCACCTATCTCATTGCGGAAGCAGGGGCAACTTAGCAGCATTTCATTGCTCTGTTCATCCCCTGCATCCAGACCAGGACTGCCCCTGGAATTTAGCTCTTCCTGGCTGCCACTTGGGGAGCTGTAAGGCAGGCTGTGTGTGGAAGAGAGGGTGGAGGTAGCCGAGGCTACAGCAGCAGCAGATGCTCCTGTAGTGGTGTTTTTCCTCTTGCCTGCCATTTGCCGCAACTGAATAACTTCATTAAGGTCAAACAACATGCTCTGAACATCATAGTGGGCAAAACCTTTTTGACACACCCAAGGCTTGAGAGGGGGGCCCATGTCCTCTGTCCGACTGTCCTCTACATCAGACCCCACTCTGGGGGAGTCCGACTCACCCCGCACATTCCGAAGTTTACGGAATATAGACTCACCCCCCGTCTCAGATTTAGTTCTTCTCTTTGGGGCCTTATCTCTGTCCTTGGCTTTAAGAGGCTGGCCATCTATGGCATCCTGCTGAAGATCAAAGGTGGCTTGCTTGGGCCCAACATTCAGAATGTCCTCCAGTTTCTCTGGAGCAGGGCTACGCTGGTCAACTTTGTCCCCTTGATAGCCCTTAAGCATTTCAAAGAAGCTCTCTCCAGATGCTCCATGCTGATCTATTGAGGAGGTGCTACCATATTCGCGATGAAGAGGGGACAATTTGACTCCTGATGGTGGACCCCAGTCCTCTCCACTTTCTCCACTGCATTCCATTTCACTGATAGTCATGTCACTGTTGCTGCGCTGACGGATACGTCTGTGTCGTGGGTTTCTTTGGGCAGGACCTCTGTATTCTCCTGGGGATAGGTAACGGGTGTCAGGGCTGTAGTTGTTAGCCAGGGCCTGGGTTCGATTCTTCAGAGTATTGTGGATGTTACGCAGCATTGACGAGTCCTGAGGGCTCATTATAGAACCTAACTTAATGTGACTTTTTCCAGTAGAGGGCATACCAGAGTTCTCAGACTCTGTAGCTGAGTGCCACACAACCCCTGTAAAGTCTTTTCTCGGGGGCCAGTCAGCCACCCGAGCCCGTACACCCATTTTAGGCACTCCTGTGCTCACAGTGGCATGGATATTGTCTGTGCGGGTTGGCACAGCCCCTCCATTGACCATACGGAGGTGGGGGGTGTAAAACTCATCAGTGGCAGGGATGGAACCTCCAACGGTGCGCTCCATGGGTGGGCACTTCAGGCTGGTCATGAAACCAGTGCTAAAGGCACTTAGCAGGGAGACATGGCTGCCTCTGGGATGGGATGCTGCTCCCTGACTTCATGAGCAAGGTGATTGTCGATCAACAAGTGAAGAGGGAGAAGCCCGTCTCTTCAGCACTCAAGCTTGCATACTATTTCCTCAATGGTGCTGGCACTGCCACTTGGCATTTTTCTTACTCCAAATGTACAATCCTGAAAAGAAAAATTGGTTACATACAGTAAGAGAAAAATCATAAAAATCATAAACATATCAAATCCTAAGCATATCTATTTCCTGACTCCCTGACATGTATAAGACTGGAAATAAGAGAAACCCACTTGAGTAGCATGTCTTAAATTAATAAATTGTTGAAATAAGATCCTTCGTATTGAAAATCCAGATGACTTTACACTTGAACGGCTTTGATCAGTGCCCTGTTACACTCTCCTTGACATGGGAGAAAGGAAAATGGTAATTACAATCTCTCTCTCTCTCCCTTCTCTCTTCTTAGGATAAGCACACAAATAGCTCAAACTTTCTCTATCTGTTCTGAAAATTATTTGTATTCAATAGTCCTCCGCATCACACCTGAGCTCGTTTGATGTAACTTTTCCTATGAAAATGTGTGAGGCCATCAAACGCTTCCTCTATAGATATACAATATAGATGGAAGCCGCAAACCTGCCTGCAGAACAGAATAAGGATGTTTTTTTCCCAATCTCACGGTTTTTCATGAGCCAGTGAAGTCACTGACATGTTCAATTTCAGATAAGGGGAACTACTTTTCAAACCAATTTCAGACTAAGCATTGAAGGGGAAACATAAAAGCTCAGCCAAATTCAAAATGAATACAACAATGTGTGTATTTATTTTTTCTTTAAAGTTCTAACAAAATTCTGTCTTTCACTTCATCGGTTAATTTATCCATAGAGAGTAGTAAAGATGTTTTAATTGGCATTTTGATAAACCTGTTCAGGACTTCATAAGATTGCTGAAAATAACTGTATTGAAAAAAATCATATGGATCTGTCAATAAACTGGAATCTCTTCAGCTAGCATACCTCTAAACCTCCCTCCGTCGCCAACTCTTGACCTGTCTGAAGTCTTGTCATGTGTCCCTTTAGCAGCAAACAGTAGCTAGTGATATCTCAGAGTTGTAGTTTTCTTGGTCAAATATCTCAAGCTGCACATCAAAAAGCAAAGGGGCCCTTTGAAAGTCATGAGTAGTGAGTGATGATCCTCTGCCTGACAAATTGGGCCAATTTGGCAGTGAGACACTGGGAGGGATTAATGCTCTGCTCTAACTCAGCCCTGCCTGGCTGTGGCTGTGATCACATTAGCCACAAGCAATCAGTGCGCTGTGACGGGCCAACAGCACAGGCACCTTCACACCACACCCCAACATCAGGGCCAACTTTATGCTGAGAGAGAGGACATTTTACCTTTGCTTTAGTAATCAAAGATGTGGATGTGCCAAAGAGATGGAAAGGAGTGCATAAAACCACATGACCATGTTACCACAGTGGCACAGTAAACTGAGCGATGGCTCAAATGTTCCCTAGCCAGCTGAGTTTGTTTGATAATATCAACATCAATATACAAGTCAGGAAGAAAGAACAAATATGTGTTAAATCTCAAGGCTCTGGAGATGATACAGTTTTCAGAGTGCTTGAGGCAAAGCAATCCCAAGTCAGCTTTTCTTCAAAACACAGAAGTGTTTTCTGACAACAAGCCTCTAGACCTGCGTATATTATGTGTCAGAGACCCATTATGTTTGTCCAATATTGAGCAAAAGCAAGCAGCATGATCTTGCATAAAGACTAACAAGCATAATTCCTATTCCCACAGCGTGCTAAACTGTTATTTGGTTTGTAGTAAAATTATGCTCCTATTTTTTAAAAGTTTTTTAACCACAGCAGTGAACAAGGTAATCAAACATGAAATTCATGACATACCCTAACAACAGTCTCATAATAAACTGACTGAAATGAGCAAAATCCTTTGCATAATACCACAAAACGAAAGGGACAGTGCAATTCAGAATAAAAAAGCCTCATGGTTGGTTACATGATATGAAACCTTCAACCAGGTGAAATTTAAGTAAGACGAAAGCAAATATCACCACTGTGATCTTTCATCTGTCTCATAGGAAGGTACTCTTCTCTAAGAAATGGGCAGCTATTCTTTGAAGAATAGGAGTTAAGTGTCTAGAGCAGATTAATAAAAACTCATTAAGTAATTAAAAAACTCATTCACGTCCTACTAACACCTTAATGTCTCTGACATGAATAAGACTGAAAATAGACAGGGAATGTAAGTTAAACTGTAGGTGCTGTCCCAGAATGTTGGGCCTCATTCCCTCATGCCGCTGAGCGTCCAGAGGAACACACACACAAACACACGCTCTCATTCACACGTCCCAGAAAACACGCCTCCTCTAATCTCCTCTCTGACGGACATGCAGACATGCAGACAGACTACTGGCTTCATGGTCTTTTCAGATTAAAACGAAGAGTGGCACACAGAGACTGAGGGAGTGTGTCTTGTGTAGATTTGTGTGACAGAGAGAGACTGAAAGTGTGAGAGACAGTCAGGGAGAAACATGTAAACTGAGGAAAAAACAGAAGACCCACAACATGACACAGTCTCTGTCCAACCTATCCTGCCATCCTCTATTTATCACCTGCATACTTTTCTCACAAGTCTGTGGGACATGTGCAGACAGCCTGATCCTGTTGACTAAATGAGGTTACCTTCCTGTAAATGAGGCTCTGACCTCCCAGCTGGTCTGTCAGGCCAGTCGCGAGATGAGCGAAGCGGTTGTACAAATGCTGATGAAGGGCTGGTGATATCATGGCACGCCTCGAGGTGCTACTGTTGTTACCTGTTGTTACCATTGTAGGGATGAGTCTAGACACAGAGGACTGTTCTCTGATACAGTATTATGGGCCTGTGACGATTCAGCCTGCATGCGTTATGAGTGACTCAGACAGTGAGGTCCTCCATGATTGTGTGAGAAAACACGCGCACATTACATGGAATTACGGGCAGAAGACAGACAGCAGTCAGTCCACAGAAGAGATGAATACCGTAGTGCGATGAATCAGAAGCAAGAGCCTATGGTCCAAGTTTTTCAAATCTGACTCACAAAAATCACAGCAAGAACAAATCCTTAGTCATCATCAAGACACAGCATGGGGTGCTAGACGTTCCCAAAGCCAGGGCCTCCTGAAGGGGGAGCACTGTTGCTTGGCTAGTTGGTGTCCCAGAGAAAAGACAACATGCTGGTGTTGAAAGACTCTTCATCCTGGGTTTCCAAACAGAGGGAGAATGAAGTTTCCCAGTAGATTGGGCAAGTGTCTCCAAAGCTGAGACAAAGGAGTCGAAGGATCGCCCTACAAGCTTGTAATTACTGCGTGCTTCAATGGGACTAAGAAGTTGGTTGGCTGACACCACTGGCTTTCAAACAGGCACCCTACCATTTAGCCCAGTGGCTTACCCTGTCTCATAATCTTTTCCTACTCTAAGGGCTGACTGGGCTTTTGGGCAGCAGGCACAAAGGTCCTTCTGTCCTGGCTTGGGCAAGATTGGGGCCCCATTCCAACATAGTGAAGTCTTTGAAAATTGCTTGGCACAGGAACCTCACTATGGCTGTGTACATGAGGCCTGCCAGGAAAACCAAATTAATTAGATGCAAGAGAAACTGGAGAGACAGAGATGAAGTGAACACTGAGCCAGAAACAAGAGAAACTGAAGCATCAAAGAACTGCTGAGATACATTTGTGATGAGCACAGGAATGCAGAATAATGATTTACCCCTAATGGGAAAAGTTTCCCAAAAAACACAAAAACAACCAAAAAACCCCCCCAAACAAACAGAAAAATTATCAGTTTTGAGTGTGTTTGCATCACAATCATATGAGGATGATTTGGCTGTTCTGTCATTTCTAGACTCACTATTGCATAATATGTCTGATTCACAAAACTGACAGATGACAGAGATTTGGGGAAGTAACGTGGGAAAAACGCTCTTTCTGAGGAAGTCTGTAAACACAACAATGAAAGCAGCAACTAAATACGGCAGCCAAACCTCACACGCTTCCACAGTGAGTGTTCATCACCATTTTGAGGAGCGAGGGGTAAACTGGGGTCTCCAAACATCCACTGAGGTGTAGCCCAACCATAGCTGCCCATAGGTACAACAGATAAACACGATGCCACTCCCTTGTCTCCATCTGCATTGCTCTTTTTTTAATTTATTTATTCATTTTACTCTGCTCCCTCCTCCTGTATGTGCATCTGGGTGAGAACCAAGCACAAACCTGCCCATCTGATTGAGTAAATCTGCGAACCTGACACCTTCAGAGAAAAACAGGCAGGCCCTGCTGGCAGACAAACGATACTAGCGTCACCCAACCGCGAGCCGAGATCCTGGAATTCCACCAATTTCAGTGGAGGAAGTGATGAATGTCTGTCTGTCTGTGTGTGTGTGTGTGTTGGGGGGGTTAGGGCATGTCCAGGCAAATTTTTTGAGAGAAGTGCAACACCGACTGTCCAAGTGATCTGTCTGTTACAAAACACTTTAAGGTCTGTCATGACTTTACCACTACAGGCTTGTCTTCTATCTTTGCAACTGACATTTACTGTGAGGTTTGATACAAGAAACACCAGCTCTGGATGAAGTGGGATAGCACAGTAACATGAGAACTGAACCGACAAATTGTTCAACTGACCACACTTGCAATGCAAACAGCACGTGTGGTTGACTATTTCAAAAACTGGCGGCAGCATATCAACATTCATCATCACCACTGTTCTGTGATGTGCTGCTGCTCAGCCCTTACTCTGGGCCCCTCGCTATCACGGCAGCACAGTTCAGTGAGTAATGGGCATGGCTAACCACTGGCAAAGTGAATTTCACTCACAGTCTTACACAAGAAGACAGTTCTGGAGGAGTGCCAGAATATATTCACTGCCATCATGTCTAGCAGGGTGTCCTTGATCCTTCTTGTCTTCTTATCCAGAAAGTACTCCTAAAGGGTTTCACATATTACGTGGGTGAGGCAGCAGCATAAATAGACACTTGAAACACTTGACATAGTTTATGGTTAGCAATGGTAAGCCCATTCCTATTTCCAAAGTCATTATCAATGTGGGCCAGGAGTCTGACAATGAAAGCCTCTGTGCAAGTCCTTGAGGGTCATTTAACTCTAATTGCACTGCTAACAGCTTAGGTGGTCTGCTTGTCCTGGGTAAAGACTGGTTACTACTTCTTATACTCTAATCTATTAGCTTCCCTATCAAAAACAAAAGAAAAAAAAAAGTCCACAATTGGAAACAGGCTTGTATTCGATTGATTTAAAGTACGTAATACCAGGACTAACAGTCTGCACAGAGGTTTTACAACTCAGCGATCCATAACAAATACATTTATATACCGAGCCAGAGCCTGGTTCAGAGTCTCATATTTGACAAGGGGTTACAGATGACTCGTCTTTATGGAGACGGCTCAGATTTAGGCTTGTCAGCTTTTAAAAGTTAGTTGTAAAGAGAAACAGAGAGCAAGCAGTGTGCTGCTGCCTGAAGAAGAATGTAAAAAATTCTAATGAGGAGGCTGCCTGGCTGCTGAACTGCAGCAGTTGGGAGCAGAAGTTTGAAAATGGAAGTCTGCTCTAGGCTGCACTTTCCCTCTCCCTGCCCTCTCTGCCTGCTTCCAACCCGACGACTCCATTAGACAGAGAGTTCCTGACACACATGAACAGGTACACGCTGAGACAAAGGCTCTCACTCATACACATACACGACAATGCAAAATTCAGATAATAAAGCTCCAAATTCAACAGAAACCACAAGAATACAAGCTATTCGATTTGGCTCATAACATTAAGTTGTCAGAACACATGGGACAATTACTATTTTTGAATCAGACACAATAAACTGCTTTTTGTTTTTTCAAACATCAAAGACAGAACTTTTCTGTCCCCTGCCAGCTTCTTGAGATGTTATTTCTGCAATACTTACTTACTAAGATCACCTTTTCTTGGAAATCACGTTTGAAATACAAGTTATAGCCTGTGTGTAGGGTCCAATCATGGCTCGAGTTTAGTAATAAATTTGTAGTATGTAATCGTAATCGTAATGTGTCTCGTGGTCAGGGATTAATCTGTTACAGCAGTCTGGTATGAAACGCAGGTTGATTATTAGCAGGTTCGTTGGTCGGCAGTGATCGAAGGTTTGTGTGTAAGCAGCACCAAACTAATAAAGAGCCATGAAGATAGTTCCAATAAACTTTGTCATGAGTGCTGGCATTGGGCCAAAAGCTGACAATTGAAGGCCAAAGTTCACTCTGTCCACTGCCACTCTGATCAGACTCTCACCTGCAGGTGCTTGATGAGCACACTCACACTGTGTGTAATGGCATTGGGGCGATCACTGCTGTGTATAATCATTCAAAACCTGCAGAGGCTGCCCAGATCATATTTTCAACAATCATTTGCCAGAAAATATTTTTGCCATTAATTTGCTGCCTCATTTGAAAAAATAAACAAATACTGAAAAAAAATTCCTGAACAACTGCAGGCCTGGCACACAAACGGTGGGGGAGGGGCTGAGTTTGTAATAATCTTCCATGAACTCATTTTTTAAGCTTTTATGATGGTTATTATCTGGAGCTTCAAAAAGCACCTTAAGAAATTTAATATGACAATTCCACCTTAATCCTGCCCTGCACAGAAAACTTACTGACAACCATTTCCTCACAGGCACGCAGCCAAACAACACAGCTTTTCTCAGCAACCTACAGCACCATTTCCTCCAAGTAAAATAGATTTGTGATTTATATGGGAATGTTTCAGCGTGACATCTGAGAGAGAAAGCTTTGGACTTCAAAACCAAACCCAAGTCTTTGCAAACGTGTCTTTCACCTAGTTTTTCTACTAGCAGCTCCTCTAAGAGGCTGTGAGGAGACTCCTGACTTGGCAGTCATGCATTTGAATTTAACAGCTGCAGGTTTATTGCTATTATACTGAAGTGTTTGTTATACTGTGCCACAAAATGTAGTCAATATTTGTGTTTGACAAACTTTTGTCTTGCTGAACTGAACAACCAGGCCACTTAGATTAACCCCAGAGCTTTTCCCATGAGTGTGTCTCATAAAACAGGGAAGTGTAGGCTTGGCCAGAGAGGTGTTTATAGGGGCACTCCATTTCCTATATTTGCCCAGCAAAGGGTGAGTATGTCTTTTGTAATACCTAAAAAGCTGCAAACTTATGTGTTACAAAACAAATACTCCCTGCTCAGCGTGTGGCTGGCACATATCTCTGTGTGTGCTGGGATGTAGCAGTTTCCATCAGTGAGGCTCAAAATAGAAGGGATGTGAGAGTAGCAACAGTATAATTAACAGAGTTGATGCAAGGAGGAGGGCTGAGTGAATAGTTGGTGTGTTTGCCGTCTGTAATTCAGCCTCTCCACGTGCCAGAAGACGCAGGATTGGGGCTCAGCCAGGGGGCCCACCAAACACTTCCAAGCCTGCTATTACTTCATTCTCGGATCACAGGCACTCATGAACAAAACAAATCAGAGTAGGCCTGCAGTGCAGCTCAGACATCCAATGTATCTAGTATGTTCAAATTCATTTTGACTGCTCCACTGGATCAATGTCATATCACTGCCAGCAGCAGCAGAGTTGTGAAGCTGTAGGACAGGCTAAGCAGAGATAAACAGAGTGGGTCATCAGATGTCAATCAATATGCCAATTAGATCATGGCTTCTTGATTGTGTGAAGGCTGGTGCAGGAGATGAGATGTGTCAGTACATAGCGTGCAGTGCTGGTTGCTCGAGGCTGGGGGCATCCAGTGGTCACACACACACAGCATGCCAGGGAACCATGCTGTGTGCATGTGTGTGCCCATCAGTGAGCACTGGTCAGTTGGCTGCAGCCAGCCCTCGCTGGTCCTCAGCCAATAAGCCATTTACTGATGTGGCTTATGGCTACAAATAGTGGAAGTGAAACGGAAACAGTCAATAATATTCATGAAAATCATCATGCCTAGAGACAACAAGCACACACAGATTTTTATTAAAATACCAATCACATGACCCCCTTTGTTCCTATTGAAAACAAACTACTACTGGAGTTCAACTTTTAGTCCTGTTAGGGGCTCAGAGGATGATATTGTTGGCCGATTGGATCAAACTACTTTGTTCACGTCAATTGAAAGGAGACAGAACTAAAGGGCAGCTAACGAGCCTCCACGTCCATATGACTTAGGGGTGTTTGGACCATGTTATGCTTGCTTACAAGTCTAATGTTTTTTTAATCTTTATTACTGTATTTCAAACTGCAAAAAGTGAATGAGACTGTATTTATGAGCAGTATGTTAAAGTGTGGGTTTGGCTTGAGGACAGGGCCAGGGTGAGAACAGTTAGGTCATCTCGTACAACTGCATTTGAGCAGCAAGGTCAGTCAACAGCAGTCTGATGGATTTTCACACCAGAGGTGACAGATGCCCGTGATGTTTGGAAGTCGTTCGCTGCCGTGTCCTCTCACATCCTCTGCCTGATTACACAGGTAGCAAATGAGCCAAATCACAGAGGATGACGAAGGAAGAATAACAATGAGACCACCCTCGCCACAATAAAGTGCATTTTAATTAATAACAAACGCAGAAATAGTCAGGTGTTCGGAGAGAAAATCGTAGCCTATGCAACAACAACGTTGTAACTGTTGCTAAAATACAGGCATGTTAACTGAAATCTCAGATCGGATAACAGACTGACGGAAAAAAATAATGAAAACACTGTCAGCAACAGAAACTCCCTCAGAAACCCGAAACTCACTGCTAAAATTGTACTTTAAGGATGGAATCATTGAGGAATAACATGTTGGATTGTTCTTCATTTTGATGTGGCTGTCTGGACAGGTTGTGGCAAGACAATGTTATGGAAGAGGAACAGTTGTTTGATAAGGATTTAGGAAAAGTCAAGACCCTGCTAAGGAAAATATGAGAAACAATAGCTTCACTACAGCAGCAGCTCTGACCACAGGCTGTTTAAAAGGCCGCCATATATCATCGGAATATCATCAGATCTGTGTTAAGATGCTCCACAAATGCTTCGGAGTTTATCTTCATCAGTCCAACTGATCTATCAATCGATCAACAGCTGCTTGGCCAACGAAAACACCTCTGCAGCAACCAGGAAAAAGCACATAAACTAATTTGATTGCAGAGATGAATAGCCATCATGGGATGCAACGGTATAGGGGCTCCCCACAGACCAATATCAGTGTCAGAGGAGCACAAGAGTGTTCCTAAGAAACAAATGGATCCTCAGCAGAAGAAAGAGAGAGAGAACAGCAGTCAAAAGAAACACACAGTCGGCCATCATGGAAGGCTAAAGTCAAGGTGAAAGCTTGATTAACATCTGCATTAACATTAACATGCTGACCAAATAATAGCTGCCAGCTGATATTAACTATGTGCCTAATGCACAAGAAGTTTGCTATTAACCACTTCACATTTGCAAGAATGGAGGCAGAAAAGTAAGAATAGATTCTTGCCAAGTAAGCAATTTCAGACAGTAACACCGTGGGCTGCAGTGCTGGGGACAGCACCGAGTGAGGCGACATGAGGACCGGAGCAGTAAAGAAAGACTTATTATCCTCACAGAAAACCTCGGGGGAATTCTCTGCCCTGTCTCTGGAGAAGCCTGGCTGACAGTGTTGTCCCCTACAGCTTGGAGGGCAGCACAATTCCTCGACTAAACACTCAGTGGAAAGCTCAGGTGTGCCTCAGTAATAAGCACCAATTTTCAGAAATGGCAAGTGTTTTCTAAATGTACAGTTCTGCTTGTGAAGAAACTTTAACAAGGACTACAATAACAGCATAGCAAAGTCAAACATGCATAGCATTTCCAGTCATTGATTTTGGCACGTGTCCATGTGCATAACCCAGTACACTTCCAGTCCAATTCTAAACAGTCAGGCCGCTGAGTTAATCAATTCATACAGAGTCATTTGGAGTGAGATAAGTCAGCTAGTGTTGCATAACAGCGGTGCCCTGCTAAATCACAGCCTATGCCAGAAAATCACAGTGCAAACCTGCAGAGTGCTGCTGCTGGCCTGCACTGCACTGCACTGCACTGCATGTACTCCTGCCAGCTCTGCAATTGGGGTTTATACAGCCAGTTGCAGGGAAGCCACATCTCATTTTAAGCAGCAGCCCAGGGTACAGTACATTCAATACTTTTGTTTCCATTAAAGACAAAAAAGAACACTTACTTTAAAATACAGGCGAACAAATTAACATCTGTTTTATTAATAAGACAACATCAGACCGTTGTACCAGTAATTCTTTTGTTTTAGTCTTGGTTTATAGACACAGAGAAAAGCAGAATGCAATTAACATCCCCCCACCCCCATGCCCAAATCCCTGCGGCTGGTATTAATCAGTACGTTTCATCCCCACAAGTCACAGAGGAGGAAAACATACAAGTTTTGACAAGAGTTTTCTGTGAGCCCCTCATTTGCATCTTCCAGAGTGTTTTCCTAACTACTGTTTGGTATTTTAACACCTGATGTAGATTTCTCAGGTCTGTTAAAAAGTCGGCAAAAAGTGAACATCCAGGGCAAACCAGGATGTGTGCACAGCTACAAGTTTTCTGTTTCTAGTAGAAAACACTCACAGATGACTTCCTCCCTAATCAGCATTCAAGGCCACCTTGAGTAATAAATAAATCCTCCCAATCATGGCAACAACACGGCCTGACCTCCTCTAACAGTAATGATAATCACTGAACTAAATGCTAGTTCTGTCTAAGATACACAGAAACATTATAACCTTCATTTTAACAGTGGAAAAACATGTTAGCATATTGAACTTTGAGGGCTTCTACATACATGTATTCTGCAAGCACTTGTCCATTTCCTTCCATAGATGACAGCTTTTACTTTCAAATGAGTTTCTTGTGTAGCAAAGCTATAATCAGGGTCTCCAGGAATACATCAATGAAACACACAGGAAACAGCCAGCGAGGGAGGAAAGGCTGGGAAAGCAGCCATGTTTGTTATTAACTGGCCCTATCTGTCCTTTGCACCTGGAGCAACATGGAAAAAAGTCTCTTGGCCTAATTCATTGGACGGCACACTGTTATACATTGTATAGCCTAATGATTTCAACATCAATACTGAGTTGTTTCTGCTTTGTTACAGGCTGAGGTAATACAGATCTGCATGAATAGCAGTAGTGGCAGACCTTTTCCTCCACACTTCAGTCCGTCCATCTGAAACTTCTATTTGTTTGAAAAGTCATCAGAAACCAGCAAAGGGAGCCTTTGGTTCACAGTGGTCTCATTCTTTCCTCTCAGCGTTACTAAGAGCAAGGCAGGAACTCGCAGGGTGGAAATGGATTCCCTGGTTCCAAGGCAAAGGATGTGGAACTTTGGAGCAACACGGGGAGGGATTTTTTTGGAGTACAGGAAATAAAGCGTTACACAAACTACAGCAAAAATGCTTTAATTATATCAGAACTTTCAAAGAGCAGTGAACTTTAAAGAGCTCACACAGCGCATTCCTACGCCAGCATTCCCGTTTTACTACACATCACATGGCAAGAGCAGCTCCTGAAAGTAACAAAACAGTTGTAAGCATGAACAGGAATGAGGACAAGCTGAACAGACCTGTCTATGCACTGAGATCTGTTTTGAGCTCAGCCATGACCAAACCCTCGCGCATTCCTGCCTGCCTCTCAGATTTCTGTCCACAGGAGAGACAACAGCAAACCCTCTGTGGTTTTTGTATGTGGAATTACTTTCCACCACTGCCCACACAGGCTCTGCATGGGGCACGGGTCTGTAACTCTGCTTGATGTTTTGATTCTTCTCCGAGCAGAGTTCTGTAATCCGCTCCAGAGAGAGAGCGTAGAGGCCAAACAGAGAGACAGTGTAGCAACTGGCAGACATGTCCAGACAGTACCGAGCACGTCATCACAGTGTGGCAGTGGAGATAGCCTGCAGCAACACATCATCATCAGAATCCCAGATTTCATTCTGGAAAATTTTTCTTCCTTCTCGCACTTTAAGTTCTTTTAACTATGCGGTTGTTTGTCGAACCGTTTCGAACTGATTTTTTTCTTCCCCTTCTTCCAGTCCGATGTCGTACTATTCTCAGCATGTATGAGGTTTGATGGGAACAGAAAAGGGGAATTACACAGTGTCTGATCTCTGCATGACTGTGGGTTTTGATTTAGGGTTGAAAGTTGGAGACAGGATGACAGAAAACCAGTAACAGAGATGTTTTGCTTTAGTTCATGAGCATATGAGTAACAAGACCACTAAATGAACATGCCAATGTCAGTCAGGTAAGGAGCACATCAGTTTTAAAAGCAAGACTTTGCACCTGTTCCTACTAAACTCCCTCAGTGTCTGTGAGTCCTACAGAAGCTCCAGCAAGGATAATTACAGAGCCTGAACTGCCGTGCATTTTTGCAAGGTCAGAATTCCCCAAACTTTGTGGCAGTTGGGGTGAAAAGGACGGGAATTTTCCTTTGTCTGCATGCATTTACTGTGTGACAGTGCGCTGAAAAGGGATTACATCATCACCATTGTGGGTTCGAGCCCTCTGCTTTCCCCCATTGGCTGGTATACAGTGGACTACCCGATCCAGACAAAGACAGAGCATTCCAACAGTTTAGCAAGCAGGAAATGCAGACCTGTAGTCACACCTCATTACAATCAAACTCATCGACCCGCTCAGTCACCAGCAAAAAAAGACACTCGCACGGAAAAAGACTGCTGGAGGCCACATTACCATCAAGTCATTTGACTTCTGACTATGGGCTGACTAACACCGGTCAGACACATCACTCATGTTAAAACTGACGCAGCTTCCCTTTCTAAAAAAACAAACAAAAAAACACTGATAATATGTCAAGCTGTTACTGAAGGTTGTGTCAAACCTCGTGAATACATGACTCATTTCTGTGTCTGTCGCAGAATCAACAAGGGAGAAGAAATTAGCCTTGTAGTCGACACCTGTCACGTTGGCGCACCAGATCACCCAGGGCCATAACGCAAGGTCTGTTTGGTTCGTCGTCTCGTCTGTCATCAGTAACAGGGGTGACAGGGGCACAGGCTGAACACCAGCCACTCAGCTGGTGCAGCAAAAAGGTGAGATCAAGAAGAGAAATGACGTAAGCTTCAAACTTTGTGAGCACGCCCGAGAAGCTTTGAGAAGAACATGGTAAACACCTACTTCAGACATTAAGATCATTAAACCAATAAAGTATAATTCACTTTTGACTCGAGAATTAATCATAATAATAATCTCATTATATTGATTATGAAATGAAAACAGTTACTTTAAGCATTTCATGATGGTCACTTAGCATAATTGCAGCACACACATTCCAGACTGGCAGATTCTAAAGCAGTACAATGCTGCTCTTGTTGTTGTCTTTTATCTTTGCTCGAGCTATTCCCTCCGAGCCAATGCACAAGAGACAATAGAAACATAAGCTCAACTTAGCAACAGGAAGCATCCCTCTGTGAATGTGTGAGCACGTCTGAAAGACTACTACGAATGAGGCACAGTAACAATCGTTATTGTATTGTGACAAGTATGATGCATAAAAGTGAAAATAGAAACACTGTCCTTCAGTAATAAAACAGTGGGGGATTATTTATGCTGGTAAGAAAGGAAAGCAGTGCCTTTTTTAAGGAAAAGTCATGTTTAGAGATTGCACACAGAAGCATTTTGATGAAAGCAGCCCAAACATAAAAAAAAACCCTCATCTTTTGATTTGTCTTGTCAATGATTTTTTTCTCATTTCATCTTCCAGCTGTTATGGTTGCAAACTAGTCTCCCTAACTGACATGCTTTGAGGCCCACGCAGTAATATCTTATCTTAACCTTGAATGGTATTTTTGTCAGCAACATAAAACACAGACTTGCTGGCCCACTCTGGCATTTCTGATTAAAACAGAGCACATATGCTTTCCCCGATGGCGATATAAAACTGCTGCATTTGCCTCAGATTAATCCTCTATAAAGAAATCCCATCAGTGAAAGCAAGAAGCAGTCCAGTGTGAATAATATCAAGGATTTAGAACAAGCTAACAGGACAGGACTTAGACTCACCAGTAGAAATGGCAGTGCAGCTGTGTGATCAGTGAAGCCCACCGCAGGTCAGCTAAGCCTATCAAGAATGCTAAAAATCCTTGATCCTTGCCCAAAGCTAAACTCCAAAGCTTCCTTTATTCACCTGACTCATGCCAAGTTATCCAACTCCCACGAGCTCTGCTACTGGAGCGGGCACTACGGCTGAGTTAGAGGGCAGCCCAGTGATTTTCAGTCTCTTACCTGCATTATTGTGACTGGTTTGTTACAGCGGATATTTTTGTAAATATACTCATTTTACACACAACACTGCTTGAACTTGAAAAGCTTGGCACGGCTTCCTGGTCGTTACTGACTAAACAAAACTCTGTTTACCTTGTTGCCTTGCTTTGCCAGCTCTGTCCTATTCTATGATGTTTACACCACTGTAATGTGTTTCCCCTCTCTATTCCTAAACAGTCTCTGTATGCCCAGAGTGGACAAAAGAGGCTGGTTTTGTGTACATTCTGTGCTTTAAGCCTAAAAAAAACAACAAAAAGGAGGATCTGACTGAGTATTAAATGATCAAAATACAATGGGGGGTGTGATGTGCAGAATATTACATGACATATTGATGGGCCTGAAGGCAATCAGCTTGGCATAATCTGTTCAACAAGATGATGAACGAGGCAGAGCTTTAGCCACACCAGAGCTCACGCGGCCAGGTAGCTGTGACACCTGCCTGAGTCCCCTCCTCGTGTGGCAACAAACACGGGGAGTACCGAGCAGTAAAAACACTGATTTTCCGATGCTGACAGTCACACAGTGAGCCATGCACACGTCCTATAGCGCTGTGGTGTAGCACCATACCACCTGTGAATCGTCTCCCCAAAGCAGTGCTGGGAACAATGCCCTTGACTCACACAGCGACGCAGCGGATGCATACATTTTGACAGCCTCGAGTGAGAAACGTTTCTTATCGAGTCCACTTCGTCACTGGCATCAAACCCCATTAATTAAAAAAGACAGTGGCACTGATTGCGCACTGGCTCCACACTGCACCTTCCCACCGCACAAAGATGTGCTTTGTCCACAGACAGCCGACGGATGTGTGTGGACACCTTGTCGAACGAACAACAACAGCGCACATGACTACGACCACGTTCCCGACTCACCTTTCCTCCTTTCCGCCTCAGGCTTGTGGATGTCACACAATACGAAGCGGGTTTTCCTCCTTTTGTTTCAACTCGTAACAAGGTCCGAACACACAAACTACGCGGCGCTCTTCCTTAACTTCGCGGGAAACGTGTTCGTGTCCGTTCAAATCGAAAATGTCCCGGTGTCTTTCTTCCGAAAGGCAACTTGGAAGTTTGATACAAAGTTATGGGTTTGCGTCGCTGCGCTATGCAGCTGCTGGAGGGATGAGATCATTCATGCAGCCTCCCCTCTCTCTCTCGCTCTCTCTCTCTCGCTCTCTCTCTCCCTCCCTCTCTCTGTGCCACGGAGTCTCGCGAGAAGGCGTCGCGGGCAAAGCAAACGTTTCCGTGGCAACAGCGCTCACCTGTAGTGGGTAAACTGAGAAGAGGTGAAACGAAGAACTCTCACTCTGCGCTGAAATAATCATAATCATAATCGAACAGAATGTATTGCGTGTGTCTGTGTTATTTTACTTACAACCACAAATGCAGGACCCACTCAACTATTAGTTGTGGAAAACTAGCAACCTTTAACGTACTGTTGTCCTGTTGAAGATTTACGTTGGTTAAACATTCGAAATAAATTCTAAAATTGTCTTAAACTGAACTTGCAGTGTCATAAAATGGCCATTGTATAAACATTTTCCTTATGTTTACTGTTTCGCTCATATCGCTGTAGTTGCATGCAGGGTTTTCTAGATTAAACTACGTTCAAATTAAAAGGAGGCGAATCGTCTAGAGATGAAGTTTGAATTTTTGTTACATTTTACACAAATTTGAAAGTAGTTAGGTGTGTTTAATTCATTTTTTAAATCATTTTAATCGATTCCAACATTTTCGAAAACTGAATTGAGTGATTCATTTCTCAAACATAAACGATCTTCGGTGGTATTTTCTGCAAGCTATGAGGAGCAGTGCAGAGGGTGGTGTTCCCTGGTGTTCCTCCTCTAATATTTGCAGCTTCTAATTGCAACATTACTGAATGTCAACCAGGCTACAGACCATCTGACCTGTGGGAAATATGCAGTAGTAATCAAATACATGCAAAGACAGCGGTCTAGTCCAACCTACAAACCTTTGACGGTGTCAGATGACTGTTTCGCTGTTATCCCCATATCAACCCACCAAAGACATTAGGGCGCTGCCTGACCCGTGCAGCCTTTGGCTCTGACATCATCAGCTGATGTGGATGTTAACTGATGTGCAGAAAATCCACTGCTAATCTGCAGACCTTGGAAATAATGCATACTGTGCATAGAAAATTAAAGCTGGACAAGAGCTTATTTACGCAGCCGAAAAAATCAATGCTTTCCTAAATGTATGATTTAGGACTTGTCTTCGAGTGTCTCTGTGGTAGAAAAGCGTTCCTGCAGTTGTAAAGGGCACTGGTATCAGCAGATCTTACTTGGAGATGTGTGTGTTTAATGAACTCAGCAAATAAAGAATGAATTAGCAGGCTAGAGGAATGCAGAGGAATGTCCTGTGAGTTATTTTAGTGAGTGTTAATGTGCACAGTGAGTGTGCAATGACAACATGCATTATAATTCCACATTTTTCCTACTGTATTTCAAGCCTCATTACTATGCCCACACAGAGCTGCTTCAGACGTGACAACATCTATGTTTTGTCACCCTGGCATCAGAGGCGCACATCTTTACAGCAGGTGCCTCACTGTATGTATAGTGAAATTAAGAAAAAAGCAGATTAGTCAGAGAACACGTTGGATTTAAGGGGTTTATTCCAGAGCAAACATTTTGTGAGAGTGTGTGGTGAATGTTAATTCCTATAAGCATGATTGAAGATATCTGTATGATCAAATCCGTAGCACCACCTGCTGGCCACACCAGCATATGACAAGAAACAAAAGGAAATGCAAAGGACTGCTTTTCAAGTGATCATTTCTAGAAGTGTGCCCCACATGCGTTTAAACTTGTAATTTTATTGTAAATTAAATACATTACATATGTTGAATTTACTCCTCCACTACTCTTAAGCATTAAAAGGCCTCAGATAATATTCCCTCAGCTTTTAAGAATATCACCCTCATATAATAAAGCTTAAAAGTGTGCAGGACAGCATAACAGCTTTGACTTCGATTGATTAGAAGTCATGAACAGATACAGACTATTCTTAGGTCTTGGTTAATCTTAACAGTCTTTGAATGTCGGGTTCGATATCAATGGTTGGGAATTTTTTGCTGTATCTTTTAAAGGGTTCTCCCTCTGGCCCAATGAGGAATTTCTCAAAGTTCCAAGAGACGTCCGTCCTGTTGATGGGACTCCAAATGAGAAATTTGGGATCCTGCATGAGGGAGCTGGGGTCATCATCAGGATAAGGGAGCTTGTCTTTAAGATAGGCAAAGACCGGATGCGTGTTTGTTCCATTGACGTCACACTTCTCAAAGATGGTAAAATTAGGTTGATAGCCGCCGCCGGGGCGCACATGCTGCAGGGAATTCAGGATCTCACCATTGGAGCAGTTCTCCTGGAAAACACAAGCTTCCATGTTCATATTGTCCAACTGGTTTACATTCCTCAGCAGTATGGTGAAGGCTTCATTTCTTACAGTTTGGTTGTAAGAGGACTTTCTATGAGAATAACGAGCAGATACTTAAAATCTACCAGTAACCACAGTATCTTAGGCTTAAGAAGCAACTATACTTGGAACACCATGTAATCGTGGTGTTCTTTTGAGTTACTTACTGGTGAAAGCGACAGCAATCAGCCTCACCTGATAGCTAACATGTTCGTGTTCAAAAATGAAACTTAGGATACAGGAAGAAAGCTCAAAATCTTATTTAAATGTATCAAAAAATAGACTGAAAACAACGCAGAGCTTTGATTATGTGGTGGAATTCAGGTCTAGTTTCTGATTTGGAAAAACAAATTTCATATCCAGATGTAAAATTAAATTTAGTGAGCCTTGTAACAGCTGAACTGATATATTGGTTTTGACATGAATAATAAAACATCATCAGAGAATTATATGCAATATCTGTCTCCTATCAAGACCAAATGGTGAAGGGTTGTACCAAACAGCCTGAGGAACAGCTGCTCAACTCACCTGATATCCAAACTGGTTACAAGGAAAACCCAAGACCACCAGCCGATGGGGGTACTTGCTCTGAAGCTGGTTGAGCTCGCTGAAGTCCCGGGTGGTGGTGCCTCAGAGCGAGGCCACATTCTCTATCAGGACCACCCGTCCCCTAAATACATTGAAATCCACAGGGTCTCCTTCCAGCGTGGTGGCCCTCAGGTCATAGAACGTCTTGGCTATGAAAGTCATCTCAACTCCTGTGCTTCCACACTGGAGGCAGATGGGATCTTAGCGTGTGATTGTGTCCAACTGCTTGGTCACCTGACTGACTTGGGGCTGAAAAGTGCCTTTCATGGGTGTCAAATGGTTCTGTGGGAACCTGATCCACCTCTGACACACAATACCTTATAGACAGCCTCAGATAGATTGATGCAAACTGATTGTAAAAGCACATAAGTACATGAAGTAGTTCTTGCATGATTTACAATGTGTGTTTTCCTATGTTGGCTGTGCTTTTGAAAATGTTGCAGTTTTATAAGCATTTATTTGAACCTAATTGACATTAGAATCCTTTTAAAATGCTTTGTCCTTTCAAAGGGTGTCAGTTGAGGGAGACAACATGTGTTATGGCATTTATTTGACTTTATGGCATCTCTATGACATGTATCCGTTTTCTCAGCCATCAAAAATTTAACATGTGATCACCTGTCTTTCACAGTAGTTGATGAAAAATGAATGAACCTGTCTGACGCTGTGTGTGAGTGACGCTGTGTCCTAACTTCACTCTCAAACCAAATGTGACTCAGCAAGATTCAGATACCCGATTAAGATTCCCATACCCAATTAATGACAATTTCAGTTTATTAACTTATATGTTGCTTTGTTTTTTGCAACAGTTTCAAGCACTGTATTAAAATTACACCTCCGTGCAAACCCTGATAAAAATATTTCAAGCAGCACTACCATCGCTTAAAAGCATAAGACAGAGTAGGCCAGTCACAGTCATGGAACAAACTGTACATATACATTAAGAATGGTAAATAAACATGTACTGCATTCAGAAAGGTGAACAAACATGGCACAACATTGTCTCCCTTGAGGAAATAAGTCCATTGTGTAAGTGAATCCATCCCTGCTTGGTTTGAGTTTCGAGATGTAAATAATTCATCTCTGTCCTGTATCCATCGCCATCTCTGTTCATCTCTGTCCAGCTGTAGCATTATATATAGCCCATGCAACTTAATAAACCCTTTTCTTTCATACAGATTCACTTGTCAATGAATTTGTAAATGAGTGTCCTTCATATCCAATTTTAAAAAGTAACAAACAAAGAAAAGCTAATGGGATACGCTAAATTGATTAAACAGATGTATAAGTGCATTTCAGAATAAAAGAGAGCATGTGCTTTGATAGTTTGGCTGCAGCAAATGGCTGCAGAGCCACCTTCAAGTACAAATCTTCACTGAAAAGAGAGGTCAATGATCATGCAACAAAATCAGCCCCCTGCTGGTTGCTGCTGCTAGCTGCATTTACTGCCATGTACCTTCACCTACTTACAAAAAGTGAAACTAACTGAGCGCCCTCTTCACCAACAGGATCCATGAAGAACGTGGAACAAATGTCTTTAGCTACAGCAGGAGCCATGGCACAGTGACACGTCTGTTCCTAACAGGCGCACGTCCTCTGAGTGTGGTTTTTGGTTTCTTGAACGCCACTCTCTTCTTCCAAGTCAGCCTTCTCCAGATAGTCATCCAGAGATCCCAACAAGACGTCCACGTCTCTCTTGTGGGCCTGCAGCACCAGTTCCGCCGCACGAGTGAAGGACTGAAGGAATGAGGAAGTGAAAAATAAATACACAGATGATAAATAAGAATGTAGCAGCAGGTTCCGTGCAATATTTGTGTACATGTCTAATTAGCAGACGGTTTCCTTGGAGAAGCACCCTGGTTCCCACCTCATTGATGTTACTGCTGTTGGAGGCACTGGTTTCAAAGAACTCCATTCCATATGTTTCTGCCAGCTGCAAGGCCCAGTTGGATATAGTTAGACATAACTACAACTAAAGGTATTTCACGGCTTTAGTCTTCATAAATAATTTCATAAATGATGTATACATTCGTTTAGTCTCGCATCACAACCAACTTTCACATTCTGTGTAAGCAAGGAAAAAAGTAACAAAAGCTACATTACTACAGTATTTCTGTCCCATAGTTTGTTAAATACTTGCCAAGCTGTGATTTAACTGTGTATCCTTTAGAAATGCCAGCATACCATTTAGCTTTAGAGCTATTTTGAGGTGAACACAGTACAGTATCACATAACAAGTTAAGTTAAACAAGTGACAAAATGCAAAAAGACCATTTTTTAAAAATAACTAATAAAAACCAGAAAATATCGTTAAATCAAACCTTGCTCCCTTGGTCTTTTGTCACCTGCCTCCTCAGCTCCTCATCAGACTTATTTCCTACCAAGATCCTCTGCGCCATGTCTGGGGCATACTGCAAAACAAAACAAAAGAACACAAGACAGACAGCACCGAGATAAGGGACCTCATCATCTTGTCACTCACAGTAAGCCACTGGGAGTTCAGCAAGCATAAACAGTGCTCTGAGAGCTAATATAAATGCTGGGTCACTGTGAAGGGGCAACAAGTGCAAGAGAGTGAAATGAGAGTGCTTATTGCCTTACTTCATCCACATCACTGACCCACTTCGCTAGGTGCTGAAAGGACGGCTTGTTTGTGATGTCGTAAACAAAGATGATACCCTGGACAAGAATCCGCAAGTGAAAACAATTAAAGAATGAATGCTGCTCATGAAGGTAACTTGACTCCACTGAGTGTTTATATGGAGAGATCACCTGTGCCCTCCTGTAGTATTGTTTGGTAATAGTCTGATAACGTTCCTGACCAGCCGTGTCCCTGCACAGAAGTACACAAACGACACACGTGAGCAGGAGAAGAGTATGCACATCAGCATCCCGTAAACGCAGTAACTTTATAAGTAACTTACCATATCTGGATTCGCACCTTGATTCCATCTATTTCTAAAGTTTTCATTTTAAAATCAACTCCTGCCAATAAAAGAACAAAATGACACTTTAGTTAACAGAAAGCAGGGTTAACACAACACACACAGAAGCAATTTATGATGCAACTACACTCTGGAATCACTTAAGCAACTGGTGAAAACTGTTCAAATAAAGCTTTGGTTCAAAAATTGAAGGTCAGAAAGTTGTGAAAAATACCCATCAAACATTCAGAAAGGCTGAGGCAAGAGAAGAAAATCCTTCAACATCTTCAAATTGCTTGTTTTGACTGACTAACAGTCCAAAAACCCAGAGGTTTTTAAGTTTACCAACATAATGTATACATATACAATTTGTACAATACATATACAATACACGGCTCTCTGAATGACACCCGGCTCGTGTCAGAAATGAGGGTGCAGAGCTGTAAAGTTTACCAATAATGACAATATCTTGCATCTAGAAGCATGGGGTTTAAGTACAGTGCACTTTCTCAAACAACTGGGTTTAATCCCACGTAAATCCTTCCCTCCTGAGACCCTGCTCTCCAGCTTGTTCTCCACAAAGCTTTCAGCCTGAGCACTCTGCACTACAGCACCTTTCCCTTACAGTCACACAAACAACCTACACGTACCGCCTGCCATGGGAAATAAAACAGCCCCAACTTTTTCCGCAGTCATTAGTCTATCACAGTCAGGAAAAGAGGCAGCAGTGATATGAAGCACTAATACCAATCAATCCACAAGTTCCTTTTTTTTGTAAGTGAAAACAAGATAAAAGGAGATAGATAATTTTTTTTATTATTTCCTGGAACCTTTTCTATTGTAATTGAGTCATATTTCTCAGGCCTCTTCTACATGTTTTAATATCCGTATCAAGGTCATATTTCGGGTGGAAAATGTTACTATTTTAACATAGCCACGATTAGTATGGCTGCTTTAGTGCTGACATATTTTTTCAGTTTCAGGGCTGTTATGACCCAGGGCAGTTTGTACTAATCCTCCGAGATAATTAGGCCTGCTTCTACACTTTGAATTAAAGCAAAAAACTGGTATGAGAATTAAACTTAATTTTGCACCCATTTTTTTTTAGGTACTCCATGATGTTTGTCCGGTTCAACCTGACCCTTACAGACAGACAGATCTGATGAGTTTTGAAACAGAAGACGTCACTGAAAACTTGTTGGATGGCTTACCGATGGTGGAAATGTGAGAAGGATCAAATTCACTTTCCGTGAACCTGCGCAACATGCAGGTCTTCCCAACCCCCGAGTCTCCGAGCATCAGCAGCCTGAACAAAACGTCGTATTGTTTAGCCATGACCATAAACTAAAATATAGACGAAAACATGACTATCTTATGCAGCTTCAGGCTGATGTCTTCGCCTCAGCGTTGTGCTGCCTTTAGGGCGCCTCGTCAATATCCCCTTTTAAACTCGGACAAAGTAAAAACAAAAATTAAAAATTACAACTCCGACAACTACAAAAGTTGTTTAAAACTAATTGGCTTTTTTTTTAACAAATACAGCAAGCTATTTTTATGGTTCGCTTGGACGAGTAAAGAAGGCTGTTTAAACACCGACAGTTCTGGTTATCTTATTTACGTTTAATCTAAACAACGTATTAAATGTATCACCTTTTCTTTACGTCTTCTGGTGGCCTCATTGCCTTCTCCCTTACAGTCTTTACTCTGTTATAGATACAGTAGATTATTTCAGTTATATTTTATTTTCAGTTGGTCTGTGTTGCAAAATTTCCTACGACCATAGAAGGCACCATGCGACCTGCATCCTAGAAGAAGACAGCCTCCTGTAGTGGGAGTGTCAGCGGGGACACAACCCACTGAGCTCAACCCAAATTCAATATTTAAATTCAACAAACACGGGCAGGGCCAGGTGTCAGTAACACGCACTTTGTTCAGTGTCTTTTCCCCTATGTATTTTATAAGATACATATTTTAAAAACAAACAAAAGTGTACTTTTTTTTTTCCATATTTATGTTGTTCCTGTCGGTGCATAATACTGGTGAGTACAAAGTCAATTAACTGTCATTTATTTAGTTTATTTTTGTGCCTATAAATTATTAAATATTTAGTTAACTATAAAAATCAGGCTTTAAAAATGCTATATGTGTAAAATCCCTAAAGGAGACGCTTGTTAAAATTCAAATGTCCCTCTAAAACGTTTTTTAAGCTTCATTCATTCTGGATCTCCCCTGAGTTTCAGAGAGGCAGCCTCTCTTTGCAGGGATATGATGATCACACTTGGAAGCTGCCCAGTACAACCAAAGTCTGATGTGCGGGTTGAGGGCACCTCAGCAGTGGTGCTGAGGGAGGTGCCGGAGCTGCTTTAACACAGGATTTGTCCAGAGGGGGCAAGTGGATACTGTGTCTTCAGCTGTAGCATGTATGCAGATACCTGCCTCCAGGTGCTCCCATTGTCCATCTAATATATGAAGAAAAACAAAAATCTGAAGTATCTATTTGTACCACCTTAAGCTCAGAATCCTCTAATATGTCAGTTAATTTTGCCTCTTGATTGTTTTGATTCTCTTGGCAATTTCTTAAATTGGATTAAACACATCCGGTTATTTTATTAACTGGAACTGATTGATTAATTAACATAGCTGGTTTAGTCCAAACACATAAAACGAACATAGTAATACAGTTTAATACACTGGATACTTACCTAAGATTTTAGTGAAAACATGCTGAGTCACAAATACATCCCAAAAGGATAAAATAGTTTTATTTATATTCTCATAATAAAGGTATGCCTTAACTTGCAAGACAACCATTGGCAGTATGTACAACATACCTGTAATTTCCATGGAATGGAACAAACAAATATTGATCACGTACACACTAATTTAACTCTGCAAAAAGGAAAAAAAAAAACAAAAAACAAAGAAAGATAAACATTCCCAGGACAGGCAAATATTTCAAGGGAAGGCTTTTCATTTTCAGAGCTGACACCATGTAAGAGTATACAGTGTTATATAGTACACACTGAAAAGGACTTCCATAAACAAAAATAAAGGTCACTGCCCTTTAACTGCATTGTGTAACATTCAGCATCTATTGGGGGATTTATTTATACCCACATTTTATGTGATAATAATAAAAATAGAGGAAAATAAATAGTTGAACCTGCAAAAAATCCATTAAAACAGCAGGTCAACTTGTTCATCCTCCTGTGTTCTTTGACAAATCCCAAGCCAAGCATGAGGGAGATCAGACGTAAGGGTAAGAAATCAATTTTGGTGCATCACTATAAATAGAGGGGTTCATTTGATTACACAAACATTTTTAAAGACAAAAACTTCCGCCACCTACACTGAGTAAGGAGTGTCGCATCTTGCATAACAGACATTTTTTTTTTGTCAAAAGCAACTTCACATTCTTTTCTGGAAAAGTATGAATATTAAAAAGGTACACTATGTCAAAGGTCATAAAGTCTCACAACTCCAACACAGAAAAAAAAAAAAGATAATTGTGTTTTATGTAGCTTTACTAAAGCCTCATACCTTGTAATCTCCATATTGTGAACATGATTATCATGTTATCATGAGACTTGGAAACCATAAAATCCTTCAAAACTGCAGAGCTGCCTTACGTTTGGGGTTTTTAAAAGTTGCTGCTGGGCCACAAAAAGAGTGAGAGGATGCTTGCCAGGAGGAAAAAGAAAGGCAGAAGCATTTTATACATAACAGCACCTCTCTCACACGGTCTCCACCTCGTCTCATGGACTGGCATTAGAAGGCAGGACCAAGTGTGAACAGGTAGGAGGAGTTGGGAGGGGTAGGGGGGGCTGGTGGGCAAAAAGAGTCTGTTTGAAGAACTGGGGTCGGCCCGAGTCTAGCTGGGCTCCACGCGCAGCTTCTTCCTGCTGGGCGGCTCGTCTGGCTCTGATTCGGAGCTGGAGTCGGACCCGCCGTCGAAGGCGGACACTGCGCTCCCTTTGCGGTTTGTGTACAAGCTGCTATCGGATGAGTAGTTTGTCTGGAGCTGAGTGTTCCCCTTGGCCTTCTCCAGTGCACGAACTGCAGCAGCACCCACAGACAGACAGACACAAAAATACTACACTAAATACCACAAATACTGCATACTGCTACTGAAAGAAAACACACTTCATCATAAAAAGTAAAACACTCACCCTGCTGCTCCAGCAGTGCATTCTGCCTCTTTAAGTCATCAATGTCCTGCTGGTGGGTATGGTTTTTTCGCCTCATGTACTGGATGTACTCGGTGGCTTTGTCTAGAATCTGAGCTCGGGAAGCCTGTTTGACAGAGTTCTGTCAGCAAAAATTTCAGAGAGCCATGGGACAATGCTGCAGTGTCTTTTTGTTCAGGTAAAACACAGTATTCTGTCTCTAAACATGCAGAAATCACAGTGTTAAACAGAACCATTCCAGGGGTCAGTGATGTTTAGCACTTGTGCTAATCCAGATATATTACAGAATGAGTTCTAGCACACAAAAGGGGAAAAAAAACAATTTCCTCTATGTTGAAGCACAATCACACCTGCAGGCTGAATTATGCCACTGGATGTTGTACTATTCATATTTAATATAAATGATTTACTGACTGATACAGTGAATTGTAGATAAAATACACATCTCCTCTGCTTCCAGCTGGTGGTAACTAAGCTGTTCAAACATTGTGACAATGATGACCAGATGTTATGGGTCATTCAACAAATTTAAATATTAGATTTCAACATTAAAGTTATGTCATTTTGGGCGTATATTTTAAAATGATGCCATAATTTTCTCTTTCCTCTACTTCAGACCTCTAAGTACTTTGAGGGGTAAAAAGTGAAACAATGTCTGACAAAGTGGCTAATGAGACTTTATTGCTGTTAGCGACCAAGTCGACAGAGCTGTGAAAACAACACAGCAGCACAAGAGAAGAGAACCTGCATTTTATTCACCTGCTGGTCGTCTGCACCAGAGAAATGCAGCAGTCCCCTGAACTTTATGCTGTTTGTGCTGACTTCAGGCTTTACGAAGATGCTTTGCATGTGCACTACTAAATAAAATCCCAACACGTCAAAGTTCAGTAAAGGAAATAAGGGCCAGTGGGTTCATACTGACTGTTTATCATTTGCTTCCCCTCCTTTTCCTGGACATCCTTTCAGGCTTAGTTGACATAACTTAAAAATATAGATAAATATTTTCCTTGCATGTATTGGAAGGTCAAAAATGATTGTATCTTCCTCTCACCTTCTCTCCTTGTAATGAAGGCACAGAATCTCGTAAACCGTGAAAGCTGTCTTTAATGTGGTCCCTGCGTTTGCGCTCAAGCGCGTTGTGATGTGCTCGCTTGTCTGCCTGCAAAGGAACAGGCATCATTTATTCTCAGGTTATTCATATGAAAATGCTGAAGGAAGAACCAAGGAAGACACGGCCAAGATTTTCTATTGTTTTTCCATGTCATTTTTAACATGTAAGAAGACTCCGGGGAGCAACTTGAAGCATTAATATACAAATGCTGCATCTTTACATTGTAAATAAGAAGACTAAGCTGCAGTCTTTATCTTTCACAGGGCCCTTGTGTCAGCTGAGCCTCAAGCTAAACACTGTTTTGACTAAACTGCTCATTAAGATGATTGGCGAGAGTTTGGACAGGGTGCAGCCTAAGTTAAGAATTATGGGACAACACTGAAATTAACTTTCCTGCCTAAATGTTACCAATTGCATTTATAAGGTATCAAACACAACCAATGAGAACACAGAGTTCTGTCATGTTAAACCTTATCAACAATGTGATTCAGGGCCGCAGACATATTTAGTTAAATTACTGGTTACGGACATAATGGTGCAGTATGCATGTGTCAGACATTTAAGATATTATACACACCCTAATCCTTATAAATCTGAATGTATTTCTTGGTCTTCTTATTACTATAACTTTAATTTTCCAGGTCAAACATAATAAAATATATAAACATGGCATAATTACAGAATAAAGTAAGATGTGTTCATGCATATACACGCATTTTTAATTTAGACGTTTCATTGTATATCATGAATAAAAGCTGCCAATGACTAAAACTAAAGCTTGTTTTTTTTACTATCCTGTAACGTTAGACATAATCAACAGTGTAGGTTTAATAGGCCTACCAGCATACTGCATGTATACCGTGGCTCTATGAGGATACAAAGCTGGAGATCCCAGCTCAATCAAATGGGGGGAGGGGAATCCATGGCTCTGAGAAATATGTGATCAGATCGACGATCTAGTGTACAGTCCATTAAAACACCAATGCAATATTATGAGTTATTAAATGCAGCTGACTGGTACACCGTGGGAATTTAAATTAGCATGTACAGTATGTTTTAAGTTGCATTTGACAGATGTCTCAAATGCAACGTCAAATCCGGCAGCAGCACTGAATTTTCATTGTAAAATTACGCACTCGAAAAGGCCCAGTGGGCTGAAGGAAACTAACAAAACAAACTCGTCCGGTCCCTAATGCACAAAACACGAAAACACGAACACAGTCGTCTCTGGTGTCCTACTTGCACTGCGGTCAAGTGAGCCGTCGTTTGGATTCCTTGCGCGTCTATTTATGCAATTACGGCACTGGTGCTTGCAGTCACACGAACGTGTAAACAGTCCGACTGAAGACTTGTTCAAAGGCAAGCACATTTCCGTCTTAGTGACCGTGCAAAATCCGACTTTGCTTCAACTTTTTCGAACACTATAGTATCCAGGGCCATTCTGAACAGGACCCAATTGGGCTTTTCAGCAAACCGCTTTAAGAAACGTTTTCAGGATGTGCCTTTGACTTCAGGAGTGTATTTCCATTTGGTTTCCTCCCAAAGTGAACTGCAGTAACACTTCAGACTTTTATATTTTGTATAAATATATCGTATATTAAAATAGTCGAGAGCCTAGTGAGTAAATATCCATCTGGAAGGTTAACAAACTTGTTATGGAAAAGGCTCGACCATAGTTTTCTACGCATTACAATGGGTATTTTCAGAGAATATGCCTTTATTATTTACATGGAGTTCAAGAAGTCCTCAGCGACCATCTTTTACATACTTTTTGGGCGCTTCCAGCACCAGTACTGTAATAGTACGGATAGAGGCGCAACAAGATCCACTGGGCAACTGGCTGAACAGGGTTTTGCAAACGACGATTCACACAGCAGAAAAACGGCCAAACTTATTCTCGAGGATAACGAGGTCGACTTTCATTTAAAAGCCAGCCAGCCAGCACATCAAAAAACACATTTTTCATAAAAACGATTTCTCTGCTCGTATTAAAATCTACTGTTTGCCAAAAGACCCAGCTAGCTTGGTAGGTAGCTCAGGCAGACAGCGTAGGTTGGGAGAACACTGGCAGGAATATTAAAGTTGCTGTTTGGCTAACAATTCGGCTAGCTACTTGTAGAGGAAACTAAACCACGTACATCGCTGTCGACTTCGATGTCATCGTTTTCGCTCATTCTTCGGTAACAGGTATGAGGGGAAAAAAACAAACAGCTGTCAAAACAAAGTGCAGCGACAACTGGAGGCAAATAACAATATCGAGCACGAAGCTGTGCTACAGCAAATACATGACGACCAACAACGGTTTCTCTACACGTGATTCGCCTACACATGGACGGGAAAACATACACAGCGCAGGCGCAACAAAACGAGGCCTTGTGGGTAGTGAAGTAATTCATCATCATGCAGCCCGGTTTTAAGGGGTGCCGTTCCTGGAATCTGAACAACATTTCCCACAAACCCACGGATTTGGACGCGCCTACCAAAGTATACCGTTATCTCCTCCAAGTTGCAGACACAGCAGCCTCAGGACCTTTAGTGTCAGTGATCATAAACCACCGTGTTCTTTGTTGTATAGTTACAAAAATGCAAACAGCATTTCATTAAAATATCATCGATAAATCAGTGATGCTTTAAATATGTATAGTTGTTTATGATGCAACAAATTTCCTACAAATACATCTTTCATGTAAACATGATTTAATGGTATTAAGAACCAACATGCATTAGACTGAAGTCTCCTGTTTGACTGGTCATTGTTACTAGGGTACTGTGCTCCAGTAACCAGGTTCTTCTCTCAGCATATGATTATGAGGCCAGATGGTGGCCTCGCTCACTTTGGCTGCCCTCCCCCACTCACCATCCATGGCTGCACACTTGCCACCATAGGACCTTTAAATAGCTTCTGCAGCAAGCGATCACTGCTTACAAACCCATTGCAGCACTACAAAGATGTGCTATACAATCATGGGGTTGTTCTGTCTAATTTGAATAAGACAAAGATAAAAATGGCCTTTTTTCATTTTTTAAAAAACATGAATAACATCTGCTGCAGGATCTTTGTGTGTGCTCATTTCATATTTCATTTAATGTTTAGACAACAGTGCAGGGCAACAGAAGATGTTCCCACATATTTTGCATACCACAGCCTTTGTTTCTACAGCATGTATGACCGTAGTTGTGGGTAATGTGTGTGCACTGCTATTGCCTGTAATTTGAATTTATTGCTCTTATATGATCTTATATGATATTATCTAGTGAATCTATTGAAAAAAATACAGCACACAATTATGGCGTTCACATAATTACAGTCTGTATTGCATTTAATAATTATGTGATCTAAAAAAAAATATTTGAAGCATCAAAAATTCAACACTTTCTCACCAAATAAATATTGCTAAACTGGTTTTAAAGTGCCAACAGTCAACATTTGAAGACGGCTGACAACAATTACAAGCAAAAGGATTTCTTGACATTTTAAGCACTTGGAGACAGAAAGGTACAAATAATGCCAACATTGTATTAACATGTGATGATTTTTGGCTCTAAACTCCTCGCATGGTTTTACTTCTATAAATATTGAAATGACCCAGCATGGGCAGCATGGTAGTGCAGTGGTTAGCACTGTCACCTCAGCCTCGCAGCAAGAGGGTTCCAGGTTTGAATCCCGGTCTGGGCCCTTCTGTGTGGAGTTTGAATGTTTTCCCTTTTCTGTGGGTACTCCGGCTTCCTCCCACAATTAGTGTGAGATTGACTGGTGACCAGTCCAGGGTGTACCCTGCCTCTTGCCTGTGGTCAGCTGGGATAGGCTCCAGCCCCCCCGAGATCCTGACGGATAAGCGGTATAGAAACTGGATGAATGGATGGATGATCCAGCTTCTTGCCAAAAACCAAATATTAAAAAAATGAAAATTGAATTGTCTTTAATTTTACTTAGATGCTATACCTGTGTATATGAAACTGCATGTAAAGTAGTTTATACCCATCAACAGTAACATATATCAGCCAGAGGGGCTAGAACAGTACTTTTGCTCTAAAACTTTATTTACATCTTGCTGCTAATACTCATGTACTTTTAATTAAGTAGGACATTTTAAAGAGGACTTTTATTTGTAAGAGAGTATTTTTCAGCATGTTGTCATTGCTGTATTAGTACTTTTCCTTCATTAAAGATATGAATATACTTCTTTCACCATCCTCAGTGTTTTTTATTTTTCTCTTACTTCCAGTTTGATCAGTTTTAGGTGGTGATATTTGTAAAATAGAATAGAAATTATATTTAGCTTTTTGATGGCTGTGATTGAGCTGTTTTTTGTTAATAGTCTTGATCATATTGCAATGGATCTGCAAATGATTTTCAGTCCAGCGTTTTTTCCTCTTCTCTGACTAAATGTTTTCGTTTTGAATCACAGGAATTAGTTACCAAGCAAGTTCTAATCTACATTCTAACTTACAGCATTGCTGCCTTCCCCTTTGTCTGAGATGCTTTGCTGCTTCTGTTTCTTTAACCCAGACTTCTATTTATGTAGAGGAAAAAACTAAAGTAACTGAACTGTTGTTCCTGTAAGAGATTCCACTGAATGTCAGCACATGAGATGCATTGAGATTTAATCTCAAGCATGCTTTAGAGATTAGGACAACAACATCTAAGCTCTGTACACATATCTGATTTGTTGTGTGAGTTGGCCTCAGTGTACAAAGCACCCCAGTCTCACAACAAAAGAATGCCCCTTTTGGAAAGAATGATAACGGTGGCAGTCAGCCCACCAATAGCAAACTTTCCCACAGAACCCTGAAACAGAGGAATTATGGGAAGAACTTGCACAGCTAATAGAGGATGACTTTGAGTTACTTGCGTGAAAGCTGATTCACTAGAGTTCTGTGTAACTCTAAAATAAAATAAAAACATCCGCAGTAGATGGTTTTAATGGCTTGCTTCTGGTGTTGATTGCCATGTTTACACCTACTATGTTGTAATGAACCCATGTGACAGAGAGGGGAGGGAAGGGGTCCTAACAGAGAAAAGGGATGAGACACAAGAATGTGAGGGGAGCTGAAAACAAGTGTGTGAGCTCAGTGAAGTCGGCTTGAAGTTAAGGTAAGAAAATGGCTTTATTGCTTTCTCATTATATCTTTGTAAAAGACAGAATTAGCTCTATTCAAGTTTATGTTGTTTTCTGCAATTTCCACAAGAAGACCAAATAAAAGAAAAAAAAAGACAAAGTGCATGTGCTTTGTAGCACTGCAGTGCAACAGCATAGCCCTTTAAGTGTGTTTACCAGTGAATATGGCATATATTGTACCAGGATACAAAGGAAATGACCAGGAAGACGTGCCGGGAATAATAAGTGTTTCTTGTTAATATATCTGGATTGTGATCATGCAATTCAACTTTCTACACAGAAACAGCTGATATCTGGTGAGACAAAGAAGCCCCTCTGCTGTCTGGTTACTTTTAGGCTTAGGGTTCATTTCCATCCAAGTATCCAAGGACACAACAGAGTGGTTCTTTTAGTAAACTTGTGGCATTTGGGCTAAACAGAGGGGCACTGGTACAGACTAGCTATACCCCGAGGTTGAAAAGCTGACATTTGCTGCCCTACACCCACAAGCCCGAGCCAAGGGTATGTATGTAGTTCAAAAACCATTTATCACTTGTTTCTTCAAATTTCTTAGCCTTTTCAAAGATATAAAATACACCTCTTATTCTTTTTTTTGCGTCTGTTTTGTTTTTTAAAATGTGTACCTACAAGAGGATAAGAGCCACAAAAAGCCTTGGGAAGTATTAATAAGTGGAACAGGAACAGGATCTATTGTCACAAGAAAAATACAGAATATCAAGCCAGCTTTATGTTTCAGCATCCACTTGAAGAGCAGTGACGGGACACTTTTAAATTCACTTTATTTTGTATTTATTTTTACTTTATGTGTAAATCTGCCATGTGAATGGTCTGAACTGTAGTTTTTACTCATATATTTTAAATGGGAGTCACTGTTAAGGTTTGTAGGGGTCTGAGAATCACCAAAACACTATGAAGGCAGCCTGCTAAGAAGGTTAAGGAAGTGAGTTGTAATGGGAATATTCTTATTATTATAAATCTCTGTTTCTATTGTCTTGTGATTATCACTGCTGACTTTTGGCTGAGCGGACGTTCTGATATTTTGTCCCTTTTATTTCTTGTGTGAAACTGTTGACCTGCTTTTTCCCATTGGGAATTAAATGTATCTGGAGGGAGAATTTTAATTGTTATCCCCTTAGGGTGACATATTGTTCTATCATGTGTGAGACTGCAGGAACAACAATGATTGCTGATTGCTCTTTCCTTTGTTCAAATATTGAAAAAAACACCCTCAACACAGTTCTGTCTTTGTGAAGTTCATCTCTGTTAGAAAAAAAATTTCATAAATCATAAGCGAGTTCTATGAGATTCTTTGCATAACATAACTAAAAGCAAAGTATAATAAAATGAAAAAGTGCTCAAAGTGAAATGCGTAGAGCTACATATATGTATGTTTATAAAAATCTCATGAAGAATTACAATCTAGAATTCCTTTGCTGTTAGTATATTTAATTTGCTCTGGGTGACAGGTGGAAACCACAGTGCAGTGAACACACAGTTGTTGGGATGAGTGCTACAATGAATATGACAGAAATCTACAGCATCTATAATGAAGGAAATGTCTCTGGAAATGGAAGTATGGGCATCCTGAACATCTCCTACACCCTAAACCAAACCATCGATATCTTCACCATCATCATCCTCTTCATCACCATGATATCCCTCGGCTGTACGATGGAGATTTCCAAAATTAAGACCCATCTTCTCAAGCCAAAAGGAGCAGCCATTGCACTGCTGGCCCAGTTCAGCATCATGCCCCTCACTGCCTTCTGTCTGGCCAAAGTCCTACAGATGGATCCCATCAAGGCTGTGACTGTGCTCATCTGTGGCTGCTGTCCAGGGGGAAGCTTATCAAACATTTTTTCCTTGGCCATAAAGGGTGACATGAACCTCAGGTAAACCCCTCATTGATGTATTGATTCCTGTCTTGTTGGAAGATTACAACTGACTGTCATACCACAGACTGTCAATAAGCAGACATCTTCCTACAAATAAGTGTCTTGTTTAGCTTGTTACCATTTGAGATGTTTAAAATACAGGCATGTCAGTCTATTCATGCTTCTTCTCTCTCTGATTTACTCCCAGCATTGTAATGACCACTTGCTCCTGTATCGCGGCCCTTGGTCTGATGCCTTTGCTGCTCTTTATCTTCTGCCAAGGGTTCCCAGGTCTGGAAAAAGCTGTACCATATCGCAGCATCATCAGCGCTCTGGCGCTTACCCTGGTGCCTTGTGCCATTGGCATTGTCATTAATCACTACAAACCAACCTACTCACCAATGGTGAAAAAAGTGAGACTCGCTCAAACATAATCTGGTAAAGATAGGTCTTTTTCACGGCAGACATTTTGACTTGTCATAGGAGGACACTTATAGCATGAATCCCAGCGAGCAAGCATGAACAATACAAGAACCTGGAAACTGAAGCAGCTAAATGGAATTCAGCCCTCTGTAATTTTAAACAGGAAGCTGCAGTGCGTTAAGAGAAGACCTCCATGCTTCCAGATGATGTTTGTCACATTTAGAAATAGAGAAGAAGAGAGAAGTTTCATACTTTGATGCAGCTGAGATTCAGTTAACTTTTACACGCAGACAAATTGACGGTTACAACACGTTTCCACTCTCTCGACAGGTTGGTCTCAGCATCCTGGTCATCTCCAGCATCGTAGTGTCCATTCTGTCTGGTATCGCTGTCAAAGACGTATTGTGGATGATCCTCACACTTGATGTTCTGTCCGTGGCCTCGCTGATGCCACTGATTGGCTTTATGATGGGATATGCCATGTCTGCTATATGCAGGCTCAGCCCACAGTAAGTAAAAACACGAGCCGTAACTTAACTATCTTTGAGTTGGTAGACAAGACAGTTTAAATCTGCATTCCATACCCTTTCTCATATTATCCTCTGCAGTATGATTATTTTAAGTAGGCATTTTAAGTATAGCTGCCAATCAAACTTCATAAAGAGAAAGCAATTTTTTGTTGCAGTCTCACACACAAAAAATTTTTAAATCATTTTGTGAAAAGGAGCTTTTTTTCCTTTGTGTTAATTTAACTCAATTTTACCTCTCAGTTTGATATTATGACCTCCTGGTGGACCCAACACCCATGTGGGAACCAGGGTTGTTTACGTGGCTAATTTCATTTCATTCTACTTACATTTTATAGTCACTATGCTCTTTACTATACAAGTTTGTAAAAATAAAAATATGAATATAATAATAGTAATATTTCAACCCAGATTTTAATTAATTCTCTAAATGGGTAACAACATGCAAATAAAAGAGCTACAGTATGTCATATACTAGTGAAGGAAAATGGTGAAAAGCTTCAGACAAACAATTAAAACCTAAAAATAAATCCTTTCACTTCTTTCAGTTGCAGTAAATTTGGTGCATTTGTATATGAAATTCTGTAATTAAATTAAAAACTAATGGCAAGTGACTGACTTCTTTTTAGATGCTGCAGGACCATCTCCATGGAAACAGGGTGTCAAAACATCCAGCTGTGTGTTGTCATCCTAAAGGTGGCCTTTCCCCCGCATGTCATTGGACCCATGTTTCTCTTCCCTCTGATATACATCACATTCCAGTGTACCGAGGCCCTTCTCCTGGCCCTCTGCTTCAGATGTTACCAAACATTCAAGCCACCAGCTGAGGGTAAATACCACAGCTGCTCGTGTGTGTTTTTGTAGTGAGGCTCGATGGAGCAGTCAGATGAGCACATGCACGCTCTCCACACACTTGTAGTCATTTTGAATTCAGATCGAAGACAGTGTAATATCACCCTTCTCTTACACAGATGGTGGAATATATGACAGTGTGGACCCTAAACCGGAGGCAGTGAAACATCCATGACAGCCTCACTGATCAACCCGACGGGCTGGAGAGGAAACAAACGAAGATCCGACCTACTGAGGCTGCAGCTTTTCAGCACCTCCCTGTCTCAGTATCAGATGTTTATTCTCAGGCCTGTGATACTGACAGAAAAGTTGAAAATAATTAATACATTAATTACTGTTTACTTAAGTGAGACTATACAACATTAGGTATGGGTAATGCTGAAGTCAGAAGAAAGTTATCTATTTTGTATTTGTATTTTTGTATTCAAAATAGGTGGCGTAAGACTGAAATTAGCAAATTTTGGAGATTGCGAATGAATAGGTTTATTAGATCACCATTATGGGTGTGTCATTTGCTCTTTTGAGACAGCGCTGTGCTGTATGTTATTTCAGTTCTTCATTAGAAAATATGAGGACGTTCAATCTTGTTTGAAAGTTGTGTAATGAAAAAGGAAGGATACGAGAAATCTGAACACCTCAAATAATATTTAATCAAAATGGTCATATGGTATATACAGAGTAAAATTAACTTAAAACTTTGTACATATATTAAAATACCATCTTCACAAAAAAAAGTCCATTCCTCAGCCCTAAACAAAATTCAATGGACAGTTGAACAAAGTGAACACCAACATTAATCTGTACACTTAGACATTTTGTGCTGGATCTTTCCAACAGTATCACACATAACGTGCCTGTAGTACAATTAAAACTGAAGGGGCAAAATGAAAAGATCTACTTTTTTTTCTCCTTTCTTACATATAGTAATGTAAATGAAAAAATCTCAACATAAAGTTTCCTGGAGCTGTGGAAGCATAAAAAAAGCCATGGCTGATCAACAGCATTCTGGACACAAATAAATTAAATACACATTTTAGTTTCCTGTTAAGACTTTAAACAGGAATATTTCAAGCAGCCTGCATAAATTAAGAGAATAATATTTTCTGGTTTACAAGTGATGTGTCACACATAATATCACCAAGCAGTGGAGGCATTTAACTGACATTCATTTTTAAAACTCCTTATTTTACATATAGATACCTGTGCATAGAAGTGTAAAGCTAAGGCCAGTGGGGGCATGGGTATGGGGAGAGTATATCTGAAGTCTCTGCAGGGATGAAATGCATTGAACGCAGGCATGAAACAACACATCTCTTAAAACGCAGCAGAGAGAACTCAGCCGAAGACAAACAGCCTTAAACTGTACAGTGACAAAAGGAGTGACGAGTCATGAATGATGATCACAAAAATCTTTGAAAACAATGTTGGAAGTGAGAATGACTTGGACAACAATGTAGATTATCTGGCTTTCATGCATCTTTGCCATGTGTGTCTTAAATGTGGCGATATGTGGTTGAAGAAACAGAACAATAAACAAGACACCAATGAGATTATTAGCTCCCAAAGTGAGTTTGCAGCTTTGCCTGTTCAACTGAAGTCTTTCTTTCTTTTCTTTCTTTTTTTTTTTTTTTAAGTTTGACAGCCTTTAAGGCACACTCCCGCAGATGTGCCCCTATTCCTTTCTGTTTTTGTTCTACATTTTCAAACAGAGCTTCAGATACCGGGTGTACATACATGGTGTAGGAATTCATATAAAAAAATGTAAGCATGTATGTACATGTGCATCCCTTCTCTGTTCTCCTTTGGGATGGTCAGAGGAATTATTCTGAGTGCTCCACAGATTCACCCAGAGCCTCTTTAGTTATGCTTGTCTGTGTTGACAGCTGTGTTGACAAATGATCAAGAGGCACCCCGCTCACCAGCACAGGTCAGTAGCAATGCTGGCTGTCTCAGGCAAGTCCAAAGGCTGCTGCATTTTTCAAGCCTCCTTCAGCAAAGGCATATCTGTAGACAAAAGACAAACATCTGCATTAGAACAAACGGGACTGTTAAGAGGTAAAAGGCATGTCTGAGGAGGGCTTTACCATCAGAATACTCCATCTCAGAGTCCAGGGATAGGCTGTGTTGGTCGCTGCCTGCAGACGGCCTTCTTTGTGAGGATGAAGGAGCTGCAGCACCTGCATGCTCTAGAACCCAGGTAGAGGATGAGGGTGAGGGTGATGAGGAGGATGAGGACAGTGGTACAGGGTGGACCACAGCCATCTCTGACTGCTGCTGTTTGTGAGAAGAGGGCCTAGAGGGGCCAGCCTCTGGCGCTGTGGCATGCTGACCCTCGGACAGCACTATCTGCACTCGAGACTCGGCTGAGGCTCCACTGCCGCTCACAGCCTCCTCATACGAGGGCAAAGTCACCTGAACTCCTTCCACCATGATTGACACTGGCTGACCGGACACACCCTGATCACGCCTACGGTTGAGAGGAAAGTTAACATATGTCTGCCTGTTACTTCTGCAACTGGTTTACTTAACGTAAGGTGACTGCCAGGGTCTCTGGCTTCATCTATGAGATGCTTTTGAGGACACACTCACCGATGGAGGGACTTGAGTTTTGGCTGAAGAAGTACAAACAGTACCACCAGAAACAGGATTAGAGCCACTGAGCTGGCTGTGGAGGCCACAATGGACAAGGCAGGCATCCCCAATGGTAAAGTTGGATTGTTGTCTGTGAGACAGATTAACAGTTGACACAGTTACATGTACAGAATCGACTGTAATTATCTGTCTCAGAGTCTAAATGTGTCATCCTTTTTATATATTTTTTTACCTTGCTCCATGAGGCAGCTGAGCTTCACTTGGCTGTCCCATTCCCCATACTGACAGGTAAGGTATTTATAATCTCCCTTCAGAATATAGCCTTCATCACAGAAATATTCAATCACAGTGCCATGAGAAAGTCTTCCACATGTGGAAGGGTGGCAGGTGTAGCCCCCGTTCTCGGGCTGATATGGAGGCTGGCATACTGTCAATGAAAAGAAAGGAAAACAGTGTTGTTTCAGAAAACTATCAGTGCTAAACTGGTCTGAATCCTATTTGAAAGACAGGGACTACTGTTACAGTGGAATAAATCAGCCAACAGGAGGACGTTATTATCCATCAAGGAAATCCAACTGGGTAAATGATGAATGAGTGCACTGCACTGAATAAAATGCAACTCTTAACTTATTGGCTGCTTTCTCTACTCCAGTTTTTTTAAGATAAATGTCAGGGCCCAGATTGGCATGTATTCATATTTCTAGCTCCACCGGATTAAAATGGAGACTCTGCTCTTAATAAATGCATTGCCATGATGAATCACTGTACTGAAGCTCCACTGATGATTTTTCATTCCCAACATACACACCTAACTCAACGTTAACACAGCCAAGAGCTGACCAAACTAATACTGATCAGCTGTTCTGAAACTGAAAAATAAAACAACTCACAGTTCAGATTTGTAGAACCTGCTTTCTGAAACAGCACCCAGGTGACTATAGGGCCATAAAAGCACTGAATAAACAGGCTGAACCTATAAATGATTGGATGTCCCAAGATTTCCCCCAGTTTAACCAAGAGATTGAAACAAAAGAAAAAGAAATAACAGTTTTTAAGACAAAAATGAATGATTGTAAGTCAGAGCTCAGCTTTAAGATTTAACATTAAAGATCACAAAGCAAGCTAAAGCAAACTAGGTAAAGTTGTGGATGCTGATCTAAAATGTAATAGCAGTTTTAGCAGCTTTAATAACAATAAAACAATCACAAAATCTGCCTACTGTCACCTTAAGATTATATTAAGAAAGAAGAAATTTATCTTCAGTGTGCAATAAGCTGAAAGGTGCAAAACAAAAAAAACTGTCTTGCCTTTCATCATGTCCTTTATTTTGTATGTGACTTTAACATCTTTTGTGCGGTATATCATTTTCTCTTGAATCTGTAATAAAAACTTGCTTTGTCTCCATCCATAGATATTCTGGGTGTGACGCAATCTGAGAAGTTTATTGGTCACACCAAGTATTTTTGTTAACACAGCTGCTGGTTGTTGATGTACACAAGATGGGCCTCTGACATTTCATGGGGTTGACATTGGAAAAGTTTAAACATGCTTCAATCACAACCTCTTGAGGAGTTAGTTTACATAATAAGAGCTGAAATATGTTCCATTGCATTTACAGGAACATGTGAACTTGTTTTTGGACAATGCAAATTCAGGTTACTATATCCACCTAATGCAAATATTCATTCAGGTCACAGCACATGTTGACACCAGGGGTAAAAAAGGTTTTACACTGGCTATAGGCAGTCAGTCAGTAATGAGTTTGTCTTTACCGTCACTGCGTATACAGCGAGGAGGTTCAGAGGACCAGTGTCCAAGTGCGGAGCAGGTGAGGATGTTAGGTCCATCTGGGAGGTAACCAGGGTCACAGTGGTACTCCAGTACTGTGCCCACAGGGAATGAGCTCCTGTTGGTTTCTGTCAGATTAGTTGAGCCATGCTGCACTGTAGAGGGTCTCACACAACCTTCAAAAAAGATAACAGTCCAAAATATGGTTAATAGTTGTAATTAATATTTAATAACAAATATAAGCTTTGTTGATATAGCACTTAAAAATGTTACAAAGGCTTTCCAAAAATGGAGAGCTCTGTTGAAACCATCTTATAAAAGAGGGCAGGATGTAGTTGTTTAGCTGTTGAGCTCAATCATCAACAATCTTTCTCCAGATTGGCTCAGCCCATCTTAAGGATCAAGGATACAGTTATAATTAAGGATACAGTGCATGTTAAGGTGTAAAGAAGATTTATGTCTGCAGACAGTACTATGAGTAGCTTGTCTTTACCGTCACTGCGTATACAGCGAGGAGGTTCAGAGGACCAGTATCCCAGTGTGGTGCAGGTAAGAATGCTACGTCCAGCTGGCAGGTAACCAGGGTCACAGCTGTAGTGCAGGACTGTGCCCAGAGGGAACAAGCTCCTGTTGGTGTCTGTCAAATTGGTTGAGCCATGCTGCACTGTAGAGGGCCTTATACAGCCTTAAAAAAGAAATTATACAAAATTATAGCTCATATCTGTAGTTACTCTGTAATAGCAAATACAGGCTTTGTTTATATAGCACATTTTAAAACCTAAAGATTTGTTTTCAAAGCTTAAGTGAACTTGCTAAATTCCACAACTGAGACAGTTGTCAGAATTAGATAGATACATATTAAGAATGTCTCCCTGATGGATTGGTTTTTCCAAAGAATACATTTTTTTAGGAATTATTTTGCTGACAGGTGGGTGGGATCTGAGTTCGAGGACTGACCAACCTTGGCTTACACAACTGATCTGCATGGGGCCGTCCCACTGTCCATCCTGACAGGTCAGGTAGTTGTAGTCTCCACTAAGAACGAAGCCCTCATCACAGAAGAACTCAATCACAGTGCCATGGGAAAACATTCGACAGGGGGATGGGTGGCAGGTGTAGCCTCCATTTTCGGGTTTAGATAGGGGAAGACAAGCTGGTGGGGAAAAGAAACACAGTATATCAAGTACCAGTGCAGCTTTAAAAGTGCAAAGTTTATACTTGAGTTTAATTTGCTAAAAATGACAGACAATTACAGAGACTTAGGGGCCACGTAATTAAAATGTCTAAATGACTCAAAAGAACAATGTTTTTACTTAGGGGAGAAAGGTGTTACATTAGGCTAGTTGCTCACAAGTCACTCAGTACTTTACATATCAGAAAAGACAATGGTTGACAGAATATCTTACCACCGCTGCGTATGCAGTGAGGAGGATCAGAGGACCAGCGCCCAAGTGTGGTGCAGGTGAGAATGCTGGGTCCATCTGGCAGGTAACCAGGGTCACAGCTGTATTGCAGTACTGTGCCCACTGGAAACAAGCCCCTGTTGGTTTCTGTGAGGTTTACCCAGCTGTTCTGGACCATATAAGGCCTCACACATCCTGTGAAAAAAATTAAATTTTATGAAACCCGCTCAGGTTTTGAGTAGAATTAATACAACACATATATTGAGCCTGGTTTGATATTATTGATGCTGTCAGGCAGAAACCTTTAATTGCCATATGGGCTGAACAGTCACGGTTGTTTGTGAGGATACTGGTTCAACTTAGCTATAAATGTAGGCAGTGTACACAAATGTATACCATATCTCTTTAGACTTCCTAAGCAAACATTAATTTGAAAGAGCTGAGCTCTTTCTTCAAAGGTAGTCCATTATGCAGATGAATTATACTGTATATTTCATTAGTCATATATACTAAAAAATAGCACATCAATGACAATGACAACATATGATATTTAGGTAACATCATCTTGTCAAGTAGTTATAGGGCTGCACTGTTAATGCTGATAAATATGCCAGAATTAATTGGAAATTTGTGTTAAGATGCAGCTGATTATGAGCAACACATTCTCTCAGAGTCAAGAGTTCCTGCTCCCTCTGCGTCATGACAAAGCTGATTTGATAATGTTCCTTTAACAGAGAACAGAAAGACATGACAATATATAGTGTGAGACCATAAATTCTGCCTCTTACCTGACCCCTGCCCAGTAGACACCAAGGCCAGTATCAGTAGCAACAACAAGGGCAGTTTATTGGCTGAGGTGTGGGCCCAAAAGGCTTTTGATATTGACTCTATCATTCCATTGCACATCTTCCCTACAGAGTCAACTCAACCTGACATAAATAAGAAAAAAAACATATAATTACAAATACAAGAATATATATGACGAAAAAAAACATAGCTTAGACCATATATGACGATACCAGCCTGGCGCAGGTACTCTGCAGAGCTTGGTCAGCTGCCAGCGAAATGGGTGTGATTGTGAAACAGTGGGACAATGACAAGACTGAGCAAAAAACGCTCGCAACAATAGTATGCATTTAGCCAGCTAGCGCTACTTAGCTACAAACATCTAAGTTGGCGGAGTAATGACTTTAGTTAATTACACCTCCCACCTATAAAATATAACTCTGGTTCTGAATTGTTCCGTCTCAGCGGCTACAGACCCATTTTCGATGCTCCCTTATTAGCTATGATAGCCAAGCTCGAAAACGTACAGAGAACAAGGCCAAAACAAAAGATACCACGTTGACATACCGCATACACGATGTTTGTGATAGCTAGCTAGGAACTGAGCTACCATCTAAAGAAAATTAATATCCAACAGAACACATCACATGTGATTTTCTTTGATAGGTTTGGTAATTTGCCTGAAGACTATCAACGTTAGCCTTTTCAGCTTGGTTACGCTAGCTAACCACATTAAATGGCTTACTGGTTAACGTTACCTACCACAAAGACGGAGCCTCGAAACCTCCTCCCTCACTTTCTCACGCTGTAGACATTTATCACCAATAGCTCACCTACAGCGAACACATTTAATGTTATTGCAGAAGCGACAAAAAATATGGTTATACAAGGCGAGGGCTACCACTACTACTAACCGCTAGCTAGCTCCCTAATGGCTACGCTAGCTAGCTAGCTGTATCGACCGAAGAATCAGATGAGCTGCCTCGACTTTGTCCGGTAGTCATAGTAACTAATGCATAGTTCCATAGTTACAACATCCGGGAGTGTTTGCGTCCATAGTTACCAAAATGGGCGGAAAAACACTGTGAAGTTTCTGTTGACAAGTAGTTGCCCTAGCCAACAACTATTTATTGCAAATACTTTTGTAGGTGCTTTTTTCCTCTGAAATACAGCTTAAGAAAACAACACTATGGAAATTGTCAGAGGGAGTTTGGATGACATTTCCCGACCTGCGCCGACAGAACTAACAGGCAGCCGTGTCTCTAGCGTGTCGTTGCCTCATAGTGACAGAGTGTGTCCCACAACTCCATTTTCCCTTGTTGTTTTGACCAACAATGCTGCTGATATTCAGGTAAATAAGTAAGAATTACACATTAGACTTAGAACATTCAGTATTACCAGCTTACAATATTGAATAATTTTCATTAAGCTTAGAAAATAATTCCTTGTAGGTTCAGAGCAGCTCTCAAGAAACTATTTCCAACTCCTCAACCAGAGATTCTGACGAAAGTAAGTGTTCTGTACGATGGAATAGTGCACTCATTTTTAGGATAGTGCCATTTCAATTAAGTTACCTCGCACTGTATATAATTTTTTAGCTCAGTGCCAGTTTGATGTTACTGATGAGGAGAAGGAGGATTTCAAACTACAGAGAGCCATTGAGGAAATGAGACGACTTGATGAAATACTTTCTGAAAAGATCTGCAAAGAAAAAGAAACCAAGCGTCAAAGAAAAGAACTTCAAGCAAAACTCTGGCAAGAGCTCCTGGTAGACGTAGTCTTTATATTTACTCTACTTGCATTAGACCAGACCAGTACTGATTTTGACTAATAAAATCTGTCTATCTTGTCACATTTGGTGTCCATAATGTGCAGCAGAATAAGCCTGAGGGTCATTCTGAATGTGCCCATGAAGCTTTGAACACAAGGTTGTTTCTGGCTCTGGAAGCATCCATTGGTAAGCATAGGCAACAATATACAGATCAGCAACAGTGTTGAAAAGTTTAGCATACACTGTCATTGTCAGACATCTGAAATTGTTTTTTTTTATCTTAAAGGAACAGAAGAGGAGGATGACTTTGTGCCTGTGTTTGAAACTCAGGTTCCTGACTCTGAGCACAACAGAGACCAAAACGTGATGCAAAGTGAGTTAGTGGAAATCGAAGATGACGGGAAATGCAGCGTGCATATTTACATGATGGATCATCGGTCTGTGTTCTCAAGTGTACTTCCTATATTGTGCACTTGATGGCGCCATGAGCTCAGCTATCGTTTTCCTCCTTCATGGTAGGCTGGTACAGATGTGTCTGTATAGTAGTGCACAAACTGTGATATTACAGAAGTTTTCCAAGAGTGAATGCATAAACAGTTCACAGTACTAGCTCCGAAGCATGGCCTTCCCACCCACAATGCCACCTTGCAAGGCTAGTGTTAGAGTAGTCTCATTTTTTACAAATTGTGTATATTTCGTCTGTTGAACTGTTGCAAATAATTGTATAATCTAGATCATATGATAGAGTATGAGCTCATCATTAAAGACTGAAATTCTTTGATTTTTCATCAGAATTGGCTAATGGTTATTGTTAGAGCCTTGACTTAGTTTTTTAAAATTTACCTTCCGGTAAAGTGTGACTTGCTTGACAGGTAAAAAGAGGCCAAAGAGCTCCACAGAATCATTTGAAGCAAGCCATGAAGAGACTGGGGAAGAGCTATTTGAAGGCAGCCACAGTGGAGCTTTCAAAGGCAAGAAAAAACAGAAGGACTTTGTCAAGAGAAACATTGAGGTATGTCAAAGTTCACATCGGGCCAAATGCAGTGCCGGGGTATATCGCATGACTTGGAGCAAGTTTCTAGACTGTTTGTTTTTCCAGGGAGGAAAATATTTCCTTCTAGTTCAAGAGAAAGATATACTGTTAGCATATTAGGGCACCACTGAAAATAGTAGAAATGTTATGCAATAGTGATTTTCATTCTCTTTTTTTCCAAATGTGGTGTAATGTCAATAGCTGGTTAGTGATGAGGGGGACCAAGTGCTTTTGACCCAGACAGAGAAAGAGCGTCTGGCCGAGCTTCTCCAAGAAGTAGACGAAGAGGAAGAGGAAGAGGACAGTGCCAGAGGCACAGACAGCGAGGTAGGCTGACATGAAGCCCTAACAGACAACATATGCTGTAGGATAGTCTCTCTTTTCAGGTTCCTTAATACTTCCTCCTTCATGTCCAGAAGTCTTACAGCAGATAATTCCTTCCAGTGCTCATTGGTACCAACATTTTGCTCTTATTTACTACATTTAGAACTTTTTATTTATAGGAAGCAAATATTGTTTCCTGTGTTTAGTGATAGCCTCTTTGTTCAGTTTTGGCAAATATAAAATGTTTCTTTTGTGATCTTATTTGGTGGAATGTGTGTCATAATCTAACATTTGGCCTTTAAGATGATATTATTTCACATATTAAGTTAGCTCAAAACACCATGTAGAGTGATACTGGTGAGATATCCATGTTTTGATGACTGCTGGCAGCCAAGACAGCCTCTGGGCAGAAGATTCTAGCTCCTCAAAGCATTTCAGATTGTGAAGCAGATGTTAGGTGCCATTTGCAGTTCACTTGGAATTCTTGGTTTGGATTCATTTTGCTTTTATTAAGTTTTCATAACAATGCCTTCTGTGGTGTTTTCTGAGCCCAGGATCTTTCATATAGCCCTCGTATAAGCTCCAGTTGCACTAACAGTGAGAGTGTGCTGATAGAGCTTAAAGCCAAGAAACTGAGGCCTCTTGTTTTTCTTGAAGATCCATCTGTGACCCCATGCCACCTGGAACAGTAGACTGTTTCACTGTGGACCTACCATCCTAACTTCAAAACGTCTTATTTTCAGTTTTAATTTGCTTTAATAGCTCTTTTGGCAGCTGTGAGGCCAGTTTGAAGTCAGATGGGATGAAGCCTATTGGGAAGTAAGAGGGAACATTCTTACCTTTCACATACGGTTCCATTTAGCTTGACCCCGACAGCTCTGCATCCGTGGGACAGCCTGCCAGGGTTTTTTTTATGTCTTACTGCTCTATTTATGATGTTTGCCTTGACTTTTAGAACAATACTGCAGTAATTGTGGTGGCTGATACCAAACTGAGCGGAGTGCAGATGCTCTGAGTTTTTTTATTGGCTAGAGGAAGACTTCCTGTTATTGCTAGACGTGCTATAATGAATGGCCATAACAGAGCAAAGCACATTATTTATGTCACCAGGACTTTGGCAGTGATGTGTCTTTAGTTTAGTGAGGACTTCACCCAGTTCTTGGCAGATTCCCTCAGGACGCATTAATCACAAGCTGCCACTCACTGTTGGGCTCGCACACTTTTTTTTAATATTACTCACTCTTGTCTTAACAAGTTCCAATGTGTGCTGTAGTTCTGGTAACCCGGGGCAGTAAATCAGTCAATAATCATAGAACATTTTAGTGCTGCAGCAGTGGATGTAATCTCTTTCTTTCACTGGACATTCACCTGTTATTTATGGCCATAGGTTGATACTATGTGGAGAGATACTTCTCGTTAAGGGGAAAAGAGGTCTTTAAAAAAGAGAACTTTCTGAGTTTTATAAGAGGTGTTTTAAAATAGTCAAAATGAGATTTCAGCTGTGAAATACAGAAGTTTAATATAAAAGTTTGACATGGGTGATACGGTTATTTGTATTTTTGTCGAGAGGTGATGAAAAGATTGATGCCATTGTCATGTAGGTACTGTAAAGCTACAGCTGACAGTCAGTTAGTTTAAGTTAGCCTAACGTTTTGGGAGTTGGATGAAACGGCCAACACTGTTTCTTACTTACAAAAAAAAGTATTAATATAATATAATTAATATATTAGCTCTGTTCCCCTGTCAGAGTCCTTGAGAGTTGGTCCTTGGGTACCACACAATGGTTGCCTACTGCTCCTAAAACCTGGGATGAGTTAAATCTACTATATATTGTAGTGAGTAGGATTTTCCATGTGGCAAACCTTTACATGTAACCTTTTACCTTTAAAGATGGAATTTGTTAGACTACAGAGCATTTCTAGCATTTTTTTATTTCTCACCTGTTTCTTGTTGTAGAATCAGTCACTGTGAAGAACACCACCAGTGTTAGTGGAGTTTTCACTCATGGTGCTGTCTGTCTGTTTAACAACTCATTCATTTTTATACAGTGGTCAAGAGATGTGTATGTCTACAAATGGACATGCACAAGGACAAATCAACAAATCAAGGCCTGCCTTAAGTCTGGAAATGTATATATTCTGCCACATCCAAGAAAACTGCTGCAATTGTTTAACACTGGAGTCACTCAATCAGAATAAAGATGTACATTTTTGGATTTCATTTGTTAAATTTTGGCTTTGTGTAGTGCTCCACCTAGCTGATAAATCTTATGTTTGCTGTTGTCCTCTGCCAGTTTTCTTCTCCCCCTCACAGCATTCAGAGTTCACAGCTGTGTTCTTTGCAAAGTTGTGATCTTCTCTGGCATGAAAGCTTTACTGCAAGAGCTTATCTCACCATTGAGTTGTTATGAGCTCACCATACACCCACTATTTTCCATAGGATAAAAGGAGAGGCTCACTAGCATTGACAGAGTGAGAAAGAAGCAATCGTCTAAGTTTTGGCATTTCACTATTTAGTTGGCATGTAGTGTGGAGAAGAGCGATCAGCACCCTGTTGGCCATCCAGAAGTGAATACCAAGCGGTAGAGTCAGGCTTGTGCCTCTTCCCTGTTCCAGACATCACTGCCACAAAGTTGCTACATACGCAATAGACAGATCAGATCCGATCCGATCAGTTCCCTATTTGGGTTGCCACAAAATAAAGCAGAATTATACCCTGTGGGCCATGACTTATTTCAGCAATAATTCCCTTCCAGGAGGACATTTGTGCTGTGTCAGTCCTGACAGGCCAGGGCTACACCCCAGAGCCTTCTGACCTGGAGCAGCTGATCAACATTGACTCCAAAATTCGTCTTCTCCTTCCTGCTGAGGAATTTTTCTCAGTGCAAAGCTCATACACAAACCTTAGTTTGTCCCAGGTATGTATCCAGCAGCACAACCGTTTACATTAAAACAGCACTGGGTTTAAACAAAATGCTGTTAACTTCTCCAGACACCACCCATCTGCTCTGAGGCGAGGTCATTAAGTCTTATTACAAGGTCATCTCAGTCAGGCATCAATGGAGGAATCTTGTAAAATCTTTTGTTAATGACCCTCAGGGAGTTACACCCCTGTTCGTAAGTGGGGAAAATAGTATTGTGTAATATGCTGTAATTTGGAACTGAGGATTGCCTTACTTTTCCATTTACTTTTCCACAAATTTTCCATATGAAGGCCATGATATGGAGTCCATTGTGCATGATGTTCTGCTAGTAAAACCATTATTATGGTTTTATTATTAAAAGGATTATACTATTTCCATATAAACAATGATAAATTTGATACATTTTGGCATTTATAATATTTTATAACATGCTGAGTTAGAAGCAGCAGAGTGGCTAGAGACAGTGAGTGGTTAACTCTAAATTGTCCATACATGTGAATGTGGACATCAGTGGTTGTTTGTCTTTATACGTTAGCAAGTTCGTCCTGCCCAACCCCCCACCCCCCGTGACCCTACAAAGGATAAGCAGTAATTGGTAATGGATGGCTGGATGTTGAGTTGGTTCATGGTTGGTTTATGTATCTTTCACTTTCCTAAATGCATATAGTTCATACATTCTGAATTAAGTTGTACCAACTTGAAAGGCTCACCCTTTAAATACTGCACATCATCTGAGTTTAAAGTGTGATCTGTGCATAACTACCACATCAGACAAAGGGTCACACAGGTATTTATAACTGGAAAAAATGTACATCCCTTGGTCCTGGATTTGTGCCCTGCTCCTAGACATGAGCTCAGTGACTTATCTCAGGACGTATCTCTCTACATTTTAATGGCCAGATGGCATGCTCATCACTTGCATAGTTTGTCGGTGAAAAATTATGTTTTTGAGGTCATAAAAGTTTTACAAAGCACATTTACCAATGCACTGTGCCATTTTCTACTATGACTACTGGATGTAGACGAGGAAAAACCGCAGTACTTGAATGCCAGTGCTGGAACAGCACATGATCTATGTCATGATGTCTGGAATATTTATGTTGCTGTCCTAATTATTCCACTTTCCCGCTATAAATTTGCTCCGTCATTCATCTGATGTTTTAAAGAGATGACAGTAAAAAGAGACTTAACATTTAAAGTTGAGACACTAAGGTCATTAATTTTGCGCCCTCTTAGGTGTCTGTTTAGGTCATCAGGCTCCTCAATATGTCAGCTGTCTTGGTTGGAGTGTAGCTTTGCATTAAGTGAGCAAAGTTTCATGTAACCATTTAGGGCTAAACTGATTATTTGATGATTCGTTGATTAGCAATTTGACAGAAAATTATTGAGCAGCTATTTTGATGACATTGATTTGATTGATTTGTAAATGAAAATGCCAAACACTTATTGGTTTCAGCCTCTCAAATGTGACTAGTTGCCTGCCTCATGCTATTTGAAAGTATGCTGAATATCTTTTGGTTCTGAACTGTTGATCAAAATAAGTAATATAAAGATGTCACATCAGGCTCTGAAAAATTATGATGGGCAAGTTTCACTGTTTTCTGGCGTTTTATTGACAAAATGATATATATCATATAGATCATATAAATGATCAGTCAATCTAAACAAATGATTGGTAGATCATGTTAAAAAGTAAATCGTTTTTAGTTTCAGCCCTAGAGGCATGAAACACTGCAGAATTAACATTTATTCAGTACAAGCGTACATGATCAATAAGGGAATTGTGGGTAGATGAAGACATGACTTACTACTTCTTGAAACTCAAAATTTCATGAACTAATATTTAAAGTAGTTGTAATTGCAGAAATGGTTCTTAGGATGAATGAGTATAACACTATCATCCTCCCCATTGCTCTCCCCAGATGATGTCAGCTGGATTCTGAGCCAGTAGTAAAAAACTATGATGTTGCTGTGCAGCTGGATGTGTTACTTTGTGTAACCTACTTTCTCTCCCTTCCTAGCCTTTAATCTTCTTGCCTGCTTAAAAGTTATTGGAAAAGCAAAATCCACATCATTCATCCATCATCTGCTCTCCATTAGTGCTGAAATTGCAAATGCAGACATTCCTTTTCAAATTCTGTAAAATATGAATTAAACAATAATACAAAACTTCTTTTTCCACAGTAACCTTTTGCAGGTGATTCAGATTGCTAAGGTGACAAACAAAATGGAAATTCACAGTATTTTAGGCTTTCATGCAGTTTATAAGGTAAAGCAAATGTAAGGTTGGTGACCACACTTTATGTTTAAAAAAGTAGCTGTTTCCTGCCTTTATCCCATTTCACTGTATCGTATGTTAAAGATAGGCTGCACTGACAATAAATCTCTTTCAGAGCCAGTCATTCTTCCACAACAGCGTCTGTAAATCCTAAAGGTGGTCATAAAAGTAAATATGCTTTTGTTTTGCACTTAGCTTTCTTCTCTTCACAGCTTGCACCAGTCAGAGTTCCTAACTGAAACCATTTGGACAACAATGCAGGAACCTGCTTGTTTGTCTGCTCATTTCAGAGAAGTCTGTAGTGTACACAAACAGGTTAATCATATCCCTGTTTCTTCACCACTGAAAGACATTTTCCCCACCATATTAAATCTATGTTTGCTGTTGTGTCTTGTTCTCTGGCTCTGTCAAATCGATCATCTGTCACATTTTACATGGAAGCGCGAGTTATTCACCTCTCCCCAGTGAGTGCTCGCTCATGAAGGATCAGTCTTGAATCCGTGAACTCAGACCTTGGCAGCATCTTTTCCCAATAAGTTGTGTGATTGATACTTTGAGGAAGAAGCAATGCCTGCATTCTTGTGCAGTCAGCTTTGGAGTAGCTTCTCTGGAAAAGAGGATGCTTAGCTTGAGCCTGTAAGGGTGGATATGGTCTGTAAGACCTGGCACCAACCGGGATACTACCACAGAGGAGAGTCAGCTCCCCATCAGAACTTAATTACAGAGCTGGTGGAGGTAGAGGAGTGCCAGCCCCAGAAAAGGAACAAGGTTTTCCCTTTCATTTGGAGATATTAACACATGCAGAAATGGTTACTACATATACATTAAAGACTACTGTGTATTGGATAGGAATAGCCTACATATTACTGACAGCAACGTATTTTTGTACTGGTGAAAATGTCTTAGATACAGGTGCATGTTTAGCGATAAAGCACATATCAGTGCACTGGAACCAGATGTTTGTCTTTCCTTAAAGAAATGCAGTGGCAGGTGTATAATGCCTTAAACCAAAGAATCAGTGCATGTGGAAGCATGGTATTACTCATCATACCACACTGTGAGTCATGGTCAAAATCTTGATGAGGAAAAGGCCTTGTTTTTTTTGCCTCTGGCTCTTTTTTGATGATTTTGGATAATATGAGAAAGGTTAAGTAGCTGCAAACCCTACTTTCATGATCTGAATTGAATGGAATCAGAACATAACTTTGAACAGTGTTTTCCTTGGACACTGTCAGTATTGTGCTTATGACAGCATTGCTCCTTCTGCATTTTTCATTTTCTCCACTTTTCTCAGGCTTCAGCTGAAATAGCCCTTCTGTCATTAAAAACATCTGTTGGCATGTAGGATTAACGTACAGTGCACCCCTCCTACTGTACCACTGTGTGGTAAAGCCTGCACCACCCACAGTTTGAAGCCAGAAGAAGGGGATGCTGTCATGAGCTGGTGTCAGGAGTTTGGTGACATGGGTGTGTAAGTGTTTGTGTGTCTTTCACAGATGAAAATTACACATGCTATTCTTTCAAATGTGGGTTTTTTGAAAGTGTGGTTTCAAAGAAAATTAATGAATGGTACTGTACAATATGGTTCACTTACTGCCCTACCATATTTGAATCAGATCCCATCAGAACTCCTGTGTTTGCATAGTAACTCCAGCTGCGTTTTTGTTGTGTATCACTTGGCGATATTTTGATGTAAGACCATGAGGTCACTTAGTGACAGTGTGTGGTTGATGATGAGCTCCCATGATTGTAACTACAGTGAGCGGTAAGTGAGGGAGCAGAGTTTTGGGCAGAAAACGCCCTTTTGACCAATAGAATGTGGTCAACAGATCATTCGTAAATTTATGTTATTTGGTCTGGTGGTATAATTAAACAGCTCCGGAAAAGCTTTGGTTATGTTATAATTATCTAAAATATAGGTTCTTTTTATTTATTTATTTTTTTATCATTAAATTTAAGCTGTATGAGAATCTATGATAGAAAGTCAGGATACCGGCTAACCTTAAACATATTCTTAATATTCAGAAATGTGACACACAGAGTATGCATGGAATACACGTGCCTTGGCATCGGAATGAACTGGAAAATGAAAAATTAAAACAAAACTGCATGTGTAATTGTTAACAGAATAATATGTTTCTCTTTTGTAGTGGTGACAGCAGGAAAAGACATCTTATCCTCTGTGCTATGGAAGAAACTGTTCTCTCTGGAATACAGTGTTCATGTCCCTACTGAAATATTGGAAATATGTTAATTCACAACAGAAAAGGTACTATATCTTCTTCCTTACCAGAGGCTGGCTGAATCTAACGGTCAGTGTTTGTCATACGGATAACAAACTTAGCAATGAATGGACATAGTTTTATTTTTTATTTATTTATTTATTTGCGTTATCATGAAACCGTTGGAAGTTACTCTTTTTGAATTCAAAGTGTATACACAAAGCCTAATATGATCTTTGCTGGCTTTGCTTATTTTGCAGAAGTGCTTCCTCACAGATGCATGGTGAGAACTGAGATGTCAGGTTTGACATGTGGCAGGCTCTGCGTTTTTCACAAGGTTAACTATAGTCAGAGAGAATAGACTCCACACCCTTTCCCACCCTATAATTCATATGAGACCCAGTTTATTGTCTTCTTATAAACACCTCTCCCACTGGTGCTACCCACAGCAGCAGTTGTGTTAAGTGGTTAAGAGATTTTTCCCTGCCATAGCTGAGATTTAACTTGACTGTTCCATTCATTATGACACTCCATAGAGGATTATTCAGTTGCAGAATCATCTGCTCATTATGAGCTCTACTTAAAATATTTGCTAATGTCCTGCCTGATTCAAATTAAGTAACAGTAAAGCATTGTGGAATATCATCACAACCAACAATCTTTTGTATTTTAGTACATGACACTTTTTAAAGTAATAGTTACACATTTTTGTTTAATGTGCTGATTCATGGCCAAAGTTAAGATGAGAAGATCAATAACACAAGTTAACGTAAAGATCACTGCCAGTGATTTGGCCTAGTTTATCACAAAGGCTGTAAACAAGGAGCAACATCTAGTCTGGCTCTTTCTGAAGGCAATAAAATCTGCCTAAAAGCACCTCTAAATTCAAAATCTGAAAGGTAGCGCAAGTCAATGGAAAGATGCAATTAGGTACAAATTCACCAAATTTGTGCAAAATATTGAAAGCTAAATTCACTATGCCTTCTGTTTGAACACACTATTAAAGTAATTACCACACAGTATCGCCTTTTTAAAACTATTATTTCAAACATTTCAACAACAATGTTCACAGACCTATATTTCATATCTCATAATTGAAACAATACCATCAGAACTTGAAGCAGCTAAAATCTAGGTCAGATGTTGTGCTTGAGAGATGCAAAGATGCAATTAGGTCCAAATTCACCAAATTTGTGCAAAATATTGAAAGCTAAATTCACTATGCCTTCTGTTTGAACACACTGTTATAGTAATTACCACACAGTATCGCATTTTTAAAACTATTATTTTAAACATTGCAACAACAATGTTCACAGACCTATATTTCATATCTCATAATTGAAACAATACCATCAGAACTTGAAGCAGCTAAAATCTAGGTCAGATATTGTGCTTGAGAATACACAGCATGTGTCACTGGGGGACAAGAAGTGTAAAAAGATGCTTGGATGTTTTTTTGCCTGCAGATGCTTTTGATAAATATTTAACATGGCCTGCTTTTCAAGATCTTTGTTCACATTTATTTATGTCTGTGTCATTGGTTGGCAAACGCTGAAATTACCTTTTATTAGCGAAATGATACCACGTGGAGATGATCTTATGAGTCCCTCTTTAACAACAGTAAAAGCCACAGACTGTGAAGTATTTGCAATGATTTGGAGGGATCACAAAGTACAGGATTTCCTCCTTTAACCTGAAGAGTACTCAACAAATCAAATATTTTTCAACCTTTGATTGATCTTTGGATGGAGCTAAGATACTGAAAGCACACAGGTGGCGTGGATATTTTAACCCACTATCACATTAAACATGCTTTTTTGATCATATGATGCACCAGGAGGTTTTGATCTGTGCAACTGTGATTACTCCAGACCACCCTGAGTTCTGAAAGAAAAAGCAAGTATAAAGTCCAGATGACCCACAAGTGAATCTCCTAATACTTCAGGAATGTTCAGCAAAAACCAAGTCGTCTACCACATATCCAAAATACTGATGTAAAAACATGACCTCTGGAAGGGGAAAAAGACTACTAGGATTCAAAGAAATTTCAAATCTTTTTAGTGATATACAAACCTTCACATATCTCTTAAGGAGCAGTATTGGACTGAATTGTTACAAAGACAGTTCAGGGAGACGGGGAGGAATTACTGAGTTAGATTAATTACTGAGTTAGATTATTCCTTTGTGCAAAAGAAATTGTGTACATTTCTTTGCACTACCTCACTGAGCTGTGCATCGGCATGCAGGTAGTTATATGGCAGCCTTCTGTGTCATAGCACTTCTGCCTCTGAACTTGGCTGATGACCACAGGTCACAGCAAGGCGCAATGACAATCTGTAAGACAGAGATTGAGATACGAGAAAAAGAGGGGGAGAAGTCAAGAAACTCAGCCATAGCTTCCTAACAGCTTACTCCCGAGCTCTCATAGGGAGTGCTTGTGGCAAGGCATGTGGACAGGCCTTGGCAGGTAGCCTGGGTCCACGTGGCACAGCCAGAGCTCCTAGTATACTTCAGATTTGAGAAAAAACAGAGGGAGAAAAACTGAGAGACACAAAAAGGGAAAGAGAGGAGCGTGCTGTTCAGAACAACACGAGCCATCTCTGGGTGAGTCACCATGGCTGGCTCCCTTTCATCATAACAACATTGTCCCTTTGCAATATGTAGCCAAAGGTCATTAACAAGATGTAGTGTCTGCAAACACGGGAGTATATTTTCCAGCAGTTTCTGGAGAAGTAGGCCATCAAAAAGCATTGTTGATTTACCAGCAATCAGGTGCATCTTTATAATCTAATTAAATACATGTTTGTGAAGCTTTTCGTGTACAGTTTTTGTCAGATTCATCATATTTTTCAGACTGCAGTTATGCCTGTTCTGCGCTGTATTGAATCATACGGTACAGAAAAGTGTTTCTTGCCTTGCTATGTGATGTAAATGAAGTGAATTTTCAAAATAATGCAGTTCAAAACAACCCTACACTATCGTTAACTACAAAATGACCACATTTTAGTGTATACTGGAACTAAAACAGTTAGAATCTTTAGAAAGAGGGGGGGATTGCAGATTTATTGATATTACTGTATATTAGATTACATATGATGACCAGATAAAATTGTACAGAACAAAAACATGCTGTTTTTGCTATTGTGCATCCTTTTTTTAATGAATGAGTGATTTACTGTGACAGACAGACATTTTTAACATAACCACGGCCCTCAAGGCCAATGAGCCTTTTTATGGCTACTGCAGGCTGAAACAAACTCTTGGTTGAAATGTTGGCTAGTCTTCACATCATGTAAGTGTTTTTTTAATGACAAGGTATTTTTCCTTTGTTTGATTTGCATAGCTCATCACCATGAATCACTTTTACAAACAATTTTCAAAAGTTTTTATTTTACTCCCTATGACACTTAAATTGCCCGACAATTTTGACTCGAGCTGGTTCAAGAAAGGTATGAAGACTTTGGCTGAAAATAGCACATGTTGTATGGATTAGTTTGTTTTTAGTATGCAGTAGCAATTACGATTTGCCTGTTGACATGTTCTTGGATTAGCAGCATCAGAGCATGCTGTCCGTGTTTAGCTTGTCTTGGGTGTGTGAATATGGTCATTAAGTTCTCTCTGCAGTCCTTGGTCAGGCATCAGGCATCAAACACCTAATGTAAGAAGGACCCTGAAGCAAAAAACTTGGGGTGGTACAGCCTTTTGCCATATATGTAATGCACACATTGCAGCAGGGTGCAAGAGAACATTTGTACATAAGACTGACATAGTTATTTGTCTTGTTTTCTTGCTGTTTCAGAGATGTATCTGAGAATGCGTATGCATGAGAGGATCCAGCTGTTTTATTTGGCGAATCATACCACAGATGTAACCCATATTGGCGCAAAGAAGAAGCTCCAGGCTACCAATTTCTATGGTTCCCTCCACTATTGAACCTAAGATGATTGACGTGATGTAATTAAATGTTCCTTTTGATGGGAACATCTAGATATAGCACATTCCGTATTTTTTCATATTAAAGCATCCAAGATTTGTTTTGAATTATTAACAAAATAATCCCTGCAATTTTTCTTATTTTCTCACTTTGGACAACAGTCTTTGTGATCATAAAATTGATCACAGGATATCAATAACCACTTGGCTAAAGTGAGTTGAAAGTTATACAAGTAATCTACTAATGATGCTTCTGCTCATACCAATAGGCAAATAATTCTTTTTCATATTGTGGGAAAGCAAAATCTGCATCACTGGGTAAAGCAAGGACAGCTACTCAGGAGTTGTCAAATCATGCATGAATGAACTTTTTCTTTATTTTAATAACATTCATTCTGCATTCAGGGTGCACTTGGCAGTCAGAGTAATACTCTATTCATTTGATCATCATTAACAAGCTGACATACTTTTCTTTCAAAAGATAATTATGTTTGACATGTTTTTCATACTTAAAACAAAATCTGGATCTTTCTGGCCTCCTAGCAGTGTGATGACCCAGATAAGTGATAAGTGATTATTGGAGATTGTCAGTGGCACACCCAGTGGCTACTCAGGAGAGGCTATTCCCAGCATCCTGCTGATGTTCAGAGACACTGAAACCTGGCTTTCCTTTCCTCTGACCTGTTTGGAAGTCGCTCAGCCTAGATTCATAATAAGTTAATGCTGTCATACATTTCTGGAGAAGGAATACGAATACAAAAATGTTTTAGTGTTAATAGTATCACTGGACTCTATGAAGGTCAGGAAACATGACTCCCATATAGTCTTCTCCAAGAAGTGAATCATGACTACTGACTGGCAAAAAATACTGTTTATTCTTGCCAATGCCTTGGAAATGAATCAAAACTTGTAGCACCATTTATTATTATTGCTTAATCAATTATATATTTGGAAGCATTGTGGTATTGCAAATAATAAGTTACAGGCTACCAAGTCTTTTGAGAAATAGAATATGAACTGTGCCAGTTTAGCACATGATCTCATGCATTTTTCAACTGTCACTTGTCAAAGCACGTACATATTCACACACAGTATTTCCAACAACATGCAGAACTAATGTGTGCATATGAACCTTGCATGACACTGATATAACACTGTTTACTTTTGGTTTTATGTTTTTTGCCATGCTAGTGATGTGACTGTAGGAAAGGCCATGTCAGTCTGTCAGTGGGTCAATCAGTCAGTCAGTCTGTCCACTTCTTCCCAACTGAAATATCTCAACAACCATTAGATGGGTTGCCTTTAACTTTGTACAAACATCCACGGTGCCCAGAGAATCCTCAGTTTCTTGGTGATCTGTGGTGATTTGGTTATTTCTTGACTTCTCCTCTTGTAGAACAACCAGCACATCAAAGTCATCTTATCCTGTAAAATATCTCCACATCTACTGGATGGATCAGTGCTAAATAAAAAAGTTATTGGGGGTGTCTAGAAGCCCAGTGACTTCTTCTCCAACACCACCATGAGGTTGAAATTTGTGGTTTGAGTGAAATATTTCAACCATTAGACCGACTGCCATGCAATATCCTGATCCCACAACATTTCTTCTGAGCAAATACTTGCAAAACTGACGACATAGCCATCACCTCAGCTACACTTTGTGTCAAGTGATAATTAGCAAATGTTAGCATGCAAACAAGCCAAACTAGAAAAAAAGGTAAGTACCTGCTAAACATCAACATGTTAGCATTGTCATTGTGAGCATGTTGCATGCATGCTGATATTAGCAGTTGGCTGAAAGCACTGATGTGCCAAGGAATATGAATGTCGATCCATTGAATTTAGGCAGTGCTAAGAGTACAGCACACAGTCATTCTAGACAATAGACTTGAAGTGTAATAATATATTTTGGGTCACATTTGCACATGTTTACACTGTGAATGAGACCCCGGTGTCTCTTAATTTCTTATTTTAATACTGGTAGCATATGTGACAGACTATGAACCTCCCATCTTTGCTTGTTTTTCCTTTGTCCTAATGATGCAAACAGAAGACAGAGATACAGAAACAAGTTAGTGAAAGCCAGGAAAAATGATGTGTAATTTGTGGATCATTTATCTTTGTTGTAATTAGGGTAAAATCAGTAAGGTTTATACAAAGAGACTGTGGCTTTCCCCTACAGTCATTAGAATTCATGGAGTTAATTTAGCCAGACAATTGGTTTAGTAAAATATGTGACCTACATGCCAAATTCATTCAAACTTTGGACAATGATAGCTTTATCATTGCTAAGCCCTGCGGACAGTTTTAAAGTTTGCAGTCTATAGTTCTTGAAAAGTAGGGCAGCTGTTGTTTCCAAATTAAATAAACTGTTTCTCCAAAAGATTTGAGCTTTTTTAGAAACATGCATTTAGTGGTGTGAGGATGGTGGTAAAGCTAGACTTTATATTTTTCCTGGTTGTAATGCTGTATTTCGCACTCTGGTGCATGATCTTGTCGTGGTCCTGGCTTTTGTAGTCTGGAGTCTTAACTGAAGGGCTCAAGTAATGACCACTTAAGAGGCTACAGATAGAAGCTGTCATTATTTCCCTACAGCAAGACAGAGGGCATTGGTAGGTGAGGCCACACGCACTTGGATAAAATCTCTCTGAAAAATTCTTGCTTCTGCAAAAATTTTAAAATGTTGTACAGGTATCAATCAGTTTATTAAAATCTCTGTAATAGAGGTCTGTTTTTCTTATTAACAAAACCAGAACCATTCTTTCTTCTTCTCAGTACGCTGGTTCAGCTTAACTGAACTCCCCTCCTAACCTCTCCTGGGTTTAACTAAGATTACATCCTATCATAAATGTGTCATAATAGATTTAGTAACTCAATATTTAAGTTCAAAATTTCTGCTGGATCTCACTGTCTCCTGTAACCCTCCATTTTGCAGTGTGCAAGTCCCTATTGAGATGTCGACATTTTATGAAATATCCATCAATTTGAACATTATTAGATCATACATACGCCTTCCTGGCATCCAGACTAACCAAGAGAGATGGAGATTTCAACCACATGGCGCTGGACTGACACTCCAAAACAGCCCTGCGGTTGGTAACATCCTCTCAGACCCAACAATTTTTTTGAGCTAGCTGCTGCTTTTATAGAGTAGCTGTGTATTTTTAGAGGTCACAATATGACTTTACCACAGGTCATTCCCTGGTCAGTCTCTATGACATTGTTCATATTGCCATGTTTTTCCTTCCTTACCCATAAAGGATTAAACTGTGGGTGTTGTGGGGAAGGATATTAACAGTTTGATTCATCCTTTGAGATTTGCCACACCTATGCAGCTATGGTTCATCATATAATGTCTGGACAAGCTATTCTTTAATCATATAGTAGCTATTAAGATCAGTGACAGACTTGTGACCAATTTAATTAGCTGTGTCAAAACTGAGTTTATACCACAATGCAATGCCACAATGTTTCCAGTGAAAAGGATGTATCCTGTCATCAGAAACACACACCCCTCTCGCTTATCAGCTGCCTGTGTATTTGCTCTCCAGGCGTAACTCACTCATTTCCTCCTGACCCATTTTCAAAGTTTGTTTTGGATGCAGCTTGCGGTTCACTGTGTCAACCCAATGCACGTGGATGCCATAAATGTGTGATTTATGTTGGACCCCATGTGGACCATAGTCGAGGTATTGGGTTTTCTCAGTTCTTATAATGAGTACCCGATTTTACTCAGTGCTGCGTTAAACGCAGAAAAGAGCCATTAGCCATCTGTAGGACACACAACCATGATGACATCATAAGAGAGATAAGTATACTATAATGCAAGAGTCCTTGAGGAATGGAAAAGTTTCACATAAATAAATTGTGATGAACTGTTATGTGGTTCTGATCACTATTTAAATATTTCTGAGTGACAGCCATAAGCTTTGAGTGCAGTTCTAGGACAGCACCCAAGTACATCCACATGTGAGATGAGTTGTTTGCTCCTTGTGAGAACCAGTCTTGTCTGTTGTGTATCAGGGCCATGGCCCAGAGGTTGCCTGGAAGTGCGGTGGGGACCCGCAGCCAGGAGAGAAGGTCCTGCAGGATATAAAGGCGAGGAGAGGGTTGGAGAGGCGGCTTCAAGAGATCCAACAGCAGCTGGAGATTCTGGACCAGAGTCAAGAGATGACTGTGAGTTCAAAGCAGCCAACACACAACAAGACACATTCTCATATTCACACAAGTACTTATATCTACACACTGCTTGTGTTGTGTATTATAACACTCCTCAGTGCTTCAACCCATGGACACGTGTATGACAAATTATTACAAGTGCGCAGTTCATTCTCAGTCACTCTCACAAGGGGACTATGAATTCACATGAAACATTTGTGTCTCTGCAGGTCCATATTTTATCTTTTTTTCCTCTTTGTTTGCCTTCTCTCTCTTTGGCGGTTTTGAGTAAAATGTATGTTTTGTTTTACGTGTGCTTTCAGTGAGGCGTTAAATATCTTTTTTGCTTTGCTTTGCACATGGGTTTGATCTGAAGGCAAGGATAGTCGTTTATTCCATTAAGGGCCTGTTGTCCTCCATGGTGTTTCATTGCTTCCAAGCATTCTTCACTGAGATTCGATGTCCATGCTCCACACTGTTCCCTAGAAACCAGTGAGCTCTGGCTTGTTTTAGGAGCCTCTGCAGAGTTACAACCACCAAAGCTGTTAGTCTTTCTCCAAACTCTGTAGCTAAAGGCACAACACAAGAATGTCCCAAGAACAAAGGTTGATAATGCTGATTTCTACATCCTCTGACATTTATGACTTTAAATTTTGTGTGAAAGAAAAACATTCAAGAAAACTTTAGTGGTTCGACTTTGTCATGGTCCAAATGGGCTAGTCCTCTTGCACTTGCACAGCTACCTGTTTCTTCCCAGTGGGACTGTCATTGGAATACCAAATCACATGTGTTGTATTAAACTTTACCATCGCAGTCCTCAGGTTGATGAACCACAACATGATGTATACATGCTAAATTTAAACATAAAAGATGCCTTTCTTGCTCACAAACAGTGCGGTAATAAAAGTGGCAGCCACACCCTTGTATCAAAGGAGGCACCATGGCACGCAACTGAAACTTATTCCCAGCCTAATTAAGGAGGTACAATTGGAATTTTTGCTAATTAAGGAAAGCTCTGTTTGAGGAAACCATTCTCTCATTATGATCACAAAACATCAAAACCACCAGTCCCTTAACCACTGGTGTAACTAGACACTCTTTGCATTTAGCTGCGTGTCACTGCATTTTATATGCTGTGACTAAATGATTGAACCCAGCACGTGACTACAGTGTTAACAACATACTCACTGTGTGTATTCTTAGTGCTACCGGCTTGTTTTGTAGTTAAAGAATTATTTGTATGGAATTTGGGTCTGGGTGGGGCATTCACAAACAGTTCCAAACAGCTTCAGTATAGTCATAAAGTTGATTTGTATAACATCAGTAACTCAAATGTCTTCTCACACTCTTTTTGCACCTTAAGTGTATGCCAGCTCTGCAGGCTTTGTGCATAGATCGCTGATATTAAGGGCATGATAACTAAGATGAGATCACTTTGTGAATAGAATTAGTTTTTTTGTCATGTTGATTTGAGCAATTTAAATAAAGTCAGAGCAATTCAGGAAAGGCCAGGATCGTTTTAGATATAGCATCAATTAACATCAGTCGTATCAATTCTCACAGTGAACAGTTAAACAGTTCCACCCTCTACTTTCAGTCTTTAAACTAACCTAGACAAATGACCCTCTGGATCCAGTTCCATACTTAGCACACAGACAAGAGAGTGTTATCAATATTCACATTTACTTCACATATCATGCATGATATCATTCATGAAAATGTGTATATATGAGCTGTGATACTGTGGTCCAGATATTTTTTGTCTGTCAAACTCAAAGAGTTAGTGTCCACTTAGAGTCAGTGAAGATTTAGAAAATAAATCTTGAATTCCAGAGGGGGAAGCTAACAGAAGAGTTTGACTAATAACGAATTTGTTTTAGAAATGTGTTTAAAATGAAAATGTTTTAAATGTAATGTCTCTAAAAAAAAACTACCAGGATGGATTGGATATTAGATGTTTTCCTTCCAAATGTGAAACAAGGCGCTCAAATTTTAGTCTGGCCTGCTGCTTGAGTTTACCTATTGTAAAGGTGGAAAATATTCAAATTAGTCTCATACGTTGTAGCAGTGATGACAGATACTATACTTTGTGCTAAACTTTACTTTGATCAGTTCTGGTGTGTTAGGACAAGTGTTTGTCTAGAGATTTATCTGATTTACCTTCTTACAGTGATTTATTTAAACAAAAGATGTGTTATGTTGGATTCAGATCTGAGACCTGTAATTTTGTGCGTCATTTCTGCCTCTCCTTTCTCTCAATCCAAACAATCTCCCATTCCAGTGAAATTCATCTCTGTGCCAAAGAATCTCTCCTCTCACTTTTGATATTCCAGTTTCTCGTTCACTGTTAGCAGTCATTGTTCTCTGTTTATGCATAGAACTACCATAAATTTAACCAAAACTAAATAAATAAATAAATAAAATAAAATAAAAAAAATAAAAAAACATTTCCAGAAAGAGCCGATAACAAGTTCAACAGGTTACTCCCCACCTTATTAGGCTAAATTCCGAGATCAACTGCAAAAGGAAGGAGAATCCCAGCATGTACAGGATGGTGTCAGTTGGAAAGTATTTAATCTAATGAATAGTAATTTATAGAGTTATACTTTCATTTTTCTCCATTGTGCCAGACAAACAGCATGTTCACATGTTTTGGACCAGCCACAACTGATAAAATGACTTGATCTGATTTTAACAATCTGGTTTTGAGAGATCATGTCACTCTTATCAAGTACAGCTAATATGGAACACGAAGAGAGTATCCATTTCTGAATGTGTTAGTTCGGACTGAAACTGTTACGTTCACTGCTCAGGCATTGTATAGCTTGATTGTTGCACCAACTCTGCAATTTCACAACTCTTTTTCCAGTCAGGGTTGCCAGAAAAGAGGAGCCATAGAGAAAGGGGATTCTCTTTCTCTCAGCTTGTCTCAGCTTCCTTTTTACTTGATTCCAACATCAACGTGGCTACTGGCTGCTAGCCTTTGGCTTGTCATGCTGTCTGCTCTTGTTTGCCACTTTATGATCTCCCGAAATTGAAGAGGTTTGACAAAAAGAAATCTTCAGAATAGTCTCTGTGTTTCCTGTGTCACTGCTTCTAATGACTGGAAAAGAGTAGGAGGTGCTCCCACTCATGGCCATAGATGGTTTTTGGTATAAAAGTATTTCTGATATGTGCAGTGGTAGTTGAAACTCCTCTCCATTTACTGGTGCCGTTGCTGCTGTACCAAAACACTTTTGTTTTTAAACCTTTCCTCTCCTGAAAAACCTTTAGATCAATTGGAAATATTTTAAATCAAACTCAAATTTCACTTATCTTAATATTCTTGTTGGGAAGTATAAACTAGTATGATTCTGCAGTCACTTACAGCAAATTTTGTTTTTTCAAGGATCAATTCTAAAACCGTTTTTGGACATAACTGTGGACACATCTCTAGGTGTTTCCAAGGCATCTGTTGACTGATATTTGAGAGCTTGTATAGCTAGGAGAAACACCGTCAACTTCCATGGTGGGCTACATCATAGCCCTGTATAGGTGAAGAGCAATGATGCAAGTTCCCCCCTTTCTGAAAAAGCACCATTAGCAAATCAAGACATCTGTCTCTTTACAAATTTGGGAGGACCTAATGTACTATGAAGTTTGGATTCCACTCAATAAGAGGAAACTAGTATGTTAGGACAACTATGTCCCACTGGGAATTTGAAACTAATTAGCCCAGCTTGCTAACTTATGGTGGGTTCCTTTTGTACTCGTAAGTCATTTGTTTTCCAACTTCTGAAGCTGGAAGTGACAAATGGAATGCCACACGAAGTCGGAATTCCAACTTGTCAACTTCTTCGACTTCACATGACACCGAGTTCACAAACCAAGATGGCTGCCCAGAGCATCGACTGTAAAAACTGTGGTTTTGAATGTTTTTAGCACTTTTGTCTTTTTTTGTGTCCAATTTAGTAAGCTGTATACATAATACTGTCTCAATGCTGCCTATAGGCATATAGCTATGGTCTTGTTTGTGTAATGTGTTGTTTATCAATGCTATACAATGACTGAATAATGTTACAAAAGACCTGTCTTGTGTTGTAGGAAATAGAACGCATCCAACTCGGTTTTAACGAATCTGATGTCACCGTGAATCCACTTACTTACTGGTCACATGGAACACAGCATTAAACAAACTGGCTGAAGTTAGCCTGAAAATGGACTTAGTTCTCTCTCGGCTTGATTTGATGGCTCAGTCACAACAGCGAGAGCACGGTGGGAGTCATGTGCACGAAGACACTTGGTGTGTTCAAGTGCACACTATTTTTATTCATACAGTTATGCAGGATACCATGTGTGAGATGATGGAGCACAATGACAATATTGAGATTTAGTGAGGAAGTACTACTATAAACTGATTTAATGAGGTTCCTCAAAGTGTCCCTGGGGCAAATTATCCTAATTATCGACATTATCTGATAAACTTCCCGTCTAACCTTAACACACACAGTGATATCATCTCTGTACTATAAATGAGTACAGTGAGTTGTTCTCCACATTTCAGTGGGAGCATATAGAGTCTCATGAATAGAATTCCTACCTGTATTAGTGGAGAACTGGCCCCTGGGTCTGTAGCTGATGAAGCTGAGGTATGTGAGTAAAGTCAGTGACCTTGAAAGCTGAGCTGCCCACGCTTGTGGTAAACAGGTCCTGTGTGTACAGGAGCCAACAGTGAGCTGTACAGAGGTGGTGGTCCTTTGCAGTGCAGAAAGCTGGAGGGCTGAACAGCTCTGGCTTTTGTCAGATTCATCTCTAAGAGGGAAACTGATACAAGACAGTGACCAAGAAGCTTGATCTTTTACCAAAGGTTGGGGGGGTTGCCCACCCTGCCATTGTTGGTTGGGAAAGGAACTCCCCTGTCTGGAGGGCAACCACACACTGAACTCACCATTATCATTATCGCTTTACAAATTCATGAGGGAGAACACTGAAATGACAAATTACAGTGAAGGCACTGCAAAGAGTTACTAAACAGGGCAGTGACGGAGGTTTTACGCTGACGTTTTCTGCATATGGCTTTGTGTGGCTACAGGCCAGACCAAGACAGATATAATAATCCCACTGCATCTGAATAGCAGGTGGGGAGGGGTCAAGAGTGCATGGAGCAGTAATGCTGGCATTCTGACAATACCCACCAAACCTACGGGGTTTAAGGATTTATTTGACTCTAACTTTGCCTTATCGAAGTCTCACTGAATTTAGTGATGAGTCAGTCAGTGAACATGCAAATCTTGAAAGGGAACCGAAGTCCCTCGGGCAAAAGTTGTTCTTCTCATGTGTGGGATCATTCATTCATGGAATAACAGATAATTATCTAATAATGTATTGGGTTCATGAGCAGCCATGTCAAAGCCATTTCCTCATTGATGCGTTGTTGTTCCGGCTTAAGTCATTCTAAATGTTCACTCTGAGCTCTCCCAACAGCAGGGAATCAGGCAATAAGTGAGGAAGAAATATTGTAGGGTGAAACTTTAAAAGTGCAGGCATGTCTGGATGCACGTTACCAGAGAAGTCAGTAAGTCAGTCAGTGTTAGTATAACATAGGCAATAGTGTTCCCAATAGAAATTTTCTGTGTAAAGTGGGTCTATAGATTTTCCACCCCCAGCTTGCATTTCACATGTTTTTGCCAGAATATGTGTGTCTGGCAATAACTCAAATTGCAGCTGCACACTGAGAAATGGTGCAAACATTACCAATTTTCATATTTACATGCTCTGTTGCAGTACAGTGGGTGCTTGCACAAAAGCAAGTAAAGTCAGCCTTAACAGAAGCAGTTCTGACAAAAGTTCTGTCATCTCCTGCTCTTTTCATCATTTTCCATGGAATCAGTCTGATAGTAGTGCTGTGTTTAGAAACTTTCTACTAGATTCAACATTGTTGTCTCTGTCTCAGTGATAACCCAGTAGAAAAAGGGTACCATTCAGGACCACCTCAATGAAACATGTCATGTATTTTCTTTGGACAGCCTCACTATACTTGGAGCTCTTTACTCCGCCGTTTACTGCAAAGAATGCAGCTTCTGCCGGGAAGCCTTGGACTGCAAAGAGCTGAAGTGGCTGTAAAGCCCTGTAAAGAGCAGATACACAGTCAGACTGGAAAACCCATATCAGTCACCCACAGACACGCTTGGCCTCTTGAGTATTAAGGGCACCTGAGGTTAAGCACTTTTAAAGAGTCAGTACAGTTTGTCACAGAAAACAAACAAACAATTCTTCCCTCTCTTTTTCTTGTCCTCTCTATGGGAAAGTCTAACTTCTAATTTCCATGTCCAAGATTGCTGGTGCTGGTTAGAATCAGAATCAGAATTAAAAGCATAAAGGCATTTCTGGATATTAATACTCAAGGCAGTGGGGCACTTTTTATTGCCCCATTCATGAACACTCAAACACTGACATGCCTGCAATTGACTGGGGAGTGTTTTGTGTCATGCGTCTCAAGTTGCAGTACTGGCTTACTTGTGTTGGTGCAAATTTATGTTTTAGAGTTGCCATTCCAAGCAGATAATTTTTTACCATGAGTAGGGTGCGTATGTGTATTAAAACTTACTGTAGGTTAAACTTGGAAAAAAATTACCTACCAGTGTTACTTATTTATGCATAAGTTAGATGCATGCTTAAAAATAAACACATGCCATACATATAGGCTCTATTCATCATTGTCCACCATTTAGAGGTGAAGGTCAAGTGAGTCCACAGGCCAAGGATCATGTCTTCCTGCATCCCTGTCAAAGGACAAAAATATTCAGTGCTGCAGGGGGCATCAAGGCTGGAATGTGTCCATGGTGCCTGTGGTCTCCTGTCCATTGGTAGGAGATGAAATGCAATGTGTGGGTAATTGAGTAACATGGCCCAACCCTCCATAACCTAAGGGGGGTCATTACAGTCTCGAGGAATTTGACCATGGACAGGATTGTCTGTTAGAGATGTGTATCAGCAACTGGGTGCTGGCAAGAGCCTGGGGAGTTTCAGAGGGTGGTCTGGTCAGAGAAGGAATACAGATGATCGATGAAGAGTATTAGCTTCAGTTAGAGGGGATAGATGAGACACAGGAATGTGATTTTGTCTCAGGAGACTCAGCAGGACGTGGAGAAGAGGTGAAAACAACTGCATGGGCATAGTTTTGCCTGGGATGGATTATGCTGTGGCACGGGGTGTATTTTTTTCTGACACCCAAATTTTAATACAGGTTTGCATTTGGCTGTTCCAGAAATTTAACACATTATTTAATTTGAGACAGGCAAGAACTTTGTAGCTGTGGCTTTTTTTAAGCTAAGCTAATTGTCAGCCAATGTTAATGATTAGCCAGTCAACTTGTAATTAGCTAGTTATGGAGCCAGATATGGATGTGTAAATAAAAATCACTTGCACACTGACCAAATTAACTTTATGAGGTGATAATCTGCTAATGTGATAGCTTGTTCTGTTGCCTTTGTGGCCAAAAGAGTCACTTGATGACTTATTACATGCATCAGGATCAAGGACAGAATAACTGGATTGTAATATCTATTCTTTAAGGCCAGGGACATTCTGTTCTGTGTTGGATGGCAGCTATATACAAGAGCACTTGCTGAGAGAATAATGACAATTATTATGATTCAACCCAGAGAGTTAAGGTCTGGCCTCTTTTGGACATGCTTTTGGCATAATGCTCATGTCATGAAAGGCAATGAGTTGATTTTATTGGAACAAATTGACTGAGATGCAGCTGTCTAAACTTAATACAGCATCCTCACTCCAAGAGATGGCAACTGTCTATGAGCACTTGTACATATGTAAATTAATCATGTCTCACCTTATTATTTTGATAAAGGAATTAAAAGTTTGCCTAGCCAAATAATTTGAAACCAGAAATTACAGTTGCAGTTGCCAGATAGCAGATCACTCCCATAAATAGATTTTGGCATGTTTTTTAAAATTCTGAACCCTCTTCCTCTTAACCTACTTAAAGATGCTTGGCTTCTCTCCTTGAACTCACATGCACTCCCAGAAGGCTGCCTGTGAGTATGACTTATCAATAGAAAAACAACTGTCACATCCAACTGGAAGTGTTTTTTTTCCCTGGGAGCCGTTCCCTTCCAAATAGGCACAGGGGACAACCACAGCAGTGAGTTATATTATTATGAGCTGCCACTGTTATCGCAGGTCATGTATTAATGCAACACCTTGTCTGGATATGTCAAGAACTGAGTTTTAAGCCCAGTAAATGATGTTCGTAATGGGAACAAATTTCAGGAGGATGTTAGGAAGATATCTGAAAGTCAAAAAACATTTCGTTATTGCCTCTGTATTACTAGAGACATGTGACCTTGAGACTGCCAGAAGTCTACTAAAAGTGTCTGGTTGATTGTAACCGCATCTGCATGTCTTCTTGACATTGTTTTTTATTTGCATTTAGCCCTTCAGGCTAAAATCATAGATACAGTACATATGTTTTAAATCATCCATACTTTATATTTGTGTCTTCCACAGAATGAGTCACCAGATCTTACAGAGGAACAGTTACTTGGGCTGCTGGATGAATGTGAGCTGACAGAGAGCTGGGCCCAGGATCATGAGACAAATGACACAACAACATGAGACCCTAAAATAAAAAGAACTCAGATGGGCCTGATAAATCTGAAGCCATGATATCAAAACGTGCATCATTGCTGGGATGTCACTATCAGGCTATAAGAGGGTTGTAAGAAAACTACTGCATCAGGCCCACTGGCCCAGTACTGGAGAAAACTGTCAAGAATGGTCGGCGTTGCTGACGCAGAAATTTACTGAACCCCGATGCAGAGTCAAATAGGCTGGCAGGCAGGCGTGGTGGTCCAAAAACAATTGTCTTTTATTAATTATAACAAAAAACCAACTTAGAAGCACACTCTTACTGTGGCAGAAGATCTACAAAAAACAAGGCATGGCATGGCATGGCAAGGCATGGGGAAAAAATGCAGACGCTCAGACCAAGGTGACTGGGAAGACAAGGACTAAATAGACATGACAACGAGACACAGGTGACACACATCAGGAGGGAGAAAGCAATCAGGAAAACTAAAAGCAACGCTACATGAAAACAGGGCACACAAGGGAAGTGACGCTTTCAAAATAAAACAGGACATGACAAAAACCTTGAACATAAAACATGGAAACACATGACAAGACAAACATGAAACATGGCACATGGACTGAAATCAAGAGACAAAGCATAACCAAAAACCACCAGGCATGACAAAAACACTGGATTTAAACGTATTTAATCACAAGAATATTTCATTATCACAAAATAATATCAATCTTGAGTGACGGGATGCTTTTAGATTTGTGTAGATATAACTAACCTCTCTTACACACAGTGCAATAAACTGATTATAAATGTTACGCAATGTGTCATTAATAGAGCAATGATAATTATAACTTTTTGTTAATAGTCTAACTAAGAACTGTTATTTTTATCCTAATTTGCACCCCGTAGTGTTTATTTGTGTTTATAACTCTGCGTGAGGAAGCAGAGCAGCAGGCCCACTCTTTGTATTAATCTAAGTATCATGTTTGAGAACAGAAAATTGCTGTCATTAAATCTAATAACTGTGTACGGTGGCCACAGAATGTTCTAATGCGCATATAAAAACTTGTGTCTGTGGGGTGAAGTCTGAACACTATGCTGTATTAACCTTAAGCCCACTCCTGTGAAATATAGTATGTGTCTATTAGTAATGTGTGGCTGTTAATGAGGACAGAGGGATGATGTGTGCTCCACGGGGTTGATAGTCAGATCCACTTCAGCTCCCAGCATTCCTTTCATTCCTTCCTCTATAGGTGATCTGCTGTAGAGTGGGTCAGATTAGTAGGATCTTCTGAAATTGGACCCTGTCTGACCTCTTTCAGCTTAATTTTCATTTAAAGAAAGAGGATTCCACTGACAAAAGATGGTGAGCTTCGAGAATTATGCTTTTTGGTTTGTCTGGGAGATCTGTGGAGCTGTTGACATGATTCTTAGTTGCTCCTGCTTGCATAGTGTGAATTAGGTTAGTCTGCACCTGGCTGACCTCAGCCCAGAGGTCCTGCCTTTTCCTGTCTCCTGGCACTGGACACCTACGGGCCTGTTTGTCTCACTCTACACCCCAACCACACACTCTGACCCCTGTCTAAACGGTCGGAATTATCTCACATTCCTCTGTGCTTAAAACACATTGGCCAGGTGAGCCTCCAAGGTCAAATCCCAACAAGAGCCCTGTTATCAGTGAAACCTGCAGCACTATCTGGACGGGAATCTTAACAAACACCTCAGCAAACTCTCATGCTGACCACATAAGGTAGACTTTGTTTTAACCAATCCCATATATTTGTAATTAGTTTATAGATATATATGCAGCACATGTAGAATTTAGAATCCGTTTCACAAATACCATCTGTATTTTCTTTAGGGAAGGCACTATATACTGCTTATATGGGGTAATGGAAACACAATGAGCTCAGTATGGTAAGAATGAGGTCACTTTTAATGTAAAGTGACCTGTGGCAAACTGAGTCTGTCTGGGTTTTCTGGCACGACCCTCACTGGTGCCTTAGATTACAACTCTTTCTGGCCCTGTGAAAGATCTCAATTAGCAGGCTGAACTCTATTTGCTGATAATATACCTGTGCAGGCTCTTACTGCATAACAGTCGGTGAGCTTCAGACCAAGTGTATGGATACTTCATCTACTTTTAGAAGTTTTTATTGAGACATTTTAATGAAAACTATGGAATTTCAATGCACATTCTTTCTGGAAAGGTGGGCCATAGCTCTGACTCAAGTTCACTTTCCCAGTTCAGTGTGAAATTCCTTATGTCTACCTCTCACATGGAATGTTGTCATTTGAAGGTGTAAGGAGATGCCTGTGTAATGTGTAATCAGATCTGTATAGATGTGCTATTTCAGTGGGTTATACTTCATGTTGAGTTTTCCTGCTTTTGACTCCCAAGGATACTCCCTTTCTCCAAGGCTTCCCTAGACTCAACTAATGGATTCCAGTTGCTTGACACAGCATGGCTTGACTCTCTTTGCTTTTCTTGGGAGAAGACCTCCGTCACAGGAGATATTAAGTCCAAATCTGTGAGAAAGAATTTTAGGTTCAACTGATTTTACCTAAAGAACAAAAAGACACCAATCAACCAAGATTTTTTTCCTTAAGTGTTTATTATTCACTTGACATTATAAAATACCAGGTAGGAGTATAAACAGCACTTTATGTAGAAACTATAGTACAAAGTTTATATAAAAGCTTCACTAATAATTAAAAAAAGACATACAAAAAAAAAAAAAAAAAAATAACAAAGACATCCTCATGTCAGTGTGCAAATAAGTTTATACAGACAGAAACGCTTCCATATGAGGCTACGCTTCTAGATAAATTATTTAAATAGCATATATCTACACAATGAAAAAACCTCAACATACAACAATAATTTATCAAACAATGCACAGGAAATACATATAGCACAACAAAATCAAGACAACATTTCTTTAATCCTTTAAGTTCCTGTTTGGGCTGCTTTCGCTACAAAAATATCTTATATACAGCATATAAATGATACTAAAGTCTTGTTAAAAAAAAAAGCCAACCAATTTATACTCTGTTGTTAAGAAAAGTGATTCTTGTGTATTGCTGGCCTCAATACAAAAAGAATTAATGAGGTAATATTTGTACATAAAGGGTTTCCTTTAATTTTCCCTCATCACAAATGTACACACAAGCTCAGGCACACCAGTCATGCACACTGTGCGGAAGCAGAATATTTAGAGATACTGTAAGTGTTTTGGTCAAATGTAATAGTATATCTTGCCATTAGGGGATACTGATTTCAGTTAACTGGAATACGTTACTGACAACATTTTAGGATGACAAGTGACATGCAGAGATGAGCAAGAAACAAAGCCTTTATGATGAATAAGTAATAATACAGCTATACTTACGAAGGTTTAGTCATGACAGGAAATAGACTGGCCCTTGCTGTTTACGTCCCTTGACAATGTCAGTAAAGATTAGAGATATTAATGCAATATTTGCTAATAATTACTGTTCCAAAGCAGTGTTCAGTGCACCTACTTTGGGGCCCTGTGCTGTCCTGAATTTTGTGCTCTCTTTGTTTCTTCTGGTGCTCTTTCCTGAGAAGACAAATGTTTTTGGCCAGCCCTAAGCCTTGACTAAATACAAGACCTTGTACGTACAGGTCTGCACAAAAGTGGGGCGAGAAATTAAAAATTGACGCGGTTGTTTTCAAAACTATGCTTGTTGGGTGGCACACAGGCACAAACACACAAACAACATTCATTCTCTTTGATAGTAACAGTCAGTCCATACTGTCCACGGTCCCTCAACAGTTCCTTCAACATGTATATTTATCCCAACCTAAGTAAGTTCTCCCACTGCTTTCTTCATCCTGACACAATGATCTTTAAGTCCACAGCAGATGTACATCAATTTTAAAAAATATTAGAAAAAAATGAAAAACATAGAACACTCTTGCCTTTGGTCCCTCATGCACAGAGGAATACCAACAACCAATATCAGTTCAGGTGTGCAAAGCAACAAAATGTGTACCCCCCCACCCCCGATCAGAGCAACAAAGTGAGAGGGCCAATTTCTTCTGAGCAAAGCAGCGCTCACAATTTGAGTTTGGTGCAGTGGTGCAGAATCATCATTTAACTTTCATTTGGCTTAAAGTCCTGAGGTCGGTTTACCTCACATTAGTTCTCTTGCTTGTCATTCCTCTAATGTGCATTTTTCAAAAGAAAAAGTTAGAGATATCGATCCAGGTCTTATATATTCATACTTGACATACTTGATTCTGTCCAGAAGGCTCTGTGGTTCAATTATGTATCTACAAGAAATGACAGAAAGAAAACATGTTACAAATAAAGTCTGAGGTTAATGAAACCATGCTTTTTAAAATTTGAAACCATCGTTGATGTGCTTACCTCTGCATTCATATTTGAGATCTGAGAAGTAAACCATCTCCTGAGAGAAGACATATAAGCCCAGTCGTCCACCAGCATATGTCTTGTCATAGATGTTACCAGAATCAGCCATGATTCTCTTGCCTTCATACATGACCACTCTAAAAAGAAAATGTAATCACGTGAGCTCATTTCAGGTTTAATATAAATTATTCAGAATGAAACTAAATGTTTTTGTGGTTTTGAACTCACCTAATAAGCCCAGTCTTGGGTCTGTGGGTCAGATGCCATCTGTAGGCAGTGAAGTCCTTCCAGCCAATGTTCTTGGGGTCATGCCACAGAGTGCGCACCTGAAAATCATCAATTTTAATGATTAAAATGAGTGAAGCATTGTGTTAGTTGTGCCTCGAACCCTGAGTCAATGAATCTACTCTCACCTGTCCTGGGGTATCTCCAGTGTGCCACAAGGCATTCCTCAAATGCTCACCAGGCCCCGTGGTGGAGTTGACCACTTTGATTGACAGGCCAGAATAGCCTTGAGCTCTTGTGGGTGTGTTGGACCAGTAGGTCTGTGTGATCTGTTTCCACATCACTGTGTAGAAGCGTGAGCTGGACTGGTAGCCAAACACAAACCCAGCATAGTCGTCATCTCTGTCCGTGTTGATGAAGAATGTTCCACTGAAATCTACAGCGCTGAACTCGTCGTAACCTATATTAATTTAAGAGATGGTTTAAAATCCATTCACTGCTACTTTGTGTTCATGTATTTGCAAAGTGATGTCTGTTTGTTCATTACATACCGACTGCAATGCCAGGATCACAGTTGACAGTCTGCACCAACTCCTTGCCCTGATGCCGGACCACCCAATTGGGGTCAATCTGGGATGTGCCCTTGGGGTCCAGAGGAACCATTTGAAATCTGCGGAAGTCTGTTTCACTGATGGCAAAGTTCTCTGGGCACACATCATAGATGTCCAGAACATTGTCTTGGTCAAAATCATCTTTGCACACATCACCTCGGCCATCACCTGAGAGAAAAATAGCAACATGGAATTTACAAAGATGGAAACAATGGACAAGGAGCTACAAAATTATACCCAAGGAATATCCAATTAACTGAAGCACTCTGTGTTTGTCAGGTAAATGGCACCAGTGTTTCAGAAGACCACATATTGTTGAGAGACTGACTAATGTTGAGAGACTGACTCACCATCCGAGTCCAACTGATCAGGGTTAAAGGCCAGCCTACAGTTGTCTTTGTCGTCAGGAATGCCATCATTGTCATCATCATGGTCGCAGGCGTCACCCTTGCCATCCTTGTCGTGGTCAGCCTGATTGGCATTGGGTATGTAGGGACAGTTGTCCAAGTTGTTCTGGTGACCATCCTCATCAATGTCCTGGTTGTTGTCACACTTGTCTCCTATGCGATCTGAGTCAGAGTCAATCTGTAGGAGAACAGGATTCCTTTAAGATGAGATTTCCCAAACACTGATTTTCACACTATAAGACCCTTGTCTACACTTCAAATAACTCCCTTCACTGTTTTCTCACAAGTTTCAATATGAGAGGTGCTACTTGGAATGTGAATTAAATGTAGCCCCTTGTTTTAAGGAATGCAAGCAATGTCCCTTCGGACAAGCAGCCACTGTCCTTGTACCTTGTAGCAAAATTATCCATTCTTTTTTGTTCCAAAGGTGGATGAATAGATAGAAGAGGGAACACTACACACTTTTCTCAAAGCTGTCATATTCCTCTCTGTCCCTGAGGAATTTCTATATATTTACATGACAGATCAAGCTATGTAATCCAGGATGGGTTGTAATGGGAAGACGAAATCTGACATTACCTGATCAGGGTTGTGCTCCAGAGGGCAATTGTCACAATGGTCTCCCACACCATCCCGGTCAGTATCTCTCTGGTCCACATTGTAAACATATGGGCAATTGTCGTTCTCATTCAGAATGCCTGTTGATTCAAACAAACTTATCTCAACTTATAGGACTGTGCAAAAGCCTTGTAAAACTAAGGAAAGGCTTTAAAGATAACTTGGATGCAATATAGAGAAATCACTTACCATCACCATCAATGTCAACAGCACAGGCATCACCCTCTCCGTTGTTGTCAGTGTCTGTTTGGTCAGTGTTAGCCTCAAATACACAGTTGTCACAGCGATCTCCAACATCATCTCTGTCTGCGTCATACTGGGCAGGGTTGTACACTCTTGGGCAGTTGTCCTAAATTTATAAAGGAATATCAAATGTACCATAAAATTACTAAAATGGGTCACTAGTTGAAGAAATGATATTTATAGTGACAAAACTCTGCTTTTCAAGACTTGTGTTTTTTCTCTCACTTGCTGGAATGTCAGATTCCACTGTAAGCTGGTAATGTGCACCACAGTGTTTTTCTTATCCAACTTTCCAAATCCACATGAAGAATTATGGGCAAAAAGCCACTTGGTCCTGAGTTTTGGCTTTATGCTGAAATTCTGTTTCACTGTTCCTATGCTCCTTGTTTTCCACTTTGACTCTTTGGTGAAAGCACTCAAATATAGAAACTTTACATTCCTATTTCCCAGAGGAAGGATGGCTAGTGGTGATTGCTATGTCTGGTCTCTGAGGAAAGCACAGTTTGGGGCTAAAATAAGCTGCTGTGATGACTCACCCTATCATCGGGGATCCCATCATTGTCATCATCATGGTCACATTCATCACCCAGGCCATCTTTGTCATGATCTTCCTGGCCAGAGTTGGGAAGATTGGGGCAGTTATCCTATAAAGGAACAAAGGAGTGGTTAAGGAGGCAATCATGGCTATAATAGCGTGCAGATGGACAATAATGTGTTTTTTGCATTTCTGTTCATGTAGGGTCTGGCTACCTTCTTGCAGTGGTAAGTGGCGTTCTCCACGCACACCAGGTCAGTATTGGGCCATCCGTCCAGGTCACTGTCTTCTCCACAAATGCGGCCATTACCAGCATACCCTGGTTTGCACTCACAGCGGAACATGGACTCAGAGAATACGCCCAAGAAGATGCAGTTTGCATTTTTATGGCAGTCATGGCTGCCATCCTGGCAAGGGTTACGGGGTTTGCAAACCTAAAAGAAATTACAGAGAATTTAGAAATTGGAGGCTGCTCGCCTACTAACCACAAGCACAGTGAGTGAGTAATAACTCAAACCTGTTTTTTAGCAGTTGCCTGTTCCACTCCTCTTCCAAAGGGCTGAGGTCCGGAGAAACGTGCGGGGCAGGGCAGACAGTTGTAACCTGGTTCAGTGTTCTCACAGCGATGGACTCCATTATGTGTATGGCAAGCATCAGGGACTTCCTTACACTCATCAATATCTTTGCAGATGATGCCATTCCCAGTGTAGCCAAGAGGGCACCTGCCGCACCTGAAGGAGCCATCAGGGAAGCTTGTGCACTTTGTGCCAAGGAAACATGGGTTGGAGAGACAACCATCTGTGGAGAAAAAGATTTGGTACTTTAAAAGGCTAATCTGTTGTGAGAAAAGATTTATTTTTTGCTATTTGTCCATTTTAAACCCTTACCAATAGGGCAGTCCTGTTTGTTGCACACTTGAGACATAGTATTATCACCAACACAATCCTTTCCTCCAAACTTGGGGACAGGGTCAGAGCAGAGACGTTTGCGGGTCTGGATTCCTCCACCACAGGTAAGAGTGCAGGTATCCCATGGTGACCAAGGCCCCCAGCCTCCATCAACTAAAAAGTGTCATAAAAACAACATTCAGTATATTACGCTGAATCCATACAGGACCTTATTGTATTTGCTTTTTTGCTGAAATTCAACTCACTTGGACAAGGTGACTTTTGGCAGATTTCAGTTTGACGTCCTTCTCCCTGACAGTCCATGCCACCCATCTGTGGTGTGGGCGAGTTGCAGAGGCGTATCCGGGTGATGACCCCCTCACCACAGGTCACAGAGCATGAAGACCATGGAGACCAGTGGCTCCAACCACCATCCTGTTTGACTGTGAGCAACACATATATAATTAATTCATCATGCACTCAAACTGAGAATATTTATTATCACAATGGCTGTGTTAAGAATGCTGAGTGACTTACAGCGTTTGTCACATTCCTGAGGGTAGCAGTCACGGGTCTGGACAGATGTGCCCTCACAGTTGCTGTTGATGCGGTCACAGGAGCGTCCGCGCTGCTGGATGCCTCGACCACAAGTCACTGAACAGTGAGTCCATTCAGACCAGGGGGACCAACCATCCTCTGCATAGTCGCTTGCTGTAGGGGGAAGACATAAATTATGGGGATCATGACCTTGGTGAAAAAATATCAAGAAGGGAATAAAGAAAATCACATGAAGCCTGTGAGAGGTGCAGCGGATTTAAAAAAGAAAAACGTACGTGTTCCACAGCGAGGGCAGCATTCTCCATCAGGCACGGTGGCATTAGCACATGGGATGAGAGGGCAGGAGATTTTGCGACACACAGTAGCAGAATTCTGGATAGAGGAACAATTGAATTGGTACAAGAATAACAAGGAAGCTGACTGGTTGACTGACTACTGGTTTTGTTCCAAACCTAATTGCTACTTTTTACAATGAAGTGATCTTTATCAGGGATATGACACTTCTGCTGTGTTGGTGGAGGACATAATCCTCAGTAGCACTCTTCCACTAACACCTAAGTAATTAGACAACACATGAACAAAATTCACTAGATGTTGCTGGAGGGTAAAAGGCCCCATGCTGCTTTGTTGTTAGATGAGAACAAGTGTTGGCGGCTGCTGGACAGAAGCACTGTGATGATGAAGGGAGGTGCTAACATAAACACTATTATCACTTCATTACAGCAGGGATATAGGAAACACAATGACGTATTTCCTGAGCTGGTTTCTGAATTGTTGAAAGGTTGCATTCCAGTACGTGTGATGACACTCACCTGGCAGGTGCACTCGGTGCAGCCATCAACGGTCCATTCATCTTTGTCCTTGTACACGATACCATTGTGGATGCAAATTCCACTGTGGATGTTCATTTGATTTTTCAGCAGATTGTTGTCCTCAGACTGGGGTAAGAGAGAGAGGGAGAAGGGGGTTGTTCAGGATGGAGGATGGAAACCTTTCACTTTGCCAAAGTTCCAATACAAATGAATCACTGACCGACACCATGATTAAGACATTGCTTGACTCTAGCGAAGCAGTTCAAATGCAACTGTCAGCCAAACATATTTGTGTATTCACATGGGTCTCATTAAGAACTTGGCCAGGGACTGCGATTACAGCGACAAGTGGCTACGCACTGGGAATGCAATAACTGGAAGTAGAGGCAAAGACGGAGAGAACAGAAAAAGAGCAAGTCAAGGATGGCAGGGAGCAGACCCTGGTGGCTTACCACTTTGCGGAGCTCATTCGACAGCTTTTTGACAACCACACCGAGTCCCTTGAGCTCCTTAAACATGCTGGCGATGTCCTCACAAGAGAAGCCACAGACAGACTGTAGGACATCTGAGGACAGGAGAGAAAAACCCAGTTAATTACTTCACCCTTAAAGTTTACAACTGGCCAGTAAAACAAACCTGTCTCTTTGGAGAGGACAGTTCTCACCTTTGGCTTTGTGGCCAGTGTAATCAGTCCTAATGGCAGGGCTCGAGCCGTTGACTGGGTTGTCTAGGGTCATGACATCTGTTAAGGTAGCTGCAGGGGGTAAGGAGAAGAGGAGACAAATTCATTTTTTGTTTCACTGGATCACAGTGTGAATCTTTAAACACAAGATCCACTTAGTATATCGGCAACATTTTATCAGATTTTCAAACTTACCTCCGCTATGGCATCCCTTATTTCTTAGTATGGCATCAAGAGTGGTCCCAAAGACAAAGCGCACATTCTGAAGAACTCCCTGATGGACAATAAAATAGTTAAATGAGTTAAGCAACAGTTAGACCAGCTCTCAGTTATTCCATGAGCACAAAATATGATACATTAAATATTATTTTTCAACATTACACAGTAATTGGGTTTTCATCTAAGTTCACTATACACACTATTCTATAGAGCTTACCATGAATCTGTCCCTCACAGCTCCCTTTCCAATTCTGAGTGTAGCGATGTCTGCCACTTCCTGAGACAGCACTTTATGGATTGGCAAATCCATCTCTGATGTGTTGATCTCCTCACAGCCGACAAAAAGCTGCACTTGGTCATCCTGAATGAACAGTGTGATGTTCTTCCAGTGTCCAGTGGCCAAATCTGCATCCTCGATGGACACGACCTGCTGCTGGCTCATGGTGGAGTAGACCACATCCAGAGTGTTTGCTTTTCCATTTGAAACGATCTCAAAAATGGGTCCAGATCCGTCATTCTTCTCAATGGTCAAAATGCTGCCCCTGGTTTTTTTGAACTGCTTCAGGTTGACCAGGAGAAGGAAGCCTCTCTCAGCCTGGATTGAGTCAAGGAGGTCCCTGAGGGAGCTGTCGGGGACTGGGGGGATCAGGTCTGCATTCAGAACTTTGTACGCAGGGCTATAGGGATCTGCACCTTTGACCAAACTCACACCGTTGTGTCTCTTGTTTACCCGGGCCAGATCAAATAAGTCATACACACTGTTTTCATCTCGACTCTCTGCAGTCAAAGAAAAGAAAAACATTGTCCATTTTTTCTCTCATTATGACAGTGTGCATGAAAATGTATAAAAACAAATATTAATTAATATAAATTTTATGCACTAATTAGGACTATAAAAATAGCCTGTAGTGGCAACATGTAAGATCATATCTGTCTTTCTAGAACAGTATTCAAATAATATAGAAATAGTGAGTATACAACTTTAATATGCCACAGTTACAGTTAAAGACTGTAAAGAAATTAGACCTATCACTTTAAATACGGGGCAACTTTTACTTTTTTTAATTTTGTTTTATTTTTTTTTCAGGTATGAAGGCTATCAAAAATACTTTTGGTTCTTACCTGCCAGTCTTGCGCCTTCACAACTCCAAAGCATCAACAGCAAAAAGATGCCACACAGCATCATCTCGAAATCTCAAGCGATCCCTATTTCAACCAAGAATAACAAAAAAGCGCCGTTATGGGACACAACTAGACTATACTTTGTCATCAATAAATGGAAGTCAATAATAACAACAGACTACAAACCTTTAAAACGAAAATTTCCTCTGAAAATAGATAAGAAAGAAGAAAAAAGTCCTTGCTTCTCCGATTGTGTATCCCGTTTCTCTTCTTTTAGAAGCTCGTTAGTTGTAGGTAGATAGTTGCAAAGTTTCTATGAGTTCCTGTCCGGGGTTTATTCCGGTGCTTGGACTTATTCTACTGACTTATCCTACCGATACAAGAGCTATTTAAACAATCTGAAGACATTCCTAAGGTCCCGTCTGGACCAATAGGCTGGCTGCACCAGAGAGGGACGGACTTGCTTTCTTACCTCACAGCCAGTCAGAGTAATATCCGCGACGCACACAGGAGGGGGAAAAATGCATTCCTGAGCTGAGTTTCCATCAGCGGACAAATATTTCATACGCGCACCCGAGCCAACACTTGGTCGTTTCCGGTCAAATAAAACTTTAATTATTCGTCAAATGGTCTTAATTTTTATTAAACTGTCACTTTCTAGAAATACACAGATTTATTTTTAATATGATCCAAACTAATAGGGAATTAATTCAGGAGACTGGTAATGCAAAACCAGTTATTAGTAGATTTAAAAGTCATATAAAATATTAAATTATATTCCATAACCTACATTCACGTATTAATCCCATCTCATATTTATGACATACAGTCGGCTATTTAGCTATTTACTGCTTTATGTTGTCTCTTTTCGCTATTCCTCGTCTGGCCGCCAGGGGACTCATTGCCTCATTGAGTAATGAACTTAAGTGTAAAGCGTTTGGGAGAAAGAGAGGCAGTTAATGATGGGAGGAAAGTTGTCTCTGGGTTTCTTAATACCGGTACTTATAAAGTATTTTAAAAGTAACATGTCTTTTAAACTATAAAAGTATTTTTTCAGTAAATTTTTTTTGTTGTAATCTTAGTATTATAATCACTAAAATGCCAAAGGTAGACTATAAGCTTGATTAAAATAATGAGAGCAAAATAATGTTTTGTTTGAAACTAAAAATAAAAATATTGTATTAATTGTTGGGGATTTTTTAAAAAATATATGGGATAACTGGATAATTCTACTTACTTTCCACCACCATAACATTTGATTAACAGTGTATTTGATAGTATTTAAATATTGTTATGAACTTCACAGATTCCCTCCAAATCATGATGTCACCATGCAGATGAAGGTTGAGGTTTATGACTGAGCATTTAACCTATGACCTCTTCCTCTCTCTCTCCCATCTTTCCCAGACCACCACCAGTAAAGACAGAATCCTCATGGCAGACCTTGTTTTACTTTACCTGTCCAAAGAAACATTTCACTTTTTTTTCCACTGAAAATCAGTCTTTTGTAACTCTGTGCATACAGAAGAAAACTGAGGAAAGAGACTGAGCGTGTGACAGAGATGAAAGCCTTCTGGAAAAACAGGGACACGCAGAGACGCCTACATGCTGTGATGACTTAAACTCAAGACGGAGAGACTGTGTAAAAACAAGTTAGATATGTGGACTTCCAATTGTGATGAAACACAGCAGCTGGATACCTGTTCCTCAGTCAGTGTATACACACCACAGGAACCCTGACTTTATATAATCTGTGTGACATATAGGATTTTTTAAACATGTAGTATTCACTTCAGTTAAAGACAAGCCTATAGGACATGATAAGGCGCTGATGATACTTTACTGATCATTTGAATGGAAAATGGCCTCAAGTCTGTGAAATGGGATGAAAGAGGGATTCATGGGAAAGAATTTTGGCGATATCATAGGCAGGTGTGACTAGGCGCCTCCCTGTGGGCGTGACTGTGAGCTCACAGCGTGGGAGGTGTAACTGACAAGACTGTGTTGGAAGTGAAGAGACTTGCCAAACTCTGATGAATATCCACCAAAGTGAGCCAAAACTACAACAGAGACAGATAGCGAGTGTTTGCTCTGAGTGTTCATATCCAACTGGGGAGCTTATGTTCACTCGACACCGGGTGGGAGGCTTTGTTTGTGTTTAATTGCAGAATTTCTCTGATGCTTTCTTCATGAACTCCTGATAAAACACTGATCCTAACAGAAAATGTACCTCATACAGTTTAGTCTGTTTCTGTGTAAGACACACTCCAGAATATTTTCAACATTAATATAATAATTTATAATGTCTTTATAAATACATTTCTGTTCTGCAACTTTGTTTTGAAGCATGTACAACAAGATACTATATAAGAGGTCAAACAGCCAGTACCAGAAAAGTCTGTTTAGAGATTTATAATATGATTAGTATCATTAGCAGCAATAGCCAAATGTGACAAATGACAAATAAAATAAAACAAAACAAGAGTTCTGTGCATGTAGCCTAACCTTCATAGTCTATGCTTAAACGAATCTAGATATTTCAGGATATTCATTGTTTTATCCTTAGAATTATCTGCATGGTAAAATAGGGAGGATGTAATAAAGATAACATATTAATTGTCACATTCAGAGGCACTGGTAAGTTTTGTTACTATCTGTGCTAAGCTAAGCTAACTGCATAAACATGAAGCCAATAGTCAACAGATGGTAGGTTTAGGTTTGCACTAAGACAGGAAACAGGGTGAAACAGCTAGCCTAGCTCTTTCCAAAGGTAACAAAATCCATCTATCAGTGTGCTGGGTAGAACAAATGTACATTTCCAGTGGTCACAGTGGTCACAGATCCAGTAGAGTAATACTGTTGTTGTTATACTACTGTTACTGTTATACTCAGGCAAGTGTAATCTCCATGCCAGCTGCAATAGTTAAAAGTATTATTATGTTCACTCATATTTTATGTCAATGTTTACAAATAGCAGTGATAAAAACAAATCCAGGTAACCAGAGGGCGCCAACAGGAGGAGCACAGTGTGTGGGCTGTTAGGGAGGCGCGCACTCTCTTCCCTCATCGAATACACTCATCTTTCACACAATATTCCCGTTTTCAGATATGGAGGGACCTCCATGATAACACTCCATGCTTACTGTGTTAGAATGATTGTGCGTTAATTATCCAGAAGGTATTTTTAGCCAAGGATGTTTATTTATTGTGTAGTAATTAAGTCAATAACCTGATGACCATTAATCTAATTGCTCGACATGCTAACCGCGCTGTCAGTCCGCGTGTAGTTGTAAACCATAGCTTTGTTACTGATATCTCTGTGTCTGAGGGTAAATGCAAGGTGTAGCTACTGTCGAAATAGAAGTCGAAGGATACTGATGATTGATCAGGCATAAGTCAACAACATGTATTTTGTGCAGTGCTGTACTTGTTTATTTAGTATGTAATTGTACTACAGATGTTCTGTGTCAGTACTGTGAATGGTTACTGAGATAGCTGTGCACATTGTAACACCAGTACTGGCTCTTTGTCAACAACAGTAAGAGCTACCTTATATATACACTGATCCAGCGATGACTAATGGAATTTGTCTGAGCATGTACTGTGAAAAGATCAGGTAACATTAAATGGTATTACTGCACTGTCTTTATTTGCCACCTTACCTCATGCTTAAGCTGGTTGAACCAACAATCATATGGTTTTAGTAAGACATCTACCAAGATATGATTATCACTGTAAGAGAGGATTTGTGTCTTAAGGCCACAGTCACTCTGGTGATGGTATCAATACTTAAATACTATTTGTTGTATGTCAGATAGAGAAGAACCAGTCAGTGAGCAATTAAGTGCTTTAGGAATGAAATAAAACAAAGCTTTGCTGTTAGTGGTAAGGATTGTAGTCCAATTTAAAAAAGCTATTGTGCTGAAATAATATACAATGAAGATTACGCTTAGGATTTTTATGTTGTCTAAACATTAAATGATTAAATCTGTGTTGTTTTGCGATCTGTTAAAAACATGACTTTTTTTATTCACCTTGAGCAAATCAAGCAAGTGTAGGTTTTTTTTTCATCTTTAAAACTGCATCAGTTTTGTTATTGTGACAGCACGGAAACAGCACTGGAACAACATTTGAGGATGGGCAGTTTATAGGATTAATATTAGGTAACGTATGACGCAGTAAATCTGTGGTATCTCGCCAACAGGTTAAGACTTTCACCTGAAATTTACTATCTTTTGCAGTGACTAAGTCATCAAACATTTCAGGTTTGTGCAACCATTAATCTGGAGTGTTTCCATCGCAATGTGCCCTGCAGATGTATTTTTTAACAGCAGAATAAAATATTTATTTCTAAAGAAAGGTGTTTATGAAAGACTTGGGTGTATTAACAAGTCCTATCTGGCAAGCAGGCCTTGATGAAACACATCATTTTTCACTTTATCTATCACAGAAAAAATCCCCAACAGGATGTGTATAAGCATGTGTAAATACTGTTTTAGGTGGGCAAAAATTGACAATGAAAATGGAAAGAGTGAATACACATGAATACACACAACAACATGAATCACTGTTATCACAAGTTATTAGTTGTGTTCAATGGAAAGATCACTGTTGGCCACTGATCATATTTTATTTTTGTGGATTCATGTTAAAGGAGTGGAAATGTTCCCTGACTCCTGTATGGTCAGATTTAACTTTGTATGTAACATATTGTAGTAACAGGAACAAGTCATATTATCTAGAGTGGGTGTTCTTCCAAGGAAATTTGGGAATCAAAGATGCATTTAAGACAGGAACCAAACAATGTTTTTTATTCCTTCAGCTGTTTTGTCTTCAGTGCCAAAACACTGAAGTGACTTGGACCCGCTGGCTATAGTAAATCATTGATCATAATCCATGCTTGGCCTCAGAGGGATAAAAGAGGGAAATATGGATATTACCGGTGGCTTTGGGGCTGGCAAAGCTTGGTGAATATTATTCTGTGAAACAGCATTATAAGGATCTTCTCTGTCTGTGGTAAAATATAGTCTGTATGTAAATGTTTTCAAATGTTTTCCATTTATTCTTATGCACCATTAATAAACTAAGTTCGATGTTTAGACGTTTTGCTGCATGCACAAAAACTAATTCAGTTAAGTTTCAAGAAATCTGTCACACTAAACACCATCACTTCAAGGAAGGATTAGATCCTTCTGCAGTGGCATCTCGTTCAGCCTTGGATGTATGCATGGAAGAAAATGATTAATTGGTTGCAGTGAGTCTGCTCGATTCCGGCAACTGATGTCAGAGTCTGATTATGTTGGACGGACACTCTGAAAACTTGTATTCTCTTACTGTTTACAGACTGACACCAAGTCATCCGTGGTGCTCCTCGCATGCCAGCTGTACAGGCACAGAAAGCTTTAGGTTTGCTGAGTGATGGCGGTAAATTCTCACTGCTGTTCTGCAACTTTCTTCCTGCTAAATGCACACCTTTGACTAATGAGCTGACAGACCAGATGCCACTCAACTGTAAGAAGAAAAGTGGATGCGGGAATGTTAAGGGTCACTTGAAAGAGGCAAGAGAGAATGTTTTGTTTGTGAAAGAACTGAGGCTCTTCACACTGGAGTTCCTGATGGCCACACAAGTGGATAATGACTTTTTGGAAAGTGTGTCTGGTTCGATATTATGACAATACAACGAGAGACAGTTAAAATTAGCCTTTTTAAAGAATAGAGGAATGTCAGAATAATGAAACCTTGCAGCGGCTGTCATGACCAAGACCAGTTGAGAACACTTAGCGGATGTAGTCAACAAACAAGTGCTGATTGTCAGCTTTGTATTTCTAACAATACAACAAGTCCAGCATTCGTTATCCTACAAGTTCAGTTTTGGTCTCCACTGACTCCTGAGAAAAATAATCCATAGTTGCAAAAGGCTCCATTACATTCACAAACAATTTTGCTAACTTTGCCTAGATAGCTTGTTTCCAACTTTAAGTGATCTGTTGATAACTTTGTCTTATCTGTCCAATTTTTATATCAACATAAGTTAGCTGTCTCCAGGATGTAGATTCATATTTAATGTGCATACAGGAGAGTGGCATTAATTTTCTTAATAGACATGTTTTTCCCAAAAATGTTGAACTGTTCCTCGAAGCACAAAAAATGATTTGTAGAGCAATTGAACTGAACTGCATTTGGAAAACCACCAAAGCTCCAGGTTTGATTTTAAAAACTTGAGATTTCAGTACTTCATCAGGGAGAGGCATGAACAGTCATTCATTGCCAAACACTAAGTATTCTGTTGCAAAAATGGAAATTTTCAACTGCGGGTCATCATGTTACCTGCTTGAGCCCAGTACAGTGTGTGCAGTGGGGCTGCTGAGATTCTTTCAGCTGGAATCATCAGCTTTTTGGAGGACATCCGGTTCTCTTGCAAAACACAAGATTTCACTGAAAATGATGATGTGTTGTATTTTTTTGGAAAGCGCACATAAGAATTTGGGTTTTCAGCTTACTGTAATTTCGACACTGTGTATTGGTACTGTGGTGATATTACTTAGAAGAGTTCCCAGGCAAAACTTCCAAATGAGCACCACTGGAGCCTGACTCTCCCACAATTCCTCTGTCGGAAACAGTAGCTTATGGAGAAAATAGCTCTGTGATGATATTGTACCTTGGGCTGTACAGAACCAACTAAAAGGTTAATGGCACTATTTCATCCTCCCACACATACAGTTGCTATGCAAACTTGCTTTTCTTGGCTTTCTCTTAAAATTCCACACCGGTTTTAGGAAGTGTGCTCTTTCCATGTTGACCCTGAAGGATATTAAACTCACAGCAAGCAGGTAAGGCCAAACCTTCCCTGCTACCACCTCCTCACATACCAAAAGGCCATTTACAGCACAGCACTCTGTCAGTACAGTATGCCACTTTACATCTTTCCCATGATGTCATAGATGTGTGATGATGCACATGGTCTAATTCTATCAAAATAACCTAATGGCATTTAGATATGAGCCCATAGGGAGCCCTGCTGCTCACTGCTGCTACGGTGTAACTTTAAACACCTCCAGGGTTTTTTGTTTGGCTCTTTACAGGAGCGCTGAGGCAGCAAACACACTGCTAATATATATAAAAATCTAAAAAAAAAATGCTCTGCACTTTTTCAACCCCTCCGTATAAAGTTAATACAAATTTATATAGTACTGAAGTACTGAATAGAAATTCCAAAGATAGTAGGATGTTAGGGTAAGGTTTATAGAGGTTTATACATACAAAGTATGTATAAATAAGTGGCTGGGTGTAGTCATGAAAAAGGCTTGGAACAAGCTGACAATGTTAATTAAGACAACTAAAATCTGCTTAAATTTGCTACAACTGATTTTTTTTTTTTTTTTTTTACCAAATAAGCAGGCTGTGCAACAACCAGTAATATTGGCATTTCATCACCTTATCAGCAAACAGCTGAGAGGTGAACTTGGTAGCAACTGCTCAATTATATATATCAGCAACTAAGATGTCTTTGTGGATGTAGTCACAGAACAATGTTTGATTATCAGTATCAGTTCTGAAGACTATTGTGTTAGAAAACAGATGTCTATTTACACATTCAGCAGACATGAAGCAACAGTGTCATTCATTTCTGGCCATACATTCTCTATAGTCACTTTCCTTTCAGCTCAGTTTTGGTCGCTACCAACTCTTTTTTAACTAAATGATCCACTTTCTTCACAAGCTAGTTGCAAAATTTTGTCGGTTTGTTGTTTTGTGCTGAAAGCAGTTTATTGCTGCTTCCTGGAACTGTGGTTGATAGTGGTGAGAGGGAGCCAAGACAGATAAGTTGTGGAATGTAAACCCAAACAATTAATTGAAATATACTTTAGAAAAAAATATATAGCTGCAGAGTCAAGTTCTGTGCATTTATCACTGCAAGCCACCATTTTCATATAACAGAAAAGGAGATTTAGGCTCTAAATTTTCATTTATAGGAGAGAAATATACAATTTTATGGTACGTGGAGGAGTGCAGGTTACATTCCTCTGCATTAGCTCTGCACTTCCCTGGTGTAAGGACTTATTCACGTGTGCTTGGGGATAACAGGATGTCAAAATGAAGTGGAGAACATACTTGGAAAACATAACTGTTCATGTATCAGATGAACATTCTTCGCCATTTAGGTGATAAGGTCACAGATGAGAGGCATGAATCTCCTCCAACAGTGCACTGGGAGACTTTTGGAAATAAATGTGTCATTCATGTTCCTTTGAACCATGGCACATGACTGACCTACTTTGGAGATAACAGAAAAGAAACTAACTTTACCCAACTGCACAAAAGCATATATTTTCATTTTTGACCTAAATAAATAAAAGTCATTCCTGCCAGTTTCTGGGGTGCTCTGCATGACTCACACTCCAGATAAACACTGTTTGTGTAAGGTATCCACTGATTAAAATCTTTTTATGATGAAAAATAGGAGAAAAACTACCCTATCTTTGGGATTCCTTACATTCTTGCAGATGTTTTTGCTGAGTAGAACCAGGTGGGGTTGTAATGTTTTCCAGTAGCTTTATTGCACCGATTTGCCTTAAGCTATAGGTTATACACCTTTGCACGAGTTGTCCTGGAATTCCCAGCTCAGACAACACATGATCAAGTTCGTCTCTTGCTGCACGACCTCATTAGGGATGTATACAACTTTAAAACCCTATGAAATGTATGGATTTTGAGTGCAGATCTTCTTTTTTTTACCATCATATATAAATATAGTACACACCTTTCTTGTTTGTTTACACTGAGCAACTGTCCAGACATTTGCATTTAAAGATTGATTGCATGCACTCTTTCAATTCTCTGGTATTTACTTTGACTTTTTTCTTATTTGGCTTCACTTTTAAGGTCTGTAAATGTACCATGCAGTAGGCAATTTACTGCTTATTCAAAACAGTTGGCTGTGTAGAGTGTCCACTGTGTTCTGGGGAGTGTGCCATCTTAAGTCATTCCACTGCTCTTCTCCTGGAAACTAATCAACAGAGTCTGTCGGAGTCACAGTGAAGAAACTAATTCATGTCAGCAGTGCCTTTTATTATCTTCTTTGTGCTTGATAAGGACGCTTTTATTTACTGCTACAGTCTGCTACTACAGTCGTTGGCAAAATGTGTGCCAGGTATCACAGGGAAAGCAGTAAGAACACCAACCTTAACTCAAAAAAGTTTCTCCTGCCATGTGGCGTGGATGCAGACATCATTACACAAATGGATTACTCTCAGCACCTTCAGTTGTGGAGCCAGTGATATGATTTCTTAACCTTCTCTCATCTGTTCGATTTACCTCTTGTTCTATTCATCAATCACCTACTTGGAGGATCTTTCAGTTGTCCCTGTATTTTGAAGAAACTTTGGAAAAGCGAGCACAGCCTTCAAGCCTCACTAAAGCCAATGTCGGTGTCTGGGAATGCTGCCTAAGAATGTACCCAAACACGGATATTGTGTTGGCGTTTTTTTCCAATTGATTCTGTTACCATTCTGCCTGTGAGGGCCTCTAACAGCTTGGAGAGTACTTACAGTGAATGCTGACTACTGTTTGTAGTCCCTACATCTTGAAAATCTATCTCTGCACTTCCCTCAGTGTTCTTCCTGTAGCTGCAGGGGGTTGTTGAGTGCTGAAGGTTCTCATCTACAAGCATAACCTATACATAAATATGACTTATTACAGCTCTTCAAAAGGTGTCATTTAAGTATTTTTAGTTTGGTACTGTAAGCCCAGTGTGGTTTAGCTTGTTTTAGCTTGTTTTACTATACAACACATTGACTGCTGAGACAAATGGATTAAGTAAATGCTGTAAGTGACATCCCTAACACATTTCACATTTATACAATCAACATTAGAATAGTGTAAGTCAGTATGCGGGTGATTTACTGTAATGACACGTACAAATGTTGAACAGTTCACATACAATAACTCATCCAAACGTGAGTCCCGTGCAGGGGCAGCCTGGGGCACGAGCTTAGCCTTGTGTTGTCTTGGTTGCTCAGGAGGACACTAAAACAGACCTTGTCTGATTATTTTTCTTGTGGTGCAACATCAGTGAACCAACACACCATGTTTGAAATACAGCACTGCAAAATATATAGACCTGAGCATGACTATTGGGTAATCAGTCATGTTAAAATGAAAAATAAGCTGTACCATGTCATACATCTTCACGTTCACATTATACAAAGTTTCAGACATGTATGGAAAATAGAAATTTCTTTCTTTGAAGTTGTTTAACAGATTTCCTTCAGTGGCATAGTGGTCAACTCTGAGAAAATATATATCATGGCGTATATTGGAAATTCAGGGATACAATAAATCAATTTGTCAGGGTAAATCTGCTCTGAGATTCCCGGCACAAATGACAGGTGCTATCTGTGACGTGGTTTACTTTTCCCGGTAAAGCAGTTCTCTGACTGATCTCAACTCAATGTTCATAAAAATCCACTGTGTGGATAAATCGTAGGTTCTAGTTGTTAAAAATTAAGTCACAGAAGATGACTCGTGTACTGGCTACAATCTGGGCAACAAGCATGTTGTGAAAACAGATTCGTTCCAAAGTCCAACAGTTTTTGCAGGTCTCAGAGGGAGTGTGCATCACTTCCAGTCATTCATAATGTGGGACACGCCAGCACATGCAGATGTTCACTGGAAGACTCTCAACTATAATTCATGTACATCATGTGCTAAATAACACAACTTTATGTCTTTCTTTTGAACATAAAAGACTCATATTCTTTCTCTTTCTGTGCAGTTTTGTTTCTCACTCATGCTAAGTTAAAATAAAACATCAACACCACAGATACCCATCCTGATTGGCATACTTTTTTATTTATTTCATATTTCCAAAAGCCTCTTTTAATCATAGTATCATAGTATCATTCAACTATAAAGCATTTATTTTTTAAGGTGATTAGCAGTGGTAGAAGAAATATGCAGGCCCTTTACTTAAGTGAAAGTACTAATACCATATTATGAAAATACTAGTACATTTTTCAGGTGATCAGGTGTTTCTTTATATAGTTTATTTAGCTTAAGAAGTAGCATAATTGCCTAAGGAAAAGATATTCAAAATCAACACATGTGAAAATGAAGCAAAGTATGAAAAATTATAATCTGAAAAGTAACCACTACATAGCTGTCAGATAAATGTAGAAGGAAAAAAATAGACATAGTGGAGTAGAGGTATAAAGTTGAACAGAATAGAAATGCTTCCACCACTGGAGATTAGTAAATAAATATTTGCATCAAGAGTCATGTCACTTGCGTACAGCTTTAGAGAATTAAATTCTCACTCCATGTGTTTGCCATGTGTGGCAAATTTCCGCAATAATCAGCTAAAAATACCTTCAAGAGATTTCTCCAGCATTGTGCGTTTGTGTGGGTGTGTGTGCATTTTATGGGGATGGGTGGGTTGGTGGTTTGCAGTTCTAGTTACCCAAAGTAACTAGAACAAACACGATTCCAAAGAATCTTTTGCATGTTTTTGGGACTTCTCCCCTCCCTTACACAGAGTGCCGGGAACCCCTTCACCCCCCCTCCCATTTGTTCAGATCTTTCCATGACCCACAGATTGGGGGTTCCCCCCAATGGTGGAGTTATAACTCTGGCTGTCATGTATGAGCATTTACGGTAAAGCTGAAGCATGCTCAAGCTATGTCTCTGGGGACCAAATGGAGACCTCACATTTTAGTGTGGCTGTTTTTAAGTGAGGACAGGGTGGGCATACGTCTGGGTGCCCCTGGACAAAAAAGCTTTCCCCATGCAGTGAAAAAAGAAGAAGGGGAGCTTACTCACCAAATAAGTCTTTCTCTGTCATCTCTGCAGTTCTGTTACAGCTGCATAAGGTTACTGTAGACACTATAAAAGTATATCTTATACAAACTCATCCCTTCCATACAGTGCATAAACATTACAAATTTTTTAAGTCCAAAGTGGAATTTTTTCCGTATGAAAAATTTATCATCAAAGATCTCGACTAGGAGCACCTCAGTTCCTATAGACAATCAGATAATCTTTGATGAATTGCCAACAACAAATGGTAGGAACCATTTTTAACTATGTGGTTTGTTTTGCACTTGGGGAAACATTATGACCAGACAGACCAGACAGCTGCATGCTACTTTTTCCAGCGGGGAGCTTTGGACCGCTTGTGCAACATAAACATGAAATCCACTTTTAAGTCATGAACAGATTTGAGAGTTGCATGTGCGTTTATTTCATTAAGATGTTGATGCAGGCTGACATCAGACGTAGCTGTGGAACAATACGGGAATCAGTATTATTCCTGTCTTTTTTTATGAAGGTAACAGAGCTACTAAACAAAAACACATGCTAGGACACATTCCTGCATTTGCCCCCTGACATCCAGCTGGTTTTAAAAGGCTTATTCTGTGTGATTATTTGGGCTTATTAGACAAAAGTTTATGCATTAAATATACATTACTGTACCTGTTTAGTTTATTGCACATGTCAAATCATCATTAGCAAATATAGAATACTTTTTGTCTCAGTAAAGGAACTCTCTAATGGTGAGTGTTATTCTAAACTGTAGTGCAGGTCCCTGTGCTTTTTCAAAGATCGAATACATTTCCAAAAGGATAAAGTGAGATTTGTTTAGCAGATGATTCCAAAGGGAAGAGAAAACTCCATCTAGAGCTTTAAGAAATTGGGATGAGTAATGTTCCAAATCAGGAGAAAGGTCAAAAACCTCTTTCATCAAACTCCTCTAAATGCTGATGATGACAAACTGGTGAATCAATCAGAGACTGCCCCACATTGCACTCCTGCACTGAAGCCCTTTTGTTTCCCTGACAACTTTACTCAAACAACACTGATTGGACAAAAAGTACGCCAAGAAACATTTCCGGATATTTCCTCTGAAATGTCTGTTTAATTTTGATCTATACATCAAACGACTCAGGCATTGTGCACCAGAACCGACATCACAGCTCCAGGATAAGTCAGACACATGCGGTGACAAGCTCTGTGTGGCACATGGACACGCTCGGGCTGACATGCCTATCATAGAATGGTACCAATGCGGTGTGTCTCAGTGAGTTTTGGCCCTCATGCGGCATAAGCCAACTGATGGATGAGATTCTGAATATGACATGACACAGAGACGTTTCTCCAATGTAGCCAACTTATTTATGTCCAGCTGCCATTTCCCTACACTCTGCATTGTGTGTGATACTCCATTGGAGGTCCGGCATGGTGGGTGTGAGCCCTTGGCAATGTGCTATGTCGGGGAAAGTAAAGAAACAGAAGCTAAGTGTTTTGCTTCCCTCACATTGCAGATGCCAAGGTCTTGTGACTGACACTTTCCGGTGGTGTTCCCACCGGGAGGCATAATGCTGGGGTGCACTGCCTGCTGGGCAGTAGCAATGAGCAGCAGCATCTACTGGAGCCCCTCACAGGGATATATGTTTTCCAGACCCCATCAGGAGGCAGAAACCCAGCCAAGAAAAACTGCGGGTAGAGCTCGAATGCCCTGCAGAAAAGTCCGAAGGCCCCATAATATCCGTTTTACACGAATTTGCATCCAGTTCTTCAGTACCCAGGGATAAGAATAACTGATTGATTTTTTTTTAAAATTGTAATTAGGTTTAATAGGGTATTTCTAAATTTAATAATAGAGTCACATATGTAATTGACACAATATAAAAATACAGTGAACATGTTCTGTGGAAACAGGCCAGAATGTGCAATGCAAATACTGAAAATAATGATTGTTACTATATATTATGATAATTACGTTCTTCATTATTGATCCCCGAAGAAAAATTCTTGTAGTCATTGCTGAATCATAAAGTTTCCATTCTCGGTCCTGACACATAAGCACTTGACCAAGTTATACTGTGAGAAGTCAAAATATCATGAAGAATTAACCCATAATTACAGCAATCCAAATAATGACAACAAAGCCCAATTAGTTTCCATAAATCACTGTAAATTCATTACAGCTTTTCACGATATTTTACTAAACTTTGCTGTCTTTGCTGATGTATCCCAGAAACCCTCTAATAAAAACTGACCATTTGAATGCCACTAGAGAATGTGAAACTGATGAATTAATGGGTTACCACAGCTACAACAAATCAGCAGCTTAAACTGCCCTAAATAAATGTGAACAATAAAGTGTCCGTTAAAAATACTAACTTTGGACATGACTGTGTGGTTACTGAAGCTCATATCCTGGTGGCATTATGTGATGCCTATCAAACTACTGACACTGCAATCAGAAAACGGACAAGGAGAAGAAGAGATGACAATCAACACTAGAGCGGGTATGGTTTTTCAGGAAATAGCAACAAAGAGAAGAGAGGAAGAAGACATACTTCTTTCATGGATGGGAGTTGTGATGTTGTAACTTGATCTCAGCACTTCAAAAGGTGACACTGACATTTGAAGTGCCAGAAAACCCAAAACAGCTAAAGCTCTAAATCCTCCACTGGCAGACCTGTCCGAAACAAAAATCAAACCCGTAGTGTTTGAAACATCAAAAGATTACTTAAAGCTTTGTCAGCAGCATCTATGGTGTTGTCTCTTTCATGCCTCAAGACAAGTTGCAAGGCAAATGCTTAATGGTGTATACATGTTCCACTCTGCTTTATCCAAACAAATTAAGATCGTATCACTCACAGTTTAGTCTGCTCTCACAGCTCTGATTTTTTTGTACACAAAGTAAAGGCCTGCCAGTCACAGCAGCATTTAAAATGGCTCAATTTTGCAGCAAAATAAATTCATTTAAATGGAATAGATGTGACCATTGGAAAAATATACGTGGAAGCAGCAGTCCCAACCTCCTCACGTAACTGTAAGTCTTTACAATGTTGACTTTTGAGGGAACAAAGTGCCATTGACTGAAATGAGATGTAATCCTGAGAACAAAATGCTAGGTTGGAGTATGGGCCCATTCATAGAAAAAAACCCCTGATCCGTTGTGACTTAATAGGGCGCCATTAAGCCCAAGATACGCTTGCATTTAACTACAGGTTCTTGTGTGGGTTGCTGCAGTGTTTACAGCTTTGGTTTTGCATGTCATCAGATGCTGCACGTCCTCAACATCCAATATCCTGCGGGAGCGGCAAACGTAGGCGCAGTATCAGGCTGTGACAGGGTCAGGTGTCAGTAGGCACGTCAGCAGCGACAACAGCTAAGAGCCATACCAAGTACACAATCACCCACATCTGCCTGTCATTCCTGCTGACAAATAGGCCGTACTTTTCAAATTAGATTACAACAGATCAGTGCCATTCTCTATGATGGTGTCCCTTTCTCTGCCATGATTTTTGAACTAACAAAATAGTAATCACATTTCTTGTTATATATCATGCAAATCTGGACATTGTGTATGGTTATAGTTGTCTAGTGTGCTCTCTAGTGGAATCTTTCGATAATATTTGCAGTACACAAGTATGTAAACAATTACTTCCCACAAGACAGCCAGTGAACACAAAGGCGTAGCTAAAAAGCAAGTATATCTCTAGCCTTAGTTTATCAGCTGTATACACAGTTTAGTTTGCCTCTTCTTGTGTGACGCGCTTAGGTTTCCTTTACTTTAGGGTTTAATGACTTTATCGTAGGCCTACTTTTTTCTTAATACTGGGACAGATCAGACTAACAAATCCAGCCAAGCTCTGTGATGTTAACTGTAACAACATAGTAACTAGTTAGCATTACCAACTATCACTAAACACAACGTACAGCTGAGGCCGATGGAAATGTCATAGTTCTGCAGTAATTTAGCCATAAACCAAAATATTGGGCAAATCAAAGGTTTGACTTGATGATGCAGTCATGATAGCAAGTCTGGGGATCGTCATAATTATTCATTTCATTATGAAGAGACATTATTTTTTATCTTAATTTATTTTATGGCATCCATCCCATATGTTTTACTGCATATGACAAAAAATAAGACTTTATTTCCAGATATATTAACATGCCATTATATAGCTGTTCTCTTTGTCAAAGCTGTAGTGCCTAAGCAAATGGCAACATTAACTTCCCCAATCACTGTTGCTCTTAGAAAAGCACCAGCAGGAAAGAAGATGACAGTGAAATCACTCTCAGCACTGAGTACAAAGACAAACTATGACAGCTGAGTGTTTTTAATGGAGGACAGTTTTTATAGAGCTCTCTCTCCCCTGGCTGAAGGATTTATTAGATTCCCCTTTTCCTGCTGAGGGGCTCTCATGTCTCCCAGCCAGCGCCGCAGCTTATGTTGTCTGCACATGGCTGCTACTGTATACCTCAGCAATACAAACAACCACCTCCTCAAAGAGTGCGGTGTGTGTGGTGTGTATCTGCTGTGGTATTTTCAGGTGTAGGGCCAGAGTTGGGAGGTAGGTGAGGATTCAACAGTCAATCCTTATAAAATGCTAACCTGTTGTTTAATCTATTATGTTTAACTAGTCAATAAAGTCTGACCTTTGGGAGGAAGGGTCCCGTCAAATATCTGTCAGATAAAGATATTAAATCCACAAGTATCTGTTAATGAGACAAGTGACAGTATTACTGACACCAGTAGTATATAATATGCAGTAGAATATTTAAGACAAAAATAAATCTAATTACATTTAATTAACTATAACCGAGTGATTACTTATTAGTGTGTATTATATTATTTGTTTTAACTGATCATGCTGTTAAACACCTGGACCCGTCAGTGAAGATTAATTTCAGCAGCTGTGGTCTGAGCAACACACTGAGTATTCAAGCAGACTTGGCGCCAACATGTCCTTTGTAGCAAACATTCACTGAGTCACCTCTGTGTAATGCCGTTTCACTGAAAGGTACACTTGTCTGTCTCACTCCTTTGTTGACTGGTCATATGCCATGCAGTCTGTCTCAGGCTATGCAGTAGAAATACATGCTTGACAGACCTTCTGGGTGAATAGATGTCTGATGAGAAGATAACATGTGAGGTCACCAAGTGTGGCCCACCATGGAGATGGTCGGGTTCTCCCCTAGCTGGTGAGCAAACTTTGAGTATATTTAAAATGGTTTTGCTCCTCATATTTTTGTGCATTGAGACCATTGTGTCGTCTTTCCAGCCTATTCACCAGTTTCAAAATGCACTGCACAATTATAACAGTTCATATTTAGAATATTATGCATTTTGTCTTACCATTTAGTGTAAATTTGAGGTCGCACTGAGATGACAAACATTAAAGGCAGACTATAATACAGCAGCTTGAATTGGAGAAGAGCTATGTGCACACGACTGTGTCACCAGTATGAATGAATTTTATGAGTTTAAGTTTGAGCTTGAAAATATATTTCAGTCATTAGAAATAAGCTTGAACAACTGTCATGCTCATCAAAGGTTAAGTTTTTGAGTTGGTATAATTTGCAAAATTGTGCAACAGTAAGAACATTGTACCAACACTCAACTTTTTGAGACAAGTTTTACTGTAGTTAGGCGTTATAAGAGCGATGTGTACAAGTTACAAGTTATTGCATGTATGTTTCTCTCTCTCTCTCTCTCTCTCTCTTTCATCCTCTCTGTCCTGTCTACCTCTTCTCCCCCCCTTCACCCAGCCGACTATCAGCAGGATAGTTCTCCCTTGTGAGTCGGGTCCTGCTCAAGGTTTCTTCCTGTTTTTCCTTGTCGCTTTCTGCTTGCTTGGGGATTCAGGCTCTGGGTCTCTGTAAAACACCTAGATTAAATTTTGATTGTAAAAGGTGCTATATAAGTAAAATTGAACTGAAGTGAAAGTTGAAGCATGCAACTAGACCCTGTAAATTGTTGGATTTTGTATACAGTTACAGTTGGGTCTTAGTATACAGTTTGTATACACGAGTATACAGTTCTGTATACTCGTACAGGTATGCTTAAAAAATAACTCTGCACAGTAAAAGTTTTCCAGATAATACTGTAAAATATTGATAAAACTGTAATGTATCACTGAAAATCTCAGAAGAGGAGACATAACATATATATAAAATGACAAATATGAAAGGGACCTTAATAGCCTTTTTGTCTTCCTAACAGAGAGTGACAATATGTGTGCGTGTGCTGTGTGTTCAGATCATGTCCAACTGATCCTGGATATGAGAGACAGGAATGTCAACTATCCCGCAGGCCAGAGGCCTGATGAAGGCAGCACCCTGCAGACAGTTATAAAGGACAAATAAATGTCCTTCACATCCCCAATCAGCACATTAAACACTTAAACATCTGTTGCTATGACCTCTCATACTGAAACTTCTATTTTACCCTGTCCGAACTCCACTTTCTGACCAGGTTTCTTTCAACACCAGGCAACGCATCTGACAGATGTGTGACGCTTTAATTTGCTATCCGGATCACAGATGAGTTTGATGAGGTCTGTTTTGGCAAATAAACTCAACTAATCTGCTAAAATGAAGCAGTATCAACATAAGTGTTAATAAAAAATGGTTTGAAACATATGTGCAAGGAATTTGAGCAGTGTTTCACCCTTGAATAAGTATAACTGGAAAATGTCATCTTAAAATTCATAGCTTTGAAGTCTCAAATTTAGACAGGGCAGTATTGCTCAGTTTCCATCATAATATTGTTTTAAGCCCATTGAGGGATTGTGGTCAAGAGTGAGTGATATTTTTATGTAATTGCAGAAATATGGGGATGTAATTTTATGTGGCTTTAGTCCTTTAGTTTTCCAAAGTAGAAATTATTGAAGTTATGGACATTCCAGTTTTAATGACAGTAAATGATAGCTGGACAAGCTCCTGCTTAAGTGCCACTCAGGATAGAAATCACAAAATGATGGATTACAAACAGGTCCTAGAAACACCATATTGTGCTGACAGAAATGATGGGACTGACTGTGTTGACTTCAGCCTGAGAGTACCATTTTGTTTGAAGGATGTAGCTGGAGGTATTCAGTATTTTTCTTCTAGTCAAAAACTCTCATGACAAAACCAAAATCAACACTGACTAGCTCTGCAAACAGACCTGATGTATCTCATTCCTCTCTGCCATCAGGCTCCATTGCGGCTATTAGTGTTCTATTTCCAGCAAAGAAACCTACAGGATCAAAGCAGGGCTGTGTGGAATGGTGGAAAATACTTAGGATATTGGAGTGAGAGACTTGAAAAAACTAGCAGCTTGACAAAATATAGTCATGTGACAAGAGCCTGGATGGCATATCTGGGGCACGAATTGAAAGAATGCCTGAAAACCTATAATTAAGTAAATATTTTGGTCATGGTATATGGAAGTATTAACCACATGCTGTCATTTTTTGTTATTACTGCCAAGCACTACCATATAGATTTTATATCACTTTACACGCCTCACTCAGTTATGTAAGCTTGCTTCAAAATTCAAGATGTTTCAGTATGGGAACAGTTTCTATCTGTCCACTGCAGAAACCTACAGAGGAACAAAAAACAATCATGCTGTAAGTCAAAAACAAGTAGTTTCCAAGCTGAAAATCCCCTTAACCCCACCCTTTTGCTCTTTGGGACAACTCTTTATCTGGAATTCAGCTTTTGAACTGCTGACACAGCAGCAGTTTTACGGTTCTTCATAGTTCGGTTTTATTTTGCATTTCTAGTAGAAGCCTGACTGAGCGAACTCTGACAATCATACAAGCTCAAGTTTGGGCAAAGAAGTAAGTAATAAGTAAGCAAAGTTTATTTAGCATAGCACCTTTCACAGAGCAATATCACAAAGACATTCACAAAAAGGTAGAGGAGGAAAAGAAAAGATGATAGAATAGGTGAGATGGCAGTCATCCTGCAGGATCTGGTCAACAGCCTTGCAGCAGCATTCTGAACCATTAGTTTATGGTCCAGACAAAATGTAGTGAGGCAGAGGAAGAGGGAATTGCAGTAGCCTTGCCAGCTCCAAGATGATATAAAAGCCTGAATCATCACCTCTAGCTCAGGTTATGATAGAACAGTTTGGCAAGGTTTCTCAAATGGAAGAAACATGCACCAGTCACTGATTTGATATGTTGATCAAAATACATGGCCTGATCAAATATAACGGCAAGATTTGACTGTACACCTGAAGAAAGTGACTCAGTACACTGCTGCTAATATGTCCTAAGGGAGGCAAATCAGACAACACAGGACCAAAGACAGAACCCTGAGGCGCACCCCAAGAAAGAGCAGCCTTTTCAGACAGAAGAAAAAACATTTGATATGTAGTGGAGTATAAATAAATGTTTTTGCCTATACATTGTCATTTTTTTAATATCCGATTGAGTTAAAACTATAAGTTTATGCACAATGTTTTCTCTTCAAATGAAATATGACAATTCCATAGCGTGTCTCCTCATAATCTGGACCGACCACTGGAAGTTGCAGCAGGCTTCTGGCCTGAGGGATCAGCGAGGAGACTCGTCTGACTGAATGTTAAGGTGTAAACACACAAGAGAACCTGACCTCTGAGCATCAGCTGTCACCTTAAAAATGCTGACATTGCTCCAGGGGGGTAAATTTATCTGCTTAGAAATAGCATTGTGCTGCTCGTCTGTAAAACAGCTTAACACTGGGGAGGCTGTGCTGGAATCAGATCAAGGCATTATTGACTTAAGCAGTTGGATGTATACTTGCAGAGCTTGTCTACTACTGTAAATCAGGACTAAAGTCCCTGAACTGAGACTTGTGTGATTTAGTTTGACCACCAGATGATTGAAAACAGCAAGCAAGCAGAAAATGTAATAATTAGTTTTATCTTAAACTACCAACGCAAAACAAACATTGGAAAAGTCGTGGAATGTGTAAAAGATTGCTTGGGAAAAGAGAAATAAACAGCTAAAGAACAATTGGCTGCAGTCCCTCTGCAGCACCCCAGGAAAGGATCCTTCCAGTCTGACCAACTCCCCTCCAGGGCAGCTTGACACAGTTCCAAAGTCCAGATGAAAACCAGGGTCAAACGAGTCCAGACTCTGTCACCACATGAACTCTCAAGTCAGTGATGGCAAGTTGATGGCAAAGGGCTATTTTGGTTTGATTAGGGGAGGGAATAGTTGCTTGACAGCCAGTACAAAAATAATGGTGGCAATAGTCAGAGTAAAAGACACATTACACATGAAGGTACACATTAACCAGCCAGGGAACCAGTATTATGTGAAGTGTGGGATACAAGAGGCAAATGTGTCTTTAATTTTGTTTTAAATGCATTGTGTGCCCTTACAGAACTGACAGGGTGTTTTATTGACTCAAAATAAATTTTGTGATTATGGGGTTTATCCTCAGCCACAGCTGGGAAATTGTGTGTTTCAGGAATCATCACAGATCTTCCTCTGGGGTTCTGCCAGAAGACTGCTGATGAGAGACTGAAACGAGACTCTGGAGCCCTGATCTGATGAGTTAAAACATGTTTAATGAAATGTAAAATTACAGTGCCTGATGGTTTTGTTTACCTGTTAGAAATTCTTAAAGTTGCTTGAGTTTCTTCTTTCACTTTCACTGAAAATCCAAAATCTATGAGCATGCAAATATTTCATTTCCAAAATTCCAGGTCTGTCTGTGGTGGGGGAAAGTCTGAAACAGGACTAATGTGAGCACAGAGAAACTTTCCAACTTCAACGGATGAATGTGAAAACAGTCTCCTCGTATCACACTCTACACATACTTTGTTCTGCACAGTGAAGTCAAACATCCAAATAAAGTAAAGTAACAATAAACAAAACACAATTTTCAATGGAGGTCAGCTAAATAAATGTGCTGGGGGTCTCTATAAATCTATCGAGATTAAGACATAGAAACAATGCCTCTGTAAACGCCCACGGTCCAACTGTGTATATGCTCTCGTCTTGTCTCCATTTACCTTTGGACAGAGGCCAGGCGGTAGCTGTTCATATCTGATTCAGATTTTATCACTTTCTCAAAACTCTGTCCCAGCGCAGTTGCAGTGCTTGTGTGGAAATGCTTAAGAGATGGAGGAATTAACACACTGAGGACATGTGAGGGTCATGAAGCTGTGAAAAGCTTGAGTTTTTTTTTATTTATTTAAATTGTACGTACAGAGAACCGTAATTTCTTTAAATGTCTACAAGGAAACAGCAACCCTCTGGATGCTACTTCAGCATAAGATGTGTTTACGGTGCTATGAAATGTGTAAACAACCTCATTTTAAATGACTCCTTGACTCTGTGTTATCTTGCAATCATATTTCAGCCTTGTTGGTTCAGATGTGTAATGTTGAAAATCTTTTAATCAGCAAATATCATCTTTCTTGTTCACATGACCAGGTTCAGATTCTGTTGTGTATGCTCTAACAGTATTACACAGAGGTATCTCATTGTTGCTTATTTAAACCCTGTAGTCAGTGGGAACACAGCACTGCGTGGATTTGTTTCATTCACGTTTATGGCTTCAGCGGATTGACTGGGAAAAGACTGGTGGCCTATAGGTCTGAAACAGCTGGACAAGTGCCTTTATTGAAAGCAGATGTGGCTTGGAATGTCCACCACATGGAAAAGCTGATTGTTCTTATACCTCTACAGTAATAGGGGACCTAACAGCCAATAGTCTGCCCAACTCAGTTGAAAAAACCTTGTGGAAAATCATGGGACTAACACGCTGAGAGCAGCCTCCTGTGTTGAGCTCTTCTCTGCGGTTATGTGTTGACCTTGAGGGTCTTCTAAGCATAATTTCAAATTGAGGTGAAGTCTCTTTTCGCCGATTTCCATGTTACACACATCACAACATGAAACAGCAAGATTTTACTGTCATATTTTCTGCTGTAGCTGTGTTGGGATTATAGCCCAACAAATACAATCCCATATGGTGTCTGTCTGCACTACAAATTATCTACAGCAAAAAGAATGTCATGACTGCTATGAGCTGGTTTTATACTTCGTTTGTCTTTATTCCAATGATGTTATTTACCGTATGGTTGAGTTTAAGACACAATTCTTATACGTTGAGGAAAATCTTCTGTTTCTCAATATGAGAGCATGGAGACAGCAGGGGCAATAAATAGAAATGTAAACATGACAAAAATTCACTGATTTTCTTCAGGATGCCAAAATGTTCCTATTGAATTCGAGGAAACTGTTGCTCTTTCCTGCAGACTGGATATAATGTAAACACACATATGGAGGGCATGTGTGTCAAGGAGGTGCTTCTATCAAGGCTCCAACACCAACCACTGTATCTCTCAGCTCTGAAGCCAGAGGATCCAGAGAGGAGCCTCTAGTGGTGCGAGCAGTAAGCACTGCTGCAGGTATTTTACAGTGTAAGCGCCTCACCAGGCCCTCTCAATGGTAATTTCATCTGGTAGGGCAAGAGAACATTTCACCTCTGGCTCAGTAGCTCAGCAGAGAGGGATATTTATTGTGATTTGAACATGCAATCATGGAAAACTTGCAAGCATACCTCTGCACAAACCTCTCTGTAGACATTAGACAACCAATTTCCTTCTGCTAAATCATTTAGTGCTCCGATAACTTCACTGTCTTTGTGTTAATCTTGCTCTTGAGACACAGAGAAAGAGATATCTGCACCACAAATGATGGGTATCGGACCATTTATGATTTTGACTTGTGTTTGGCCTCACTGTCATGTTAATATTTCCAATACAACTACCCAAGCACGCTGAAAAACTGACCACTTTTTCACTCTCAGATACTCTCGGCCTATTATGACGATTAACATCTGTGACAACACCATTTAGACGACATGACAAAGTGATCTGCAGGCTGTGCGACGAAGAGTGAAGCTGTAATCTGACGAGCACAAGAAAGTTACAGAATTAGATCATGTCTTTATCAGCATCCAGCAACATAACTGTGGTGAGTCTGAGGAACTCATTAATAAACATTTGAAGCCTTCAGAGTGGCCAGGTTGTCTGAAACACGTCATGTCTGAGGCCAGCAGATTACTTCACAGTGGCTGTTTGTGAGATTGCTTGAAGTCACCGTTCGGCCTCATTCAAACCAATGCTGGCCTCCTGTTTTTTTCATTTTGCGGTTTCTATAATGGGATCTTGATAAAAGACACCACATGTGTGCTACATGTGCTCTGCAACCAGATCAGGGAAGACTGTGGATTAACCATGGAAAAACATTTAATACATGGAGAGGTTCAGATTGCAGAGCGATGGCTCCTTATCTGTTATTCCATTCCTCACTAAAAAACAACACATGCTTTACTGATTAGTACATTCACAGAGGACAACATGTTGCCTTTATGGTTTCATGTTTAGCAGCGAAATTTTCAGCTCAGTGTTAACTGATGTTAACTCTCTAATAGTCACATAAATATGACTGAAGCTGCACCAGTCAATATTTTATAAAGGGTGGATATATCTGTATCATATATCTATATATATATATATGTAACTAGTTTCGTTTGTGACTTCAGCAGGCTATGTGCCACTCTGTGATTTGGTCACAAAGTAAATCTCTGGTCAATAAAAACACTGTTTCCTCACAAATGATCCAAAAGCAAATTTTATCTGAAAAGAGAGTTTTGTCTACTTTCTGTCTGGAAGGATTAAACTTTTCCATGGGTGAAACCTAAGTTTAAATACAATATTTCCACAGACTCTCCCGGGCACTATTGTACGCTGCACAGACTAAATATGTATAGTCTGTTTAGACTGTCTATATGTGTATGTTCCAGCAAAGAAGAAGAGCAGAACAGTGCAGTCCATGGAAATATTTGATTTAAACATCGGCTTCACCCTGGGCAAATATGTAACTGAAGAACAGAGTAACTTACAGAATTCCTTTGGCCACAAATGGGACTAATACACACATAGTAGCACACCTACAGAGAATTATCACCTAACTCTTCTGTTTCCATCAGCTGTGTGAATCATTTCATTATCTTTCAGCTTGTTTTTTGGTTTCATGGCCTATAACTTTGCTGTTTTGGTACAGTCTCACTCGTCTTGTCACCCTGGTTTCCAGTAGATTAAAAACCTCGGTTAAGTGGACTATAGGCTTCCTGCCTTCCTGCATCGTTCAAGAGCCAGGAATTGGTGAAGGTCAAAACTGAGCTAAAAGGAAATATTTGACTTAAATTCCTCATGTCAGTTGACACAACTCCAATTGATTGCTAATGTTATTCCAAATCTGATGAATGTGTAACTGCCTGTTACCAAGTTAGCCTGATAACACCATAATACATCAAGCATGGATGTGAGTAATGTGAGCAATTTGAATTTGAATAATAATTTGAATTAAATGAAATAAATGTCTGCCAAATTAATCAGTTAAACATTTTTCCTTGACAGGACTATATATGCGCTCTGGTAAAAACATTTACATTTTAGATAGCATTTTGACAGTGTAACTGAAAAATATTGCTCTCCTCATCATTATGTAATATTCATTTTGTCCAGCCAATGAAGATATTGGATAGAGCAGAGTGTTTTGTAAGTGGACACAGTAAGATTGGACTTAGTGCAGTTTGGCCTTTCCCCTCAGAGGATGACTATATTCATCATATTAACAATAAGAGGAAGAGAGGACAGCAATAAACACATAAAAGTGTAATAAAATGTTCCACTCATCAACACCCAAATTATCCACAGTCTACTAAGAAGGCCTCATTGTAAACAGACACAACAGGGGAAGTTAATATGAGACAACCACATGAGCTCAATTATCCTCCTTAATAAGGAGATTTTCCATGCCTTTTCACCATGAAATTATACTCTGTTTTATCATGTGCCCCTGGCACACATTTCACTTCTCAAGACAGACGACTCATACCAAATGGCTTCTGAAATGGATCTAATTACACGTCTGGAGCAACATTGTACATAAGAATTACTTTGTACTTAGGTGTTCAGGTAAAAGGAACTGGCAAAGACTAGCTGTGATGGATGGTTGATGATAGCAGAAAGAGTGCAAGGTAGTATTTTCTCATGTCAGGAAACAATAAATACTTGTTTTTTAAGCACATACTAGCTTAATTCAGAAATGTTGTGCTTAAGTACAGCAAACTGAAACTTAATTTAGGGGTCTTAAAGCAATAATTTCACTCTGGAAAACATGCTTATTTGCTGTCTTTGATAGAGTAAGATAGATACCACTTTCATATCTGCCTAGTAAGTATGCAACTACAGTCTAAAGAATGAGAAATCACCATATCGCTGGGGGTTATGGGCAAGTGAGACTTCAGGAAGTTAACAGTCCAAGCCGAGATATAGTAAAGCACGTAACCTCGCAATTTTATCTGACGTTCCTTTGTTATGTTTGGACGGAGACAAGCTAGTTATTTTCCCCTCCTTCCAGTCCTTGTGTGAAGCGCAGCTAACCACAAATGTCTTAAAATAAAATATACATTCAAGTATCATATTGTTCATATTTTTCTTATAGCGTACATCAATCAGACTACAATATAAAGTGTTAAAAAATAGCTTCATAATATTTTTTTTTCTGCGTGTGAAAGTGTGATGTCTCTTGAGTGATTCAGTGTTCTGCAAGGAAAGATGATGTTTTTTTGCCTTCACTCTGTCATTAGTTTAAAAAAAAGACAAATTTTAAAGACGTCAGATCAAGATGAAAAGCAGACCTGTATAATAGCAGCTTCATATTGAAAGGACCACTGTAATACACTTATATTGCCAGGCAACACAAGCATAACTGTCTGTCTGTGAAAAGAACTATATTTTATCCAAATATTCACATTAATCACACAGGAACAAAATAAATGCACTGGTCACTGTGTCACAGTATTACAGTAATGAACCCTTTCCATGGAGCCCTTATGTGACACTTCACCCAAGTAAAAGGAATAAATGAAAATGCCCTAAATGCTCTATTCAATTCAGAATTTGCAACCCATGGTGATTTTCCTGGAAAATATTTTTTGAGCATAAAATAAACGTGTTGTATTACAGAAATAAAAATGTCTCAGAGGCACGTGTTACTCAATAGTCCACTTGATATATTAACCTTTCAAAGCCAAAACAAAGTCTGTAATACCTTTTGGAATAACAGTCTGTCAGTAGCAGAAGTCATGATCCTCAAAGAACCGAGAACTGAATTTTGATACTGATCGTAGACATTGATTCACCTACATCAATAGGTTTTCCAGATTGTTACAAAGCTATAAAAGCATTAGGTCATTACCTCATCTTCATGATATCCCAAACAACCTGTATTCTGTAGAAAGAGAAATGACTTCAGGTGTGAAGGCAAATGCTGCCACCCTAAGGGACAAATGACTCATGCAAAGCTGATCTGCACCATCAGGACAAATTTATAGAGAAATACGTTTTTAGCAGCTGTTGGTCTTCTGGCCAGGCAGGCAGTCCATCACTCTGCTTCAGACTGAAATATCACTTTAATTATTGGATGGACTACCATGAAATTTGGTACAGACATGTATGGTGCCCAATAACCAATTCTCACCCTGGAAATCACTTGACTGACTTTGCGAAGAGGAGGTTGATATTTTTGGTTGAAAGAGAAATACAGACAAGCATATCTATTTTATATCTTTATATTGCGTATCTAATTTTTGTAGATGTAGTAATGCGGTTCTTCAGTAAGATGTTTTGAAACCAGTGAGGTGATGAAATACCACAAAATTCAGGCCTCAGCATTCAAGCTCCTTGGTGATTTTCTCAATTTGATGGCATGTAAAGATGCTACAGTTTGCGTAAATATGTCCATTGTCCATTATAAAGTAAACTAATGTCCGTTAGTTAGGGAAGGGTGAACGATTTTAGACAGCTCGGTCATGTTAAATGATCATTCATTTAGCACTTCAGTTTTCACTTTCCTTAGTACGTCATTTTATTTACTTTTAGGAAAGGAAAGAAGGAATGTTTTGATACATATAAAATGTGTAAAATAATTTGGAAATCTGTTTAATTTGCCCACAAAGAGCATATTGACTTTCAGATAGCATATCCTCTTTGACATTTATTAGTGCGCCACACACCAGGAATTAAAAACCGCACCATCTTTAAAGTCAAGGCGTATCACACCACCAGAATTTATTTTTCCCCAAATGCTCCATTTGTGGAGCTATAATTATAGAATTCTCATTTCCATAAATCCATTGTAAAACCAAGCTAAACTTCCCTGTGGAACAAAGCGTGTGTTCTTGTGTTCTGATTCCCACTGTGATGAATCAGCGACTCCGACTATTGCTAATAATTCATCAGCTTTTGCGTCATTCATTGGGATTAAATTTTCTGAATTGCCTTCACAAATACAAGCATATTTCAACTTTGTACCATTTCTTGGGTGGCTGAATGGCATAGTCTTCTGGACAAATGGAATAATTATTTGGGTGTGTGACTCGTCCTGTGGCTTGTGCACATAAGCAGGTATGACTAAAATGGTATCTGTTGCAGGAATGCTGTGGCAAACCACAGCTATGGATGGAGAGAAGATTCACATAAACACAGTTGCCTTGTTTTAATCCAGCTTTATATAATTTAAACAAGACAGCTTTCACACTGTATATATCATGTCAGCTTTGAGTCAACTGTCTGACATTCCACAGTTTACAGAAAGGCCCTCGGCTGTTTCACAAACAGCAACCCTTTTTCAGCCTGAAAAATAAATCACTAACTTTTCATTTGTTTGACTGATTTAATTTTGATTTTTGAAATGATTTTTCTACTCTGAACTCTACATTAAGTACATTTTGTGACATCAGCTACCAGGCAAATTGTCTGGGTGAAAATAGTACCGCCAGTCTTTAAGGACCCACCAGAGAGTAACAGTGAATTACAGCACTTCTCGCTCATTTATCACGGCCTGGGGTTCAAACTTCAGCTGGAGCGGCTGTTCAGATCGCGGCCAGGATTCTTCTCAAGAAGAAATGCGCTGCCAACAAGAACAGCCACAGCTGGAGAGGAAAATAAAGCTCCTTTCTTCAACATGAAATTTTCTGCCTTGACTTGGTGTAACATCTTGCTGCACTTATTTCTAAAATGGGCATCTAGCTCAGCAGTTCCCTCTCCAGACTGAATGCCCAGTGTCACGTACCACATTGTAAGCTTTACACCAACATTATGAATGGACAATTTATGTTAAATTTGACTCCAGTGCAAAAACCTGCAAAATCGACTCTATGTCAAACCAAAAACTGAATAAACAAGTGGTTTCGCCCTGTTTGGGGGCAGTCGTGGCCTAGAGGTTGGAGAAGCGGCTTGTGATCAGAGGGTCATTGGTTCAATTCCCTGGATTGGACGGGCAGGAAAAATTTGGGTGTGGTGGCGTGATTAATGAGAAAAAATGCTTCCCCCCCTCCATTAGCTGGCTGATTATATTATATTTTCAATGTTTAACAACCATGATATAACAATCCTGTTAACACTCCTGCAGAGGAAGACTCTGTACTTTCGGTGCTCCCTCACATAACGGTTTAGGTTCAAATCATTGGACTTGAAGAGAAGCGGTTCCAGTAATCAATAAAATAATGACAAATGGCTGGCCGCGCTCTCCTTTTCATCAAACATTTGCATTTTTTCCTGCAAATTCCAACGCAGTGACTTTGTCCAATAAAAAGATGGAACATGTTTTAACTAAAACATTGTGTTGTGAAACACTGCATCCTGACCAGGGAAGTTTACTTTCCATAAATGTCATTCATATCTCATGTCCAGTGTTGAACATTGTCCTCCAGACATGTAAATATGACTAGGTTGCAAACTACCCAATGATGTCATCACCAAATGTTGACTGCAAGCAATAAATGACTGGCTGTGAAGCTTTATGTTTTGTAGTGGCTTTTATTGGGTTTTTTTTTCCGCTTACTGTCCGTTTCTGTAATGACCATAAGGAGGCAAGTCACCCCAATATCCAAAATGTACATTTTTTTTCCTCTTTTCTGTATTGCTGTTTATCCATCCAGATTGTTTAGGTTTGGAGATGGAGTAAGTTTTGGAGATATCAGCCACAGAGATGTCTGCCTCACCTCAAATACAAAAGAACCATATGGTACTTTGCTTGTGTTGGTCAAAGCAAAAAAAAAAAAAAATTTTAAAAAACTTAACAGCATTATCTCAATACCAGTTATGCAAGATAACCAATAATAGCCAAAATGTTTCATTATTTTTCCACAATGTCCTATAGAGTTAAGATTTTGTTTGTGTAATATGATCACCAAACGAACATATTTCTGCATGTAAGTCTCCATAAACACAGAGTACATAGATACCTGAATGGCTGGACCAGCAGTTGCTCTGCTCTGAGCATTTTGTTTGGTTTCTTTTCTTTTTATTGCATAGCAACCATGTTTACTCAAGCCTATCAACAGTCCCACAGGCCACTCAGCACTGCTACAAGGAATCTGTATTACTCTCTTTGGCTGTGTACTTATATGGCTAACTAGTTGCACATTTGAGATAATAAGAAATGTAATTATGTTAAAAAAAAAAAAATCACACATTCTTCTCTCTGGTAGAGAACAAAAAAACTACAATAACAATCAGTATCATCACCTCTCATTTTTGCAATCAGCGTCAGTGTTTTCACGCCATTTATCATAAAATGACAAATCACCCGGTCACTCTGCACATGTTGTTCCTAACAGCTTGGACCAGTCAGGTGCAAAGCACTGACAAACACATACAATATATATAAACCTAATCAAAACCAGCTTTTTTTGTTTCCGAAAACCTCTGACTCATGGCGATTTCGGTAAAAAAAACATCAGATAATGAAGAGCCAAAGGGCCTCTTCGGACATTACAGGCAGAGTGGAAAAGCGTGATTTGGTTTATTACGAGAAGTCGGTTTGCCCATTCTCGACTGCAGACGTCACATCTTTACAAAATGATTACTGGTATCAGTGTCAGAACCCAGAGTCTGGAATGTTCATTTGTTGTTGTCATGTGTTTGTCTTTTTGTCTGATTTTGTTATAATCTTAGTAATACACTTTGAACAACAATAAAAGCTTGTTTGTTCTTTGCTGGGTTTAACAAACAGCATATTGTTCTGATTTGTATGCTGGTGGTACCACCAGCCATACCAGACATTCCAGCCACCTCCATTGACAAATTCAGCATGGTTCAAGGTTTAAGCCCTTAGCATACACACATAGTCACTGCCAAGACTGTTATGCAACTGAAGTTTGCTGTTTCTGAGACTTTTACAGCAGCTTTCCTTCTCATCAGGGGACAGCATGAGGAGAGCAGCCACCTTATAAGGGCAAGGCTACAGTGTCATCGCAGAGCATCCCACAATCTCCAGAAAACACCCTACCAGCCCAAAACGGTATGTACTTAAAGAAAAAAAGAAGAATTCCCTCTTTTCAGCTGTCTTTTATCTGTTATGTGTTTCTGTTTGCTGTTTGTCCATTTTGCATCCAGTTTTTGTTTTCTGAAGTAACAGTTTATGTCTGAGACCGTGAGAGCTGCAAGCATGCAGCTTGTTTATCTTAAAGGTTCTTTCCATTTCAGTCACGGCTGATGTCATGAGAATTTTGCTTACTGAATGGTTTGACTGATTGTTGCTCAGGCTGAGTCATATTCATTGCGGTAGCTGGAGATGTGCTACTGAACCACAGCAATTTCTCATCATAACGTCTAATGATGATTAAAGCAGAGTAGTATTTTATTTATGGAGGGTAAACAGTACAAAAAGGTCATGAAAGACTGTTATCAGTTGGATTAACCTTCAAAGACACCCACACGCACACTCACACACTACCCAGACTCTCTGAGGAGAGGATTTGCCACACCACAACTTTGACATTTAACATCTGGTACAAACAGCATCAGTGTGGAATGCGCAGAAGAAGACGCTTTTTCCTGTATTTACAAAGGACTATCAAATTTGTGGTGTTGAGCAGTGTGTGTGTTCATGCACTTTTGGGTTCAGTCCATGTATTGGTGGATTTCAGTTGAACTATCTTCTTCTTACTTGTTCTTACCATTTACAACTTTTCTGTTTCTGTTGCATTTTTTGGTGCCTCAAACAACTTTAAGTTGCACGAGCAGGGAGGAGAAATACTTGATGCAGATAGAGACGGCTTCTGTAGAAGAGCTGTTGCTCCCTAGCTGAGAGCTGGAAACCAAGTTCACGTACTAAATGATGATACACTCCCAGCTGTATCCTTACATACCACACCACAATCCTGCACTACTCTGCCGAAGCTTCACATTTTGTCCGAATGAGGCCTGTCTGCATGTTGTCGATCCAGCAAAGAACAAAAGCCAGAGATAAATCTGGGATGAATTAAAAATACTCTTGCTATTACTGACCAACTTTTTAATGTGTTTTTTGTACTTGTGTACGAGGTGAGAATTATGCAGTAGCCTCATAACACTGATGATGGCTGCATTCCATTTTGGTGAGCCATTTCGAGGTTTCTGGTTGTCTCAGTGTTGGCTCAGTGAAACAGCTCACTTTGTGGAACAAACACTTCTACTTCTCTGACTGTGACAGGTCAGAATGTTCTAAAAAAAATCAATAACAGTTAGCCACTTGGGGGCAACACAACACACTGTAAACACAACATTAACTATGCACTTGATATGGATAAAAATATTAACATTCATTTGGAGCTGTGTTTGTGTCCACCTGGCAAATATAACTCCAGAATTCACTTCACTTCATTTTTTAGCTTTGTTTTTGGTCTCCTGAGTGAACACTACGTTAACACTGTTGTTGGAATAATATTGTAATAAATGTAAATTAATCTTTTCTCGGCTTTAATGCAAGTAATTTAATTTGTGCTTGAACAGTCTAGTACTTCTCTTTCTAACCCTGAATCTGAAGCTTGACTATCAGGGATGAGAGCACTGATCCATTTTCATCTGTCAAAATGTAAAATTATTGTTATTGCCAATACTCAGACAGAACACAGGCTTGCACTCAAAATTTGTAGAGCGAAACAGACAGCAAGGAAAGAAAGAGAAACAGATATTTGGGTCACTGTCATTTAGCCACAAAGATAAAGGCTGCACGCAAACTTCCTAAGAAAGAAACCAAAGTTTCAGCTCCCAGTTATCCCACACTAATTACTGAAATAACCAAAGGATAAATAGTTTCATAATCACATTTTTTTTTATCATGTCTTGTTTATAAACCAAGTGACTGCAAGGCAATATGATCCCAGTGCAGTGCCAAAGGGAAAGGACGGTAGGCTTTATACTGATATAGCAGCCTTAAAACTGTTTGGCTGGATGTGTCTGTTCTTTGTCTGGTCGCCCATTTCCTTCTCCCCTTCCCTCCTTCTCCCTCCTGAGGTAAAAATGAGTCACTGAGTCAGCAGCTGGTCTCCGTCATCCCCAATATCGCCCAGGATTCCACAGGAGACCAGCTGCCGAATCATTATGTTCTGACAACATCACTTCCTCTTTATCCTTTTATGGACATGTTCACTGCTGGGAAAAAAAGGCCTGTAATGATAATATCTATGATGATTGAATTTTTGTTCACATAAGTCAATTTGTAATTTATATGTTTTGCTTAATGGCTTTAAACAAACCCTGTTTTTGAACTTGAAATACATTTCACTGCTGTCTTTAAAGAGTTTCTTTTCCTTTTAGAAGCCACTGTAGGTGCACATCACAGAGATCAGTGCTGTAGCTCTCGTAGAGGCCACGTACTGTATATAAACAAGAACGATGTCCTAACAGCAGGTCGTGGATTTAAACTAACACGCACTCTTTTAAAATATCCACACATTATGGCATCTTTAGCGTGACTTTACTTGTAATCAGCTGCAGTGTATTGGCATCGCACTCATTTGATAATTTGATTTTTAAAGGCCAAACACAAAGAAGGACGGAAATAAATGGCAGTTTTCATCTGCCATTGTGGTTGTTTTCAATCATACAGATGGAAAACATTAACTTTTAGAAACAAAACTGAGAGTCTACAGCTGTGCTAGCTACTTGGTGAAGCTGTGCGCTTTGATCTAAATGCAGATGCTGGCACAGAAATATGCTAGTGACAAAGCTAACATGTTGATGTTGACCAGGTATACTGTTTATCATGCTCTGCAACTTAGTTTGTGTGTTATGCATGCTAACATTTGCAAACTAGAATCAAAAACAAAGTACAACAGAGGCTTGTTAGTCAGGTCGGTATTTGAACATAAAACAAAACATCACACTGATTGAAAATGTGACCTTGTGGTAGTTCTTCAAGTGGGAGACATGCATGCCTGCCCCAAATTTAGAGGTAATCCAATAGTGATCAACACATATGACTAAATGACTGAGATATGACTGAAATATGACTGAGATTGTATCTCCAGCATGGCTAAAAAACTAGCATTGTGTAGCATTCCCAAGGCAGCTTTACTTGGTCTTTGAATGGAGGAGGAACCTTATATTTCCATTTTGTCCTAAGGGTTGGACCTTAGAGTGAATACTTTTATTTTACTGCACAGAATAAAAGCAAATCATAAAAACAAAAGGGAGGGCTCCATTTCGGAAGGGCTGTTGATTACGCATGAGTGGATTCCATTTTTGAATGTTTAAATCAAGATGTTTGGTTTTCCCATTCCACTGGCTGAATGGACAGGCAGGTCTCTGTCTCGCTCCATCTCATCTTCCTTCTCGTTTTCCTGTGAAGGAAGGTGTCATGCCGTGTGCTGCTTATTTTAGGAGTCATTGTGGAATCTCCTGTCCCTTCTATTTTGACCATGCAGATGGTGGAGATGACAGCTGGATCTGTCACTGCCCACTGACATCTCACCCTCAGACATCCCTTTTCTTGCCTCCGCAAGGCACTGTGGAAAATAAAACCTGCATTCTTGAAGACTGGCGAATCTCTCGCCATCCTTTCACCTGTTTTGTTTTCCAGGTGGAGTAGTGTTGGACTATCCTGAGGCCCTTTCTCCACTTCTTCCTGGACAGTGTATCACTCCATCTCATCTGCCCTCAGTTTTTTAAGAAAAGCACTGATGGAAAGAACCAAACGTGTTTCTTTTTCTGTACAGACGGAGATAAAATCTCAACATTGCATATTAACTGTTGCTTTGAGCCAGTTGTCTAGCTTTGAAAAAAATCTAGCTTTATTGACTTTGGCAAGCTGAAGATGTTTTAGCATCAGAACACAGTGTGCCATTGTTTTTCAACTCAATAGAGAGCCATGTTGCCTGAAGCAAAGACACTCATTGATCCAAAACATTAACTTTGAGGATGACTGGGCACAGAATTCTTCAACAGATCATTCCATTCTCACAGGAAGTAGTCCCTAATCACTGAAAGCTTTAGCAGAATTAACCCATAGCAAGTCAACTATAGCAATTAGTTAAAGTTAAATTCATTCTGTTCCAAAGAGTTAGTATTGTTCTTTATAATGGAAATTACTTTGTGAATGTTTACACTAGTGACTGTACTAAAAGTTAGAATTATTTCATTTTCATTAAATGAAGAAATAAATCCCAGCTGACATCAGCAGATCTCCAGAGCCCAAGTCAATCACAGGGCACATAAAGACAACAACAACTGACCATTGTACTGGTGTGTCGTTAGATTCATTTAGTATTTATTGGTTGGAAAGCAGTTGCCAGGCAACCAGTGGAGACTTCAAATCTTCCTTTTAGAGAGTAAAAATAAGTAGTAGTAGCAATGTTAAACAACACTTTGGATTTAATGATGATGTCTGGGTTGTTTCAGATCAAAATCTGAAGCTCTGCAATGCTGATTAACACAAATCACCTAACTGTAATTTTACTGCAATTTTTTTTTCATTGTTGATTGTCTTGAGCCCTCCATCAACAACAGTTAAAGATAATCAAAATATTACTGTCGAATGTTGGCTAGGATTGTTTGAAGGAACTTTTCTGGCTCTTCAGGGGTCTACAGAGAATGGAAGCCCCTCCCCGCAGGTTAGCTTCACTGTGGTGTTTGACTCCCGGGCCTACATGACACCATGCCTCTGTACACTGGCCAGACTAACTTTCCCTCTCATTTGACTTCTTTTTCTCTTGTCTTATATTCAGTTTTGCACAGCTCTGGTGAGAAAGTGAACCAAAAAAAAGGAGAGGAACAGGAAAAAAGCTTTTTTCAGTATTCTCTGGAGAGAAAGTGCCTCATTGGAAAAACTCTCGGAGCAATCTCTCTGGTCTTTCTGGATTCTGAGGTCATTTAGATTCAACTTTGTCTCAACCTGGGTCTGTTCTGTCCAGGGAATACTTCACACATCGCGTTAAGTATGCTGTAGTGGTAAGTCCACTGAGATTAGTACATGAAGGAACCAACAAAGCTCTGAGCCATGGAGCCGATCTTGCATAATCACCCTCAGTTAGTGCTCAATCTGAGTTGAGACGAACACAAATAAGACCTCAGGGCAGCAGAACAAGTCTTAACATCTGCCGCTCTGCTCCTCTCTTCCCATCCTCTCAGAAAATATGGCTGTCAAAAACCCCATGGCTGAAAACACCTTCGGTCCCATCATCTGGTCCTCTTTAACACCCAGCAGTAGATCCACTTGCTTGGGCCTAGTCGTTGTATGATACTTCAGCTGGGCCTGGCAACATGTAGGTTTTTTTTTTTCATTTTTGGACCAATTTGAAGGAATTTTTTTGACTGCCACCTCATGAAAGAGTCAATTCTTCGCTTTCCAAAGGCAACAATCTGCACGTGTTGGTTCTCACTCGAGCTGAAAGTGTTGTGCCTGTATCAGATTGATTTAGGGCCTTTCTCGGTTCAGTATTGATTAAGTGTATATGAAGTCAATATGTAGAAAAGGACAACCAATCATTTTATTTGGAAAAGTACAAATCATTTCACTTCCACAGCCATCTGTTTGTCATTTTTGAATGTGTATGCTTGGTGTATGTCCACAAACTGTTGCTATGCAGAAATGCTGAATATGAGTCCAAAGATGACCATTGGGGGAGCATGTCCAAGTTGGCAGCAGGTCAAATGGCTAGCCCAAGTCCACGGAGGACAGTGGGAGTGAAAGGAGGACATGAGAAGGAAGGGAAGAGAGCTTTAAGTCACACAGCACAAAGGCGTGAATCACGCCTGTCTGCAGGGCCGGGTCACTGACTGGTGTTTGGATCAGTCACAGCCGTGGAAATGGCTGGAATATAAGCCATGGCTGGAAAGACACTCCAAATGTGTACACTTGACAGGAGTGTGTGCTGATGAGCCCACACACTTCTTGAGTTAAAAGTTACAGATGCGCATACACATGAATATGCAGACACATGCACATATCAATGTCATTTTCTATTTCATGATCTTTTTTAAATGTTAAAATTTTGCCAGAGCATCATGCAGAATCTATCCTCTCCAGAAAATTGCATTTGTAGTGTTTACTGAAAGTCAAGATATATAAAGCATGTGTGGCGTTTGGTTATTTGCTTACTTAATTTCATAGACATTTGTGATCGTTTGGACAGTAAAGTATATCTGTAGTGCGGAAAAGAGTAAAAACTCGCTCCGTCTATGATAGTTTACATACCACAAAGGAGACAAATTATGTGGACACACAGAGCAAAGCCAGGAAGTACTAAATCAAATATAAGACAAATATCTCACCTTAATGCTGAACCCAAAGCTGACCCCAAGCCAGTTTCAGGTTGTAGCCAAAAAACTAAAGTTAGAAACTGAGGGGATGTGAAAGGACTGTGTTAGATGAAAAAGATGAGCTGCTGACACTGTTTATTTCTTCCATCACTTCCTGTAGATGGGACGATATAAGCTCTTTCAGACATAGTGTGTCCTCAAGTTCAGCTATGTAACGCTATCTGAAGTAGATGCTTTCTGCTTACTGCTCCTCTCTATGCCTGATCCGTCATGTGCATCCCACATGATTTACTGTGTCCCTGTTGCTTAAAGGCAGATGAACTTATTTTTTTCTACATGATAACCAGATGGTCAGAAGAGAAGACAGACATTTTATTAAACTTCTCATATGAAGGCCTTTTTACTGAAGCAAGGATCATACTGGTGCAAACTGCTGAGTCTGGGACAAAAGCTCACCTTTGAGATAAAGCGAAACAGATTTCCACGGACATAGGGAAACAGTTTCATCACAATAACCTGCCTGACTTTCTTTTGAAGGCGATTGCACTAACCACAGCAGGAAGGACAGCCAGATTCCTCTCCAAAAGTATTTAATCGTATTCTCTTTTCGGCTGGAATGTGGAAGATAGCCATGATTATCCAGACTGGGAAGTCTTAAATCATCAACAAAAGCTTGCTTCTATTCTGCAGACTCACAGTTCTTCCATTCTCTCCCATTTGTTACACTTCACATTATGCCTTTACCTTATATTTCACTGCAGCCACGACATCACTGCCCTTAAAGCTGCTCTAACTAATAATTAATGCAGGAATGGATCAAAGTAGCACCTTCAGTGTCACTGGTGTTGCTTCTGAGGATTATCAACTACCCAACTATGTTGAGCTCTCAGTGCTGTGGAGCTTTTTAGTGTCTCATTGTTTAAATTGTATGTTTTAGTTAGGTTTCACCACTTTAGGTGAGGACACATCACGCATGTTGTCTCCTCTGCAGGACTAAAGTCTGGGGAATGAAGTTAAGGATTACCCAAAGAATCAGGGGTAAAACTATGAAGGGTCTGAAATATTCAAGATATTTAGAGAAAGTTGACCATCTTTCCCCTGACTGTTCTCTCCATATATGTACCTCCACTGTAGCACATGTTAAGCACGTGTAAATAGCTCATGGGTTTTGGGGAATCAATCATATCAGCAGAATTTTCTCCAGAATATGCATGAATATAATGAGAATACAATCCAAACTCAGCACTACCTTTCAAAAATACAAACCTACTTTTAAGTCTGAGCTGTTCTCTGTCCACATGTTGATGTTTAATTGAGATGACACTGGAGCGAAAGGCAGAACACGTTTGAGGTGGCAGGGAAAACACAGCCAGCTGCCATGGGGTTGCATATCCTATATTCTGCTGGTTTAGGTTTGGTAGAAGAACAAAAATTAAAGTCAGATTTAAAATAAATAAATAAAATCTTGTGCTTCTCTTTCCTCTGGAGCTTACAAGCTCACAAGAGACGACGACCACAACATCCCTCCATTTTTCTGCAGCTGTAAGACTCACCCTCTCAGCCACAGCACTCCAGCCTCACTAGACAACTCGAATGACTGCTGTCAGCATGGTCATTAAGTCTTTCAGTCTGGGTATGTTTAAACAAGCTCCTCTGGTGGCCAGTGGCCACACAAAACCAATTCCCAGCCACGGGACGATTTGCTTCTCTCTGCCAAAATTCATGCCTTGGTCCATTTAAGAGTATGGTCAAACATGGTTATTGTAATGGTTTTGTTAGCTTCCTTGGCTGCTTGTTATGAAAGGGTTCAAAAACTGCAACCACCTGACCCATTGTCACCATAGAAGAACATAATACTGTCAGTGTCTGGCTTACATTTGTTTTTGTGATATAACAAATTTCAGATCCTTTTATCAGTTTTGATTTAATGAGTCTAAGACTCTGCTGTCATGCATACAGCTCTGCAAGGCTTTACTTAGACCACAGTGTATTGATCTAAATGCTAACATGCTGATGATGCTAACAGATAGCAGGTATGATGTTTATAATGTTCACAATCTCATTACAATGTCAGCCTGCTAACATTTGCTACCCGTCCATCCATTTTCTATACTGCTTCATCCATCAGGGCCACGGGCGTGTGGTGCTCAAGCCCATCCCAGCTGACTACGGGCAAAAGACAGGGTACACCATTGACTGGTTGCCAGTCAGTCGAGGGGCTGATACACAAAGACAGACAACCACATGCTCATACCTTGGAGCAATGTGGAGTTGCCAATTAACCTAATATGCCTGTTTTTGGGATTGTGGGAGGAAGCCATAGTACCTGGAGAAAACACATGCAGGCACAGGGAGAACATGCAAACTCTGTACAGAGGACCCAGACTGGGATTTGAACTTGGAACCTTCTTGTTCTTGCTTATTAGCACAAAATGCAAAGTACAGCTGAGGGGATATGATTATTTTTCCAGGTATTTGGATATCAACCAAAGTTGGACAAATAGGCTATTAATTCTGATCTAATGTTGGCGCTGGAAGAAAAGTCAGGGAAATCACAAAAGTCACGTGTCACCATCTTCTGAGGATCATTTACATCCAGCCAAAAGTTCATGACAATTTGTTGAGATGCTTGTAAAGATTCTCAGTTATCCAGGTCATGGTTATCCATAAAGAGCTGAACAAGGACAAATAGACTTGGAAGATCCTTGAAGACATTTATTGAATGAGAGATTAAATATTTCCAAGCATCTGCTACCTAGTCCAGTTGCCCTAATTCAACTCTACACATACATTTGTTGAGATATTTCAGTCTGGAGGGTTGGCAAGGTGGTGCAGTAGCACTGTTGCCTCACAGCAAGAGGGTTCCAGGTTCAAATCCCAGTCTGGGCAGAGCTTGCGTGTTATTCCCTGTGCCTGTGTGGGTTTTTTTCCAGGTGAAAACATGCCCACATACATCTACATTGTGTGTCAACCCCGCGATTGACTGGGGACCAGTCCAGAGTGTACCACGCCTCTCAACTGTGTGCAGGGGGGACTGGATAGGCTCCAGTTCCCCCTGTGACCCTGGCAGATTAGCAGTATAGAAAATGGATGGATGAATTTCAGTCTGGACTGGCCGACTACCCATGCTGTTAGCATGGGTTTTTGCGCCAATTAACTTGTTCTTTGGCTACATTATATTTCATCTGTGAGTGTCACCAAGTCTTGTCCCTAAAGCCAAGCCAGATTTATCTGGATGATCTGGGTAAATAGACGTAAGGTATCTTCATTGGTCTAGACAGGGGATATACCTGTCTGTCTGAGTCCAGGAGTAGCATGTCATCAGGCCAAGGACATCAATGTCCTCTAATGACAAAACCACCTGCTATTTCTGGACAGATTCTATGAATATTTCCTATTTTTTTTAAAGGTACACTGGAGACCTACATTACCCCTTCATTTGGATCTCTCCATAAACATTGAAAACCGTTTTACAGTCAATAAGGCACTCTAGAATGATCACACGCTTGAAAAAAAAAAAAACCAAAAAAACCAAAAAAACACTGGAAACTGTCTCCTTAGGATGATTACCTTTACAGCCTGAACTGTGGCTTTTAGGACAGAGACAGCTTTCAGTGCTGCCCATAATCTCTTTCAGTTTCACTCCTTGATCAGTTGCAAAAGCGTTTCCTCTCAAACACGTACACTTACGCCCCCCTTTTTGGTCAGTATCAACGGCCACAAAGGGCACTCTTGAGTGCTTTTTTGTTCACTGCTGCCTTAAACAAGGAGACGTCTCCTGTGTTGACTCCTGAACTTAAGGTGAGAAGACAAACGTACCTCAGATAGATAGGAAAAAAGCAACTTTGACATTGTTGTCTTTTTGCTGAGTGCTGAAAGATCCATCAGCTAGTGGTTCCCATCCTGCCAGTAGCATTGTGGATACCACTGGAGTTCCTAAATAAAGATCCTGCATCAACTTCCCATGGGAAATAAGGTGTTGAAATATTGTCTCATGTCTAGAGTCAGGTTCTGCCCTTGTCATAACACTCTTACTGCGCTAAATGATTTCCTTTGGGCACTGCTGGGATTGCTTACCACTGGGTGATTGTCGTGTCAAATGGTAGTAGCAGGAATGTTCGAAAAGGGCTTGTGGTTTCCACCCTCCTGTTTGTTTCCCAGTGAAGAGTGTGAAGTACGAACTCTACACGTGCCTGGAAGGTTGAGAATACTCAGAGTCCTTGAGCTTGAACAATATAGTTTAGGAGTTTAAAATTTTGTGTGAAAAAAACATTGTGATCCTTAATCACCTCATTCCTATCTAAATGGTTTTAAACCCAGAGCTTTAATGGAGTTCTTGTGTTACCATTCTTATAAAACACTGACATGTATTGTAAACCACTCCCTGACTTTTTCTTTGCTACAGATCAGATGTCAAGTGCTGATAGAGTGATGGTTTTGTACCTGAAGCAACAAAGGCGGGCTATTCACCTCAACACAGGCTGTGCTGTACAGTAATGCAGATCTTACAGTGAACAAGAATTAACAAGAGCACTATTTTGTTAGCAACAAAAACAGGCCTCATTTTTGGAGCAAAGTGTGAGAACATAACAGTAACCAAAGTTAAAGGAGACAGACAGACGGCCTGGCATGCGCAACATTTAGGACACAGGATAGGCAATAATGAGCCCGGCATTGTTCTCAACAGTATGCTGCATTCTGTGAGAGCATTTGGTCACCAGTGCCAGCCAAGACAGCTCTGCTGTGCAATTTGTCTTCGCCAGGCAGGCATGACAGAGTCCTGAGAGCATTTGCACTAGTTAAATGAGTTGGATCCTTCTGGCCTGACTTAGACGATAGGGGGAAATGTCTTCAGCAGTGGGGGCATTGCACAATACAAACAAGGTGTGATCACAGAACAGGTTAATGTTAAGACAACTAGGTGATAATAAGCCCAAACAAGACTTGGTTTCCATTACAAAAAACAGATCCCTTCGAAAAGTATAGGACGCATGACACAATGCATAATCTTGCTCATTTCTGCATAGCAAGGCTTTCTTCACAACCAGTCACTGGAAAGAAGTCCAGCTTAATATTGTTCACAGATTAAACTTAATGAATTTAGCTTCCCCACACTCAGCTGCTGAATGAGAAATTTTTTGGACCTAGCAGACCCGAACATGGATTTCTTGAGCCGAGTGACATGCCACAGCTTTGCCTGCCATCAGCATACCCCTGCTGTCACTCAGTTCTCAAAGCCCCTCAAAGTTCATTAACTTTGAGCCTCAAAGTTAACGAATTGAATCTCTGCCCCCTGGCACAAAGAAGTTTTTCCTGCTCACTGAAAAGGGTCTCGGGATTGCCTTGCTGTAGCATTCAAGAACGACCTTGTCTGAATGCAGAACAATATGATCAGCATGTACCGAGGTTCTTCTGCTTCTGATTGATGACTTAAGGACACAAAAATTAGGGGCCCTTGCACTGTTAAATTGCAGGATGATGATGATTGGTGCTATACTGAGTTCTTCTTGCTTGACTAAACAAGAGTGTCTTCCTGATAAATTTAATGTTTGTGGTCTAAACTGCCTGGAAATTTTTCCATCTGTAAATTATTAGACACTGGTCATTGTAATAGACATTGTATATTATATTTTGGGGGTGAAAGTTGAATCATACCAGCCTACTACACAGATTGATCTTTCACATCAAAGGTTCCCAGCCTTTGTGCGATTACCCTTACAACCCAAATGAACTCAGGTACATCAACACCTCCTGTATGACATCAGCAATGAGGAATGCATATCATATTTAATATTTTTACAATTTAAATGTCGGTATTTAGTTTGGTCTGGTTTGCAAGTTTGCAATGTACCACTTGGAGTGTAATAAGTTACTACACAACCCCGGAGACAGGACACATACTGTTTGACTCCTGCTGGTGTATCAGTGAGGATTCTTAGACTGCACTTTCAGTGTTATTTTGACCCAGGCGACCTGACTCCTACATTGCCACAGATAATATACTGGTTTCATCCAACCCCCAGTCTGATGTATTTCGATTTACGTTTCTCTAATAGAGAAAACGTGTTTCGTATTTCTCTCACACACTTTGTGCAAGTATAAAAACAAATCCCCGTTTCAGCATGGCTGCCATTATGTTTACCTCAGATTTACTGTGGCGATATAGTGTGTTCACAGTGTACATGTTGTGCTACTGTTTATGGCATATTCTGAAGCCCTGTTAAGTCATTGTGGTGTTGATGTTGAAAGTGGAATTATGGCAAGAATGCACATTGATGTGCCTGGGCAGACTGTACTTGTCTGTTTGGCTTGGTGGCGGTCTGAGGCTGCTTAATAGTGGCGCTTTGGTTATGGAAGAACACTGAGCTTCTGGATTGATGATATATCCCTGAGATCCAGCGTCTGAGAGCCTTGAATTCATTACGCATGTGCCCAGTCTCCATAGTTTAACCCTGTCATCATGTGCCACCCCTTGATCACCCGTGGAGAAATATACCACACAGAAGCCCTCTCCTGTCTCCTCAGAGAGTTTGTTGTTGAGTGTTAAAGCCACTAGAGCCTCTTGAAAATAGATAAATAATGATGGTGAGCCACAGAGTTTAACTGAAGGGCACTCTGAGATGTCTTACAGAGAGGCTTCATGGCTGTTTGGTGTAAAGAAAGAGACATCTGCTTCCTAATTTCTCATGCGGTCTTGAGAGAGTTCATTACTGTTATGGTTTACTGGGCCATAAGCTTGGGAATGGATAAATAGTTGTTGATGTGTCATTTGAAATTAGGGTGCTGCAATAAAGTTAACCCCAGTGGGAAAGCCATGTGGTCATGTCTAGGTCTCAGGACATTTAGAAGTCTAACCAGACACCGCCTGTTTTGCTAAGTCTTCAACTGCCAATGAATTCTAACGTTAAACTAACCTGATGCAGACCAAACGTAGCTCACTAAACTGCCTTGATGTACAGAATCAGTTAGAGCTACGGTATTTTATATGGTTATCGATCTGCTTCATATCGAAAGTGTGAAGAGGCAATTCCTTATAGTAGGTTTTGTTGAAACAAGCTAACAAATCAGACTTCTAACCTGCCAAAGGCTGCAAAGGTGGAGAAAATAAATTGGCTAGTAGAGGAGGAAGTGTTAAAAGAAATCTGTTGCACTAATAAAGGCAAAGAATCAGTATCTGTATAACCACACTGCCACAAACCTGCTGTTCCTCTATCGTAGGCGGTAAAAAGCACATCATTTTTCAGCAACAGGCATGTGATCTGAAGTGACATGTTATTTTATTCTTGCTCGTTTTTTCCTGGATTGAGATCAGTATTTCTTTTTTATTTCAGAGTGTTGGGAAATCACATGAACTAAATGATGAGGAACGTGCACGCCACGTGACGTGCTCATTATTTACAGCCTTAACTTTCCATCAATCAATTTTTGCATCATACATTGTATATAGATGACCAACTTTTATTGGACTATAAATGTGACTGCTCATGATCGTAAACAAATGCAATGATTCAATAAAGGCTACAGTCTGGCAGCACGTGCTAACCTCTCCGGCCCCTCACTGGTTTCTTGCAATCTGCACTTAACGCTGCTTCTTCTTTGCATCTCTCACTCTGTGGGACACAGCAATATACTGAGAACAGCATGGTCAAAGGTTAGGAACTCAGTGGTGCAAGGTCTTCTCTGCAAAGATACTTTTACAGTCATAAGTCAGTGTGTGAGTGACAGTTAGCAGTGGGTAGGCACCCCAAGAAAGTGTGAGTATGAGGTGTGATCACAGTATGCTTGTGTCTGTCTGTTCAGTCAGACAACACTGCACTGCAGGGTATCCACATCATAGAGAAGTTCACCAGATGCTTGGTTAGATTTACAGACATGCTACTCGTGTCTGACTACTTTTGCACTTTACTGGAACTTCTTATGGCTAACTTGCTCCTCATTCAAATAAAAACAATGGCATTTATCCTGCAGTGTTTTCATCAGTGATTAATATATATATATAGTGCATCTGGGAGGTATTCACACCGCTTCACTTTTTACACATTTTGTTATGTTACAGTCTCATTCCAAATTCATTTTTTCCCTCAAAATTTTTTTTTCTCATTTTCAATCTTTGTTTCATCAGACCAGAGAATTTTGTTTCTCGTGGTCTGAGAGTCCTTCAGGTGGCTTTTGGCAAACTCCAGACAGGCTTTCATATGAATTTTACTAAGGAGTGGCTTCCACTTAGGGATTATGGAGGCCACTGTGCTCTTTGGGACCTTTAATGCAGTATAAATCTTTCTGAACCCTTCCCCAGATCTATGCCTCAACACAATCCTGTCTCTGAGGTCTACAGACAATTCCTTCTGACTTCATGTCTTGATTTGTGCTCTGACATGCACTGTCAACTGTGAGGGCTTATATAAACTAGTGTGTGCCTTTCCAACTCATGCCCAATCAACTGAATTTACCACAGGTGGACTCAGCTCAAGCTGTAGAAACCTCTGAAGGATGATCAGTGGAAACAGGATGCACCTGAGCTCAATTCTGAGTGTCATGGCAAAAAGTGTGAATGCTTATGTAGATGTTAAACCCTAACCCTAACCCTAACCCTTTATGTTTTTCATTTTTAATAAATTTGCAAAAAATTCAAGCAAACTTGTTTCACTTTGTTGGTATTTTGTGTAGAATTTTGAGGGAAAAAATAAATTTAATTCATTTTGGAATGAGACTGTAACAAAACAAAATGTGGAAAAAGTGAAGCAATGTGAATACTTTCCAGATGCACTATATATATGATTAAACTAAACTACACTAACATGTAGCATGATTAAACTATGGCACTAACATGTAGCTTGACAACTCTAAACACAAATGCATGCAGATGGTTTTCAGCCTGTATTCATCAGAAGCAGCTTGCTGGTATGAGGAATTATTGCCAACACAGTGGTGAGAGTCATGGCGTGAGCAACACTCCTCCGGGGAAAGTGCCTTCTCTCTCAAGCCACAAACATCTTTGACTTACATAACAGTCCTTTTCTGTAGGAGCAGACTTCCATGTGCCTGTTTGTCTCGGCTCTTAATGGCCACACAGGTGGACAATAAAATAAGGCTCCAATATCTCGACAGGATTAGCCAACAGTCATCTAAATCGGATGATGGAAAAGAGATCTAAGTGCATTTCCAGGTTTTTGAGATGCACAATAGGCTCTAAAGATAATGGGCCCTGGTGTCTGCCAGACACATGCTGCTGTCCATGTCTATTGTCAATTATTCAGAAAGAGAGAAAGGGACCTAAGTCTAGCCTTCCACGACAAATTAAACTAAAAAAAAATAAAGTCTACAGTGATGAACGACAGTGAAGATGTGTGTGAAGAATCAACCCATAGTTTCATGAAGAAAAGCAGAATTTATTCTGACAATTTCTGATTCCAAACTGTTGTTCAGTAAAACACCTCACAAAAAAGTACAGTTAACATAATAAGCATTTGCAGTAGAAAATGATCAGAAAGTGTCTCCTTGTTGGATGACACATAGTGGAAAATGTCTGAAATTAAATGAAATACTGAAAAACCTCTCAATCTAAATTCATTTTCATTAATAGTGCTTGTTTTGAGATCAAAGTGCATTCCCTGAGCAGAGAGCTTTTTAAACATGGCAGTCTTCAGAACCAGGCATTGAAGCCATGTTTTTCCTTCACCATCCATATGCTGTCAATCACCTTTCCATACTAGAACACACAGAAAAGGTAGTATCACTTGAACAATACCGTTAAAATGTAACTGCTGTGCTTGAGTGTTCCTCCATGTCCACTTACCTGGTCATCAGAGACCTGCTCCAAGTAAATGTGTGTGGCATTGACCAGATGCATGCGGGTGTAGCCGTAGTCTGTGCTGCGGAAAGCGCTCCAGTCTTTGGGGTTTGGATTGAACCTGTCGGTTTTCTCTCTGCAGCCCTGCAGTGGAATCAACAGTGAATAAATTAAATCTGTTAGTGATTGGTCACATTCTTTCTCCCGAGCTCTGTCCACAAAGTCCTGTGTGACATTTACAACTGCGGCTGTGTGAGTGTGGCCCATTTTGATATGTCGATGACTAACCCATCTGTGGTTGGATGACGAAGCATGCCCTGTGCTGCTCACCACATCAGAAAACATTGAACCAGAGGAACAGCTGGTACTAAACTCATGTGACAGACTAACCGCTGCACAGACAAGACTGTGAACAATGCCTAACATTGTTTTTGTTGATTCTGCTGTCAATTTGTGCATTGATCTGTGTGGGAAAATGTTAACACTGATGCAGTGATGTGAAAGTACTTACAGCCGAGCCCGTGATAATGTGTACTGGAGCTTTTGGATTCACATAAGGCTGATCTTTGCTCCCATTGCGCACCTAAACAGTGAAACATAACACGTTTCATTTGCTGATTATAAAACACAGACTATAGACTGTGAAATAATGTGTGAATTAATAATTTAGGAGCTGACCTTGTCACCATAGACGGGCCAAAGCCTCTCATATGTGTGCTCATGTGCCCACAACTCCAGATCCACTCCTGTGAAAGATATCTGATGACAGTCAGCAACCTTCTATTGAAAACATAACTGCACAAACAGCTCAATTAAATAAATTTTTGCTGTGGAATCCAGTGTTTCTCAGATCCTCTGCCCATTTAATTTTGAGATTTCTCAGCAATCAACCAAAGCTTAACATCAGAGCAAGCAAAACGTTCACAAAGTTCCACCACAAGTTAAATAATTAAATGCAACAAACAAAAGTCTGAGAAATGTAATACAGGAAAAACATTTGCAAATGGGCTGTTGGGATGTCAGCCAGACCAAAGCCTGCTTTTTTAATAAAGGATGTTTGGATTACTCTGCTCTGTGCAACTGTGAAGACATTAGTCCGTCTGAGTGTGCAAATTTGTGATCCTAAACACCCATTAGGAGCACACAGCTGGATGTCCAAAAGATACCATACCATAGCGGTAAAATAGATCCTCTAGACCAGGAGCTGGCGGTTTGGTGTCATTCCGTCCCAGTCGGACCTGAGATACAACAGAGAGGAATAATTTCAGCATGAACTGGCATTAAGGTCCGAAACACTACCTGCTACCTGAAACACTACCAGATGGAGCCCCATCAAGCACATGCCAGCCTCACTCCAAACAGTACCAAGTGCTGAGAGAAGTCAGCCTAAGTGGAAACTATTTGGTCCCAAATTACAGTGATTATGACAGCATGCCATACTCAGTGTGCTTATGCGGACTGGCCGACTTGCAACATGTCTGCTACAAGGGGCAATTAAAGTGTCAGGAAAGAGAGCATAATACAAATCCTGCAAAAACCTTCACGTGATGAAATAAAACTGTTAATCTGCTGATCTGCTGCTCATTGCATAGAAAATAAAAATGATCCATTAAAACAGGAGTGGGATCATCCTCCTTCACTGACAGAATTTAAATCTTTTCTTGACTTCTTGCTCAGTGTACACGCCTCTTAAAAATTTCCCCGTCAGGCATGAATTTGGCGCTTAATCACACGTAATCTTTACACCAACATTGTCTATGGCAGTGTGCTTTGTGCTACTGTGTACTTTAGAAAAAGTGTACAAATGAATGGATAGGAGTCTGTGGTTTACTCACATAGGAGTCAAACTTGGTGCAGTCGTCCTGGTCGTCATCAGAGCAGTACATGGGTCTGTGTCCCATGGTGATGATCCATGGACGAAATGCTCGGTTCTCTGGCTTGTTGGCCTCCTGGGTTGAGAGAAGACAAGCATATTGAAGTGGGTGTGTCAGACTTAGATGATTTTACTTGGAGCAAAATGAGAAATCTGTGGATTTCTGATTTCTTTTCATTTCAAACATTTATTTAAACTTGAAGAAACATTGAGGTTGGCCTCATTGAGTGATCAGACAAGTTAAAAATAAATAAGACAAAGCACACACAGGAGAATAAGAAAATTCATTTGAAACACAGTGAAGCAGGGAGGTTTACGGTCATGTTTTTAAATTATCCGTAGGTTAGTATTGATTTTTACCATGTGTTGAAGATCACTCCAAGAATTTGGGGCACTTAAGAAAAGGGTGACTTATAATGAAGAAAGAGAGAATGGAACTACTGTGAAAGATAATATTGTGCTAAAGCGGAAAAAGAGAGGACTTAGCCATTATCAACATATGTAACTGGTGTGGTAATTAACCTCCAGGTCTTTCTTCAGCCACTCGTACTGCTTGAAGAGGAGCTCCTGGCCGAATTCGAGATAGAAATAAACCTCAGTGGAGAAGGAGATGATGTGCGCTGACCCCAGGTTCCAGCTGTGGACATGCATCGTTAAAATGATACACAGCCTTGACCCAGTAGAGGAAACATGCTGAAAGTCAGTAGATAAGCAAGAACAGGCCTCTTTAAATTCCAGATAGTGTGAAAAAAGTCTCCAAAAATCAGGCAACATTTTAGTCTGACACTTCGCTGTTGAATGTGGTGCCAGATCCACTTTAGAGAATAAACATCTTACTGTGCTGTGTGAGTGCTTCCATGTTCATCCTGCAGGGTTAATGGAAAAGCATGTGTTCTGTACATGTGTAAGGCATGTTATGAACTGTTTCCAGTAGCTGTCGTGGGATTTCAGATTGCCTTTCTGGCGTTCCCCTCTGCCTCCCCTTGTTGCTAACCGCGCACATGAGCTAAGGGCTCTCGGCCAGCAGGCCTGTCTGTGTCGAAGACTGAGGAGTGGGCAGCTGGCCTGTGGTCCAGCAAGGTATTATCTTACTGTTAGAGAGAAGGAGGCCTGTAGTGGGCTGTGAGTCACCTCGCCTGATGTATAGCTCCTTTGTGCCGTCCCCACTTCCCTGAGATAGGAGGCAAACTAAACTAATAGAGGGGATCTCTGCACTTCTCTTTTGCCAATTCCTCTGGACTACCTCTTACAGCTCATTAATGCTCACTGAAATACAGTAGGAGGTTTGGTAAACCTTCATTTGATACTTCACATGGGGCCCCTTGTTGGAAAAGAAATCAGTTCTCTTTCCTAACTTTGTGTGTGTGCGGCAAGCATTCACTTTGGATTTGAAGTCGACTTCTATGGACCAAAACTGCTTGAGGTTCTTTCACCTGCTTAAGGATGTCAAAGTCCACCTTAACTAAAACAACCACTGTTTAACTTATTCCATAAAGCTGACATAGTTTTCCTCACTCACCTGTACCACAGGCTCTCAGTGTGGCCTGGCATGCTGAAGCGATTTCTGTAGTTGGAGAAGTTACTGTGAACAAAGAGGATAAGAAAAAAAAAGGTTAGATGAATCGATTACATTATCGATGTTCTTTGAATACAAATGAAACAGCGATTACCACCACGGACTTTTGCCCTCTGTTTTGTTGTTGTACCTACACCAGAGCTCAAAGAACAGCTAAACCACAATCCAGTCATAGTATAATGAAGATAATGCTCAGCTTTACTAAGAAGCAGCAATTCTTTAAAAAAAATGCTTGGATTTGGTGCAGTTCTTTTGTCTTTTGTCACCTTTCTCTTTTTAGTTCATATAGGCAGAAAACTCAGGGTGGTATATCATTAGATAAAACACGACCAGAAAACTGTGGTGGTAACATCTGCTAGCAAATATATGTATTATGTGTATGTGTAGCTAGTTTTAGATATTCCGAGAAACCGAACATTTTGCTGTAGCCATGCTATCAGTGGCTGCCTCTCCAAATTAAAGGATGGAGAAAACATGGATGTAGCCTATGTGACATCGCCCTGTAAGTTTCTGATGGGATGTTTTGAAGCTTAGGATCATGGTCAGTTTCTGGAGCCAGATAATCAGAAATTTGGGCACCACCACGGCTGAGTGTACAACATCTGCGTCAATCAAGAAAGCAGCCCTCTAAATAGACCCCTCTTAAAACCATGACATCTTCCTTTGAGAACGCTATAATTTCAGATCCACCGGCCATTAGAGGCATCACGTTAGAGGGACTTCCACAGCTGTTTTAGCACAGACTTGTGGAGGCTGCTACTTGCTCAACATACAGTGGGATCCTTGTAGTGGTCAATCCACTATGAGTATCTATCACAGCTCTCATATTCACCACCACTAATTTCAAGACTCTTTGCAGTGCGCCAGACAACAAAAACATACACAGATATGTCCTCTAAGACAAGAACTGATCAAAAACATCTAAGGGCCCACACTCAACCGGGATTCTCTAAAAATTACAATAAGTGCACCACACAGAAGGGAAAAACTCTTTCATGGAAAGCTCACTGAGGCCCACCTGCCATACTCTTTTCACGGTTTTTAATTTCAACATGAAAGCATGAGCCAATCTTCTCAACGGGCCATTAACTACACCAGGTGATGGGAATTATTGTTTTCTTACCTTATGCAAGAGGGAGAAAAAAGGCAATATTCTGGACTGCAGTCAGGGGAAGGGTGGGGTGGGACAGTTTGGATCTCTGCACCAACTGGTTTATTGTAGGGTTAGGGGTAACTAAAGAACAGTGGGGTCAGAGGTCAAAGGCCAGGAGCAGGGACAAAAAATGACAATCACAGAGACCTTTACTGAAACTGAATAAGTTTAAAATTAGTCTAACTCACAGGAAGTAGGATGTTGCTATAAGCCTGTCAATTATTACAGTCGGCATTCTCTTCCTCTTCTGCTATCTATCAACAACAACCTCTAAGCTAGCATCCTGAAAATGGCAGCTTTTGAGGAAGATTTGGATCATGAAACGAGGGCAGGCCTACAGTATTTGTTTCTCTTTGTGGGCATTTTGCTATTTTAATGGCAGGGTTCACCTCCTCTTGAGCACGTGTTCCACCAAAAAAAGTATGCCACTATTTTGCAAGGAGGACACTGCTGTTGCATCCTGGTCTTTCGCGCCACACAAGATGATTGTGAATGGTTTGAAGAAATACAAACAAGCCAATGTCAGACCATTTTTCTTCTATAGCATAATGATAACGTTTCCAGCCAGAGACTTGCTTTTTTGAGCTGTCAGTCAGCACAAGGGAAGTTCTCTGTGTGCAGCTTGAAAACTTTGTTTAACTGTCTGGAACACTATTATTACCCAAAATCAACACAATCTTGAACAATAAGTAACTAAACCTTAAAATTTCACATTTAAGTCCTGATCATTTGGTACATACTTAAAACAATTATCAAAGCATTTCCAACAATGTTACAATGGAAATTTATAGGACATGGTGATCCCAACACACAAGCATTGTAAGCAAAAACAGAACTAAAATGTGAGATCTGCTCCTGTGAAAATCATTTATGATGTGGAGTTGTCTGATATGGCACTGAACCAGGAACAGTCATAAGATGAGTTCATACTCCCATCTTGTGGCTCTGAATGGTACAAGCAAACATACCCAGGGATCTGTGAAGGGACCATCTACTTAGCAGAAATAAACAATCAATTTTCTACTCCGTAAAATAATACACATACTCTATGAATCCAAATAGAGTGATATAACTGGGTAGACCCAGAGGGAAGGGATTAGCCTGTAGGAATAAAGTCAACCGCAGGGTTTAAAGGCTCTCGTTTTGTGGTACAAATATGATAAGTTTTTATTTGTTTCATTAATCTACACTATGGGAGTCCAACATGTGAGTCATCCTCTATAACCCAGAGCACACTTGTTTCCATGTGCGTCTGCGTTTCCATTAAAATAAGATGGAGATAAAAATCTGGTGGTTGTCAAATTCAATGTGAACAACCTGACTCCTAAGCTGACCAAACAAGACTTTTTCCTCATCATCAAATCTTTCCCTTTCATCATCTGATGAGCATAATTCCAGCCATTAGGGAGACAAAAGGAACCAGTTGTGGTCTTCAGGAAGTATGTGTCACTGACTCCCCATTGCAGGACATTGTTTCAAACCATGACGGTTACTTCGCTGTCCCTCTGAGGGCCTGATGAACCATATTGTGCTTGGTGAACAAAGACCGTCTTGATTGGGGCTTTAGCATCTTCAGTGGATCCACTGTTCTCATCTTGCTGGAATGCTGACTGAAAACTCTTGTGGTTGGTGCAGTTTCAATTGCCTTTTACCAATTAGGTTTTGAGGTTGGAAAGAGACAGGAACAGAGAAGCATATTGAGAGGGAACACAACAGCGAGTGGAGAAGAAAAAGCAGGGGCCAGCTGCTGAGAATATGTGGATTCTTAACAACACCACAGAGCAAAACATATTTAGGTATAGGACAGGGAGAGACGAGTTGGATTTTTGGTTATGTAATGCAGCGAGCTGGTTCTTGATGTTAGGTTCTTATATCAGGATGCTGAGCCAAGAAAAAGAGACTACTGTTAGCAGCTTATTAATAAAGACCACGCAGTAGTCATGTTACGCATGACAAGGCCAGATGAGGACTGTTTCAGAACAGCAGCAGCAAGTAAATATTATGGTGCAAGATCAGGCACTTCTAAGTGTTTCAAAATGCATAAACACACACAACTGACTCCTGCAGATGGGCTTGGAATGTAGGGAAATTTTTTTAGATTAATAGCAGAGGCTGCTGGAGGTCTTATCATTTTGCAACATCTTCAACAGAAATACCACTGAACTGAACTCCAAAGTTTACTCCAAAATGGACTGAAAACATCTGCCTAACAAGACAGTATATTATATTTTACCATTTTACATCAGCGAGACAGATTATTAGCTATAGTTTATAGGTAGTGGTCCATTTTTGAGCCATATTAGGCTGTTAAAACAACCCATCCTGATTCATTATTTACAAAAGCTGAAAACAGACTCAAATTCAAGAATTAACTCGTCTAATAAAGCAGCATTTTGGAGACATAGAAGGGGACAGAGATGCAAGATGCAGACTGGAGGCTGTCTAGAACTGACAAACAATTATATTATTTAACAATTTATCACAAAATAATTTCTTAATTGACCAGTTAAAAATTTTATCCATGAAAAGTCACAAAGGAGGGAAAAATGCCCACCACAATTTCCCAGATTCCAAGCTAAAATTGTGTCTTTTGTCTGGCCAAAAGTCCAAAACTGAAAGATATTCAATTTGCTATCTTTTAAGACAAAGAAAATCATCAAATTCTCACATGCAGAATGTTTTAAGTTCACATACGTTTAAGATAAATGACAATTAATCAAGTTGCCGTGTGGTTCTCCCCTCACTATCCTGTGTTTCAGTCTAGAACATTTCCCAGGCTTAAATATGAACAACACATTCAGTTCAGAAGATGAGTCAAAATGCAGACCGCATTCCTGCAACCACGGGTTATATCTGGGAACTAAAAAAGCAGATAGTGAGAGCTGATGCTTCCCAGTCAGATAAATGTTTGTTTTGGAGAGTGTTGCCTTGTTTAGATGTTGGTGGTTTCCGATGCTTCTCCAGCTTTTAGAGATTAAAATAGCTCCCATCTGCTTAAATGGTACAGTGAGTTTTCAGTAGACCAAAGTGTGTTCTTTATTGGGGAAAAACTGTGGCTGACCACCTCCCCCCTCCAAAAAAACATTCACGCACACAATTTACATTTACAGTAGCCAGTTTTGATGCAATTTGTCAGGGGGTGTCTGCCAAGTCTCTCTCACCAATATGAAAAACAGAATGTACTGCTGTTTTTGTCCCAAACCCATTAATTATACCTCTGCTCTTGAGCAGAATGTGGCACAAAATATAAACAAAAAGGGAAACAGACTTATTCCATGTTGACTCACTAGTTATGAATTTCTCTTGAAGCTGTCACTTTTAAGAAACAATCCTTCACTAACTGTGTGTCTGAGTTCATAATACGAACAAAACAGACAAATGTCAGACAGAGTGAGAAGAATTGAAATTCCACCTACTATGCGAATTCGTGGTTTCCTGGACAGGTCATGTAGGGCACATAGGCTGCAATGGACTGGATCTGCCTCATGAACTCATCTCCAATCCTGGCATTGTCCTGGAACAGTCACTCAGTCATTAAAGATGACGCCAAAGATTTTCCCGCAAGACAACAACGTTTAATTTTTCTGCATTAGGCCATATTCATCCAAATTAGGTATAAGAACTGTGTGAGTCCATTTTCCAGACAGCTTGAAGAATGTGTCATCAGTCTACCAAAACAAACCACCCTGAAACCAGAGGCATTCTTGTCTCTTTTTTTTTTTTTAATACAGAGCTTTTAAAAATAAAACGCTGCACTTCACTGATGGCTTTTACCTGCCACAGTCATTAATGACCTTTCAGACAAAATTCCCTTTCTCAGTGAAGCCACAGGATGTACTTTCACATTCCTGATACAGACACAGCTTGGATGAATTATGGTTATTATTTTTTGCAGTAAAGTCTGCTGATTGCATTTAGCATATCTCCATATTTGGGGAAAAAAAAGGATGAATAACGCAGGAACTTAAGGAAAAAATAACATTAGCATCTAAGACAAGGTTACCGGTATGTCTGCTGGGTATCAACGATGACAGCTGTGAGGTTTTAGATGAGCAAAAATGTTATTGAGACTTAACATTTGTGGTTTTGAATGGTGCTCTTCTATTCAAAGAATACTTGGGCAACATGACCCAAACTCTCGTCTTTCACCGCAGGCTTAAGGCATTTCACAGTGACACTAATCACACGCTGTGTGTCTCAACCACAGCTGACAGCCTTTATATGCCCTAATAATAAATAGTGGTGAGTCTTGGGATGAGGACAGTGGAGAAAGGTGAAGTGGCTTATTTTATCTGTCACTGAGGAATTAGCTGAATATCAGAGTGGCTTCATGAAGATATGTTATTGATAAAAGATTTTGTTGTCAGTGACCTTGGGCAAAACTGGACACAAATGTGATCAGAGTTTATGATATTGAAAAGATAGAAGAGTAAAATACCTCATGCATATCGTAGGCAAAGTCCCCTGAAAAACACAAATATCTACAGATTAGAATGGACATTTAAGTGTTTTTATGATTTTTAATCTCTCACACTGTAGAATAACAACAATATGTATATCTCTGGTGGACTGTGCTAAAATAAGTGTCCCTAAAAAGTTGCATTTCCTTGGAAGTCTTCCTTTATTTAAGATTTTTTTATTTTAGATTTTTACTTTCTTCTTATTTATAGTTCAAAATGTGATGTGATGGAGGAATGAAGTGACTGCCCTCCAACCCATGTTGTTCAAAAGCAAAACATACAAATGATGAACAGGTATCATGAATAAACATTTCTGTTGTCCCAGGGATCTATGTATGTATAACTAGTGGCTTAGTCAGCAAAACTTAATGTCTATATATTGCTATTGCTCCGGTTCTACCAGCGTGGAGCTTACCTATGTGCAGGATAACATCATACATGCCGAGCTGTGTCTCCTTTTGCAGTCGGGCCAGAGACTGAGGGTTCTCATTGCCCATGTCACCATAAAGAGCAAACCTGGGACTGAAACTGGTGCTGCCATTCAGAGCAGTGAACGAGAACACCTCACTCCAGCCCTCATCGCTCCCACAGTGGTAGACTGAAATTACACAGGAGAACAAAAACCGTTTTTTATGGAGAAACATTTCTGACAAAGTGAATGTCAACAGTATTAAAGCTCCACCCACCATATGTAGCAGCAGGTTTAAGGCCTGTGAGAGTGACCCTGTGGATGAACAGCTTCCTCTTCTCCGCTCCCGAGTCCACAAACAGAGTGGCATCACCTTTGGCACTCATCTCAAAGAGCCGACCCCCCAGGAGGCCGTACTCAACCTTACTCTCTGTCTTATTAAAAGTGGTCCAGGTCACCACCATAGAACCTGGCACTCCTGTGGAAATAAAAGGCCCAATTATTGGAACTGTGATGTAGATTTCTCTGACAGAACAACTGGATTCACTTACTTTTGTGTTTATAGAAGCCAAGAGTTGCTTATGAAAAAGCTGACTTTGCACAAGAGTGCTGCTTTTGATCTTGCTGCTGGCAAAGTATAACTCATATCAGAAAGCTGAGTTAAGCTGACGACTGGCCAGGTATTCATTTCATCAATACATCAACTCGCTTAATGACAACCACATTTCACCTTCATAAGGAATAAACAAAATGACATTTATGCTGCACAGACTGTGTGTGAACCAAGGTTAACATCAGAGATATGTATGGCTGCTGAGGCAATTATCTGGTGTCTTTCACCTCTGTGACTTACACAAAGTACACAGGTAATGATTCAGCACACTAGGACATGTTGCTGCTGCAGGGAATTAACCTTCATCGAGGTCTTCAGCCATTAAATTAGCTGCCTTACATGAAAAACAGACTTTATTCAATATTAAAATGACTGAAAGTGAATTTGAATTTAAGTGAAATTCTTTGCAGAGCTCCAGAACAGCAACAAAAAGTTCAGCTTTCTAAAAATGCCACTGTTTTCAATCATTATAATGGCGAATGATTTGTACAAAACATCTGTAAATCTGCAATCCATATGACCTGGATACTAGACCGTAGTTCTGAGGGGAAAATTCTATTCACTAAATTCACTAAATAAAACCACATGAGGCTGATGGATACAGTTCATACGCTTACCTGAATAAGAGAGGTGCACCTGCTCTGGCTGGGTCCATATGGGAGGAACACTGAGCACCAACAGGGGTGCAAGGCTTAACAAAGCACAGGCAGCATGAAGAGGCACCATTTTAACACTGGACTGCAGGACCAGAAGTTTGGTTCAATTAGTAACACACGTACAGGAAATGAAAGTGTTTGGTCACATGACGTTCAAAGCTTTCATGCCAAACATCACATGACACTGAGTCTATTGATATACTGCAAAACCAGGTGGATCAGTGTGTCACCTTTGAAATGATAAAACAGTACAGCTTAAAAATATCCTACCTGTAGTCGTTCAGAGGGACCAATACACACATATGCCCATGCACAGGCCGTGCTTCAGTGTCTGATGAGGACTTTTACATCAGCCAACCTGAATGATGAAACTGCAGAAACAAAACAGCCAGGTCAGCAAGCACAAAAGAGATGATCAGTCAATAAAAGCAGCTGATGTTGTTTTTCCCTGTGCATTCAGGGAAGCTGAATGCAGTTGAAGTGAACTTAAGTAAAGCACAGATCAGCCCACAAGCCACAGCTTGTCTCAGATCAATGAAGTGCTGTTGTGGCAAACAGCTGATTCGCCTCACCGATCAGGATGAAGGCACTGTCACGGTCATGGCTCGTGAAGGCAAATACAAGTATCATTAGAGCCAAAACACAACTCCACCTGATCTCACTGATCAGTTCTTCCTACCTCAACGTGTCTATCAGTCAGATCAGCTGACTGGCACGGTGATTTAAAGCCACAAATGCACACCACTGCTTTAAGGAAGTGTTTGGTTTTGAAATTTGCTCCATTTATACCTCATTAGTCGCTAGAGGGCGCAGAAATGACATTATGAATAGGACGCATTATTCTCTCATACTGGGCGGTATTATCAGCTGAAACTGGATGCTAGCTTGTTGGCAGTTGCATAAAAGAATCGAAGGGAAGCTTTAACTCTGTTATAGCTGCTTAGGAAAACGAGGTGAGTAACGCAACACAGAAACACATAACGGAATAAGTTATTTCCTTCGCCTAAAGGTTTGGTGTGAAGCTCCTAGACTAATTTCTAGACGACCGGTCGTCACGTTAAACTAGCCAGGTGTTTTGTTTGTTTGTTTTTTAATCTTATTAACAGAACATGAGATACGCTAGCACGTAACACCCTCAGTTATTAACAGTACATAATGCTATAACGTATCACGCATAACATAAGATATTGTTATTTAGTCTCTGAGCAACAGTTAAGGTTCAGAGATAACGAACAAGACTGACCAAAAGCTCTAGCACTGCCTGACCCGAATAAGTGATCTAAATGTTAAACTGGTAACTAAAAACACTCACAATACAACTCAGCTGGTCTGGACGCACTTCCTGGCTACGTCACGTACAGCAGAACAACAACTATGCCCATGTGGATTGTGGGAAACTGGGTTTTAATGTGCTTAGCCTGGAGTTCCTGTTTGACTGGATCAGAGACGCTTCAGTTGTAGAGCATCTCTGCTGGAGAACAAAAACTTCTTCTCTTTATTTAACATTTTTTCCCATAATGTCTGTTTTCTTACTATGCTGGCTTTCTTTTTTTGTTTTTTGCCACCTAAAGACATAGCAAAATGTTGTTGAATGCTTTTAACAATAGATTTAGAGACCTAAACCATTGTGCTCGCTCTGCGTATGTGTTTGTATGTATTTAATTAAGTGTAACAATAGCTGATGAAAAGGAACCTCTCTTCTTCTAGATCTCATGGACTCCAGCAGTGACGATGGGGAGTACCAAAGTCCTAAACATGCATCAAAACAGGATGTATCCCAGTACAGAGTGACCTATCCTCATGGCAGAAACACAAAGGATGTGAGCTGGGTGGCAAGTTGTAACACAGAGATGTATTTTTTATATGCCGGACCTCTTTTATTGCTTATACTGGTGTTGTCTATCACCGTGTATATATGTGTTCATATATATATATTTACAGGTGGACTATGATAAAAATGAGGAGTTCACAAAAAGAAGGTGGGTCGTGCATGTATTGTGGTTAAATTACAGTAAGTACCTCATTAAAAATATGAAGTTTTGGATTTCAACAGAATGTTTGAAAATTTCACCCTGCCCAGGTATCCGGTGAGTCGGTCTGGCAACAATCCAGGCAGAGTGAAACGGGTGGTGTCATGTAAAAGGAAGACCCATCACATGACGGTGGCTCGGAGGAAGCAGCTCGGGAGCGGGAGGACTTGCGATGCTGCAAACAAGGAGAATGAGATGATGTACAGGCAGGATATGCAACAGGAGATATTCGACATGGACCCTTTGGAGTTTCCACTAAATGCCAATAATAACCACAGGACCGGCAGAGCTGCTTCTGAGAGAGCTGATTACTGTATTCTCACTGAGGTCAGACATGCTGTCAGAGCTTTTTTTTATCTGTTTGTGTGTTGTCTGCTTTTGTCTGTTTTTTTGTTATCACTGTCTTACTGATATGCAGATAAAAGTATCTGAACCCAGCAATGTTTTTCAGCTAACAAGGGATCATAGCACAATGACTGATGTGCTCTTTGCAAGAAATCTAAGACTGAAAGTGTCTTTAACATTGTGGCAGAGAAATGTTGGAGAGCTGCTCACATACTTTCTGAGGTACTTACATGTAGTGTATAGTTTGTTTTAAAAATATGACACAGTATGTTTGTTAGAAATTCCAAATTACTGTCTTTCTTTTTATAGAACCCAAGATATTGGTGTGTTTGTTGATTTTCTCCCTCTGCTAAGCAAAAGGTGAGTGAGTTGAAATTTTGCAAAAGTCTGAGTACACTGACTACAAGCTGATTAAATGTTATTTTGATTTAATTTTCTCTGCAGAATTGATGAGGATTCCCCCAGGATCACCATTGGCTGTTGTGTTGACATCTTTCCTTTAGTTAAGAAAGTCCTCAGCAATCCATATGAAGAGTGAGCATTCCTGCTGTAATGAACAGCTTTGCACAGATTAACAGACAGGATGTAGCAGGATAATTACTGTACAGAATTGCAAAGGACTGAAGGTTGTCTTTGACTCTCACAGGTATCTTCTTGTTGGTTTAAAGTGGATAAATTCAGTTTTGAAAAACTGGGGTGAGGAACTAAGAGCCAGTGGCTTTTGTGGATCAACTAAATTTCCATTGGATGAGTAAGTGTTTCTAAAGATATTTTTTTAGTATACCCAGGCAACATTTTGTTCTTAGGACACAGTAAATAAAATAACATAATGCTAAACAAATAGACATAATGTGTAATGACTACCACTACCTGTTACACAACCTTTTAATACATAGGAACAACTAAACACCACATAAAACTAGTGATAGTTTTCCACTCTTTAAGGTATTTGGCACAATCTATAGATTCAAATACACACCTGTTACAGTAATTTTTATTTATTTATCTTTGCTACAGAAATTTCCAGGTCTTTAATCAGCGTTTATTGGAGTTATGGCATCAAGAACCTTTACTGAAATCTGTTCCAGGAACTGCTGGGGACATGGCAAAGGTCAGTGCTGCATATATGAATAAATCATTACCACAGTCATTAATGGCTCTGAATTTTCTTACACAAAAAAAAATCATCTTTTTCCCTTAGGTCATCGATTCCTTCCTGTCTCAACTGACTTGACAACAATGAAGAACCCAATAACAAATTGCTCTCTGGCAGCAGCTACACAAAATTCGAAGACTCCAGTATCATTAAAGTGAAGCTGCTGCAGAGAAGTGCCTTTTAGCTTATACTACAGCCTGTCCTAAGGTGTGTCTGTAGACCATAACAACTTGAACAGAAATACTGAGGGGATACTGAGTGCAATATGCGATTGTCTTTTCATTGGCCAAGATAATTATGACGAGAAGAAGATTTTTTATCATTGTGCACTTTAAATTATATCACAGGAACTTTCATGAACGCAAGAATGAATGTAAGAATTTACTCTTTAGTGATATGTTGTGTGTGTGTCTACGCTGGAGCTGAATTAAATTTGCATTTTTCGTTTTAAGGTTGTGTTAGGTGGTATTAAAATGAACATTTTCTGCATTCAAAATAAAGGGTGCAGTCCCTGTCTTCTGTGGGAGAGAACAACACTGACATTTGTCTGTTTCTCTTATGCAAAACACTTCTGTGCAACTGTACCTGCTGTACTATAACTCAGCACTCTATGTCATTTCGCTTTAAAGTGCGGTTGAGTAGAAGAAAAATCTACCAGATCACCAGCAACATGTTTCAGTTGAACAGTTCAGTCTTATCTGGACTTCAGCCTCATTCAGTCTTGCAGTGATTTTGGGTAAGTCAGAGATTTCCATTTACATAGCTCATATCTCTCCATTTACATGTAGGTTTATCTCACTTGACACAGATAAGTGGAGGTTTGGTGTCATTGTGATGTGAACCTGAGGCTGAAGTCCAGCAATGACTGGGACACTGAAAGGATTTCAGTGAACTCTGAATCTGAACTCAGCAGTCAGCTGCCAGTGTTTTTCATTCAGTCAGTGTAGACTAATGCAGTGTGAGTGTGGGAAAAGATTTGGGTACAGAGAACATCATATTTCATCTCATAGATGTGGCTTTACTGAAGGTTAGCTGATTTTACATTTCATTAGGTTCAACCAGGAGCTCACAGTACTGTTTCACCAACTAAACATTGTTGGTCTGACAGCAGAGGAAGGCGAAGTATGAAGTGTTTGAGATGTTGGATGCCAGCGGTGACCCTGCTGCTGCTTAGTGCGGCTGGAGTTGACATGGAGCAACTCCAAGCTGAGAACCTGAATCTCATTCATCCAGAGAAACATAACTTGGTCCTAAACCGTGGAATGAGAGGTAATTATTTGTGCAAATTCTTGCTTTCACTTTTCTTTTTGCTGTCTATCTCAATAATACACTTTGTTTGCAGATGTTGAAGAATGAAGCACACATAACTTCTGCTCAAGCTTTCAAACTCAGCCCTGTGATTGCTGTTAAATACTGAATTATCATTATTTTTTCTCTGATTATCTGCTTCTCCTTTGGGCAGGGCTGGGTCAAATTCCAGTCTGTAGACCCAAATTGCTCAGTGACTCATCAGTGATAAGTGTTATGTTCTATTAAGGAATTTGTTTATCTTCCCAAAACAGTTTGGCAGTTGATCAAGGTTTTGCCATGTTTACCTGGGAGACATTGAGAAACAGTGTTCATGCGCTGTTGCCATCAATGTAATGATTAATTCCTGGAAGTGGTGTTCACCACTAAAAACAGTTATCTGGCTTCTTGCCATGAGTTAGATGAGAAGACTGACATAACCCTCATGTCTGTTCGATAAGTATGATGCTACTACTGTCAGCCTGTTCACTTGGCTTAGCTTAGACTGTAAGACTGTAAACTAACAATATTCATATTTTGTTTGTTTAATCATTTCAAATAAGTAGGTGTTGGTCCAGCACTCCAGGAAGTTAGGGCAAATAACTCATTGTATAGTTTATAACCCCCTGTAAAATCTTGACACGTAATTTTTATTATACTTTGATTTTCATACCCACTAACAAAGAAAATCAAACCTCTTAATTGGTGAGGGTAATGGCAGCAGGAAGATTTTGTTCCCTTCAGATGTTCAGTCTTTTCCCTTACTGTTTCTTTGTGCTAAGTCAAGCTGACTCCCTCCCAGGTGTTCATTTTTAATGGACAGACTGGAAAGTGGTATCAGTCTCTAATTCTCAGCATAGAAATGAATAAGCATATTTCAAAATCCAAAATATACTAACTTAAATAAGAAAAATTTCATTGTGATTAATTTGGGATTATTGGATTTCAAAGAAAATAAGAAAATAAAATGGCATTGAAAGCCCTCATTGTACTGCTACTGAGTGTTTGACATTATCACTGTACCCCTGAATCTGTCTCCACCTTGTTTGGGATGTTAAAGTACTTTTTTTGGTGACTATCACAATCATTTTAGCATGAAAAGGATCTAAGCAGGTATCTCTCCCATGTTACCCCTGAGTGTGCTACACTCACCAACATGCTAAAACAAGTGCAAATACCCTGTACTGATTCACAGTTAGGGCTGATATATTAATTTAATCAACAGTGTTGCCCAGAGACTGCCATGAAATGCTGATGACCTCTTCAGGCCAGGCCAGAGACGGGGTGTATCTGATCCAGCCAGGTGACTCCCCCATCATGGTCTACTGTGCCATGCAGGAGGGAGGATGGACTGTGGTACAGCATATCACTGTCAATAGCAGCGTGAATTTTGATCGTACCTGGGCTGAGTACAAGCTCGGCTTTGGGGATGTAACTGGTGATCACTGGCTTGGGAATGAATACCTTCATCAGCTCACCCGCGGCCCAGGGCTCTATAAACTGGGAGTAAAACTAGTGAACCGAGATGCCATCACCAAGACGGGGGAGTATGATCCATTCCTGGTGGAGGATGAATCATCAGCATACAGGCTGAGGCTGGGGTTGTTCCAGGGCACAGCTGTAGACGCTCTTACCCTGGACACAGAGAACTACCTGCATGACAACCAGAGATTCACCACCAAAGACAGAGACAATGACAACTACTTCCAAAATTGTGCTAAGCTGGAGTTTCAAGGGGTACCAGGAGGAGGTTGGTGGTACGATGCCTGTGCTGGTGCCAACCTCAATCGCAGGAATGTCATCTACTGGCAAAAGGACTGCAACAAGGAGCAACTGTGCAAGTATGCATGGATGATGGTGAGACCTTCAGACACAGTCAAAATGATTCCCAGTGGAGACTGCAAGAAGGATGAGCTTTAGTGGTTTTCTGGATTTGTGATAGTGAATGACATTGGGTTTGGCAGCTATTGTGACCCAAGCAAGGTACATCAGTGATTTTCTCCTCGCCATTAAACTGGACATTTAATTTGCCACATTTTATTCAGAAATGCATGGACATGACCACAAAATACTGAAAAAAACAACAACAACAACAAAAAAACAAAAAAACAAAAACAAATGAATCACTTGGAACACAGTATAAAAATGCAGCACGGTTTAGCTTTGTTTCCAACATACACCATTATCAATACAAGAAGCAAAACTCTTTCATTCCTCAAATTCAAAGTGCAGATTTCTGGTTTTACCACAGAACTTGTTTTACAAAACAAGTGTTTCAACACATACTATCTTGTGACAGATGTAAAATATCTTTTGAATGACATCTCTCAGCCACTGTTTACAGAACATTTCACAAACAACTTTTTTTTTTTTTTTTTTTTTTGACCACAGTACATTAAAGATTTGCCAGAAATACAGTGAAGGTATGATGACACAATGTTTTAGTAATTTATAGAAAACAAATACTGTATATCAATAATAATAATAAAAAGAAAATATCCTGAGGATGAAGTATAATGAACAGATGATAATAAACTGTGTGTTCCTAAATCCTCTGCACTTTTCCTATTGTAAACACTGACATTGTTTAGCAAGTTTGTCATGTAGTTTGAGTAGTACTAACTAAGTCTTTTAGGATTGTAGGGATTTAACAGTAGAGTTGAGTTTGGGATAGTTTATTCATTTTTGTAATTAATTTTTATGGAATCGTTACTCCTTATTTTCCACTGAGATGTGTGATGTGAAAACAATGAAGCTGAATCCATATTCATCTCACAAATGACACTGGCACATGTGAAAAGGCTTTGATTATCATCAAGTTACAATCAGGTTACTGAGCAAGCAGATTCTGACATCAGGACGACATGTATTAGCCCTTAAAAATAAAATAGCAGTCCGAAGTGTGCACCTTTAATACAAACACAACACCTACAGAATAAAACATATTTGCATGTGTTACATTTCGAGCACAGTTTGGGGAGGATAGTGGTAATTTTTGAAACTATTAAACCAATGTACAATTTTCATTATAAGAAAAGATATCTAATTGAAATAATCTGTGTGTTAATTAATGCCATTTTCTGCATAAGAGTATCAGGAAAAACTGTTGTTTTTAGTATTTTGGAATCTATTTACAGTGTCATTGATTCTATTGGGCCAATTTATCAAGTTCGTCCAAAGTTTCCAAAGTTTGATCATTAATTAACATATATTATAGCAGAACTACTGATTAATGAGCAGCACTATGAATGGTATCTTGATATAATATCTTTTACTTTTGATATCACCTAATATGAAGAATTGAAGTCCTTAAAGCCAAGATTATTAATATAAACACTTTCACTTTACAGCCATCATACACCATTAAAAAAATAGTTTATGTCAGTTTGGAGCTGACCCCAGGGTTTTGTCCATACCAGTATAGTTTCTCCTCAATCCTTTTTTTCTTCCACTGGCAAAGTAAAAGCATACGGAAGGTCTTTTGGAAAGTCTTGTTACAAAGGGCGTAGCACATGGGATTGACGGTGCTGTTGACGTAACACAACCAGTAACCCAGATGCCAGAGTGAGAGGGGAATGCAGTCAGAACAGAAAGTGGAAATAAGCACCATGATGTTATAAGGCGTCCATGTTAGGATGAAGGCCAGCAAGATAGCACTGAGAGTCTGAGCTGCCTTCCTCTCCTTGATCAGCACCATCCTCTTCCTCTTGGTAATCTGGCTCTTCAGGGTGGCATCTGTGGGCTTAGATGTCGACGACGTTGATGGAACACTCATGGACTCGGCTGAGGAGAACGCTGAGGGGGCCATTTTAGTATCTCCATTTTTGCTGTGGTGCTCCACATGAGCATCTTTGGCCACAGGCTTGAACTTGTAGGACACACACTTGCTGCTCTTCTGTGAGTTGCTTTTGGGTAGTGTCTGGAAGAAGCTATCCTCCTCATAGCTGCTGAGCTGCTCACTCTCACTGCCCACTCCACTCTTGATGGTCTCACAAGCCTGGTTTCTGAAGGAGGGCTGGAAGCCCCCTGGAGACACAGGCCTGTCCTCATCCTCAGAAGAGGCATAACTGTTGAAGGTGGTCAACTGTCCAGCTTTGGACCACTCATCACTGGCGGTGGCTGTTGATTTGGCAGCATTGCTTCTGCTGGAGGAGGACCAAGAGGCTTGATTCCTGTCATGTGAAGCTGACCTTAATTTACAGCTAAAACAGGATCTGATAATGGTCTTCTGAGGATGGGTGACCCCAGAGTCTGTGGGACAGTTAATCCCCTGCAGTTCCGCCAGATCTTTGGTCCTCTTCTCAGTCTCCTTGTAGATTCGACAGTATAGGATTGTCATGACTGATACAGGAATGTAAAATGCAGCAATTGCTGTCCCAAAGGTTATCACAGGCTCAGAGAAAAACTGGATCTGACATTGCCTCTCAGGCACAGTTCTTTTCCCTACAAAATACTGCCAACAGAGAATAGGTGGGGCCCACAGAATAAGTGACACCAGCCAGGCCAGACCTATCATGATCCCAGCTCGTTTGGGAGTCCGTTTGGCCCTGTAGGTCAGAGGTCTGGTGATGGAAAAATATCTGTCAAAACTGATCACCAACAGGTTCATGACTGAAGCATTGCTGGCTACATAGTCTACTGCCAGCCACAGGTCACAGGCGAGGTTCCCTAGGGCCCAGTAGCCCATAAGTATATAAGAAGTGTACAGGTTCATGGAGAAAACACCGATGATGAGATCAGCAGCTGCCAGACTCAGCAGATAGTAATTATTCACTGTCTTTAGCTGGCTGTTAACTTTAAAGGAGAGCATCACCAGGACATTCCCCACAATGGTGATGAGGCTGACTATAGCTGACACAGTCGCAATGGTGATCACCTCCCACAGACTGTGAGTGACCAAGTGGATATCCATTGTACTGGTATTTAAAGTAGAGTTCAGTATGTTTTCTCCTTCCATGGTCCTCTTGTGTTTATTAGTATCCAACCGTGATAAGTCTGTTTAGATTTGTCATTTTCAAGAAGATCACCTGGGAAGAAACGACAGAAAACATTAGATTTTATCCAAAAAGCTCTATTTATTGCCACTACATGGCATCAGTTCAGCATGCTGAACTTCAAATATTCACACATGGCTCAACACATACAAGTATGCATACAATCTTAATGTGTTGCTCTTTAAAACTGAATGTAAAACCTGAGTTCATTATACATCCTTAACAGTTGATAGCATTTACCTTAGTGAATGATAAATAAAGTACTGAAGGCACTGTTTTCTCTGTTATTTGTCAGTTCTGTCTACTGAAAAAAATGGAATTAAGCTACTGTATTCATATGTTTCACACAATTAGATCAAGTTCATGTGAGTATACCCATATGGAGTGTTTTAGGCAATCTCTGCAAACATCTGTGGCACATTTAAAAAATCCAGGTCATTACATAATTTAATTCCTTGCTCTAAATCAGTGCTGTTATATTAATAGTTCATAAACTCAGTTTATAGTTCACCAAGATGGCCATTTCTCTGTGATAACAAGAATCAGAAAATATGGCAAATAAATTTTGGTTTGTGAACCCTTTGCTAAAGCCACAAGCGTGTAGATACAACAATATTTAAATGCATCTATTGTAATTTGTTATTCTGTTTAGAGATTGTTGAACTTTGAGGGTACTTCTCCATTCATTCTCTGTCTCTCTTCATAACCAGTTACTGAAATATGATCTCCACTGCTAAGCATATGAATCTAAGCACCTTTGTATCTCCTGATCACAGAAATCATACTTTGATACACTCTAAGGGAGACAGTACTGCACTTTCAGCCATGAACATCTGTTGAAAATATATAATGATAGATGCTGTCTGTGTCCCACTTTGAATTTGGTGAAACAGACAAATGTGCATACACTCCATATACACCACATGTCAGCCATGCATTTACATATACAGCGTCATCACATCAGTCATGTTTTCTGGTATTTTCTTAATAAGGTTAGGATTTCTAGTTTGGTTTACAACATGTATTCAGAGCAGTTTAGCAAAATTGAAAACTTGTCTCTGTTACAGTTTACGTGTATAGTTTTTATTGCTCTTCAACAAACACTTTTTAACTGTTGTCGTGGATGTTTAAGTCAAATCCACTGCAACTGTAAAATTTCTACTGTGTCAGAAACCAAGTAGGAACAGTACTCACATGTGATTACACACTGTGCACCAATAGAGGGCAGCATACACCCTCCACACCTTCCTTTACATATGGCCCTTTTATTCTAAGGTCAGAGCAGTAGGGTGCATACACATTTCATTCCTGGGTGCTGGATGCATTAATTAATAGTGACTGAGAGGCTACCCATGCCAACCTGGATCTGTGCATTTGAAACAAGCCTGTGGGAAATTTCTATGCCTTCATGGCCTTACTTTCGTGACCTACAAATGCATGACAGTGCCATGTGGTCTTGCTCTGTCCTTAAAGGTTTTTATCAAATGTGTGGAAGCAGTATTAAATCCCCTGGGTTTGTGTATATTTGTATAAGCAGATGGATGATTATGTAATGTAGGGAAAGCACAGATTTGTACTCAATCAGACTATTCAGTGAGGCTAGACTCTCTGTCTCACACTGTCAGTTGAGATACTTTTTTAAGTTTTCATCGTCTCCTTCCAGCCTTCCAGAAAGATGATTCTCTCTCAGCAAACACCTCAGCTAACTGAAATCTGGAACTGGTACTTTCAGATGTGCCACTTGTTCTGTGTAAAATTAGGGAATTTCAGGCCCATGTTACAGCCTAACATCTGCATCCTTTGTATGACCTTCCAAGTTCCAAATGTTCATGTCCTCCAGAGTCACTACTTACTATTGAAAATGACCCATCAGGCACAGACTGTTGGAGGATCTCAGTGTGAACTCTGGGCCAGATCACCTCCACAGAGAAAACACCTCATGTTGGGATGCAGCACTTGACTTCAGGCCGTCGGCCAGATTTGGCAAATGGATGTGATAGTGTTGGCACACAATGTGTGCAGAGAAACAGCTTTACACATCCTCACTTTAGTCTAATCCTTCAAAAAATGCCTGTAAAGAAGCAGAGCAAGCAATCAGCACATACTTATCAGCACCATTTTGGGGCATGCATGGACTCTCAAAGATATGATTCAGATCCCTGCTGACAAATCCTGGCTATTCCTGTAAAGACACTTGAAGTGTCTGTCATCAAAGGAATGCAAGGGAGATATTGTGGTGTGTATCAGGACAACACAGCAAATGTGCAGTCACAGAAAGACGGATAAACTTTCTCTTTGATCACCAAGATACCAAACAGAAAACTTAAAGTTACCAAATATAAGTGATCTGCTCCTGCGATAGAGTGATGATATATTTCATTCTGCAGTTTCCTCGCATTTGGAATGAGATAAATGTGGGAGAACATAAAACTCAATGAACGTAATTAACAGTATATTTTCTTTGAATTGCTGGATTTGTCAGATAAATGTTCATCCCAAACTACCTCACCTGTGAATTTTGTACTAGTGCTCCTTCCTTTGAAGCATCATTTGTGAAAAGAAGACCTTTCTTAACTGCTCTTTGTAGTCAAAGATTCTCCTAAGATATACTGCAGTTTTTTACCACAATGTGATGCTTTATACATAATAACTAGTACCACGTAGCCTCCTTCAGAAATTACTTCCTCACTCATTGGCATTCTTTTGACAGTGCCAGGTTAGCAGGAGTGCCAGCAGCAGCCTGAGGCCCACACAAATAACATTCCAGTCACTGCAGGGGTACTCCTGCAGGACTAGGATTGTCCCTCATCTTGTTATAGAATGACATTTCATATCACATCACTCAAATCCCCACATGATTAACCTACACGGTTTGGTGTAGGAGAAACCACAGAATTTGTCCACTCTGTGCTATTCTCTGATGTGCACAAACTTTTTTTATTGTTTACCATAGCAGAAAAAGAGTAGTAGAATAATCTTGCCAAAGCCTTTCATATTTTCTATAAACCCTCTCTAGTGGCATATCTCAAGAAATACGGTTTGACCAGAGGGTCAGCACTTACTGAATAGATGGCCATAAAATTTGGAGTTGGTATTATATTTGGAATTAATATATTTGGTTTCACCCTGGCTTGAGCTATGATCTTTGTGTTAAGTGCTAATTAGCAATTAGAAAGCAACCTAAGATTTGCAAAGCACAGCCTAACAAATCTGCCATTCTTTCAGTGTATATACTGTTAAAATTCCACCTGTGAAACGTAGGATCTTTTTAGCATGCTATCATTCTGATATTAGTATGTATCTCAAGGCAGCAAAATCAGCTCTACAGAGCTGTCTCCATAGCCGTACTCTTGTCTTCATTGTAATCCCTGTTTTGTATTGTTCTATGATCATTTAAACTGTAGGAAGACTTTGAAAGCAGTATATTAGGAAGTCAGTCAGAACACACCAGCTATTAGCCCACATGCTTGAATCATTCTGCATACACACACACACACACACACACACACACACACACACACACACACACAAAGAATTAATTAATAGTGACGTGTGGAGTTCAAAAAATGAGGATATTCCTGACTCACTGGTGACTGTTGTGTTGCACACACACACACACACACACCCACAAATGGACTTGTTCTACCTCTTGACCTCAACCGGTGTGGGACAAGTCAAGCCTGCTAATAGCTTCTAAATCGGAGCAGGAAGCGTTTTAATGGTACACTCAGAACTGAGAGCCTAGGGTAAACGTGGACTGTGCATCACTATAAATAGTGAATATAGTCTGTTGTGGCCTGTTTTTGGTCTTTGATGGATGCAGTTTGGTATCAGATGTGACACACAATGTAGGGAAGAACCTTGTGACGCTGTCAGATTGAGGGGTCATACTTGTTCCCATTCCATTCAGAGGTCATTACTATGAAACAGTGCCAAATGGTGGTGCAAAGACTCCTTGCCCTCACTCTTGCCAAGAAAACCAAAAACTTTCTCATTACCTGTGAGCACCAGCCCGCCTCCTGAAATATCATGTTTAGCTCAGTATGCATAAGTAATGGTCATCGATCCAGTGATTAACAGTGTTCAGCCTGCCAATGTGTGAGTGAGGACGAACTTGCACAGATCCTTCCTGAGCCTACTGAGTGCTGAGGTGGACATGCTGAAGGGTGGCTTCCTGCAGGTTTTCTGGCACCTGGCCATCAGTGCTCCTGTGCAGTGGCTCCATACACTGGCCCTGACCAGGCCTCCCAGTCATACATAACCTTTTTCTACACTCTCCTTTGGTTGCAGCACAGCTGCTCTGTATAGCAGAAACATAACAAGAAAACGGTGTTTGTGTGTGGGTGGCATTTGTGAAAGAAAGGGGAAAAAGATGAAGAAGAAGAAGAAAAAAAGAAGAAGAAAACAAAAGAGAGGCAAATCAAAGAAAAGGAGGCAAACGAAACCATGTGTGTCTACATGGTGAGTATGTATGATGGGCAAATCAGCCCAGAGCTTTTTGGCACAATGGTTCACGCATCCTGTAGTCAGCCCACTGACCCATGGTTAAGAATCCTGCATATGTGAGGACCCACAAAACGCTTGACTCATTCTGCATTTCGGGCATTGGAAGAAAAAGAGAAAGGATTATGGATGTTCACATGCAAGATCTGATTCCCAAACATGCAATCTGGAATATTAATGTGTGTGTGTCAGTGATGGAATCCCATCAGTCAAAGAGACATATATTAGGATGGTAAATGTCAGGTGTCGAGTTGAAAATAAAAGTAATAATGTGTACTTGTAGTACACTTTTCTGTTTTGTGTCAATTCAGTGCCAAATCATTTTTCCCTTGTCATTTTTTTAAAACAAGTAGAAACTTGAATTACTTCTCCAACTAAAAATGAATTTGATCATTAAATGAATATTATGATCTGCTTATGGACACCGCAGTGGCTTTGGCAGCTGCTGAAGGGAATGAAACCATAACGCTTAATGCCTCTCGGCATTCCACTTTTATGAGGGACAGCAACATTTCATTAATGGCCCATCATTTGGATAATGATCTGGCTATAAACTCATTTGTTTTCCTGTATGAAGAATTTTCTAAATATGAGTCTGTGTCTGATGCTGTTTCTGCCTTTGGGTCGTCTCATGTTCATACCCAACTCATAACATGGACAATTTTCTCTGTGCTGATATTACTTTCTGCAAAAACAAAGGCAGTGGTTTGAATAAGCTCCATGCTGATCAAATACCAATTTGCAGTTAATGGTGGAAAACAAGCACATACACCCTGTTGAGGAAGCACATATAACATTGCATGAGAGTGAAAATTTAAAATTTATCTGTGCATATCTGTGTGTCTCCTTCTAAGCCTGTTATTTCAGCTTGTTATACTTAAAATTTTGCTTACTGGCTACTGTGTATGAATTTAGAGACAAATGAGAGTAGGTCTGATGCCATAGAATATATTTGCTGGACAACTCCCAAGCCACATTTCCAGTCAGGAGGAGTGCAATTTAAAGTAAAATTGCTGCACAGAAATAGTCAAGTCTGGTCTACAATCTGGTCAGTTTTTCTCTCTCATCCACCAAACCATTGATGGTTTTTAGCTGTGCTGCTTACAAAGGGTTTTTTTTTGTTTGTTTGTTTGTTTGATTAAGGGCAGTAGCATCTTTCTACAATTCTTGAAACACAAGATCTCACAAGATCTGTGGGGACTAGATGGTCTTGTTAAAATCACGCTTCACTGCTTAATCCTTCCTTGTTTTGTCATTTTCACTTAATCAAAGGGAGGAGGGGAAAGGAGGTGGGAGCACTTTACTTTAGCTTTAGAAGAAAAATATTGATTGGTCTTTTAAAAGAGAAAATAAAAAAAAAAACCTCTAATGCAATGAAATAAGGTTACCAATTTTAAACTGAAATGTTTGTCAATGTCAAATTTTGAAAGGAGATCCAAGTCTGAAAGGAGACTGTAGGAGGGGAAACAGTGTGTGGAGGGTATTATAGTGCTTTAAAACTGGGTGGACCACTGACAGACTAAGAGTGTTCATAGAAATACGTGGATGAAGATGAAGATGGATTGTAGGTTACAGCAGCGGATTGAATCTGAGATATAGTTTCACAATAGAAAGACAAAGGTGCCTATAAAATAAATATGTCGTGTGGTATGAGGCGAGATATTTACTGATTTACAGCCTATGGAAACACACATCTCTTCCAGTCGTTTGGCAATAACTATTATGTTTTAAAATGTATCTGATATGTGACCAAATTGATACGTCGCCCATTCGATGTGCGGCACGTTTCAACACACCAAGTCTTCCAGCAGTATAGAGGCACACACATCTTCATTAAGGTAAAAGGCTACATTAAAAATACATGCTGAGACCTCTCAGACATGCACTTGTGAACACATGATGCTATTTACCCTTAAATCCAGGTCATGCCTTTGTGCGTTCCTCAAAAAGTGCATGTTCAATCACTCTCAATTCTTTAGAGACTGTGAAACAAGCCACTGCTGTACAGAGGAACAAAAAATGAACATACCCACGGCTGACTTTCATCAGAACTCACAGTCTTCCGTTTAAGGGAACGGCGTGTCTCCGGGTGAAAGCAAAGTTCATAGTTAATCCCTCTGTTTTGCCTGGGAAGCCTTCGGGTCAAGTGTGGTGCTGAGGAACAGGATCACAACACAGTTGGAGAAAGGATTGTGGTGGATGAGAAAGCCTGGTGACCTGAACCTTGCATGCCAGAGGGGAGCAAAGAGGCAGAGGAGAAAGAGGACAAAGAGTAGGAGGAGACGTGGACACCAGAAGGCTTCGGTCATCCCTGCTGAGGAGACGCAGAGCACAGCATCACAATCCCCATCAGCCATCCAACGCAGCCACAGTGTGTTCAGATGAGAAAAAGTATCCTCAAGTTACACAGCATCCTTCCTCAGTCATTCATAAATTAAAAGAACCTGCTCTGGAGCTAAAGAAAGAGGACGAGGGAGAGAAAGGGAACTTTTCCTCTGAGTGTCAGCTGAGCTGGATGAAGTGTGCCGCCTCTCAGTCAAGTTGAAGCAGAATGTCAGTGAGAGGCTGCCTGACGCCTGAGCCAAGTCGCTGCTACTGCCACACCGCCACTGCTGCTGCTACAGCTGCCGCTGCCTAGCTGACAGACACAGATGCAGCTGAAGCTAGCTTGCTGGGAGGAGAAATTCCCATAGGGCTGAATGGTTCATCATGTTTCGGGACAGTGAGCATGCAGCTCAGACCTCAGAGTATGAGAGGCAGGCAGGAGAGGGGCGAGGAGGGGAGGGGAAAAGGAGGTGGCCGTGTGGCTTCAAGGGGATCTTTTTGAAGGTGCGGGGGTGGCAGAGTGTGTGTGTGTGTGTGTGTGTGTGTGTGTGTGTGTGTAAGTGGTTGCAGTGGTGAGGGTGATGTGTAGTCAGAACAGCATAACCAAATGCTGTTTTTGTGTCACTGTGTGTGTGTGTGTGTGTGTGTGTCACATAAACAATTAATGACCCCTACTGGCACGTCTTTTGTCTGTGTTTTACAGAAAAGCAAGAAGAGACAGTGACTCCTGCTATCACCACTCCCGGCTCTCTCCCAGCTAAAGCAGTGTGGCTATCAGCAAACTCATCTGCAGAGCATAAAGCACTGCTGCTGCCTTTTGTGCCCTCGTGGGAGAGCGCTAACATGGCTTGGCCAGATAAGCAGACTACTGAAGTGACAGATGTTTTTCATTGGGACCATTGTATATGCGTGCGTCTCGTGTGTGTGCGTGCATGTGTATACAACATGCATGTGAGTGTGCTGACTGGGGAATTATTCGGTCAGCGTTGAGCGACTGCCCTGGATGGGGGTAAAGTGCTGATATGTTTTAATCTGGATCATGTGTGCTGATCTATCCCATGAGCTCCCATCAAATCACCAGCAAGATGTCACTAATAAATCCAGCTGCTGCCAATATAATATGTACTGATACTGTATTTTCCCCTCATTTAATTTATGGCACTGGCTCCTATTTACAAGGTCAGGGGACAAAATTGGCTGTTGATCTGGTACTTATTCATTACAGAGAATTATTAACTTATCCCACAATCTCTACACTCTTGATATACAGAAAGGCTATTATATTGAATAATGTTATAAAGTGGTTCCCAACCCGACGGTTTGGATGCCACCAAGGAAATGCAAGATAAATCTGAGTGGTCCTGTGATGAGTAGAAAGCAGAGAAGAACAAACATTATTTCTGCTTCATGATTTTTACTGCAAGTTTTCTCTGAAATTTGGTGAAATGTTGGACATTTTTACATTTTCAGGCCTCTAAAATTCAGGAGGCTGAATTGCTTGAATCCCGTAGTAGCCAAGCTGTGAGTATGAGTTGCATGTAAACATCGCTTTACTTTATACTTTATAGTAAATTTATAGTTTCAAGGCAAAAATCTGGGAACCACTGGTTAATGGCTAGTTTTTCTAACTATAATTTATTTGCTTGCAGACTATGTGGAGTAAAATAAGTAAGCCTGAGTAAAAAAAAAAAAAAAAAAAAATATATATCACAAAGTGCTTGACGAAAAAGTAAGGATAAAATATAAGATAAAGGAAAAACTTAGAAGTAATAAATGAAAGTGTGAAATTAAAAATAGCTAATTAGAAGTTGAAGTTGCAGTGATATGTTCAGAAGTGTGTTGTGTTGACAGTCCTTACTGTGGAGCTGGTTAGTGGACAATAAATAGACGACACTCCTTCTTATGCTTCGTATTGACATTTTTCATAATGCAGCTCTCACGCTGAAATGATTTGCGGCTAGGTCATAGCTATATGCCAACGACAGGATTGATGTGTTTCATGAAAATCCCACCACATCTGTTCCACAGAGCACCGTATATCCCCACCCTCCATCCGCCCGACAGTCGAATTCAATGCCATTTCCAGGCAGCTGGCCAAAGAGCAGACACCTGGCTCACCATTATCACTGAGTTGCTGACCGTCGCAAAGTTTAGAGTGTAGTCATATTTTTTATATATGATACATCCACGCATTAACACAAAAGGGCAGGTGTGCACACCAATGTGTTACTGCCTTCCAAACTCATTCATATTGATTATATTTGCAGGATATGTCTTATTGATTAAACTACAAAAGTCTATTAGAAATAATGCCAAGTTGCATTATTAACTTTCCAATTTAAAAGTGCGGTTAAAAACTGATAATAGGTCAGTAACCCCTCAATACACCTCACTGAACAATTACATCAAATAAGGCCACATGCCTGTTTACCATTGAAACCATTTTTTCCACGGGTCACAGAGAGCATGGAGGAAGGACATTAACACTGCCAGAGATGGACTACATCTGTCCTCAGTCCACAGGGTCTTGCTTAACTCCTGACCCAATTGGGCACCAAAATACTGGCAAAAAAGAGAAAAGAAAACAGCCAATATATGCTGCAATTCTAAATTTTTTTTTAGTCTTTTTACCCTCTCCCTCTGTGCTCAGTATGGAAATTATTTGTGCTTAGACTCAAGGACCGTTCCTGGCGAGCTTCATTTTGTTCCATTTTGGTGACCACTGCACTTGCATGCCTTGATGTTGGCTAAGCTGTCCTGTATCAGTACAGGTTGAATGAATTTGTCATTAGCAAAATTAGAGCCCCAATCATTTTAAATATCCAGCAGAATAACCTGGCTCTCACAATCAATGGCTCACTTTGGAGACCCATTTAATCTAGTTGATCCCCAGCATACGCCTCTCTCCACACTGGCTGAAAGAATCGACTCTTCTAATGTCCTTCTCTCTTCAAGGCTTTGATGTGCAACAAATGTTTATCTGCGCTCATGCCTGCCTGTTCTGTTTTTCTGTCTCCCTTTGGCCCCAAGCAACAACTCCTCTTTGACATAATGATTTGCCGATACCTAGCACTGTTTCAGTAAATTTACAAGTCCCCCTGCTGTGGAGCTCGCTTTTATCCCTACACAGAAAAGACTGTTTGTTTTGAGCCCTCTGATGATAAGAAACAAAGAGTTTTCCTCTTTTAAGCATTTAATAAATACCTTTTTCAAAATCTTTTGATGACTGTGATTTCTAAGCAAGTGATTAAATACTTGATCAAAGCTACTGAATGAAAGCTATGTTTAGAGTCATGATGATTAGAATCCAGAGTGCCTAACAAACAGTAGATTAGAGAAACCAGCAGCTTTGTGCACCTACGCTATGTACCAATAAGCTGGGGCTGGGTGGCACATGAGCTCTCCCTCTCTACAATGCAACTTTAATGTTGCCTTGACAGAGGAGATTAGGTGGAAGGCAGCTCTGATTGAGCTGTTATTGTCGACCTGTGGTTTGCTCTCTTTTAAGGACATCCAACACCGACTCCTCAGACACTCCTGCGTCAACAACAATGACCTTGTCTGGATGAGACCCGGGTTAACCTGTGCACGTGTGAGTGTTCATGTACCTGTGTGTATGTGGGGAATATGGAAGCACTGTTTCTGTAAACCCTGTTCGCAAAGCTTTAGCTCACGGCCCATGAGAGTGTAATTACTCAGTACATAACACATGTCCTGTCATATCATCAGATCATCACAGTTAAGGAGCCAAATACGTACAGCTTCACTCTCAGACAAACCTAATTAAGCTTTATTGAACAACGTACATTAATACATTTTGTATTTTTGAAAATGATGCATAATTCTAGTTGTTATTACTGCTATTTTTTTATGACAGTGTACAACCATCAGAGCAGATAGCTTTCAGAAACGAAAGCTTCCTTATTACAGTTTGCAGTCCACCTGCTGTGAAATGAAGCAATCCTTTGTTCATCTCTGTTTCGTACAGGTAGGTAGTGTTCAATAGTGTTGTCACTTCTTTTAATATGTAGTATTAGTAGAAAAAGGATAAAACAGAAGTTCAAGTGTAAACATTAGGTAGAATGGATGTATGTAAACACGTGTGCAGCATTTATTTATTTATTTGTTAAAAGAGACTTCAGAGTGAAGTTGGAAACCTCTGCACAAAGCTGAATAAGGTTATTAGGGCTCTTCCTGACTACTGACCTACTGCGACTTCTGATAAGCACCCACTAAGCAGCTACCTCCATTGGAATCATTGCACATAATATTATGTAATATAATATTGTAATATTATGTACAATATTACACATAATTAAGAATTTAACTGAAGAACAAGCAGAAGTGAGTAGAGGGAATAAATAATAAACAGCACAGGTGAACACACACCATGTTTGCAAAGAGAAAACATCAAACAAGGATGGCTGGATTAAAGATTTTCTCCAATTTTCCATTATTAACATCACTGAGTTGTCATTGTCACTGTTTGCTGTGTCATACGTGAAAGTACTCAAGCCCATACTAACACAGATCCTGCTGTGCACATGATTTCCAGCATCCCTCCCTATCAGGCCGTCCAGTCACCATCCATCTGAATTTACTGGTCATCTGAAAAGGGTGTCAAGGCTTCAATGAGCTCTGGCAATACCCCAGAGAATCTTATCAGCAGCAGCAACATTTGTGAAGGGAGAAAAAATAAAACCAAAACAAAGCCAGCCTGACCACAGAGAGAGAAAACGTGGAAGAGAAGAGACAGAAAGTCTTTGATAAAGGGTGGTCGGTATCTGATCTTTCACTCCTCTGACTGCTCGTCTGTCTGGACTCTGTCTTGCTCTCATGTTGGGCTCGCCTTTCAGGGCTGGCTGCATCTTTTTAATTACTGTAATTCAGGGCCACCCGCTGGATGCCTCCATCTGCCTCTCTCTGAGGTGAGAGATGCAAAAATCCTTTAAGAAATAAGGTCTAGTCTTCCAAACAGCAGTGAAATAGATCCATCATGTTAATAATCACCTTCCATTGACAGGGTGAAGTCAAGAACTATCAAATCGTCTTCACTGTCTGTTTATCCTTTGGAGAAAAAAAATGTACTCACAGTTCATCCCTCACAGTAACTCTAAGATGGCAAAGCTTGTTTCTTTCACCCCTGACGAGATGAATTCTTTAGTCCCTCCTCTTGATATTGTTCTAATCTGTTTTATTTACATGCAATGTTCACCCCAATAGCAGGGCTGATTCCTCATGCAACATCCTGAGGGACAGAATGTTTCAGTGAAGCATGCTATGGTGGATGAATCCACTATTTCTCAGTGTGAAAAATCTATAAGCCACCAGTCACAGTCTCTGCTGAGATACCTTTCTGTTTGAGATACGACGGTTTTCTCCACGAGGGAATGTTCTGCACTAATGCCTTCTTGCTTGGTCAGTGGCAAATTAAAAAGATGGATAGTTTACAGAACATAGATAGTCATAACAGTTTTGTGGAATATTAATGATCCGTTTATTTATTAATTTGTTTATTTGTTTCCTGTTGACTTGCAATTTCAAAACCACAACTTTTTGCATGGACTATTGCAATTCCTCACAATCCTGTATCATAACATATATGTATATCTGTGTATCTATTCATAGGTTACATACTCATAATTACATTCCTTTACATCACATACCTGTACTCTGTGTGTGTGTGTGTGTGTGTGTATACAGTGTTTGTATCATTAATACTCTTAATACCACTGCAAGACAAAATACAATATATACTAGAGGTGCATTAATATTTCAGTTCAGGTTTCGTTCATTCTACAGTGTCGTTGAAACAATACTTTTTGTTAATATTTTCCTCATTTTGTTATATCTTTCTCATTTTGCTTCTTATCTACCTTTTCGGAGTCCTGATGTTTTTGCTTTGTGATTTGTGTGCTGCTGTAACATTTTCCCTCTTACTTGTAAAATACGCTATCTGTCCATCTCTGTCTGTTCATGCAGCAGTCTGACATTTTGTTAAACATGCTCGTTCATTTCATTCATTTATTTATTTATTTTATGACAGCGAGATGAAAAGACCGATAGCACCCTCAGTTCTGTCCATTTTATATGAAGCTACGTGCAGCAGCCTGACTGGAAGCAGGGGACAAAAGCTACCTTGTTGCCCTGCATAAGGTACAAAAGTCTGCTAACCAGCACCTCTAAAGCTCACTGGTTATCAGCCTGGAAACCTCATAGCAAAGCTCCATAAGGTCAACGTGTCTCATTAAAAAATAGTGCTGGTATGTTGTTTTATTTCCCTTTTGCACAGAGTTAGGTGTTTCCAGCCTTAATGCTAAGCTAATGCTGCTTGGCTCCAGTTTCATGCTTAAAGGACAAATAATAATGACAGTAATGGTATCAATCTTCTTACTTTCTCAACGGTTAAACAGCTATCTTGGAGCTGATGGTGTCTTGACTAAGGACATATCAGAAAGAAGCATATCCTGTACTGCACTGGTCATATGGTCTTATTGTCTTTCTACCCTTCTGACAGTTGACTTAGGGATGCTTAGTGTACCCACAGTATAGAGTATCTTCTAACCCAGATACAAACTTTATTCTCCTGTTTATGACTATCATTCTGACTTTTTATTTTACTTTCAAATAATCTAAACCTTGCATGTCTACTTCAAAAAGAAGATGCACTCAAAACAAAGAAATTGTATGCCAGCATTTCTGGTTGAAATTGTATAAATTATTGTTTCAAAGACTGAACAGATTCTCACTCTGAGCCGAGAGGACACACGTTACATCAAAGCGCGTCTGCGTTCAAACCTGTTACTGAACCAAGCAGTGTCGTTCAACTCATGTTGAACTGAGAGAATTACTCACACAACTGTCTCTCGTTTCTCATAGATAAAAACTTTAAAATTTGAACATTCAGTCGTACGTATGTGACCCAAAAGACGCCATTAGATCCTACTACCAAAAACAGCCTGACCCAGTTTGAGTGTGGGTTTGAACTGACACTGGGTTTTCTGCCTTTAACTATGGAATGCTTGCTGACCCGTATGCCTAGTTCAGTATGAATACACTTAAAATCGCTCTGAAGCTTCATTCACAAGGAAAAAAAATCTTATGTAACCTCCTGGTACAGGAGCTGTGAGGTAGACCTGTGAAGGTTTTGTGTTGCCTGGTGTTATTTTTGAGTGACAGTCAAAGGGAAACAGAGAAAGGGAGATCACTTGGCTTCACAGATGAGTAGTCTTGCTCCATTAACCTGTGATTATTTTTGTTTCGACACCGACAGCTTTGACATAAAAGCAGGATGCTCAGAGGGCTACCTCGTACTGCATTAACCATTAAGATTCAGATGAAGGGCAGGCAGGAAGGGTGTGCCAAACAGAGGTCTGACTGACACCTGAATGAGAATGTGTCGAAAGCTGAAAGATAACTGGGCGGGATTTGCCATAAATTTAAGAGTTGGGGATGTTTTCACTTCATGGGGAGTTATGACATACCACAATCAGGGATGCAATTAAAACTAGATGTCAGTGCCCTCTATCCACATTTTAGTCATTTTTTTGGTTGTCTTTATTTACCTAAGAATCTACCCACACTGGCTGAGATTTTTCAATTCCCCCGAACGTCTCACAGTGTTCTCTGATTTGAATGAGGGACTGTTACTCATTTGAGTCCACCCACCACCTACTGGTGCTTGCAGTGGGATTGTCCTCTTAATAAAAACAAACTGTCACGGACACAGTGCTGCACACCACTCACTGTCACGCAGACTTGAGTGTTTTTGAAACAGCTGGAAACTTCATGAGAGCAGTAATAAGAATATGCTAATCGTAATCTAATAATAAAGACAAAGCATATCGAGATAAAAATTCATGCCATATACGATCATGTAGTAGATCACTAAACATAAAATAAATTAATTAATAATGCAGCTTTGTGTATGTATGCAAATGCTGTGTGATGAATATTTAAATATAGTATTCATATGTGTAGTTATTTTGGCTATCAGTTGTACATATGGCTATGCATAGAAATACTGCCCCCTTAAGACTGTGTGCTGTTAGGGTGTAGCCTGTTTACTGCAGAGCAGTGTCACATTTTGTTTCGTATTTACGTCTGAAAGATGAAAGTAGCCTATGTGATGGTAAAGCAAGTGCAATAAAAAGTGATTTTATGACAATCATCACCTTGGTGGGGCTTTGGACACCCACAGGCAAAAAATAAATCAGTGCCTGTGTGGATAATAAAGCATTTACTTTTACAAATGGTTGGACGCTTTTATTTGGTGGAATTGCTTTTTCTCTGATACATTACGAGCATATAATACAAGGAGATGTCAGCCTCCCAAGAAGAGCTATACAGAACAGAACCCAGCAGACACATATAATTGAGCTATGGCATACAGATTAAACATAAAACGAGAAATGTCCTCATGAAGATGGAGGTTGGAACGGTATAGGGAGAGACGAACGACACAGCCAGTAACAGTAGAGTGAAGTGGGTAAAACAACAAGCAGCAGAAATATAATGATCAGAGCGGCAGCAAGAGGCTGTCGGACTCTAAAAAGCATCTCATTATCTGATTTAATGTGATTGTGAAGTATTTAAATGTGATTGGTAATTTAAGAGTCAGCTAAGACTGAACTGCATTGCAAGAGATAATGTGATTTTTGTCATTTGTAATCAATGATAATGAACAGTGCTGCATGTAAGCCCTGTGGTAATCTTCTCACCTTTATCTCAGATCATTGTATGGATCCTTGCAATTGCTTCAGAGTTTTGGGGGGTGGGGTGGGAGTCAGCCCTACCGGCACATTTCTACTCCTTCCATTAGTGTTGTACCCCATAGCAAACTTCCCACAGCAACAAGAGTGCAAGACAGCAGCCAAATGCATCAAATGTTTGATGTTTGAAGCCATTTAAAATGGAATACCTTTCTCAGGAAGTGCATCTTTGAAGTTTTATTTGAAATCACTGCAGTGGCATTGAGCCAGGATTGCTTTTTTGCTGAGAGTACAGCATTCAGCTGTTTCAGAAGGACTGTCAGAGATCCATCCATCTATTTTCTATATCGCTTATCCACCAGGGTTGCGGGTGTTGGGGGGGCGACTACAGATGAGAGGCGGGGTACACCCTGGACTGGTCGCCAGACTGTCAGATTTGAATAATAAGGGAAATATTAATGCTTAACAGTCATTGGAGAAGAATGTCCATTTCCTTAGATCACTTTGTTGCTGTGCATTGCAACTCAGTTTACAGATTTTAAGCATTGCTGAAAGTGATACATGATACAACTGATACAACAGAAAGAGAGAAAGACTACTGGCTCTTACTGGCTCTAATTCTGCAGAAAAATAAATAAACATGAGGTTTGTTTATATCACATAGACCAAAGAGAGATTGTGTACATATTTTCATTCATTCCAATTGTCAGTTGAGAAATTAGCATATTTCAGACTCATTTTGTGCACTGTGTGAGTTCTCTGAATTTTCTTGCAGGTTTCTGATTTTTAGAGTTTCTCCTAAAAGAAAACTGAGAGTAACTCTAAATGCAAGCTCTAAATGAGTCTTGATGTGACACCAACTGGATGCACAGAGGATCTTGGATCCTCAGCTACTGTATGGCTCAGTGTATCACACTGCAGATCTCATTGTCATTTTCCAGGCTTGTCGAACATAAAACAAAACTAGCTAAAGTCACATAGTTGATTGGCAGAGGAGCAATGTCCATAAGTTCAACTAGAATACTGCTTGATTGGGAATGTATTGCATTCTTCAAAAGGTAAATATGCGTATGTTTTTTTTTCTTTTCTCACCATGCTTTCTTGAGCTTGTTCTTGGTACACCAAGAAAGAGCTTCTTCTTGCAAAGAAGTCAAAATCCAGATAGATGTTAAAAAATTATATCGTTGTAAACTTTTACAAGACGAGATTTGACCCATTTTAGCACAAACATAATGACAAAAGGAAAAACGTCAAAAACAGCATCATATATTAATCCACTGTGACTCATCCCCACAAGAACAGAAGAATATGTTTTGTGTTCTGCATGGTGACTCATTCACTTTTCCCGCCTCCTGTCCTGCGTTGTCACTTTCGTTCCCCATCTTTCTCCCGCTTTCCGTATCTCTGTCCACATTCCTTGGAAAGCATTTCATGCCTGAGCAAAGTGCATCTGCTTTTCTTCATCCATACCCCATTGCCCGCCTTGTGGCCTGATGCGCACGAGCTTTGAATTTTTCCAGAAACGAACGTGCTTAGGCCTCAGTTCATGCTGATGCACCTGAGGACCCATGTGATACACACTTAAAGTACCTACAGTGTGAAGAAACAGTGCAGACGTACAGTGAAACCACTCAAAATTCCCAGTTCCCTGAAGCCCTCAATAACCTACTGGATGTTCCAGTGTGCTCCTCATATTGTTAAACATAAACAGACAGATGACAGACACATATTCATTCACCAAGCCATAAAACACAGACCAGACTCCTCTCTCCAAGTCTTGTCATCTTGTACATATGCTGTCCGGCTCCTGACATTTTCTGTCCAGCAGTGTTGGAGCGGAGCTGTCAGAGCACATCTCATCTGCTTCCCGTCGCACTCACACAACATCAACCCTCCTGTGACTCCACACAGCTCAATGGCAAAATGCCTGCGGAGAAAGGACAGGAAGAGTAATTCTTTAATGGGTTAGTCAAAGGCAGTTACAATGTCTGTTTCAAGTTTCCAATTAACAGTGTGGGATTCAAGCAATGTAAGCTACTGTTTGACTGATTTGATTCAGCAAAGGATATTCCAATGTTGCTGACTCCAAACGTGCACATACATATACGTAACATGCATTGTATCATCTGATCAATTCATGGCAACTCTTGAAAGAAGCAAACACTAGCTATTTTCACCGTGACCGATGAAATTTCATATTTCTTTCCAGGAAGTTTTTGTCATTCATAAGGAAAATATTCAGAAGCAATTAAGATAAGATAATATAAGATAATCCTTTATTAGTCCCATAACTGGGAAATTACAATATTACAGCAGCAAACAGGATATAGAGGGTGCAAAGCATGGAATGATAAGAGAAGAATGAGCATTCAAAAAGAATAAATACACAAGAAACAAGTACCTGCAGAGTCCCTCAAGTTATGATTAGTGGATGGATTAATTATTGTACTGATTTGTTTCAGGGACGAGTATGTAGGTACTGATCCTTGTAGTAGTGTTACATGAGTGAGGGTTATTGCGCAATTATTACTACACAACAAAAAGGAAAACTAGTGCAAACTGCACAGACGTAGCGTCCATGTTTACACAGTTAAAACAAAAGAGAAGAGCACACAAAAAGAAGATGTATTTCCAGAAAAACACAAGAAACAATAAAAGCTCAGCGGTCAGCCGGAGCTGCAGCAACAGGCTGCCACTCCCGTAGCCCAGGAAGTATTGGACTAAATAAAATTTTTCCCTGATAGCAACAAATGAAAAGCAAGGAGGTGTACTAGTTGTCATCATGAGGTAACAAAAGTTTATATTTGATTAAAATCCATCCAGATGCACATTGCATCAATGAACACATGAGGATGACATTCAAGACTGTGAGCGCAGACCTTTTCAGTTCTCTCATTTTGTGACAGTTATGGTCTACGCACCTGTGTTAACAAAATCTGTTAAGGAAAAAATGCCACACAAACCTATAATTCAATTCTTTTATTATTATTATTGGGTTTTTTTTCTCTTTTAAAAATATGAAAGAGAGATTAATTATTTCCAGAATGGAACACATAGCTGCCATTACTGTAGGTGCCAGACAACAGCTAATGGGAGTGGGTGCCAGAGCACAGAGTTCTTTTGTCTGACTTTAATATTGCGGCATTAGTATTGTGGTCAAACACATGTGTGCAGAGGCAAACTAAAGGCAGCATGGAGGCTTTTGATGTCAGGTTCTTTGTGTGCAAGCCTCATGGCTTTTAATGAGGCAACCTGCCTCATTATCAGAACTCTGTGAGGCCCTGACACAGCCACATGGTGGGACCGCCTCTCCTCACTGTTCTGAAGCCACAAATTACAGCAGCTTAGCCCCACACTGGGACTAGAGGCCAGCCTAGTCACCTTTTCTATTGGCACCCGAGGGAAAGAAAATTGTTGCACATAAGTTTGGTGATAGGCAACTCCTTTGTCAGTCCCATCAGAGTGAAACTTTGAGATGTGAGGCATGAATTTGGGATGTTATCCCCAGCGGTTGAGTGGAAATGTTCACTAAGTTGTGGCTCCAAAGGCAGCAATCTTTGCCTGCTTTGAGCACAGCCTTTGTTGTGACTTGTCTCTCATTTTATTTGGCAGTAATTTGCCCGCACAGTTAGCTGGAAATAAAGGTTTCCACCGTCATGCCGGCAACTTTAATTTCACCTGGGGACAGTTTAAAAACAGCACAGCCCCGCAGAGATGGAAATATCATCTGCAAAATCAAATTAATATGCTTCACAGTCTGTTAAATTCAGATTAACAATATTTCATTACCCATTCTACATCTTTAGTTCAACTGCTTTAACTGACCTTTTCAAATTTGGATGAACTTTAATATGTAAATATTATTTGTTCTCAAAACCGAATTATTTTTTCTGAGGTCTTCACACTGACACCTTAATTAACCTTACCATTATTTTGTTAATCAAGAATGAATTCAGTTGATGTTCAATTCTTTTTAAAACAAAAGCTTATTATGAAAGAATTATTAATTTTATAGAATCCAGCTTCTGTCTCTTAAATGTTCTTTTTCATTTCCCTCCCTGTTACTTACAAACAATCAGACTTCTAGTTTATTCAATACAGTGAGAATAACAGATTAACCTAATGAGGATAAAATCACATGTAAGTTTATCTAAGTATCATTGTTTCATGTATATTGAGTTGAGCCTTAAAAATTTAGACAAGCAATTCAGCTCAGAGATCCATACGTCTGCTTTATTTAAGTTCTGCTTTATTTAAATTCTTATCATCAACACAAACACTGACATACTGGTATAAAGCTGATATGGCTAACGTGTTGGCCAACAGTTGATAGATCCAGCAGATAAGGAGCAACAATGCATTCATTTTGAGTTGTTTCCATTCAGTTTATGAGTGCAACTCCAACATTCATTCTCTGTGTTTCGGTTTTCACCAGTTCCTGAGTTGTTTGTTAGCAGTTAGAGCCTTCACTGTGTTCATCCGATAGTCACTGACTGTGTCCGTCTGTTGGTTGATGCTGAGCAGGTAGCGCGTGGTGGGTTCATCAGAGCTTTTTTGTTGTTGCTAACACAGCTGCCTGTATCAGAAAACGATGTTTACGAGAGCCGTGAAAGTGAACTGACAGAGTAAAGTGGTGGACCATTAAAGACACTGTAAAGCCTGTCTCACAACTGCTTCATCATGCAGTATTTTCAAGACAATCCTCTGATCCCCTGTTGAACAAGCATGCAGCAAAATCTCTGGCAGTTGGTTTTCCCCATTGTTCTGCATCAGATATCATTGTGGTTGTATAATGGAAGGTAACCAGTCTAAAAACTTAATGTAGGATTTGCTTTGGAGGATTGTTGGCAGTTGAACGGGAAGAAAGTAAGCACAGTCCATAGTTCAGCAAGAACAAACAGCAACAGCCATAATAATCCTCACCATGTGAATGAACACATACCAATCACTGTCAAAATGTATCGGAACAATTTAACGTAGCTTCTTTGTGTGCACAAATATATTCATAAACTTTGATTTTCACTTTCACTCGACGCCTGTGAATGGTAGAACTGAAAGGGCGACCAGCATCTTTTCACAACCTTCAGAAGATGGTGAGAAGGCAAACTGCCAGGCACACCTGATAGTTTGCCTTCATGAGATCTGCCCTTGACACTGTAGCAGAGACCCGTTTAAAGCTCCTTGACCTTCATGTGTCAGCAGACTCTCTGGACTCAGGACTTCCTTTCCTGAGTGAAATTTGAGCAAATTTTGAATTAGCCTACCTTGAATATTGTCAGTCATTCAAATCAGTTGCACCAAAGAAGATGAAACGTCTTCTCTGTGTTCTTTATTCAACCTCTAAAGACTGTTAAAACAGATCTCCAAATTGAGTTTTGGTGTGATTCTGAGGACATGTCTGGACTTGCTAAACTTTAGTCTATACTTAGCACAGACAATAGTCACCCTGTTTGTTCTTGATGAAAATTACGCTACATTAAAATAGTGTTTGTTGCCCAAAGCAGTAGGCAAGGTGCCGAATGCTAATTGGGTGAGATGTCTGTCAGGAGTGCCTGTAGGCTGTTTACCCAGCAACACCCCAACTCCCTGATAAGGTGTTTATTTTGGGCATACAGCCAGTGCCCATCATGTGGTCCTTCATCCTCCACACAGACAATTTAGCATCCCACCATACACCAGCAAATGACTTGTTCTCACATACACACCCTATCCCGTGAAGTTGGCATTAAATCACACAAGCCCTGCTGAATTCCCTATTTGGGTAAAACCATGCTGTGTTTCGCCTGAAGCAAGTCTTTCCATACTGTCTCAGCTTTACCAGCTCTGTGTCATGTGTAAATGATCGAACTTGGATGAGTCAGAAACACTGTTGCTTGACTTTGTTGTGGATATGTGCGTTGGCATGCAAGCAAATATAAATCAGTAAGTACAGTACGTGAGGTTCATTGTTGCTCATCAGTGAGATCAGCCTAATATATGAATAATTAATTGATACATATAACATAAGGTGTATCCGTGATTAAGAGATGAGAGGGGAGAGATGAGAGAGCTACTCTTAATGGAAAATAAACACAGATGGCCTCCCTGACTGCTGAGAGCTCCTGATGCATTGGCTGTCAGAAGTATGGCCTCACACAGCTGGCCCACTGAGTAAATATTAAAAGTGACATCTCTTCAAAAGTTTGAGGATGAACCAAGGCTAATTCATAAAGTGCACTTTGGTACTGGTTTGAAGTGCCATACTTGTCTTTTCAGGAGTCTCAAGCATGAATCTTTAATTTCCATTCTAAATAATGTGCCATGGTTTATTGATGAGATTCACTTTCCTGTGGTGCCGTGTGCTAATTGGCTGAACTTGTAGCAAGCCTCCCAAGTTGAGTGAGAAGAGAATAAAGCCAGTGTAGATACTTTGGATAACTTACACATGTGCTTCTGAAAAACAGCAAATGTGTCTTTTCCAAACATAAAAAAAATGACTTGTGTCATCAGGCATTTTCATAGTTACACTAGGTTTTACATCTAAATGTGCATAAGAAAGCAAGTCCGCTATATAAGCTCAATGCACTGTGATTCTGTCATCCTCAGAAAATCCATTAACATGGTTAAGTTAGCTTTCCTCCTGTCCAAGAAATTCAGTACTATTACAAAACATGTTGCAGTAACAGCAATAAACCATATAATACTCAAATCAAAGCAGGTTAAAGATGTAACTCACATGATTTTCCACCAGTTTAGGGATTTAACTTTGGTGGTATCCAAGAAGTGACTAATTATTTCATTTTAAGTGAAGGAGTAGTTTAATGATAAGATATTATGACAAGATATTACAGTGGTCTAATATTACTTCAGTGCCTTACATGTCTAATGCAGCCAATTCAATTAATTGGTGTGTCAAGACACACGAAGAGGCAATAAATACTAAAGGGAAACTCTGATCTTCGACTCTTCGACTAATTTCCTGCTAGAGATCGATGCTCCCGTGTGCTGGGGTCCCACTGTGTTAAATTTGCCTTCAGTGTAGGCTTGCAGGTCAACAGGTTTGGAGATTTTCAAGCTGGGGCTGAGTGTGGCTGTGTTCCAGACAGTAAAGGAGAGTGATTGCCAGTGCTGCTTTGCTTTGCCCATTTAGCCTTTCTTTGCTTCTGTTCTTTTGATTTGATTGAATTATTTTATTCTCTACATTTAAGCCTTGATGGTTGTTGTTTTAGACTACTTTAAGTGCTGATAATTTTGAGTATTTCAAAATGTATTCATGTTCAAAGTATTTCTCCTTATTGAATATTTTCTCTGTCTGTTTCAGAATTCATCGGTTAATTCATTGGTTACATTTTGGTTACAAAAAAATTTCACGAACTTAAAGGCATAACTGGTCCAAACTAATTGTGGCAGATGTATTAGCATAGCATAGCATATATTTTTTTTAACTGAGGTTAATTTTCATTTTTATTCACTCAAAATAAGTTGTGTTCTGGTTGTTGGCTGCTGTCATATTGCACTTGCTTCTGCTGATGTGAATCTTCTCATTTTGATGCTGAGAAATTAAGTGAGAAGTTCAGTCTGAGCTTGTCTTTGGGCTCTCTTCCTGGCCTCACATTTCATTTGCTCCTATGGTGTGTTCATGTGGTGATCATGAAGTTGGCTGACTATGCTTCAGCTAGGGGTGTTATGCTAGACTCTCATGCACAAATTATCTCAGTGGATGAAAATTATATTTCAGCTGGCAGACACGTAGACATGATGTGTAGGAATATGATGGGTAACCTTAGGCGAGTAATGGAGGTCAGAAAATGGTCTGTTTGTTTGTTTGCAGTCATCATGGACCAAAGGACACTCGTGGCAACCTTCGCCTCTCTGCATGGACTGGTCGAGGAGAAAGGAGGTCAAAATCAAAAGCAACAGCATCAGACCCAGAATAGCAGTTATTACAGCAGTTATAATCACTGCTGGACATTCATCAGCAGCAGAGATGTAGCAGCTGACCATCACGACTCCCATCTCTAACATTGATTGCACCTCTATTTGTATTACAATCCCAGTGTTTCATCTGCAGCCAGATATAATAGGATTAAAAGATTCACATAGGGTGGATAATACAGCTGTGATTGTATCTTTAATCAATAAATTGTTCATGTCAGCACAAGATAACTGTGGCTACATAAAACCCATTTCAGATAACAACAAACTTTAATACTGGGTTTGTACTGCCACTGACAACTGCCTGCATTGTTTTTATGTACACAATAACCTAAAGCTCTCTAAGCTAACAGTTAAGTCCTGGGGCACAAAATTTAATAAAGCTGTGCGAAAAACAACAGTAAATTGCCTTTATAAGCTCATGTCATTTTGAAATTACCTGTGAGGATTCCACACAGGATCAAATAACGTTATTGTATCTGCTTTCCTTTTTCTGTGCCATCTTGAGCAAAATTACATAATGGCACACCTCTGTATTAACCTCAGGGCAGGCGAGAGACATGAGTGCTACGTGCTGTAGCCGTCCCACTGCATGTTCAGGTTGACAGTTACAGCAGTCTCTCACTGCTTGTGCCTCAGGCAGCAAAGCGACTACAATCCTCCACAAAACAATTTTTGCAAAATTCCATGTTTGATGGATTACTTGATGGATTGGTAAGAAATTTTATACAATCATCACCTGGACTTCAGTGATCCCCCGACTTGTCCTCTCTGCTGATTGTGCTTTGTTTTTGAGTGAAATGTCACAACTATTGGAAAGATTGCCATGAAAATTGGTCATTCATGATCTCCTCAAGACACATTGTAGTAACTTTGGTGATCCACTTATTTTTTGTCTTGCGCTGCCATCATGACCAAACAAGCAAAACTTATCATCATCCTCATGTAGTCTGTGTTAATTACCAACTGGCAAATAAGCAAACATCCTCAACTAAAATGGTGAGCCATGACACACAGTATCTGCTAAGTATGTTAATATTTACCTCATTTAGCTCAAAACATGTCCATGTCCAAACATGACTCTTGTCCCTTGATTCTGCATGTGGATTTGAAATATGCTTAGTGTACACTCCCAAACTTTCTCTGCTCTCTCCGTGACCTGTGCCACCATTATAAAAACAAGAAAGCAAAGGGCACACATTTTTATCCACTGCTATGCACAGGTCTACACCCTATGACAGAAGGTCCACTGGGACTCCCATTTCCCTTATTCAATGCACCTGCTGTTCTGATGCTCCAAATGACAAAAGTCGATTCTGGCTAACAGCCAAGGAAAAGTAAATGGGCCTTGAAGTGGAAATCCAAGACTGTTCAGAAGAATGGCGGAATGTTGAAAAGCTTTTGAGAGACTTACCTTCGTGTCCTTCCTTGACTCGCATTAGTCAGCATCAGTGTCAACCCCATTCATACACTGCGTTGATAATAACATGCATTATTCAGCGATAGGAGGAGCAAGTGAAATTAAATTATACAATCACTGTCTTCATCATTATCATCTGTTTCCGCTTATGCCAAGCACTGTTGCAAATTTTCTTTTTAGTCTTTTTTATCGCTACTCAGTATGTGCAAATCACATGATGTGATCGAACCGTAATTATTTTCAGCTTTGTAAAGAGGCTGCATCCTGCTCTGAGAGACTACATTCAGGAAGCTTGTGTAACTTTGAATGACAACCTGGTGATTGAACACAAATGGCTAATTACTGCACATGTTTACACTCATCATCAGCTACAACCTGCAGCACAATTACCTTGATTAGAGGCATCCATTTGTCTCTGTGCCACGTTTTTTTGGCTTTTTGGAACAAAACTTTTTTGCACGACTTCCTGTGTAGCAGAAATGGCCTTTGGTGGACAACAAGAAGTGGAGTGAAATGAGATCAAAGACAAGAAATCCTCATTTTAAGTACCTAATCCACCTTTTCACACACCTGTTCTTGCTTTCTCGTACTCTGTCTGGTCCTCTGCGTGATACTCGCTTCAACCCTGTCTTCTGTGTGTCAGTTTGTCAGCAGGCTTATGCCCACACGTCTGTTGATCAGGGTTCTGGAGTATAAATGCATCCAGAAGATATAAGGAGCAGTTTGATATTTTGGGAAACACATTTATTTGCTTCCTTGAAACAGTGGGAAATAGCTTGCTTGGCCCTGGCACTTTGAGCTTTTGTATGGCTTAACAAAAAATATATGCAAATGTAAGACAGATATCAAGAGACGCACCACTTCCTCTTGTTTCTGCGTTCATAATGCAGATTCTTTCAAAGTCACATTTGCACACTACTCTTATTTTTCTCTTCAGTCCTTCCTAGGTATGTTTGGCATGGTGTCAGAGCTGCATCTGCACTTGACTTGTCCCCTGCCATATCAGCGCAATAAAACACCCATGGAGTACCAAGCAGCCTCTCAATCCTCGCTCAGCACTGTTCACCTCGCATCACTGTCCGTCTGCACCGTGGGCCCAGCAGCATTCAGTTACTCAACAGCCACGGGCTACGGTGCCTCTGTCTGACCTTGGATGTGTAACAGATCTCCTGGACAAGAAAGTAAGATCTGGATAGCTGCAGAAATCCAAGGGCAAAATAGTCCATTAAACCAGAGATGATGTTCAGGTACTTATTAAATATTGAAATTATTAATGGCTTGTTTAATCTATCAGGATTTTAGTGTGTGGTATCATTTTCATGTAGAACACTGTTCTGACAGTAGCCACTTTTAATTGAATTTGCACACATGAAACATTTTAATTCTTGTATGGAGCTTGGCTGGATCTGTCTTAGGAAGATGTATTAAACAGTTGATGAGAGAGGAAGCTCTTCTTATTCTCACACAGTAGTGACTGAAGGGTTTCTAACTCATGATTTCAAAATCAAAACAATCAGTCCAGCATACATGTCCTGGAAAAACAACACAAGACACTTCCCCAACCGTGGTTTGTACCTTCAGATTTTACTGATTTTAAAAACAGAGATGTATCAATTCAGTTGTTTCCTGTTTAAGATATGAAACATTGTGGTTTATGTGTCATTTAAATGGGCTATGAAAGGAACTGTGGCGCTCACATAATAGAGGCCATGTCACACCTGACCTCAAGGCCCCCCAAAAAGGGTCAGCGACGCCAGTTGATATAATGATTCACCCCAATCCCACTGACTTCCTGACAGACTGAAGTCCAGTTCAGTTAGGTCTCATGAGTTCACTGACAGTTGTCGATTTATAATTTTCAAGAACAAAAAAAAGGTCATGAAATTCAAAATTTAAAGTGTTTAATTTTTTTAATCACCCACACACTTAAAATCACACTATAAACTATATTGTTGAAGAGGGTGCCTTCAGGGAGGAACACATCTGTCAAAGAAGCAGATGCCAGTAAGTGCAGTGTGTGAACTGAGGAAAGGGGTTTCACGTTAGCATTGACGCACTGACACACACACACACACACACACACACACACACACACACACACACACACACACACACACACACTTACTTTCACCTTGACAGATTTAGCTCACAATGCTGAATCAATAAACACATTTGTTACTACTTTCAGGTTGCACGTTCAAAATACAAGGACACATAAGGCCAAATCTCTTAAGCAACATATTCCTGTATTGTTACTGTGTAATCCAAAATGTCTTCCATAGTTCCTCAGTGTTTTAGAAAGTGAAAGCAGTTTCTGCCACTAGGAGCTCTCGAAATAAAACCAAAAGACCTAAGTACAATAGGAAACGTGTCTAATGCGACTCAGGCAGAAATATTCATGGATGAGGTAATGTTTTAAAATTTAGTTGTGTTCGCCGACTACCTTACTCACTTTCTGACTCTGTCCTGGAAGTTATAGCAACAGGTAAACAAATGAAATGCACTGTTAGCTTGAATAAAATGAAAGATTTCTCTGGGTTTAAATATTGTTATTATATATTTATTTATTTTACAAATTATATCTTTGCAGTAAGTAGTTAATTAAATGAAAACAATAGCCTATCGAATGCCAAGTCAAATGTCTGTCAGAGGTGTATTAATTGATATAATAAGTCAGTGTTAAGAAGCTGACACAGGGACGTGGACTCAGAAGCAAAACTCAAAGCTGGCATTAAGGTTTAGCAAAGGATTTACTTGAAGAAACGATCAAACAAAAAGCACTTTCAATAGAGGATACAAAAAATAACACAAAGCGCTCACTAAGGAGGTTGCAAAACACAACAAAGAGCGCTCTCTGACGAGGACCAAAAGTATAAACTCAAAGCAACCAAATTCAAGAAACTAGATGTGATTTTCTCTGAGAGCTTGACAGAACACATGATCATGACACAAGACAAAGGGAGACAAGGACTATTTATACACGAGGGAGGGAAGCACAGGTGAGACCAATCAGGGCCGGAGAAACAATCACAGTGGAGGGAAAATCACACAAAGGGAGGAAGTCAAGTGTCTGAATCGAAAGGGAAAAGGTGAATACAAAATAAAGCAGGAAGTGAATGTCAAGACTAGACATGAGTGATTTATGAACATGAATTATGATCTGAATGTGCTCAACAGAATGAACACACTTTTTTCATTGTGAGGATATCCTGTTTTTTTCTGTTTCATGGTGTTACAAACTTAATATATTTGTGTTACCCGAACCAAATTAGAAATTTTAAGATGTCATTGCGCTTAACTTGATCCTTATACAACTTGTTTCTCTCATCCTGAATCAATAAAGTCATGCTGAAAATGAACAATCATGTCTCATTTTGTACAGACGACACACACAATCTTTGGTCTTTGTTGAATCACACAGACAAAGTCATCAATTTTGATGACAATTAAGCTATCAGCTGAAGGTAAGCCACATGCTGGCCAGTGAATCTGTAAGACAAAGTGAAATTCGGTTATCCATTATTGGTGTCATCAGAGTTGATTAAGCATGTTTAATGAAGAGGGCAATTACCCAAAGTGCCCCTCCTCCTCTTCCTCCTGCCTCTGCTTACCTGGTTCAGACTTGAAGGTGTTGTTTGTTGTGTGAATTTGCATGAAAGGCTCAAACACTGACAGGATGCGGAATAGGACCATATGCAGTCACTTGTCACCAGCTGGAGGTTTCCCTGCAGGTCGCCAGCTCCAGGGGACAGAGTACATTGTGACTCAAGCTGCTCTCTCTTTTATTTTCTCCTGACATATCCGTCAGTCCACAGCACCAGTCACTGTACGGGGTTCAGGACGACAGGCTGGAGATGACTTTCAGCTGCAACACTAGGTTGATCTAATCATAGAAAGAGGAGAAGATCAATCAGGCAAAAATGCAACACAGATAAGGAGCTCAGATTAGATTGGTCCGTTCGAACCAACGATGTTTACCAAAACAAAAGCTAAATGTATTATTGGGTTGAAGTTTTCAAGTCATATAAATTATAGAAAGCAATAGGATAGTCCACCTGAAGACAGTGGTGGAACAAAGTGTAAAATGTCACCAGTCATGTGTCCAGACCTGTCCTGTGTGTTATCATGGATGTATGTTGGAGATCAAGCCCCTGGAGACTGTGTGAAGAGCTGTCAGACCTTGTCTCGTTTCTTTGACAAACAGGCAACATAATGAAAGCTGCGTTAAGACACTTTAACACTTCATTTCTTCTCAGAGGGTTTTGTTGTTTGTTTTTATCCCGTTCATATTTTATACCATTATGTCTCCATGCCGGCACATTACACCTTCGGGCTGATTGGCACATACGTCCAACTCATGTGACATCTCAGGAACACCTTGAGGGAATTTCTTCATAATTTGGCCACTTGGACTCAAGGATGAACTGATTAGAATTTGGTGGTCAAAGGACATAAATGATCTCACAAAAAAAAAATAAATAAATAAATAAAAATTGGCCATTTCTCAAAAATTCATATACTAATTAAGACAAAATTTCACACAAATATCTTCTATCTGAAATTATGGAAACATCAGAAAGGTCCAAATTCAGCTTCACTGTCATGTCATAAGGTTCTGCAAAAACGCTGACTGTTTTGAATATATTGCCTGGCTCCGTCCGAAGGTTGAAAACTAAAAAACATTAGAGTTGCTGTTTGGTGGATATTTTACCTTGGGACAGAGCCAGGCCAGCTGTTTTCCCCTGACTGAATTCTTTAATCAGGCTAAGCTAACCACCTCCTGCTGTAGCTTCATATTTAACCAATTAATCAGTTTACTCCTCTAACTCTCAGCAAGAAAGAAGTGCCAAACTGCTTCTTTAACTACTCCTTTGAAGAGAATCATGAAGGTATTGCACCTTGTCTTTGTATAGAGCAGAATATATTTATATCTTGAGACATGGTGACACCTAAACGTTACCATGAGTGAGCAAAACAAGAACTGACAAGCAGAAATCCCTCCTTATTATGCCTGCATAGGATATACAACACAGAAACAGAAACAGAATATACTTTATATATATTTTATTTATGTTTGGTTTGTTGGAAACAGAACTGTATATTGAGATGATAAGTATGAGAAGTCCAATATTTCTAATTGCTGAAACACAGTCAAGCATGTGCATAAATTTCCTCAACAAGCCATTTGAGAGGAAAATGAAAGGTCTAACCTCATTTTGGTAACAGTGGGGAACTAGAATGTGTCTCTAGTTATTTGATGGCTTAATTGTTGCTATTTCACATTGAGAATGGCTTCTTACAGCTTTCATTATATTGAGGGTGATCATATCAGTAATTTCACACATTATTGATTCCCCAGTTGCCATAATGGCCACTTAATAGGCTAAATAATATCAGAGAACCTTTGCTTGTTGGAGCATAAAATAGAATTTCAGAAACTTCAAAGTGAATTTCGGCTGATATTTTCGCTGCTCGCAAAACAATATTTGCTATGCTGTGACAATCACAGCTTTTAAAAACAATTAGTGGTGAATTTGGTCGTTTAATCTCGTACGTACTACACTTCGCTACTTCACTGTGTGGAAGAATTATGTCAGGGAGTCACTTTTTTATTTGGAAAACATCATTTCCTCACAGTGAGCTAGAACCATAAAAACCAGTCAAGATGTTAGAGCTGTTCCAGGCGTTGAGCTGAGGAGCTGAGCGGGCAGAGCTGCTCTCAGCGGCAGACTGCAGCCCTGTGTGGTGTCTGAGGTGTGGTGACATGATGCGAGCTGACAGGTGGCACCGTGGGTAACATGGCTAAAGTCCCGTCATGCGGACTGCTGAGGCCCCGTCCTACTCCGACCAACCAGGAGAGCTCATCTACTCAGTCTGTTTCCTCCACAGTGTAATTAAAGGCTGCTGCTGGATGTTCACACTTATGGTGTAACCTTGAGGTTTGGGCTGATTTCAGTAGGTGCTGACTTTTGAAAAGATATGGATTATCTGCAGATTTTTATATGATTCAGAGACTGAAATAACTCATCGTCTCAGAGCTTTTACAGTTGAAATAACTGTTATGGTGCTGATGTGAACAGGTGGGGGACCAGATTTTTTGTGTGTATTTAGAAAATCAGATGAATTCCCAAGGAATAACATAAACGTAAATATTTCTTGCACTGACGTCTTTATTTTTTTCCCATCAAAAGAAATGCACAGATCCGCAAAGCTACTACATACAAATGGCCATACAATAGCAATTTAATTTTTGTTCTTGTTTGAAGGTGTTCAGTAAATTCTGATGTGTCATTTTTACACTTTGTACCTTGAACATTTGCACTCAGCCAACAAAAAAAAAAAAAGAAAGAACAAAAATCAGTCAAATCAAAACAATGCTGTTCTTCCATGTTCAAATTAAAAACTTCAGCCACAATCTACATATCTGAACAGCTACTTGTTACTGCTCCAAGAAAATTACTGTACTTACATACAATAAAGAAAAAACAAAAGTTTTGCATAGCTTCATTGTAATGTAGATACAGTAGTGTAAGGCACTTCATGAAAAAATTTAGGCATTTTTTTCATCCTATGTAGCAAACTTTTTCGCCACTTCATTCTAAAACTTCATCTCTACTGTATATGCAAGGTTATAACATCTGAAAGATAAACTTTTCTCATATCACATTTTTTGCACACTTTGTAAATCTACTGTACTCTCCCACTTTACTTTACTTTTGGCATTTTAAGTCTCAAGTTGAACATTCTCAAAAAACTGAAGTTGGGTTCTTGTGCATAAAACAACCAACACAATGTCCCAAAACCCCACACAACCCAGTGTTTCTCAAAAAGAAAAGAAAAACAAAAAAAACAAAAATTGTGCGATGATTTGGGGTTATGTGGAGTAAAAGGCAACACGCTGTCAAAAACGAGCCCCAAAACTAAAGAAACAAAATGTCCTGGCAAGTTACAGGTCATTTCCTCATAGACTGGCACTGTACTGACAGTGGCATGGGTACATCTGACGTAGGAGACGTGATAAGTCGTTTTCTCTCTCCTCGGACCAGTCTGAAACATTGGTGGGATGACTGTGTGGTGTCGTAGTCCAGCAGCTGGACGTAGGACTACATGTGTCAGCACCCCTCCTGATACAGACAGAGGTAAAGAGGACGCGTCTGCTCTATCCAAGCTGATCTTCGTACTGTTTGCGGAAGCAGTCTCCAGCTGGGAAGAAATCCCAGCAGCGCTCCTGGTACATCTTCCATACATATGACTCCTGGAGTCAGACACATGAAGATGGACCACAGAGTGTAAAAATCATGAGCAATTAACTTTTTGAACACAAACTAATATGTGCATGAACACAAAAAATATGTTAAGGCAGGGGATCAACAATTATTCTTTATAGATGTGTGAATAAATGATTATCCCAATAAATATGATTTAAATTAGTCAGTTTTTTCTGGAGAACATTGGTAGGACTGGAACAAAAAGCAGCTGCATTATTATCAGATTCCATAGATGTAGAAACAAGATGTCTGTAATAATTCTTATGGTTTTTACAATCATATCTTACTTAATACTAAGTAATACTAAGTATTAATACTGATTAATACTAAGAAAGCCACAAATACAAGCCTGGAGCAATGCTGCTGAGAAAAATTGCAATTAGTTATTTCCCTTAAATCATTCAGGCAGAGACACAGTATCTCTAACAGTGACAGCTTCTGATTGGCTGAAGAGTCCTCAGGGACATTAGTCATTAGAGTAGGGTTATGCTGTACCTGACCAGTGTGCTCTGTCTCATCCTTGTTGATGAGGTACATCAGGAAAAACCTTTAGGGAAAAAAAAAAGGCCAGTGAGACAAGAGAAAAAAAATCAGACCACAAAATCACAATGAACATCTGATCGCGATTATAAAGCGGAACAGAAAAACAAGAGTACACTGAGGCACATTTCATTTCACAAGCGTCGTATGAATAGGAAATGTCACAGTCTGTGTCACTAGGTGACAGTTTCTGACGCAAGTGTCAAACAAAGTAACACCACCCTGTCTCCATCACCAAATCACCTGTTGTTTCCCAAACCAAGTGTAAATGGCAAAGGGCCGCCGTATCTCTGTGGGCATCTCAGCTTGCCAAATCATGATGAATACTGTATGAGCGCACGCTATCACAAACCCATTTTCCAATAAAGTTCATGACATTAAATAATAATGAAGCAACATAATGAGGTCGCTCTCATATCCTCTGGCCGACTGACTACGAACGCATAGGGTCTGCGACTTTCTATTGTCAGAGGCATTATAGAGAAACAATGGATAAGCAGGGAAACACAGAGACGGACGGAAAGAATAAATGAACAGCTCTAGTGTTCTGGATCACTGAGGCTATTAGTGACTTTGGCCCTGATGCTGTGGTAATGCGCTAAAGCCATCAGTCATGTGGTTAAATTAGACGCAGCATGTGCTGGTGAAAGATGACGGTAATGATTAATGCCTATGTAATGAAAAGTAAAGACACTTATTTAAATGTTATGTAAAAAGCTGCAATGTGGGATACTTACAGGTAGTTGGCCAAATTGTGCTCTTGTAAGGTGTGAGTCTCAAAGCCGTGAGGTGTTGTGTCAAAGTAGTCGTTACCGATCCCACAGATGAAACATTTGGTCTGAGAACAGAAAATGAAAAGATAATCAGAGCACATGCTTTCTCGTTTTTCTTTCTGCAATGTGATTCATCCAATATCCTGTTGTAATTCAAAGACATTGTGCATAATCTTTAAAGGGGCACGCCACTGATTTTACACAAATTTTTCTTGTCGTGGTCTTACTTCATCTGCAAACTGTTGTACAATGTCTTTTGATCTTACTGAGAAAATAACCCAAATTTTAACTCTCTTGGTTTTTCCCATGAATGTCATGATTTTCTCTGTCCACCTCTGAAGTCTCTTCTAGCATGTTCTCAAGCAGTACATGATTCTCTCATATTTTAAACTAAATATTTATTTTCTCCCATCATTGCAAAAAATGTCCAAAAGTATGCTCTGACCTTCATCCGGCCTGACTGACTCTGAATAGAAATGAAAGTGGGCCAAATGTCTAAACTCAAGAGGAATGGTTTTTTAACTGACATGTTAAAGTTGAGGGGCTTACTCTCTGTAAAATACACTAGACTAATTTCTGACAGTAAGGTGACTGTGTTTTCAGAAAAGTTTCAGCACTCCACAGATTAGCGCCTATAGGCGAGAATTAAATCTACTCTCACCTCCATGTCTTCTTTGACTTGTTCCTGCTGGTCTCTCAGCTCTCCAAAGGCATCAATGATCAAACCTGTAACCACAGAGGGATTGCTGAGAACATATCATATACATATACTGTGTCTGTGTAATACAAGTGTAATACAAGTGCAATCTTACAATCTTCACTTCCTACAAATACAGAATGAAGTGTATAATGTGGATGGAGACTATAGCAAAGTCTGTAAGGAATATCACTCCCTTTGCATTTGTGGCAATTTACTGAGGCAATAGAACAGCTAGATTATTTCAGATCAGTTTAGAGCTAAGATTAATTCAAATACTCAGTAGTAATGTTCACTGAAGTAATCTCAGAGAGAGTGTAATGCTGGAGCTTACCCTGGATGATGGCCAGGAGGATGACGATAACAAAGAAGAAGAAGGTTATATCAAAAAGGATACGGTAGAGTTCATAGGGGTCACCAGCTGGGTCCTCGATCTCGTCCCCAATGCCCCCACCTGCCCTCACTCCAACGTACATGTGGAACAAGTAACACTGCAGAGAGTGAGTGCAGACCTCTTTTAGTCAGAGTATTGGTGTGGGTGAGTTGAAAAGACATGTGCCTGATGCTTACAGTCATCATGTCGTCACACTTCATATCTGGCTCATCCTCATCTTCACTCTTGTTGTAAAACTTCCTGAAGAAGTTAAAGGCCACCACAGTGTAGAGATAGACCACGACTGCCAGCAGGCCCACTGTCAACACCAGCTGAAGAGAAACACAGGCAGCAATCAATAAAGTGCCATTGCAAACTTCCTGTCTATTTACATACTTGGGGTGGAAACACACTACTTGTGGGCGAAACCGTCAGCTCCCAATCATTTTCCAAAACGCTTAAACGCTCATGAGGAGCATGATGGCATTGCCAGCGGGAAGAAGTGAAGAGTTCAAATGACTGGACAGGATGAGAGACCTCAGCAAAGTAACTGATGACACACATCAGTTTTATGGCAGCGTAAATCTCATTTACACACATTCAGATGCAGTTCCTGCACTGAATTACTTGTGAACTCAAACAACAAAACCAGTTGAAGAAGCACTAGACTGCATTTGGACTGACAGCACGATTGATCTGCCCACAGGCAGCTGAGCACGGGGGGTATCAGCAACTCCTCGAGGCCTCGCCATATGGGTGTATTTCGACCCTTTGAGATTGAGGTGACATTAAATTTTGATTTGCGCATTTGGTCAGTTGACATGACAAATGTCGAAAGATACTGTGTGCATTAAAAATCTTAAAAAGAGAGAGACGCAAATATTGGAGGAAAAGATGCAAGAACACATACAATACGTATTACATGGCAATGCTGTAGCTCAACCACCCATCATTTTAACATCCATGTAAAGGAAAGTGTAGAGCAACAGATTTCTCACCAACGAGCTGGAGGTAAAAGGTGAGTAACTCAGGTGACCGGGCACACGAATACAATACGAAGCCCATCCTGCTCTGTGTCTGGAGGAATTTGTTGTGCTAGTATTTTCACCAGAATCACTCAATGAAACAGTAAGACTTGGTTTCCCAATTCTAATCTGGATTCTTTCTGTAACCTGGTAGTCAGAAATGCTTAAAGCAGGCTTAATTTTCTGGAAAAAAAAGAGAGCCTGCAACTTACAGAATTATGTTCATAATCAAGTTTTTGTTTCTGTGCTTTTGATAAATAATCTGGTCAAAATCAAGCAGTAGATCACAGATAAATAAATAGATTGTAGTTATCTTTGCCTTGCAATTTAAAGCAGAATGAGACTTAATTGATTTTGATACATGTCTTCTACAGTATTTGGCCGATCCGACCACAGACTAAGCATTATTGTCACCCAAGATGCCATCACTGTGGCAGGAAACTGAGATAAAACTGGCTTGTGGTTGCACATCAGGGAACAGACAGGCAGTGCTTACAACCCAGTTGTAACCACTAACTCTGCAGTGACCCCTGCTGCTTGGAAGAAGATCTGCATCTTATTCATCCTCACCTGTTTGCCATTATGTGTGACGGAGGAGAGGATAGTGCGAAGGGTTTTGAACCCCATGGCAATGTCCAGTAGATGAGCAGCAAAGAAGAAATTGTTGTAGTGGCCCAGGATGGACATGGTGGTGTACCACACCAGATACAGAAATGACTGGTAAAAAAAAATCAAAACAAGACATTGATCAGAGTCCATCTGTCCAGTCATAATATCACCAATCAACTCATTCATCCATCCAACTGTATTCAAACTTACATTGTCTGTAAACACCACCCCCATTTTCCAGACGTGGTACTTTGTATCGATTGAGCTCAGCCTGGAAAACAAGAAAGGTTGATAAAAGGGGCTCGCATTTTCTATTTGACATCTTTTTGCTTCGAGGGGTTCTAGCCTGTCTGCTCTTTATTCATCTAATCTCTCACCATGACACCAGTGTAGCCTCTTTGGCGACAGTTTCCTCCGTGGGGTTAAAATCCAGGGCGCTCTTATCCAGCCCCAGCAGTTCTGCTATCCTCTCTGCTCCATACAGGTCTCCGTACTTTTTGATCACCTACAAACAGCAGCACAAGGGGGTGACACTGTAGCTGACCTTTGGGAAATATCAACAGATCAGATCAGTACATAACAGATTACATGGAAATTACATATACCACTTACCTTGCGTTTGACAAATTTATCCCAGTAGTTGTTGGGGAAGGAACTGGTAAAAACAGCAGGAAACAAAAGCATTAAGCCTTTGTTTATAAAAGATTATGACTATGACTTTTGTAAGTGCACTGTAGCTGACTCACGGCGTATTGATCACCAGTCGGTCCCACTGTCCTTTGATGTCATCGTCCGACGGCTGCTCAGTGATGTAAAGGCCAGCAAACTCCAACTTCCTTGCTATCTCCTTCTCACGTTTGAACACTACCAGGGGCACCTTGGACACAAAGGGAAATTTAATGCATCATTAGTGCAGAAAAGCAAATAGGCTACAGTTATATATGGTGATATCTTTGTGGTGCATATCCAGCCTGTTTACATGTATGCAATCACAACTTCAACCATGCACTAAAAACTATTGTTGAGATACTTTAAGGAAATTAAACAAATATCTTTTAAAATGTCAAGTACATTTATTTATCTCATTTCTGTTCATGGTCGAAATGTTAAAATAAAATAATTTGTGCGAATTAAGAAAAAACTTTTAATAGCCAAAATATACTAATATAAGTTTGAAGCTTAAACAAATCAAAAGTTAAATGTATTTCATCCTCAGTTGATGTTACTGTACCTTTAGGTAGTAGTATCCCACAACACACAGGAAAGATATGATAGTGTGTAGTATAGCGAGACAACGCAACGTTGGCGCCATGTAACCGGTGCTCTCCTGCAGGACGAAATACTCAAGCGCACCCTCATCTTCCTCCTCCCCGGCTCTTCCATGACCATTCCAGGGGTCTTCATCATCTGAGTAATCACCGGTTACCTGAAAGTCAGTGACACATTTATAGGTATTTACTGACAGCAATAGCAACAATGGTCATACCTTATATACTGTATTTATTGTATTGAATTCACTTCAGGCTTACTTTGTAGAAGAGAAGAATGAAGTTGATAGCAAAGGCAACAAATAGCGCTAAAAAGCGAAGGTTGTAGAAGTTTCTGGCCAGGTAATTCTGTGAAAACGATAATTTCTGAATAAGTTGTACATGTGCAACAAGCTTTGTACTGGATTGGATTTGTACTCTCTTAACATACTCAAGCTAATAGTTCTGAATTTTTTAAATCAGCCATGAGAGAAATATCTGACCAGCATCTTGGTCTGGTAGATTTCCAAGCCAGCGAAGAAGCTGGCCATGAAGGCCTCTGGGGGTTCTTTCTTCTGGCCAAGCCTCTTCTTGGGGGCTTTCTTCTCCTCCACTGAAGACTCTGGAGGGACTTCGTCTTTGGCCTTGTCATGATCCTTCTTTTCACCATCTTCTGAACTGCAACAATAATTTCAATAATTTTTGATGAAAAGATACATGGCGTTCACTCACCCATCAGGAGTTATCTTAAATCCTGTTAAATATCTGACATTCTTCATTGTTCCTTTGTGAGGAATGCTTGACTTGAGCCAGCACACTCAATCAGAAAATGTTTAAAGATGCTTTAGCCATCTTTGTATCAATAGCTATTTCACTGTAGATGATCAATGAACAAGTTAAGAACACTCACTCTCCTTTCTCTGAATCAGACTTATAGTCTCCATTTGAAGCTTTCTTCTTTGCAGCCATCTATAACAAACAGATTATTTTAACTGGGCAAAATGTTAATAGCAATATCTCTGTGTTTCTGGGAACCATCAGGTAAGGCATTATTGGAATAGATAGTACCCTTATTAAATTGGATCTAACATATGTACTAACCTGTGCTTTCTTCTGCTTAACAGCACTGGCAATGGATGGCGCATCCCCCACCACCACCTCAGACACATCCCCCAAACCTGGCTCAGCCCCATGCTTTCCCTCCTTCTTGGGCTGTATGTTCAGCAACTCAGCCATAAGGTCTGCCTCGGTTGCATCTCCCTGAGCCATCTGACCAATCTCCGCCAAAGCTGACGCTTCGCTTGCGTCCATCTTCTCCATTTCTAACACATCTCCATGAATCCCAAACTGGGTGGGATCTGGCATGTTACCCAAAATGTCTGTCACCTTCATATTCTTGGCCCCTTCAACGAGGCCGCCCCCAAACATAGTGGTCCATAAGATATGGAAGAAACCCCAAATCAGACTGTAGACAAAATAGAAGAAGCCTGTGATGATCATCCAGAAGAAAGAGAAGAAGCCTCGCACCATCTCCCTTACACTCATCTTTCTGAACTTCCTGTACTGCCGCCTCATGCTCTTGAGAGTGAGCAACTGGCGGAAGTGGCACAGGCTTTTTCTCATAGAGATGCAGGCAACTGTGAAGGCTGAGGAAGACTCCAACATCACGTTCTCCTCCTCTTCCTCTTCCTGGTTTTCCTGTACACTCTGGTTGTCATCTTCGTCTTCCTCTGGACGCTCCACTGGGTCTGGCTCTGAAATCTGAGAGGCTAGTTGCATCTCAAAGATGGTGTCCTCACAGAAATTCACAAACAGTTCCATCTTCTCGCTCTCTCCTCCTTCGTTGACGACATCAAAGATAAACTGCCGCTTTGACTCTTTCACCTGAGGCTTTTCCCACTGGGTACGACTCGACTCACTGATCTCAAAGTAGACTCTCTCTATGCGCTTGGCACCACCCATGATCTCAATACGGCCCAAATAGGGTTCAAAATAGCTGAGGACACTCTCAGCCAGGTCAAGGAACGTTGAGAGACGAGCATCGTGAGGCATGTGCTCAGAGAGATTGGTCAGCAACACAGCTACATTAAAGCCAATGTCCTTCGCAGGTTCATGAAATCTCTCCACAAACTGCTCGTAGTTAAACATGTCATTCTCATCTGCCTCAGCACAGGAGAGAAGAAACTCGATCTCAGACTGGGAATATTGTTTCTGGTTCTCCATGGACTTCTGGAAATCTTTCTTTGAGATGACCCCTTTGCTCTCTGGGTCATACTCCTTGAAGCTGTCCGAAGTGGTCAGATCCTTCAACTTCAGGAACATGTCGAAGAATTTTAGGATCATCTCTACGTTGCTAGATGATTCCACCAATGTGTCCACCATCTGTTTGCCAATAGTACCATTGACAACATTACCTGTGACATAATGAAGAAAGAGACCAAAGTTTGTCAGCACACACAATAATAAGGGACAGTGTCAATGCAGATCAAACAAAGCCACTTTAGGAAATATTTGATGATATTCCAAGCAAACAAATCCGTTTAATGAAAGTTATGAAAGAGACAATATTCTTGAAAACTAATGCTGCTGGCACAGCTCATATGGTGTGAGCAAGTGATCAAAAAGTAAACCTTCGAGAAGAGACAGCATCATGACTATCATGTCCTTCTGCAGGTCCAACAGCTCCTTCAGTAATTCAATCTGACTGGAGTCCTGTTAGGAAAAGACAAAAAAAGGGAAACCTTGTGACTGGCACTACACTATATCACAAAGGCCACAGCCATCTTGTCTAATATCCCTGAGAGATCAAGGCTGCCTCAGATTGTGAGGACCCACAATGGCCCTGCTGGGGCCCAGAAGGGCCTTGTAGGTAACATCCATCCATCAGCACCAGGGTTAATGTTATTTTACTGTCTTGGAGCAGATGGCTAAGTCAGCCTGACTCATTTAGGGTCTCCATAGAGCCTGTATTCAGCAGGCCATAAATCTTTGGAATACTTTGATGCACTAAATTCAAACCTGTCCACCTGTGCTCTCCTTCATCCTGGCTCCTACTGTCAGACCAAGCCTATTCCTGATGGCCGTGAGATAAGGTTAGATGGTTGAATTTCATAACATTCCTGGCTTATTGGGCATAGAGGAAATATCATAGATGAAGTCATACATCATATAACTGAGTGGAGTGACATACAGTATGTAACTGTACTGCAGTAGCCTGAGGTTATCCTTCAGCCTGGAGAGACCTCTAGTGGTACAGTTATTTAAAGGAGTCTTTGGCTGACAACAACAAATAAAAGTAGAAGTAGTGTCAGTTTTTGTCAGGATAATGTACATAGATATTTGAAGTCTTATCTTATATCTTATCTTAAAAATATTACACACTCAATCTGTAATGCATCAAATTTTTTCACTCACAAATATAGGGAGTACATTAAAAAGGACAATATTCCTCTCTGTAACGTAGTGGAATAAAAGTATAACATAGCATAAAATGGAAATAATCAAGAACAAGTAGCTCTGCAGACAAAAGTACATACCTGGGATAATTTCATCTGCATGTTGGCAAACACATGCAAGAAGCCCACCACTGCGTCCCACAGCCTGCTGTGAGCCAGACTCTGCTGGTTCCCAACACATGGGCCCTGAATATAATCACACAGCATCAAAATCAGTCTTTTAAGATCAGTGTTGTAATTAGTACTTGGTGTGGTGCTGTTTGTTGTGATGTGGTACCTGTATATACTCAGTTAAAGAGTTGAAGACCTGCTTGGCCACTGCCAGGGCTCTGGAGAAGTTCCTCTGACCTGCTTCATCTATGATATCCTTACCAGAGTAGTACCAGTAGAAGTCACTGATGGATTCCTAATAGAAGGATGAATAAGAAGCAGGTGAATGAATATATCAAAATGTTTGACAACTGTATATGAAAGTGAAGTAGATCTATCTAGAATAGTACCTGGAGCCTTAGTAGGTAGTCTACAGTACTAATGATGATGTTGACTGTAGTTGTGTTTCCGGTTTGAGTCCTCAAGAAATTCTGAAAATCTAAAACAGATAATAAAATAAGATAAAAATAACTGTTGGTAGAGGAGTGCATCACCCCATTCAGCCTACTCTCAAACTGCTGGTTAGAGACATCTTCTTTAATTTTGGTTCATGGAAATGTGTCCACCTACCATTGTTGTGGCCCTCACAGAGAAGCTGCAGAAATCTAAAGAGATCCTTAGTGAACTCATCATCCTGCAGTACTTTGGAACCTGAGGACAGGAAATGAGATTAATTGTCCTCTTCAATAGTAAGAAGGTCAGAAGAGACCAACCATTTTAATGTCAGTACAGGCATCAGGGCTTGCACGACTTTCACTTCCTCATAAAGCTGCTGTTGAGTTTGTCAAACAGCTTTAAATTATGTGCACTATATTTGGGGTTCAGAATACAAGGTATAGTGCATCATTTCACAAATTCAAACAGGGTTTAAAATAGGCGTAGAACTGAGCTGTCCTGTTAAACACCAGCAAAGCTTTGTTGTTTCTTACAATCAAAGCTTTTGGGAGATTTATTTCCTGTCACACACTGGTTAGTATCATGAAAGTTAATAAACATAAAAGGTCCCACACAAATGACAAGCACTGACTTCTTATAAAAGAAGTAGAGGAAAAGTAGGGAGATGTGAGTCAGTTTGGGGCACCTGACCCTGGACTGAACTGTCTATCCAGATGTTACATGAGCATGCATGCGTTCCTTCAGTCCAAGGTACAAAAGGAGGTGGTTGTATTGCATTCAGGGTAAGGGGGAAGGAAAAGGAGGGATGTGGGGAGAGAAAGATTGGAGCGGAATGACAAAAGAGAAGAAGGAGTTGAACGGAGAGCAATCAAGATGTCAGCATCGCATAGAATGAGTAGAATCTAAACCGTGTATTTACCCTGCTCACTCACGTTGACTGCGACCGATGAGATAAAAAACATGATAGGAGGAAAACAAACAAACAAAACAAAAAGCAGACATAAGCAAAGGAGAAGACATTGAGTTTCAGTCAGAAGAAGTAGGAACAGGAGAGAATGATAGCGCTATAGAAATATCTTTACATACTCACATTGATTTGCAACACTGACATGCAGTTACAATTAAACAAAGTCTTACAGTACAGTCTGCTCGCTAGGCAGGTGTTTAGACTGCAGGTTAGACAGAGTATCAGACTAACAGTTACCATCACTTATGCCTGAGCTTATGAGGTGAAAATGAGCTGGAATATGCATGAGAAAATTATATTTATATACTGTATGCTACCCATCAAAACAAATAGAGAACTCTGATTGGATGCGGATCTTCATGTGGATGTAGCTGTGAATGTGAGGGCTTTTAAGTGGCAGTCAAGGCCAAGACAGGACTTAGACATACAGTAGCACAGGTTTACCTGCATGAAGATGACGTACAACATGACACACAAGAGACATATGTGACATGGAGATGGGCTTGTACACCAACAAACTAAAGAACAGTGTTCTGCCAAGCTAATGCTGCGTCATTTGTCTAGCATCCAATTACAGTCCTGACTAAAGAACAATAACGGCATGAGCCTGAATGAGACAGGTAATGTCACATTAAGACCAGCGATGTCACTTATGGCGCTGCGGTTTGGGCCACGTGTGTAACAATGAGTGGCTGAAGAGTCTTCCTGAAGAAAAAGGTCAGTCTGTTGCACAGTCTGTTGCACAAATAAAGCTATAAATTCTATAATTGCATTGCACTTGATGCAAAAAATAAAATCACGCAAGGGCGCCCTTATTGAAGCATAAGCTTCTTTTTATTCAGCGCCACATCAGTATACAATCTATTGCTCCTTAAAGTCTCCTGGTTGACAACAGATCGGTCTTTCACATTGTTGGTCTCAGACAGTTTACCATGTTCATTATCCTTACTTACTTGATCCCTCTTCAGTAACCATGCCCAGACCTTCAGCTTTATTTTGCCTTTCAAAAGCATTCAAGTCCAGAACACTGGAAGAGATAAAAGACAAAGCCAATATGTATTTTAAAGGGGCACTCAAACAGTTACATATAGCTCTTCCATTGAATGAGGTTTCTTATACAGGTCATGCTCCAATGGACCCAATCCAATGGAAACAATAGATCCTATATTTCCTATAATGTGATCTTTCAAATTCAACATCCCCATCTTGTAAAGGAGGCTTCCTTAAGCCCCAGTTCAGGTTACCCCACTTTGCTTGACGCAACAAAGCTCCATCAGAGCTACAGCAGGCATCATGCAACTGTTTTCACACTGGGCAGTACTTCTTGACTAACAAACTGACCTTTCAGTATATAATATGAATTACCTGCAAGACATCATCAATCCAGACAGACTTTTGAAAAAGCCAACGTCTCGTTTTTCCTTCAGGTAGTCCAGCATTTTCTGCATCAAGATAAAAGCACAGTAAATAGTGGGCCAATGCTGTTAACTGCAAGTTCTGTATGCCAACTGATGCACACCTGTTGGACCAGTATGTTTCCCCCGTTGAGGATGGAGATGCCGAGTTTGAGGGTGAAAGTCACCATAGGACCAAGTCGACCTGATGAGCACAGATCATATATCATGTAGTCACTATAGCATAGCTGGCAGTTAGGCAGAAAGGTGAATGCGTGTTTTCCTGCCTTTGCTGGCACCGATCATCTGAAGCACCATCTCTGCAGCTCCTCGATCATGCAGCCTGGCTTGCTGGTACAGCATCTTTTGCTTCTCCATTTCCTTTTCCTGTGTGAAATGATAATACAGTGAGGAACATTTTGGAATACAATTCAAAGTAAAAGTGAAATGTAAAACAGCCATCATGAAAAATCAATAGGACCTCAAATGTTTTCTCTTTTCCTTCCTCATCTTCCTCTTCTTCACCTTCAGCACAACTCTGAAAGAAAAAGCAGAAGGTCAAAACTGCAAGATTTTGCTGAACGGCATACATTTGAGTAAAAGCAACTTAGAGAATTAAGTACCTTTGCCATCATATCTGCATATGCAATATACAAGGGATCCTCTTCCAAAGAACTAAAAATAAAAGAAGACAAATATCTGGTGGATAAACCTTGTATAGCACACAATCACAGTTCATCTTTAATTAAAAATAAGCAAGTTTCAGTAAATATACTTATATTCACTGTACAGTAAGCAGCAAGACTGAGAGAAATACTAAAAAACTGCTTGTGTTCTGCTCTTAGAATAAAACGAGGCAATGATATCGCTTAATGCAGCTCTTTATTAGCTAAGAAGCAGACCAAAGCTATTATGTAGCACAGATGGAGCAAAGCAAGTTGGTGCCAGGTGGCCGAGTGTGTGACAGTGTGTGTGTATTTACCTGCACTCAGTCAGCGCGTTGTGGCTGAAATGCAGAATGAGCTGGTGAAGAGGATCTGGCTGCTTTCTGACCTCCTCCTCTTCCTCTTCCTCCACTTTGGGCTGCGTTTTCTGGACAAACACATACAAATGAATTCTGGGGCTCGGGTGAGTAGTCTAAATATCAGCTAAAACATGAACTGTGACACTTTGTACAAACTGTAGTTACATTTACCACTTAACTATACACCACTTACCTTAACAGAATCAAGTTGTATCAGAGAAAAGACAGTGCTAAGTAACACTGATAACATGCAGACAATAAAGCACAAGCACAAGCAGCAACACAATGACAGGCCCGTCTACACTTGCATGCTGACACACATGCGCACACACGCGCACATGCACGCACACACACACAGCAGTGTTAAAAGATGAAGACAAGTTAAGCATGAGTCTCCATGAGCCCAGTTTACACTTTGTTGTAGACTTTCTTTGATAAACCACTCATGATTGAATCATGAAGTTCTTCATCTGTCACACCCTTAACTTCTCATGTGGCACCCTGTGGCTTTAATTTCAAATAAAGTGGAAAAGATCTGACTGTTAAAAGGGCTGATGGAAGATTACATTTTCAAAAGAACTATTAATTCAAATTTTATCTTCATTTCATTATTTGAAAAGCAGAAAGAAAAAATACACCCACTGGGACAGAAGGGTATGTTGAGTGCCTCCATGATAGTCCCCAGATAAGAAATCTGAATTTATTAAGTTTTATTTTACGAATTCTTCAAGCAATTTTTAATCAAGCTGTGCATATTATGTTGCAGGTTATCATGTACTACAAAGTGCTAAATATTTCTGAAGCACTTTGGTGAAGTTGTAAGGAAAGCAGGTACATGCTGCACTTCTTCTGCCTTCTCTACAAACTCAATGCATGATTGTGATGTTTTATGGTTGTTAAAATTTAAGAAAGACACCATAACTTTCAGAAATTTCACTAGTAAGTCGAAGCATCGTGGAAGGATGCCCTCTTACCGACGCGGTGGCTGAAATACATTAGCTGGCTCTGACATCAGCGGTGATGTCATGCTTGCCCAGAAATGGGCGTCAACATCGTGTGGATGATGGAAGTGCGACCCAGTGGTACGTGGTGGGATTGGGGTGCTTTAATGCACTTTTTACAAAGACACAAGTAAAGGAAAGTGGTGCTGTAGAAGCGACACTACACGCATGGGTACCTCTGGAGGACAACACACGTACTTACTGCAAGATCCTGCACTAGTTTCTCCTCAAAAGAATACTCCTCTGTTTCTATCCATATTCGCTGATAGGCCAGGAGGAAGAGGTTAATAGAGCGATGCCTAAGGAAGGGTGAGAGGAGATTAGCCTGGGTGAGATATGAACAGAGCAAAGGGGAGAAGGCCCTTTACATAGAGGAGAGGTTAATATTGGTTAGTTTAGGGCACTGGCACATGCAACTGGTCACCTGAGAGGAGACTGTCATGTTGCATTAGAAATACAGAGCTGTGATGTGTTGCTCACATTTTCTACCACTAATATCACCACATTTTGTATTTTTTGTTTTGTTTTTTTTTTTTTTTACAAACTAGTCCTAAACTCTCATCAGCAGGCCAAAATCACCATATTATACTAGATTAAGCAGTTGATCTAATTCACGAATTTTGATGATCTTATCTTAAGTAGTAATAGTTAAAAAAGGATTTTTACATTTAAAGGAGCAACATGTAAATTATGTCCAGAATTCACAGGATTTATTTTGACCTATTAATTTATTTATTTCCTTTCTTGACATTTTGTGAGTATATTTTGTTTATTTATTACAGTTTGAGAAATCACCGCCCGTATACATCTCTCAGCTGAAACTACGCAGGGCTATTAGACTGTTCCCTCCAGAGGTACAGTGGATGTAACATCTGGAGTGGTATTACATGAAAAGGTGGTCTGGGACTTCCTGGTTAGCTTAGCTTATTTCCTGCAGGATCTTGATTCATAATTACTGCACAGATTTGAGAATGCCATGTCTTTGCATCTAACTCTCAGTAAGAAAGCAATTAAGAATAGTTTTCAAAATATCACACTGTCCCTTTAAATCACTTGTTCTCGATTCAGCTTGCTGCATTACTGTACAGCTACAGACCAGTGGAAAAACCAGTGGGAATATCTGAATGGGAATTAAATCCACAGCAAAAACCGTGCCTGGAGGGGTAGTTAAGAAAAGTATGCAAGGTCACACAGAAGCAACATTAGGTCAGTACTACATTACCGTCAGCATGGAGAGCAGACTGTCATAGTCTGTGTTCTCATGCATTATCTCCAGCCAAATATGTCGGTAGGCATTCAGGAAGTAATTATTGTTTTTGTGCCTGAGGGGATGAGGTACAATAGAACGTGACATTGAGGAGAGAACAAAGGCTGAACAGAGAGAGGGAAGAGAAAATATGACATCTGAATGAGTGAGACTCAGGGAGAGTCAACATTATCCAGAAACTTGACATCCACCCTTTGAACACAAATCTATTACTCCAAACAAAAACAGTCAATTGTTCCTGAATTGTAAATACTGTCTAATAATTATTAGCTATGCTCTGTCATATTTCACTGACAACAACTCTGAATAAATGAGTCATGCTGGCAAGCAGGCGGGCAGCATTGTCTGAGCACATATTGAAGATGGCCACCCCCAGGTTGGGTCTCGTAATTGTTTTCCTCCCTACTGTAGCTCTCTGCCTGACTTCCTGTGATTGAGTTACAGAGCAGCAGGGCATGAAATTGCTAGTGTCCCTTTTTTTTCACTCCTTGATAACAGCTGCGGGCCAGACATTTGTCCTACAACCACAGGGATGGAGGCGGTGCATTAATGCAGGGTCAGAATCCAGGAAGAGAGAAATGAGAGTTGGGAGTCAGACAGAATAAAAAGAATGTGTGGTGGTATTTAGCCAGTAAGAATAAAGGTGATGTTATAACACTTGCCATACAATTTCTCATCTGCTGGGAGCTCTCTGCTACTTTTGAACGTCATCTTTGATTCACGATTACGTGGCTGTTTTGAATAATTTTAGGCTAAAAAAAATTGCAACAAAGGTGATGAGGCAGTAGGTCTAATGTATACAGTCATACCTTGGCAGATTATAAAGTGGAGCCATGCGGAAGCAGGCAACAACCGCCCGTTTCCTCTGCTTGGAAAGCAACTTCTGCCATACACATTTCTTGGATCTCAGCGGCTGCTCCACCTAATGGGAGTAGCAGAGGTCAGTGTTAAGATGACATGATTAATCGACACATTCTCCACCACCTGGAACAGAACCTGAGCAAAAAAAAACCTCTCTGATAACTGAGAACTGCCATTTTCAGGAGACTTTTTCTCAGCACTAGTATTTATTTATATTTTTTTGTATTTTGGTGACATAAGTGCATAAGCGAAAGGAGACGTCGCGGTTAAAGGGGAGTCAGACATAGTGAAGCAGCTCAGTGTAAGTTTACTGTCACTGTAATTTGTAGTTAATCACACGGTCAAAAGCGAAAGGTGCAACACACAGCTGATTCTATGCTTTTTCTGTGGCTGAACCAACCAAAGAACAGAGGTAAAAACAAACTTCTATTTTTTTGATCTCTCAGCAGCTCATACTACATGGGTATATGTAAACGTCTGAGCCTGACCTGCTCCAGGTTGAAGACAGCAGCAGAGATCCTCTGGATGCGGTCCACCACCCTTTCAGGGTCTGGAGAGCCCTCGTTTCTCATCGCTATGTCCTTGTACAGGTTTAACTGCCACCTCACTGCAGGGTCCTCAGACTGAGAACATGTTACAAAGAAGGATGTTGAATTCAGCGTATACAGTCTTTGGACACCTATAGCCACCTACAGTCCTGATATTGATTTCGACATGCTCACCTTCTCTCGAAGATGCAGATTCTGATGAATATGATCTTTGACCTCTTCGTCTGTGTCTCTCTATTAAACAGTACCAGAAATGTAGATGTTTTAACTAAGTGTTATTGTCTGAATGTAAGGATACTTTGTGGTCATGCAAGAGTTGACTCACCAGCAGGTAACGAGTCTTGGCTAGAGAGATGAGTTCCTGGTCTCCCGGGGTACACATGTTGAGGCCAATTGGTAGCATCTTCTTCAGAGCCGCCACAATCAGTGAGGTCTGGATAGAGTAGAACTCACCTCGCCTTTTCTTGTGTCTCCTCTCCTGGTCTTGTCCTCCAGACTGAAAATAAAAATCATATTAGCTTTAGACAACACAAAGTAGTGAAGAAAAACGTTATGGCGGCTTAACAGCATTTTAATAGAGCTCACTTCATAGTGGGAGCACTCACATTGTATTTGAAGAAAAGCCAGAGACAAGAGAGGCATTTATTTTTTCAGCCCTGGCAAAATCTGTGACCAGACTGAGTCTGTGCCACTGTAACATTAAGAATCACACCTCAGCTTAAAAGTAGTAAAACTAACAGACTGCCCCTGTTAGATGAGTGTTACCAGTGAGAAAAACGCTCACACTTTTGAGCCAATCTGAAGCGTCTGGCTCAGGGAAAACACTAATTTCCATATGAATATATAAACAATGACACACACACACTTATCACACATCGACCACAATGTAATTTAAATAGCCCGAGGTAACTATTGGCTAAATAACACCAGGGTACCACAATCCATTAACTGCAAACACACCAGCAGTATGTGATCACATGATTTGCTACAGAAGGGCTGGACTCCATTATGAGATGTGTTCTGCCCATAAGAGAATGATGAATGACAAAGTTACCATGTCTGATGATGAATGGAGACCACAAATAATCAGGTGACATGATACTGTATACAACTACTCTATAGACTATATAGCACAGCGGCACAAGCTATTGGCTTTTCTGCTCGATGACTGGAGCACATAAGCCAATAAGCTGGCAGGTAAACAGCTCATGCACTGCATCACTCTACCTTTTCCTTAAAGGACTGTTTGAGACAGAGGGAGAGAGACAGAAAGAGAAAGACAGATAGAAGAAAATGGTGAGAGGGCATATAGTCCTCACATGGAGGTGAACTGCAATGAAAACCATTTGTTTGCCTTTAAACAGCTAAACCAGGCAGACAACAAATCAAATGTTCTAACCCCTGCAATGCTGACAAGGGCTGGAGGCATGGAAGAATATTTGTCTACTGAGGGATGAATGTTAGTTTCTGTCATCTACTGTAACAAGCATACATGCATAAATTCATACACTCAGAAATCACAAATTCATACCACACCTAGGGGCAATTTAGAGTAGCCAATTAACCTAACATGCACATTTTTGGGATTGTGGGAGGAAGACGGAGTACCTGGAGAAAATCCACACAGGCACAGGGAGAACATGCAAACTCCACACAGAAGGGCCCAGACCAGGATTCAAACCTGGAACCCTCTTGCTATGAGGCGACAGTGCTAACCACTGCACTAACACTGCCCAGACACACACATGTTTGGGGTAAAGGTGCTATTACACATCTTTTTAACTTGCTGCCAGAATCAGGAAATAAAGTTGACAGTGTTGAGAGTTTGTGGGCAAATACAAAAACTACCTTAGACATCTTGGTTTTATTATCACCAGTCAAGAAGGAAAGGTTGTTGATTTCATTCTGGACCACAAAGTTCTGCTCTTCTCTTTTGAAATTCTGGAGAAAGACAAATGCCAAAGAAAGATAGCTCTGCTTTATCACAGCTCCAACTCATGAAGGCTGCCTGTTAATTGCAGTGAAACGAGTATGGAGATGAGACTTACATGTGACTTGCACCAGAGGATAAATATCTCAGCCACCATTCTGAAGAGTTCATTGGAGTCAGCATCTGGTTCCTTTAACCACCTGGACCTGAAATAAAAGAGATTTATACATCAGCCCAACGTCCTCCTAAATACTACAATCAACTCCATCATGCAACACTTGGTGAGCTTACCTGTTGTTGTCCACATAGCGGATAAGCATGGGGTAAAAGGCATACAGGTCCCTGCAGAGGACTGCAAACTCGTCTAGGATGAGCAACTCAGCCTCCTGAGTGTCTCCCTTACTGTCTGCCTTCAACAGCTCTTCCTCAGCCACCACCTTCACTGTCTTCTTCTTCAGTTTCTCCAGCGTAGGCAGGAAGTGGCTCTTCAGCAGGTCTGCACGGGCCTTGCCGATGATGGGTTGCACATACACTAAAAGGTGAAAGAAAGCAAAAATGTCATTTTATTACAGTTCTTCATTTATTTATTTAAAATGTGTAGACATATTGGAAAGCTACCACTGTTTTACTGGTATTTCAAAATAAATGATTTCAATATAAATATATCAATATCAATTTTAAACCTTTTTCACTCTCACAGACAAGGTCTGGCACTGCTGACAGTGTTATGGGAAACTATTAAGACAGTGAGACAATGAAAGATGAAAGTGACATATCTTGTCATTGGAGGGAACTCACTCCAACGAAATTTGTGCTCTGCATTTAACCCACCCAAGTGACGTGCACACACACAGCAAACCCGGGGCAGTGGGCGACCGCGTGCAGCGCCCGGGGAGCAGTGGGGGTTAGGTACCTTGCTCAAGGGTACCTCAGCCATGGACACCGGTACGGGGAATCGAACCAGCGATCCACCGGTTACGGGTCCGACACCCTAACCGCTGATCCACGACTGCCCACACAGACAATGTGGCGTGGAGCAAAGGTAAGACTCTTCTATGCATTCATTCCTTCTCATTATCATGAGCTGTTATAGCAAAATATGCCCACCTGCAATCCTCTTCATCCAAGAGGCTTCATCGATGCCCAGGTTGTTGTTGAGGATCTTGAGGATGTTGCCCAGAATGAGGCTGAGGTGCTCTGAGGTGACGGTGGTGCAGCAGATGCTGCCCCCGCTGGCTGGCTGGTTCTCTGGCCCCCTCTCCCACCAATAAGACAGATAGTTACACAACATGGGCAGCACCACCTCGATAACATGAGGCATCTCTGTGTAGCGTGCTCCAGACTCTGCCATGTCATTGATGTCCTTCATCAGACCGTCCAGCCACGGCATCCCGGGACACATCTCCTCGACTGAGTCTGGTATGCCTAGGACTGAAAACACCACAGGGGACTCACATGTGACTAAAACAATGTTTACATTACAGTACAACTAAGCAGAGGTAAGTGTGCTGATATGTGAGATAATTTCACACACTTACACGCATGTGTAAAAAACACACATCAGCCAGACTTTTCTCATGCTGTGGAACAGGGGTTTTCAAAGTCTGACATTGTGGTCTCCCTTTAGACAAAGCCCGGAAAAAGATGCTCACTTGCCACACCATAGTTTACTTGCCTAGATTAGCTCAATTCCTGGATGTCTGTGGGATTATTATTATTATGTTATTTGGTCCCATAGACATTCAACAACTGAGTCAAGATATCCTAATATTGCTGTTTGTCACAACTTCATACTGCTACACAAAACATGTTTGTCCAAAGGCATTTATCAGGGTCTGACTCTGGGAAAGGGGAAAAAACAGTAAATGCCTCAATACTGCTGTATTTCTGTGCTAAATCTTTTAATTTGCACACAATTGGGCTATTCTGTGTGATCTTTTTTGATAACTAATAACTAATACATGTATGTATGTATGTATAATAATAACTAGTAGAATCGCTTTTCACTTTGATTTACTGAGCCTCCCCTGAAACTCCACCCTCCCACTTTGAAAACTCTGCTGTAGAATATCTCAAAATGATAAGATGGCTATAAAAGGCAGACAAGTTCATTATTCACACTAAGCTGTTTGATAAGCCACCAATGTCCACTCTGGGTAATGAACACTTTTATTTTAGAATAATTACATGACAATGACTCACTGGCTCGTTCTCTAGCACTCTTGGTATTAAAGACGGAGCAGGGGTTATAGGTGTTGAGCAGCGGCTCCAGGAAGGCTACAGGCATGGCTCCAGCCAGGGTGGCCAGACACTGACCGAGAGCTGGTAGCTGTCTGAGGGACGCAGAGTGGAGGAGAGCTGGTCAATGCTGCTGAATATCACTGAGTTTCTGTGTTTCACAGAAATTAAAAACAAAATCATCCAGTGTTGAAGCTGAGATACCTTTCTACATAAATATTTTTCCCAGTACCCAGTGCATAGAGGCTGGTCAGGATTCGATAGCAAGACACCTGGACATCCTCCACTGGAAAAAAACAAAAAAAAAAAAATTAGAACACAAAGCATCCACATTTTGGTGGTGTAACAAGAAATGTCGAAGTATCCCCAAAGTAACAGGGACAGATCTTCTGTCAACTGTGAATGTTAGACAAAATACAACACTCGAGACTGAGGAGCTTGAAATATTTCAGTGGGTAAACTCTGACCTGCTGGTGGCGCTGGAGAAAAAGACAGGTATGTACCAAAATACATGGCGATCTATGTAATAGGTGTGGAGATACTTCAGTCTGGACCGAAGCGGTAGACAGACCAACCTGAAATGTTGACCTCCTACGACAGCAGCCTTACAGGATAGGTTATGATGGACTAAGTATTGTAAAGCACTGATTAAAAGTCCTTTGTTATTTTGCTTATTTGCAGGGTAGGGTATGATAACTTTACTGCACATTTGTGTAAGTATGCAATATATACATATTTTCCACAGTGTCAAGATGTAAGAAGGATGTCACCACTGTATTCGACTAAACCTGACATTGAAACTTGACTACAGTGTTTGAGCAGCCTTTTACGCAACATGTTAGATCATTCCTTTGCTGTCAGGACTCACAAAGCAGGTCGACTCCAAAGTGATGCTGAGTGATGTGTTCAAACAGAGCGGTTAAAATGGGGAGCAGAGCTACAGTGGTGTAGTTGATGTTCTGCGACACCCCTTTCATCTGCGAGCGGGAGTGAGTGAACTTCCCCAGCTTCAGGTTCTCGAACGTCTTCTCCAGGTCCTCTGCGGCGTTCTCAAAGAATGTCCTGAGCCCCACCCTCACCAGCTCTGAGCCCGACTTCATCACCGTCCTGTTGGAGTGAAAGGGAGAGTAATAAATGACTGAAACCAAACAAGGAGATATGCACGGGTAGAGCTATAACAAACCACTGGACACCCTTTGGTATGCAAAGGACAACACTGTTTACCCACAGTGGGACACGCTCACTTTAAAATTATTTCACTCTCACAGGCTGTGAAGGTTTTTAGTCATGAAATATGAGACATGAGTACCAACCTGACGGCCTGTACACTAAAACGTCAATGATTTATTTAATGAATTGAGTGGATATTGAAATCTAAGGTGAGTTTGCCGGTGGTGGAGCAAAGACGTATCATATGACAGTCTGAAAAAGCACAATGCATTAATATGATTAGTCGGTCTATTTTCAGCAATTCACAGTTCATAACATCGCTAAATGAATTACCCATTGTTAAGCCTTGATGTGTCCCAGTAGGAAGGGGAAATGAAAGACAGAGTCTGTGGGCATCAGCTGTAGCTCTTCAGCACAAACAAGACACAGTAATACATCGTAAATTTAGCCTCATTATGAGTGAGCTGTATTAAAAAACAGCACATTGTGTCTAAAGAACACAATAAGCCCCGGGCAACATGTGGTGTATGAAATTTGTTTTGCTTATTTAAATGCCAGAGGATGCTCTTTGTTAATGCCAGTGCCTCCCATAAGTCATCAGAGTAATAACTGCTTAAAAAGAAAATGTTCATGACAAATATTCTCCTCTTCAGGGTCTTACAGGGGTTACATTCTGCATTATTGCTTTTAACAGGAAAAACTATAATTAGTTTCTCAAACATTTACAGTTTGAACACTCATTATCAGGCTGAGGGCTTTTGTTAACAATTAAAAGTTTTTATTAACATCTCTTCAACTTTCAAAGAGAAAACTTAACAGTTCCAGGTTCCTTTTGAGGCTCAAGTGCTGTCAAATTTGTACTCACCTGGTGTCCAGGGTGTGTGCCAGGATATGCAGACAGCTAACAATGGTAGTGGAGTCACTCCCTGCGAGACAACACAAAAGCATCAATATGACATGAACACACATGCTGTCACCCATGTTTTGAGGTCTTTCTTGACCTGAGCTGAGCCTCTCATAGCAGTTTTGAGTTCTTGTCTGGGTTTGCACCACACACAAGCCTACAGCCAAATAAGTAGTTTTCTGGCTCAGTAGGACAAGTTTAGTGAATCGATTTCTAGTTCAGCACCTCAGTTGGATGTGGGGCATCCACTGCGTTTAGGGGTAAAATGAATAAATCCAGTGGTTTTGTAGATCAAACTGAACTATCAAAAGCATCACAATCTAAATAATTAATCATCATATCAGTGGCAGGGGCTCAGGTTGCTGCTGTTTAAAGAAACACTTCATTGCTTTAGGAGATATGCACATTAGCTTTCTTGCCAATAGTTATATGAAACAATTCATGCCACTTTAATGTCTGTACAGTAAATATGAAGCTACAGCCAGCAACCTGTTAGCTTAGCTTAGCATAAAGACCGGAGACAGGAGAAACAGGTAGCCTAATTCTGAACGAAGGTAACAATGTCAAAGTCTACCAGCTCCTTGTAAGCTCATTAATACACACTTGATTCATAAATGATTAATAAAAATAAAAGTGCGGTTTTACAGATGAATGTCCCAGTATTTAGCTTACCAAAGAGAGAAATCCTATGTCTGACAAGAGCTGCCAGTTTACAAAACAGGCTGGAGGTGTGATGGATAGACAAAGGAAGGAAATCAGACAGTTACAAAGAGTAAACTGGGAGAGAAGATTAGTAATTATGATTGTAAGAGTTTAGGATATTAAATGAATACTTTAAAGGTATTGTCATGCTATATTGTGGTAGTTAAAAGAGCTGTTTTCACTGTGTACCTGGTGACCATCTCCTTCTCCTTGTTGGAGGCGTAACCGCTGCTGCTAAGGTTTTTATTGGGGGAGGAGAGGAAGTAGAGAGAGTGGTTCTTGAAGTACTGGTCAATGAGGGGAAGGAGAACCTGAAAGAGGAGATCGATAATGACCACATCAGATCAGATTGATGGAAATTTCATCAAAAAGAGTTATGCATATATGTGGATAGCATCTGTTAATATTACATCCTTACTTTGGCAAAAAACTTGATTTCCTGTTCATGAGGGGACCTGTCTGTTTTGCCACTGGCAGCCATGGCCTCTGGATGGAGAGCACGAATGTACATACATTTAGTAGTAAGCAACAGGACTATTTTTTTGCAGTCGAGTCCAATGCAATGTGAACATACCCAGATGAGCGATGAACTCCTGAGCTGAGTCAACATATTTGAGCAGCTTCTTGAGGAACTTGTATGCGAACCTCTTCTCCATGGAAGAGGAATCCTGCTCTAAGTCCTTCAAACCTCTGCAACACAAAAATATCTTAACTATAAACCAACAATACCACATTTCCTTTAAAAGGTATTAGACAAAGGACTCCCCTGGCAGTGCTAACTATGAAGAGGAAAAGTGAGCAAATTGGGTTAAACTTCAGGAAGACATATGACCAACATCTTAAAAGTTTGAACCTTGTGATGCTGTAGCCACTGATTTGCAGGAAGCGGAAAAGGTCCTGGGCTTTCTCCCGATCACGGGCCTTCTCCTTGGCTGTCAGGGTGTCATAGGGCACCAGCAGTGGGTGTGTTCCCCCACCTTAAACCACAGACAACCTCGTATTAAGTAAGACTTGTTCTCTACTGTGTGCTTAGTCAATGCCAGTGGGGCAAACACATATGCTCACAGGCACATATAAACGCAGCAACAACCAAGATGCACTTTACACACACCAGCACCACCTAGGCTCTTTGCCTGTCCTGCAGATACCACTATGTAATGTGCATCGACTATGATTGACTTCATTAGCAAATCACCTCTGCTTCCAAGGTCACTCTTCTTCTTCTTTGCCCAGATGTTATGGTAGTTTTCAGCCACCACCTCCACCATCCCCTTGGACCAAAGACAAACAATACAATCAGTACATCTCAGTGCAGAGCAGGTCCCACCCACATTACTCATTCACATTCAGGAAATATTGCCTTTCATATTTCATCTTGTATTCACACTCAGAGGTCATTTGATGCTGTTTTTTTAAAAAAAAAAAAAGAAAAAAAAAGGTACGACAAAACAACAAACTCACCTGCAGTTCTCTGGATAGAACAACGTTGCTTGTGTCTATTGGGCTCGGATTGAAGCCATTTGCCTGGAGATGTTCAAAAGATGCAGATTTACACTGAGACTCAGTCTGCTATTATAACACTTTTATTAAATGAGACCTAAACTGACTGTGACTTCCAAATTCAACAAAAAACTGAAGTTAAAAAAATATTTGCACGTTTGTGTAAGGAAGAAAATAAACAAACAGGATTACAAAAGTGCTGTGATGCTGATCTTTACTTTGAGAACAATCATCAAGAGCATCATCACTTTGAGTCAGGCACACATAACACCAATGTTGCAGCTGAGAGTGTGAGAAAACATAAAACAAAAGTAAATTACACTACTGGATAGCAAAAAGCAAAAGCAAAAAACTTTAGTATTCAGTATTAAAAATATTATGATTATGAGTTTATCATCAACTACTAGAGGATGACAATTAAGTGAAGAAACACATAATTTTATAATCCACTGTATAACATACCATAATGGTCTGTTAATGAAAAGTTTTTGAAGGAAAGGCAAATTTGATGTCAGTGTTTGTTTCTCTCATATCCTTGCCACTGTACCTGTGAAACCTGAGAGATCTTTCGCATTTTCTCACTCTCCCTTTGCTGAGACATGCTTTCTCCATCTTTGGTCCTGTCGATGCTCCAGCCCATTGCCAGCATACTCTTCAGGGACTCTCTAATTGGCCATCTGTAAATCTCTTTCTCCTGAAGCGCACACAGAGACAGAAAAAGGGAAAAGGGCCCAGCAGCCTTAATTTTTAGGTCGCTTCATTCTCAATCTTCTTCACAAATCTTATGTTCAGCATTCTGTACCTTCTCTGTCAGGGCTTTGAAGGTCCTGAGCTGAGGGTGAATCTTGGCCTTCTCATCCACACAGTCTCCATATTTCCACCCCAGCAGCACCTGAAGCACAAGCACAAATGGATGTACAAGCATGAAAACAATCTTCCCTGCCTTCAGATTCTCTTAAGGACACAATTTATTGTTTAGAAGACTGGTGGCAGAGTAAGTATGCATAACACATTCAGTTTGTGCTGTCTTCAGCTCTAATTTTTTTGACAGATGTAACAATGCAGCATAAGCACTTGGCACAGAAAAGAGCAGGAGCTTTCTACATAGACACAAGCAAAATTATTGTCAGCATGCCTGGAGTATCTCTTTCAATAATAACAAAAGTGAGGCATCAACAAAAGAAAGAATTCTGTCACACTGGTAAAAAGAACAATATCAACATTATGTAGAATCAACAACATTGATATGAACTAGTTTTTCACTTTGAAATGGAAGAAATCGTCACTTTCCTGATGATTTTGAGTGCAGTATTTCTTCAAAGAGAAACATTTTAAGTGTCCTCTCCTTTTCTCACAATACTTATGACTTGTTCCATGTTGAATACAGTGCAATTTAATACCTATTTTTGCAGGTGAACGCTATCGGGCTTTACCTTTTCTGCTGACCATTTCTCATGGGAATGTTCTGCATACTTGTTGACAAAGTGCTCGAGCTTCTCTGGAAGAGCAATACTGAAAAAAAAGAACAGGACAATTAGTCTGCTTGTGTATGCATATGCAAGTCACTGAAGCCAAGTATGTCATGTACTGTGCACGACATTACAGGCATGATACGAGAAGTCAGACTGATACTATATGTTTCACAGAAATCTGGTTTGAACGTGGCTTACTTTGCAGTATTGATGGGTTTGGGGTCAAAGTTGCCCTGAGCGTCAACAGAAACAGGCTTTTCCACAGTGGTACTAATGGAGGCATCCACATAATCCGGTGGCAACGCTCCAGCTATGGCACTGAGGCAGGGCATGGCCATCTTGAATAACTCAGGGTCATATTTCTGCATGGTAACAGAAAGAAAGCTACAGAGTAAATTCAAAGCTTATTCTTATTTACCGAAAACAAGTAATTTGCTTAATTGTTCGTTTAAGGTGGAACTTTAATAAAGCTATAAAGCCTCTCCAGTCTAAGTGTATCAGTGCAGGGGCAAGCGGAAGAGACGTTAATGAAGAATTATTCTAAAAGCCTGATAAGCAGCATGCTAGCAGCTGTGGATCAATGGTGGCTGTCGAGATATTGATGTTTTCAGGCCAGCCCTTTGCACAGCCTCCTTTCATGAGCGTGCATTTAGAGTGATGCGCTGAGTCCAGCTATCTGCATCACGAACAGACCTTAAGATATTGGATGAATTAGAGGATTTTTATTTCACTGTTTATCACTTCTGTGGAACATTTGCAATGCTATACTCTTTTAATAAGAACACGTTAATTACTCAAATCGAGAACCCCTTACCCTCTGCGACAGAGAATCAAATACTCCCCAGAAGATTTTCTTAGTGAGCAGTAGTTCATCCTCGGATGCGGTCCCGTAGCTGCCCCAGCCTGACGGGAGGCAGTAGTACTTCCAGTTTTGTTCATAGTGGTTGGTTAGAAGCTGGAGGACACACATAAAGCGAAGGTCAAAACTAGCAGAGTAACTAATACACAGAATTTAGTAAACAGGCATACCATCAACGAGCCTGTACACATACGCACAACACACTGGAACCTCAAAGGAAATCAGTTCCCTCACACTCAGCAGAAATGAAAACCAAATGTGTACATGAAAGTACAGAACAACTGTGTTCACCATTTCACAAACCAGTCACTATCTATTACATCTCCAGTATTTCTTGTGTGGCCAGACAAACGAAGGGGAGCAGTGGAGCCAACGAGCATGTAATAACACTATTCAATACACCTCCCCTCTCTTCCTGTAGCTGCCCACTTTGTTCATACCAAAAGATTAACACCATGGTAAAGCCACACCTGCAACAGAGCTGGTGAAAATACGCTGTAGGTACACAGAGCGACAATCTACTAGATTAAGTTAGTCAAGTATTACATTCAGACAAAACAAAGGCTGCGTTATGTAGAAAAGTAAAAAGAGAGAAAAGGCAGACAGGAAATAACAAAAACTGAGGCATGCAACCAGAGGAACAGTCAAAGTGAGACGAAGGCCAAATACAGGACGGCAAAGGGATTTGAAAAGAGTAAGAAAAGTGAAGGAAATTGTTGCCCACCCTGAGAGGCATCTTGCAGTAATCACTCAGCAAGGGCACATCAAAGACAAGGCGTCGCAGGAGCTGCTGCAGCATGGAGGGACGAAGGTGTCTGCAGAATAAGGTGAGAGAGAGATAAGAGTGTTGTTGCCCTGGGCTGCTTTTTACCAGAACATCTTCAGACTCTAACCATTTTTGTCTCACTGATTTAGAGAGATATTTAGGGAAAACAGGCCCTGAGCTATAACAGAGGTTTGCTAGAAAGCAGATAAAATGTACGCTGAGATGGTGAGATGCCACATATGTTTGGCGTAATGTCACAAAAAAAAAAAAAAAAGAGAAAACTTTTAAATCAACTGGAAGAGATTCACATGTTCCTTACTTGCAGACAGCCAGCAGGCACTCCTCTATAGCATCTCTTTGGGCCTTGGTAAGTGAACGGCCCTTGGAGAGGCGGTAGATGGTGTGCAGAGTGGAGTCGATGAGGGTGGCGTAGTGCTCCGTGCCGGCAAAGAGAGGGGCGCAGCGGGTGAGGAGGGGTAACAAAGCTGAGCCGATGTAGCGGTTCATGGCCAGGGCCGTCTCTGTGGTACACAAACCCTCCTTAAGAAAGAAAGGGTCACAGGTCATACAACATGTGACAGTGGTGGCTTTGCTTCATCTAAAGCAAGCATACGTGACTTAAGAAATACAAAATAACACATCCTCTGACTAAAGATTTTAGGTTTTAGGTTTTGTTGCCACATCCTCATTTGGTCTGCTAGGACTTGTAGTCTGTGGTAGCTAATGTTAACAAATTCTACATAAATATTGCTGTGTAAATTATATCACTGAGTCAGGCCACTAACTTCATGACTCTTGGCCTTCTTTTAAACTAATGTCTTGGCTCTTACAAATATCCTGCAATTGCTATTTGTGGCCACAGTTGCTTTGAAAGGTAAGAGTGTGTTCGGTGACCAATTTCAAAGAGCAATGTTTCAAAAGAGCTATGTAAAAATGATCTTGTAAATGATGTTGCAAAAGCAAGCTAAGCCAAAGAGATTATGTCACTATTAAAGCCACCAATAACCCTAAAAAGATATAAAAAACATCAAAAAAGGAGAGAGAGAGAGAGAGAGAGAGACAGAGAGAGAGAGAGAGAGAGAGATAATCAACACTTAATCATAGGAACTCTGCTCATTTTAGCCAAAATGCTGCATCCTATAGATTCCAAAGTTAAGAGTTGAACAAGCCAGGTTTTAATTTCAAAGCTGCTCCTGTACTTAAAACTCTGTAATCTTTTGTTTAAATAAGAGTAAAGAACAAGAGTAAAGAATACATTAATCAACCAAAGAGAAACTACAACCACAGATTAATGAGAAGTTCCTCATTAGTATAAAAGGTTGCCCGATAATATCGATCCTGAAATCCTTGATGAAGTTCACGGTACGAAGCCCAGCAATTTGTTACTTCTCTCCTGTGTTACTGTCAGCTCTACTCACCGTATCCAGAGAGGTAGCAGCTCTCAGGTCAGGAAGGAAACCCACTTCGAGAAGGTGAAGCAGAAAGCTCTGGTCCTCAATGCCATACACCCTGTCCAAAAACAGCACCATAGGGGCCTTGTGATCCGGACAGAAGCAGGCTGACATGTCCGGCTCTGTCACTGACCCATCTGAGACAGATTGAGACAGGAAAAGAAAGGCTCAGCCCACGGAGTAAACCGCACAGGTGTTAAGCAGTGAAATACCCAGAGAACAGCCTACAGCACATAATGACAAGTCTTTTCTGATTAGGGGAGTCATGTGTATTCATTAGGGCAGCATGCAGCAGCATGTGAATAAGATTCTTGTGATGCTGGAGCCTGGCCTGCTGACAGAATCTGTGTGGCAGTGCTCTGGGCAGCAAATTTAAGAGGTGAGTCTTGCAATGCTTATGCTAAACAATCAATAGAGCAAGACAGCTCGCTATAGAAATGATTTGGCTTACTCTTACACTTACAAATGGGAGGGTGCAGTAAAGCGTTGTGCTGATTAAAAAGGCATGAGAAGTGAAATGAAATCAATAACCTTCCACCTTGCCTTGAATGGGCAGAGTTTTCCAACCACTGTTCGTGCATGTGATCGAGACATCCTGTATTAGCATGTAAATGAAAAGGATGTGTCCTTTGATGGAAGACTAAAGGTGTGTTGTACAGTATGCGGATGGCCAGTACCTTTGTTGCTGACGGGCATTTTGAGTGGTATGCTAATAATTCCCACAAGGTCTTCGGTAGGCACCAGAGAGCGCAGAATGGCACGAATGCGCAGAGCTTCACCTTTCCCCTTGTTGATGAGCTGAAGAAGAGGAAAAAGGGGGGTGAAAACGAGGAAAATCTATAAGAGAAAACCAATAAATAAATTCTTTCTATTCTATATGATAGTTTCTATCCAACATACATGCATCTCTGGGGCACAACGTCCCAACAGGTCGATGAGTGCGGAGTAGAAGGACATGATGGCATTGCCCATGTGTACCACTTCCTCCTCATCGTCACCATCAGCGGACCTAACAGTGAGAAAAGTGGAGAGTTGAGGAAACAGAAAAGAGGGGGACATTTTTAAAGGGCATCAGAGCAATGACGGCAAGGCAAGGGGGATAAGCATCTAATCTTAAAGGTAAGTCCTCAGCATTGATTTGATAAGCTTTGCTTGATCGTTATGGCTTACACGTCAGAGCTGACTCCGTGTACAGAGCCCGGAAGGTCCAAAGCTGGCGTCTCAGAGATCTTGATGGCTTCCTTCATGGCAGCCAGCAGGCCATTCCCTCCTTCTCCCCTCAGGGCAGGTCCAAAACACTCTGGACGACGGATGAGCAGCTTGACCACAACACTGGAGTTCTCCTCCACACTCTCACCTGGAACACAAACAGAAAATCAAGAGTGTAAACAAGAAAACCACAATTTACGTCAGAAAGAAAACACAGCACAGAAACACCCTGCAGCTCTAACATTGACACACCACTATCCCCAAGCCCGAGGCATAACTTCAGGTAGCCGTTGCCTTAAGTACTAATCAAAAGTCTTTCGATTGTCATTGGACTTTTTCTGCACTTTTCAAAATGTTTAAGGAAAGATACAGAGGACTGAACAGAAAGCGAGAGTGAGAGACAAAAGGAGAGAGAGAGGGACACTAAATGTTAACTGCAGCCATACCGTTGACAAAGACTGCAAACCGCAAGAAGGAAAGGTAACGCTCTCCCTCAATGGGGTTCCATCCGATATCTGGATAACCTTTAGCCAGGAGCATTGGACAACTCTGGAGACCACAGCCTGCCAGATAGGTGACCACCTGGAGGTTATAACACATACAAAACATCACATATGGATCAATACTAATACAACTCTAATCTATTCATAATAGGTCATCTCAAATTCTAGTTTATGCAAGTGAAGATCCTCAGATTTTCATTGCCAGTGACATGGTCCTTAAATGTTGATACACACTACAGTAGCGCAGGGGCTGAGTCTCACCTTGTCCAGATCAGGTTCTTCCAGTGCCAGAGCCAGGCCATTGTTGTCCATCACAGAGGAAGCAGCCACATCTAGAGGAGTGGAGCCTCTCATAGCTGGTGAAGCTACAATACAAAGCACACCCACAGAATCAACCATTTCCTCTGTTGCAGCTTATATTACCCTGCGTCTGTGTTCATAATGCCACAAAGTTAAGTACATAACAGCAGGGGGCAGTGTTTCCACTTTTTCCAAAATATCACTGGCAGCTGATCTGGTTAAGTTTTAAAGGAAAGTTTCCTCTACCAGTGGAGACACCTGTGAGGTTCCACAGGGCTCTTTTAGCACTGTGGTTACAAACACATCATCGTGATAGTGTGATTACAGATTGTGTATTTTTTGTGGCATCTTAATTCAAGTATTTAAGTGTGTGTGGGTGCATGTGTGTGCATCCAGGAGAAACACTCTCTCGCCCCAGCGGAGTGTTCTTTGAGACTGTGGCACTGCCATCTTCTAAGAGAATGAGAGACGATTCAATAGATTCTCAGACTCACAATTACACACACGTCTTTTAAGACCAATATATGTGAGCTTCAAGGCACAGGACAAGTCCTGTGGTGATTATAATGTGATGAAGCATATAAATGAGAATGCTTGCGGTCATCTTTCATCAATCAAAGAGCTGGTTTTACATGTATGTTCAGTCCATATGCGTATGTCATACATCTTCCTCTAGCACGTCCAACACTCTTCACATTTTGATTAATTCCTTTTGAAGTTCGAGGATCCTCGTCCAGGATCAGAGGTCAATTGGGAAATTTCATCATGCATTGTAAAAGCAGCAGTTAAACAGGGACATAGAGAGATGTACCCACCTAACCCCACGCTGCTATTCTCCAACAGGTAGCTGAGGTGGTCAAACATGGCTTTCTGGTTTTGACGGCTGATCCGGCAGAAGTAGCACAGGAAGCGACAGCAGCTAGCCACCATTTTGGGGAAGGCAATTTCCTGTAGAATGACACATAAAAAGCAGGGTCAAACATCTGCCCTGGGTAGATTTTAAAACAGGATAAATGCAGTAACATCATAACCAAGACTAAGTTCATTACAAATTACAAAGCACAGGTACACTTTGTCTTGACATATTTCTCAGGCAACAGTGTCATTATAAATACATATATATACAATCTTCATGTCTAGACATTGATTTTTCCCCAAAAAGAAAACATGAAAATGACACCAAGTGGCTTTGGGGAATCTGCTGTCTTATTCCGAGTTTATTGTAACGACTTTCTCCAGGCTTGTTACCATAAAGTCCTCCGCATGTCTTCAATCCTAATTAAAGTCTAGGGCGTGACACCGCCACACAGCCAGCCAGTCAGCCACACTCTGCCCTTTCTGCCCTTCCTCCAAGACTGTGATGCTGTCAGCCTGAGGAGAAGGCCCACCTACTGAGACCACGTCTCCATTAATGCGCGCTCACCCTGTGTCTGCGCTTCACGCACACAAATGATAACAGACTAAAAACGGACTAAAAAAACAGACTTTCTGGATGAACGACATCACTTCTGGCGAGCTGGTGCGGTGAACTACATGGGCGCCTCTTTAACTGCCTGTGTAAGCAATGGGGGTAGAAATTGTTGAACCTGGGACTTGTCTCCTCCAAGCACGTTAACCATGACCTCCATGACAGTCTCATGCATGCCCAGTATTCTCATTAGGTTGGGGTGCTGGTAGAACACTTTGTTGTTCATGATGTCCCTGGAGAGGAAACAAGACATAATAGATATTTTACACAGTGCACTTCAATAGTGTGCCAAACTATCAGACACATGATGACTTGTAAGATAAAATTAAGTATAAATAAAGCCCAAGGCAAACATATTTGGCCTACACAGACCTCCTCTGGGGCAACCTACCCAAGTCCATCAATCATGAGCTTCTCTTCCTCTTTGCCCATACGAACAGACAGCAGGGATCTGATCTGACCGAGGGAGGCCAGGAGGTTGATAGTGTCCTGGACCGAGACAGCGCTGATGGTGTAGGTCTTCCTCATGGCCCGCAGCAGCTCCCCAATGCTGTCATACTGCCTCCTCAGCAGGCTGAACATCTTGCGGACCAGCTCTGGGTCCTGGATGTGACACTCCTGGGCCCAGCTCACCATCGTCTGAGAGATCAGCTCTTTCAGATTGGCTGGAAAGAAAGTCAGGTAAAGGTGACTGATTGGCTTCTTTTATTTATTTTTGTTTTCAATTAAGAAACTTCATAAACTGATATCCTGTGTTGTACTGAATTACAAAATACCTTTATTTTGTATGACATTTATTTTTATGACCATTTAACCAAGTGAACCACCTATGACTGGACTGGAATTAGATGCAGTATGTCTCCCATCTAAAGGAAATAATGTTTTGTTTTTCTTTTGCCCAACAGAATAGAAAGCCTTGGCATAAGATTTTAAAGGGGCATTACAGTGATTTGGTTGCAATCTCACAAGTTGGAGAAGGAAAGAGAAAAATATAAGAACAAAACAATGCAGCAGAGGTTCACAGCTTCTAACCTTCCCTCAGTTAACTGAGGTCACACCAAGAAAGCAACCCTCGATAAAGCACTTCTCCCATAAAAATGCAGACACATGCGTATGCACTCATTAACATGCACTTTAGCTTCCACTTGACTGGGTGCTCTCATCTTTACACAAGCACTAAAGAAAAAAATAAAAAGACTGAGTTCAAAGGCTGCATTCACAAACTGGCTCAGTGATGCAAATAAGACCTTGAGCACAGACCAAAAAAAGACAGACAGCTCCATCAAAGTCTTTCGCGTGGCTTGAGTCAAATAGGACTGCACGCATGCATCAGCCACCTCTCCAAGCCTCAGCTTCGAAAGGAGGAGTAATCAGCTGTTTTTTTCTTCTGTTTCATGGGAAAGAAAACACATTTAATGAAAAAAAGGAAATGAGGGGAAAGCCTTGTTATGTAACAAATAAAGTGAAAAAGGTATTAATAGTTCTGAACAACCAAATACACTGTTTCTGTGATTAAACGTTGACATGTTTGTTTGGACAGCTCATATGTGGGCTACCCTTAAGGCTTAATTAAAATGGGATCAATAGAGGGTGTGGGTGAGGGTGTGCACATATATTTGTGAGTCTGCTGTTGGGGTACGAACACACAAAAAGGAAAACGACATCAATTAACTGAGAATCATAAAAGATGGAGCAGTTTATACTCGATTGATTTCCTTAGAACCAGTGCAATTAGGCGATTGTGTTTTTAAGACCGCTGTGTCCGTGTGGCTGATTGGATCTGTTGGATTTACTAAGACTTTTTGACATCAGCCTGTCAATCAGTGTTAGGGTGTGTGTGTGTGTGTGCATGCGTCTCTATGTAGGAGTGTGGAGCCAGCAGAATGTCACAGAGTGGTAACCGATCCTGCCATTGAGAATTGCGTGGGTGTCAGAGAAAGGGCAGAAGCACCAGCTTGCTCCAAAATGAGAAGCGACATTTCTTCCTCTCAGCCAAGATGCTTCACAACACCTGACTCTCATTCTGTCACACTATCACACACACTTGCTCGATCCATCTCTGTCTGCGTTGCTCTTGAATACACCCCTCCCGCACTTTTCCCTACGCTTGACTACACCCCAACAAACAGATATGACCAGCCTAGAGTTATATCGATGGAAGCTCTAGATTTTTTTTTTGATATGAGAGTTCACACACAATCCCTATTCTCTATTACACACACACATTTTTTTTCTGGGCAAGTCATCATGTCTGAGTATTAAATGCTTCTGGTGGACAAACCATTCATCAGGGGAGGAAAACGATTTCTGCGCTCCTTTTACTTCATTCCTATGAAATAATGGCAAAGACGACAACGCCTTTTGTATCTTCAGGGTCTCGCTGAGCAAGAAGATGTGAAGGGAGGAGTTATAGCAGGAGTGAAACTACAGAATATATCATGTCATCTTCACTCTGATGAGTTTTTTTCAAAACACATACCAGCAGTAACATACACTTCTCACATAAACGACTGTATCGTCATCTAATACATCCAACTATACCCAGTGACAAACCATGCTACTTGAAAACTTTAAACACATCATAAGTACGAAGTGAACAAAACAAAACACAATTCA